>NC_092678.1:7130771-7781141 GCF_964355755.1 Antedon mediterranea
AGCTAGCTTCAGCGCCTATAAAACCGCGACGTTTCATTGACCGTGAGAGAGTACGTCAGAGTGATATTATGCACTTTATAAGCACTCATTATTGCCAGCGATCTAACTTACTACTAAACAATAGCTAGGTTCGCTCTTGTCTGGCGGTATCCCTTTGTACGAATCGTTCAACGTTGGGTCGAGACGCGTGATATCATGTTCCATCCAGGGACCAAAATGTGTACTGTAGTTATTTTCCAGGCGAAGTTTACTGACTGTTACGTCGTGTACTGCGTCGACGTACGCTACACTACAGCAAAAACGAATTATGTTAATTGTTCGTATGTTCACCAATATTTTTAATTTACAAGTAACATTCTGTACCGTGGGGCACCTAAAATAAATTTTTCATCCATTACTAAACAAAAAAACATGCCATTTTCGCTTAGCCAACATCTTATTATAGCTAAGTTATTACATTTTCAATGTCCTGTATGTCATGAATTTCTCACCACTCGGAAGTCCAGATGGTACGCACGCATACACTTGGGAGGAATAAACTTATTTCCCCGACTGAAAAAGGTCTACGCTTGCGTTTTTTAAGCCTCTATGCCTGATGTTTCCGAAGTATAAAATGCAATTTTTTGAAGACCTGCAGCTCTAGTTTTAAACAGTTTCTTAGCTCAGCCCCAACAATAAAGCTGGTCATATTTCGAAGTACAGGAAGTGCATTTTCCGGGACCTAACATCTCTATTTTTCAAACATTTCTTAGCTCAGTCACAACCTTGATAGGGACTTATATATTTTATTTCATGTTTTGAAGTATAATAAGTCCAATTTCCGGGACCTCCAACTCTATTTTTCTAAATTTTCTTTGAACTTTTATTTTTTAAATTGAAAAATATGGATTGAAACAGTCATCGCGCATCGTTTTTTTGCACGCAGTATTTTATTTATGCATTATAAAAAATGGAAAAAATGGCTACCCTAAATCTGATTAAAATGACCTCAAATGACGCTAGAACGCGTTGCTTCCGGGGGCTTCGCCACCTGGACCCCCACCCTTGGCGGCCCCCTGGCCCCCAGCCTAGTGATGCTCGCTTCGCTCGCATAGCCCCCTCGTCGGGGAATGTAGCCCCCGCGTCGGGAAGATCCTGGCGCCACCCCTGTACTACTGTACTACAGTATAAGACCTAGGTCATAAATAATAGCATGTCATAAATTGTCAATACAGTATTCAGAATTGAGCCCCGATGTATGGAGCGCAAAACTGAAGAAAAATGAACACGTAATAAGTTAAGATGATTATACACACCTGGTCTGAATAATAGAAGGATTGACAGTGGTTAAATTACTTTTAACACCAGCATCTTCCTGAAATCCATTGATCGGTGGAGCATTACATCTGAAGAGAAATAATAAAATATATACTGTAATAATGTTTGATATTGTAATACTGTAATATTTTTTCAGATTGAGGTATCACTCTAAAGATACTAAAAATTACAGATAGAAAGAGATTTAGACTATTCAGCAAATAAACGCGAAAAAGTAATATTTGAATGCATACTGTTTACTATTTATAACATCTTCAAATACCTTTAATTTATAACTGAATACTGCGAAATTATACTATCTACTTTAACAACAACATTTTTATCCATGATTTCACAATCAGTTAAAATAATACTTGTTTTACATTCTGGCCCATTTTTAGTTGCGTTATTGTTTATATCTAGATATATCTTCTATTCCATGGATATGAGTATCACCAATCATACCAATTTTGTCAAGCCACTTTCTTTTGACGTGGTTTTAACAAATTATTCAGGTATGGTGAATTTCTCCAGACTGATTTATGGCATAACAATCAATACAATGGTGAATAGTACTAATAATAATAGTACCCAGCATTGTAATTTTTATATCTAATATTCTTACTAATACTTTGAGTATTTTGTTTCCGAGTTAACATATATATACTGTAATATATCGATTATGACTCCGGAATACCTTATACTATCAACTTTACTGAACGTACCGGTATATAATTCATTATTTCCTGCACCTGCAGTATATTTCTATAGCAACATAACCATCGCCTTTTCATCATTAGAAAAATTATTCATAATTATTATAGCAAAATCACCTGTCGTATAAACATCATCAGCAAAATACTGCATGTAAAACCATTTATTATAATAGACTGTACAATATCATTAATAAAGAAACAACATAGATCTTGCGGCACCTTTTCCTTCTGGAACACCAATATTAATTTCTAGTTACTAAACCAATTTACAATTTCATGGAAACCATTATTTGTTTAGCTTATTAGAATTTATTGATCATCTGCGTATCAAAGCACTTGAGTACGTCTAATAAAGAAGCGAGCCATTACAATTGTCCAAACCAATCATCCATCTATTTGTTCCTGAAGTATTCTCTCACACCTTTGATATGGTTGCTTATCAACAAAGAACGATAGGCCTAGGCCTATTTAGTAATTTACAGTACTGAACAAAGATTTATGTCACATGTCAATCTTTCATATGAATTTAGAGTGAATCCCATTTTTATTATTCTCGTTTTTAATACGACATATAAAGTAGGCCTATCCACACTTCTTAAATTGTATATAACGTATGTTAGTAAACTTCTTAACGTGCTTTCAGTAGTTCAGGTTTCAACATACGGTAATTTAGTTTTTCTAAATATACAGTAAACCTCTTAACGTAGACATACGGTAGTTTAGTTCTAAATGTACAGTAAACCTCTTAACGTAGACATACGGTGGTTTAGTTTTTCTAAATGTACAGTAAACCTCTTAACGTAGACATACGGTGGTTTAGTTTTTCTAAATGTACAGTAAACCTCTTAACTTAGACATACGGTGGTTTAGTTTTTCTAAATGTACAGTAAACATCTGAACGTAGACATACGGTGGTTTAGTTTTTCTAAATGTACAGTAAACATCTTAACGTAGACATACGGTGGTTTAGTTTTTCTAAATGTATAGTAAACTTCTTAACGTAGACATACAGTGGTTTAGTTTTTCTAAATGTACAGTAAACCTCTTAACGTAGACATACGGTAGTTTAGTTTTTCTAAATGTACAGTAAACCTCTTAACGTAGACATACGGTGGTTTAGTTTTTCTAAATGTACAGTAAACCTCTTAACTTAGACATACGGTGGTTTAGTTTTTCTAAATGTACAGTAAACATCTTAACGTAGACATACGGTGGTTTAGTTTTTCTAAATGTACAGTAAACATCTTAACGTAGACATACGGTGGTTTAGTTTTTCTAAATGTACAGTAAACATAACCTAGACATACGGTGGTTTAGTTTTTCTAAATGTACAGTAAACCTCTTAACGTAGACATACGGTGGTTTAGTTTTTCTAAAAAATGTACAGTAAACCTCTTAACGTAGACATACGGTGGTTTAGTTTTTCTAAATGTACAGTAAACATCTTAACGTAGACATACGGTGGTTTAGTTTTTCTAAATGTACAGTAAACCTCTTAACGTAGACATACGGTGGTTTAGTTTTTCTAAATGTACAGTAAACCTCTTAACGTATACATACGGTGGTTTAGTTTTTCTAAATGTACAGTAAACATCTTAACGTATACATACGGTGGTTTAGTTTTTCTAAATGTACAGTAAACATCTTAACGTAGACATACGGTGGTTTAGTTTTTCTAAATGTACAGTAAACCTCTTAACGTAGACATACGGTAGTTTAGTTTTTCTAAATGTATACGGTATACTTCTTACAGTAGCTTATATAGCTATCTCTTCTGCAAAATTGTATTCTTCAGTTTTGGCTTTAATCAGTTTATTTAAACGTTGGTCAACATTTGGAAGAAGTTTATATAATTTCTCCCAAAATAATGGATCGTTCCAGTGAATATAATTATTTGTAGATAGATACTTCTTTAAATTCTTATCTAACTTATCTTCTAAAATGTCTTCTAAAAGTATAACAATTAATCTGTTCATTCGATCATTCAACACCTGTTCATATGCTACTTTAAACTCCAATAAACACCATTCACTTTGTAAAAAGTTTGGAGATAGAAGTAGAATGGTTCGTCTACTAGCAGCCACCGTCTCAATGATGGTATCAGCAATCGATGCACCGACGGGAAAATCCCGATAATGAAGGCAGAGTCGATACGGTGGGTCACGACCCTCAAGAACAGGTGCTAAGTCGTACAACACTACTTGATAATCTAGACTGCTATAGGAGATAAACGCATCGTACTTTTTGACATCTCCGTCATCATCATCTTCATTAGCAAATAACCTATTCCCGTATTTAATATACACGTACCACCGGATATATTTTCTACGTCGTACAACTATCACTGCGACAATGAAAACAATTAGTGTTAATAATGAAACAATTATGGCATATATTGTTCCGTCATTACCACCGGATCCAGCGCAAATAAAATACATGTCTAGCAGTTGCAGTATTGGTACGTTACTGGTACTCATACCGTTATACGCGTTCACACATAAAATATCTCCTGGTCTCGAAACAATGTTAATGTTATTGTTTATCCATTTCTTCAGCCATAACAAGTTGCATTCACACTTGAATATATTATTATGTAATGAAATCATTTCAAGATTAGTTAATGCATCAAATACCCCGGATGGAAGTGTTTCTAAGAGATTGTTATGAAGATACAAATGAGTTAAGTTTACATTATTTGAAAAAGACGCCGCATTTACTTTGTTAATATTATTGTTGTTCAATGATAAAACTTCTAGAAACGGAAGATTTTCAAACGCTAAGTTTACTTCAGAAATATTATTATCATTAAGCGAAAGTATCCGTAGGTTTGTTAAGCCGTCGAAAGCACGTTGCGAATATGCAACAATAGCATTATGATTCAAATAAAGCCGAAGAATGTTATAATTAACAACAAATGTTGATGAAATGCGTGACACATTGTTTAATTTTAATGATCCTATCATATACAAAATATTCGTGTCTTTGGGAAGGTCACTTTGCCAGCTACGGAAGCTACAATTGTACACTTTAAGATAATCACAAACTCTTTCGTAATACAAACAAGATAAATTATTCGGAATGTCACAATGAATATTTTCATCTTTATAATTAAGCGATGCCAATGTTTTATTCGCAAGCTTATGGGGTCTAGTGCATCTCACTGCCTCGTAATCTTTAATGAATATATGAGCATTAAAATAACCTTTTTTATTTCGTAAAAGGTAACGAATCGCTTCACAAGATTCATGCGGAAAAACGCAAGACAATGGATTTCCTTCCATAAATATGTTAATCAGATCGAACTTCACGTGGCTAAAGACATTTTCTGGAATTTTTGAGAACTTATTATATTGAATATATAAATTCTTAAGCAATGGAAACTGAAAACATTTGTCATCAAACAAAGATATAGCGTTATGTGATATTTTTAGGCTTGTCAAGTTTTGAAATCCAAGTGCGCATGGCCAATGCGTAATGTTGTTCTTACTTAGATCAAGTATTTCAATCCGTGAATGATTTATTGATGATACGCCATTTTGTAAAACCATTTCTATTTTGTTTAATTTTGCGCTAAAAGTGCGTAAGAATGGTAACGACTTCAACCACATGTTCATATATACAGTGTGTAGATCATTCATATTAAGGTATAAACTCTCGAGAAAAACCAGCCCATCAAACGCCTTCTTTGAGATATACCGCAACTTGTTAAGGCTTATATCAAGAAGTTTCAGTGTACACGTGTTGTTCATGGCACACAAGCCATACGCTGGTAAGCTGGTGAGGTTGTTGGCGCTCAGAATAAGATTTGAGATATTGGTTAATTCTCTCAATGATGGATGGATACGGTCATTAATGTTCGCATAAATTATTTGCAAGGTATCTAAACTGTATAAATGTGAAGCTAATTTATCCTTAATACCGATTACTTTACAAGTAGTGTTCAAAATTCGAGGGGATCCACATTGTTCCAAAAAAGCCGGATTAAAAACGATACCACTATCTAATTGAGTTTCGTTTGTTGTAGGAAAGCACATTATATTCGTCTCTGTCGATGGAGGTAGATTAAAATCGTAATCAAAATCTTCTTGCTCTTTAACAATACATACAGAAGAAGAAGATATAGTTCCTACTGGTTCACAAAATTTACAAACACAACTAAATAGATTTGGTTGCGTTAGATTTCCACAGGGGTGAAAATATTCCTTGTCGTCTGAGATTTTAATATGTTCACAGTTCGGAGACCAAGTCACTGAACTCGCCATGAGTAGGTCTAGTAATAATAAACAGGCAGCGAATTGAAGATATTTGAAGTTTTGACTGCAAAACATTGAGTAAGGCATTGTCAAATAGTGTACGTTTTTAGAAGAGTTTAACAATGCCAAGGCCAACTCACACGAACCTTACGCATATAGGCCTATACTTTATCGCTTAATATAATTCTGTTTTCCTCGGTGAATCGTCATAACCGTTTTATCAGTAATCCAACAAAAACATAATCGTATGCGTATACATGCGCGCAGTTGATTGACAAAATGAATTCACAAAATGCAATTATTTCTACCCCTGACCTCTTTCCACAATGAACTCGCAGCTATAAGTTGACCCGTTCCGGTTGCATAAAGGCACAAATAGTAGCGTGTTGTACCATCAGGCTTATTGATTGCGCCACACTCCCTCGGGCACTCCCTGCTTTCCGCTAACACTTGGACTGGACACGTAGGCCGCTACGATTCAATAGTAGACAGCAGTACGATTTAAAAGCCACATCTATAGCTCCAGAAAACCAGGACATCAGATTTTCAATACACTATGTAAGTACATTTACTTTAGTTTCTACAAAATTACATGGTCTTGTTTTTTTTGTCTTCGGCATTTGCGACCTCTGCTGGAGGACAGAACATGACCTACTAAAGAAAACACCTTAACGAAACCTGTACATTCCTTAAGATGGTGACGTCATAAATAGTTCGTGTAAAGTGTATAACATACATGAATCGGATTCTGGGTCAAATTGCTTAATCTTCATTTTACACCAGCGGCACTATATTTTTTGTTTAAAACAACAATATAACATAAAGATATAAACCGTACAGCCACTATCGTATACACGTCAAAATGTTGTTACACAATTAAAGAAAAAAACGTTACAAAAAGATTAAAAGGACCCTCGCCTAAACCGATAAACAATTAAAATAAAATATTATATAGGATAAAAAACGGTTCGTTTTTTCCATACAGATTTCAATATAGTCATTGACAACATTTTTCAAAATTAGGGAATGTAAATGTTATGTTAGTACACCATTGCTTAACTGCGGGATTAGGAAATTATAGTATGCATACAGTATACTATAATATACATATGAAAACATGTATTCAATTGCTCTCAGAGAAAAGTTCGAATTCGTTTCATGAATAACATTTTTGTAAAATAGACTTGGACGTAACGTTTGCGAATTTAATAGGTGTTTATACCTCTCGTGATCATTGTTTTAACTATTATTTATAAACGATATTTATTATATATACTGTATATCCTACTAATGTAAACCTTCTACAATTGTCTATTTGTAGAGCTGTCAAAGTTCAACTCTATTATGACATATCATGGAGGAATTCGTACCTCCGTGGACATATTATGTTTAATATTCCTGTTTAAAGCCTGTTTTCGCGAAACTAATTAGCGCAAATAAATCAAACACTCATACAGTCGGCCTATTTTGAATGTTTAATTTTCTAAATGTTTCTATCTATGTAAAGCGCATTGAGGCTTTCAGCATAATGCGCTATATCAAGTATCAGTTATTATTATTATTATTATATGAGTTCGTATTTTTGGCACCAAAAAAAGGTAAATTCGGAAAAATATTAATACGCATGCGCAAGAACCAACGCTTTTCGATTTACGCGAATAATTCCGCTTAAATAGATAATAATGATTAAGAGCCATTGTCTGTAAAAATCAAAGATTTGGTGGCAGATGTAAAAAAATGGATTTCTCTCAAATGTTTACCATGAATAGACACTTCAATAAAAAGCATATCTACGACATTCATTTTAATTTTTAGCCTTCATTGCCATGACAACGGTCAATTATCCAAATTTTTATGTTTTTGCCATTTTTCACAGATTTTCTATAGTGAAAAAGTACAAACTTGTATACTTGTTTTAACCAAAAATACTTACAGTGTACAGTTTTTGTTTATATCAGTGTAAACAACTAAGTATTGAGTTCCATTTAATGTAGAAAAAAACAAAATTACAAAATGGAGTTTGGTCGATACCATTATTTTAAAAAGGGGTGTTTTTAAAAAATATTATTTTTATAAAAGTATACCTCATAAACGTACATATAACTTCCAAAGTGGTGTTTTTATATCAATGAGGTTTTGTAATTTGATAGTCAATAGGTTTTTCAACAATAATCACGAAAAAAAACTGGGGTAAATTTCGTACATAGATTTTGTGTTGCCAGGAAAACACTGAAAATACAAAAAAAATACAAACAAAATGACAACAAACAAAACACAAGAATCAAAATTTAAATATGGCTAATCCAATAATAAAATATATATTTGGCTTGTCATAATGCTACTAGAGTCATACGAATAGTTTAGATAAAATACGAGAATGTGTTGACAGGTTTATTTCAATTAATTGCCAGAAAAACAGTATTTTGCTTAGAAATATTTAGTTAATGGAAACTAATATTAAACTTTGTAATAATTGCCTCCAGCTTTTTTTTTTAAATTTTGACATCTATTTTTTGTAAAGAGATACAGAAAGACGTCCCAAAAAAATCTGAACTTGTAAATAGGTCATTTGAGGTCAAAAGGGGTCAGAATGCAGAACAGGACAGGTCCCCACTTTAGTTCAAATATTAATGTTTTATCAAAATTTACAAGATTGTTCATAAAAATTTTCAACAAATTTTATTTTTTTAACTATAATTTTACCTTAGCAACCATTTCTAAGGAAAGAAATTTAAAAAAAAACGTTTAAAAAATGACGTTTTTATGAATACAAAGAATTGATTGCATTTGTACTTTTTCTCAATTTTACTTCTACTGCATTCTAATAATCATAAAGTGATGACAAACTTGACCTTGGAAATTCATTCATTTTGAGGTCAACATTTTACCATAGTAACTGTTTCTATGCGAAAATATTTAAAAAATAAGGGGTTTTCATAAATACTACTTAGTTTTACATTTCTACTTTTTCCCAAATTTACTTTAAATACTGAATCCTAATAATCTCAGAAAAAAGTCTTGACAAATCTGAATAAAGGTAAAAAATTGACCTTTAGTGTTATCTTATAACCTGTTTCTATATATAACTAAGGATAATTTAAAAGAAAATAAAATAATGGGTTTTCATGACAAAAATATAATTACATTTTACATTGAGGTCAATTGACATCAACATTTTACCTATAGTGTATTTTAGCAACTCTTTCTATGCGTAACTAAGTACAATTTTTTTATCACGGGGTTTCATGACTACAAACAATAGCATTACTAATTTTTCCCAAATTTACGTATCTACTGAATCCCAAAAAATCACAGAAAAATTCTGATCTTGTGAAAGGGTCATTTCTGGGTCAAATTATGTCAAAATGTACTAACTATTATTTATGTTATCTTATAACCTGTTTCTAGGCGTAACTAAGGATAATTGTTTTTCAAAAATGCAGTTGAACCTTCCGTGAGCGGCCACCCTCGGGACCTGGAAAAATGGCCACTTACGGAAGGTTCTGCCGATTAAGGACCAAAATCACGTATATGGTTATGCACGATATTCTTATGGCAACGAGCCTCTCAATTTTCCAGCTAATTGTATTATTGTTTATAATCAGGTGGTTTAGTATTATTTATCATTTTCAGACAAATTTTAAAAGCTTTTATCATATGAAAAATGGTCGGTCAAAATCTGTGTAGTTTTCTCATCTCTTCACAGAAATGTTTTTAAAACCGCTTTGAAATAAAGCTAATATAAAAAACTACAATAAACATGGACCTCTAATTCATAGCTCCATGCAATAAGTATCACATTTTTCGGGTGGCTGCTACCATACAAAAAAAGTTAATTTTTAGTAAAAAAGTGGCCGCAGCCGCTTACGAGAAGTGGCCGCTTAGAGGAGGTACCAAATGCACTAATTAGATAGGAAAAACAAAGGTGGCCGCTTACGGGAGGTGGCCGCTGTAAATAAAATATGGTTTCATGAATAAAAATAATCACCAAAGAAAGTCCTCACGAATATGACCCCTTAAATTAAAATGGTAATTTGAAAATACAAATTAGGCATGCTTGCTAATAATCTACAAATTTAAATTTGTATAAGATAAGTATATGAAAAATCTAAAGAATATCTATTATAGTTACCATAGTAACTGTTGCTCTGCACAACTAAGGGAAATTAAATACCGGTAATTATTAGATAATTCTCAATTAATAATTACTACTGAATCCAACAATCACAGTAAAAAAAAATAGAATTAACAACAAATTTAAAACCAATATTTAATATAAAATGTGGTATTTTACATGCTGACCTTAAATGAAATGACATTTCCCATCAGGGCTTCAATATTTGTTATGTAGCATTAACATACCTTTTGATTGGTTCAATTTTGTGGAGGGGAAAGTGGTGGATCCAGGAGTTTGAAATAGTTAGGAGGTCGGAGTCGAGGGTCTAAAAACTTGATGTCCTATCTTTTGCATTGCAATTTTTAATTTGAGGTGGGTGGGGGGCTTAAATGTGGGTGTGGTGGGATGGAGGAGTTTGAATCCGTCTATCGGTTGGTTGGGGCGATGGTAGTGGCAGTGTGGGTGGTGCTTGCATGAATTTGACACTCTATAGTGGATGATCGACACAAGTGTTGTAGTTTATCTTTTATGGTTATGGTGGGGTGGGGGTGGGGGGTAGGGGGGGTTGTGTGGGGAGTCGGAAGTGGTGGTAGATGGGCATGTGGGATCTGCTTAG
Source organism: Antedon mediterranea (assembly GCF_964355755.1). Classification (NCBI taxonomy): domain Eukaryota; kingdom Metazoa; phylum Echinodermata; class Crinoidea; order Comatulida; family Antedonidae; genus Antedon; species Antedon mediterranea. The sequence continues at coordinate 7,141,770 of NC_092678.1, forward strand.
GTTAGCAAATAGAAGAAGTAAACGAAATTAAGAGGAGCTTCAAAATAAGAGAGGAGTAATCAGTTACAAAGATTTAAATTCATAACGATCTGATAATTTATATTATTTAATTTCCAGAGGATATAACATATGAAATGACAATGACAACTGCGATTTTACAGAATCTATAATTAAAAATATTGGGGTTTTTTTCACAACACAATTTGAATTATATAAAACATTAAGAATTGTTCTGACCAATGGGTTTAAAATCAGATAATCAAAGAAAATAAAATGTTTTAAATAATTTACCATGTTTTTTTTATAAAAATGCCTATGTTTCTTCTGGTAACACTGCTTGTAGATTTTTAAATTACCCCAGTATTTTATTTTATAAATCACTTATTAAACATTAGAATTACCTATTTGTAAAAAATCAGCTTAAAAAAAACACCACTTTGGGCGTTATGGTGAAGTAAAGTTTAGTTGTTTTTAACAATTAATAAAAACTGAAAAACACCCCCTTTTAAATAAATAGTATCTCCCAAAGTATGAAATCAAAATTTAACAAAAAATATGAAACAGGTACACAATGCATTGTTATTATGCATACACTAATTATTTTTTATAATTAAATCAACAAAACAAAAATATCGTTCATCAAAGTACTACCAATATCCATTCTAAAAAACTTTAAAAAAGGACAAAATTTGTCAAAAACACCAATTTGCCCGTTGCCATGGAAATATATGTGTGAAATAAAAAATACTTCATATTTGATTTCTCTCAACACATATATAACCATGTGCAAAATTTGAAAGAAATCCATTTTTTTGAGTCACTATTTTTGATATTTCTTTGATTCTTACAGACAATGGCTCTTAAATAGTCTTAGGCTATTATATAAAACATAACATCTAATTTATGGTGTATTCAGAGACAATAAATGATTGTAAACTATTTTTTTTATTTCAGTTTTAAATCACTAGATCATACGGTATGACGTTTACCATCCTTTTAGGCCTCTACGTGACCTTGATGTTTCAGACGTATGTTGCCACGGAAACAATATGCGGTTACGAGACCTGTTTTGGGAATCCAACAATTGGCAACTTTTCCGTGTGTACGTGCTACGACTTTTGCGAAATAACCATTAACATGTACGACCACGCGATCAAGAAAAGTATTGAGTGTACATTAAGAGATGATCAAGATTTATTCCAATTGTTTGACAGTCTTCCGGTCACCGAACGTATTATTTTTTCATGTGACGTACCGTCAGGAATGTATGAGCTGAATGATACGATGGTTTCTAAACATAGTTTCACGTTAAAGTCTTTCCAATCGAAAGGATGCAGGTTTAAACTAATTGATGAATATACTTTTGCAGATTTCAATTTAACAGAGGTTATTATCGTCGATGGTAACATTTCCAATAATAGCATTGCCGCTTTCAGATCGATTCATTCATTAAAAACATTAAATTTGGATTATAACCATTTTACTCAACTTGGTGATTATGCTTTTTGTAAGGAAAACGTTACATGTCCGTTACAAACGCTAAGTTTGCGTTTCAGCTTTATTCAAGATGTGTCTATATTAACTTTTAAAGGATTGTCTAAGCTTAAGGATTTAGACTTATGTGGAAATGATCTTAAAACTGTTCCAATCGACAAGTGGTCATATTTAGTATCTTTAACCAACGTTGATTTATCTAAAAATTCAATTCAATATTTACCAAGCTATACACCGCTAGGTATCATCGAACGTTTTGATGTTTCACAGAATAAGTTAACGCGTTACAACTTAAAAATGGGACGAGGAACCTTCAACAACTTACTATACCTTAATGTTAGTCACAACGAACTCTCCATCATCAAAAGGAAAGATTTTGTGCTTTATGGTGTGCGGGTGGCAGATCTATCGTTTAACAACATCCACTTAATAGAAGAAGATGGTTTTGATGACGTAGGCTACCTTAAGATACTTGACTTACGTCATAATTTATTAACGCAGATCCCGGATAATTACCATAATGAAATTGAGTATTTGGATTTCTTGTCGCGCAATGTTATTGGAATTTATTTTGATGGTAATCCATTGCATTGTGGATGTAGTCGTGTAAGGGATCTTAAGAATGGGAATGGTACGCAGACTGATAACATAAGCGTATTGGACTATGATCAGTTGATGTGTTCTGCGCCATATTCATCCGCGGGACAGTTAGTATCTCAAGTAAGCCTAGAAGATGTTCTTTGTCCTTTGAATTGGACGTCAGATGCATATAACTGTTCAACGTATTACAGAATGTCACCAGACAGTTATATAATTGCAAATTGTAGTTATAACTATCTTCCGAACGCTCTTGTTGGTAATATCAATATTTTAGACTTTAGTGGGTCACTGCGCATGAGCAATGTGTATTACCTCGTAAGTCACATGATGAGGCTGGAACATCTATATGGACTGTTTTTGAGTGATAACTTACTATATGATATGCAGAATGATACATTTATTGGTATAGCATCACTCAGGGCACTTTACTTAGATAGAAATAATTTTACTGAATTGACAAACGAATTAGAACCTCTTGCAGAACTTGAGGAAATCCATATGGAGAACAACTCACTTCAGCATATTGACAAAGATGCATTTGTAAACAACACTAACCTTACTCATATCTATCTTCATAACAATAATTTAGAGGTTCTTCCTGAAGGAATATTCGACTCATTAAATCAGTTGAGGTATCTCAGTATTCAAAACAATCCATACACATGCACATGTGGAAATCGATGGTTAAAGTTTTGGCTAAAAGAGAACAAGAACGTCGTCGAAAACTCAAGTAACATAGTCTGTTTTACTGGTTCATATTCAAAACCATTGTTATCATTAGCAGACGATGATTTCCATTGCAAAGATGATGACGTCACTGTAGTTAACGTCAATAAATTTACTTCCATCATCGCAGTATCTAGCGTCAGTCTTCTTCTGTTAATATTCTCAGTGATCGCCTTTAAATTCAGACGCACGATCCGTGTTGTGCTATACGTTAGATTCGGTATTTCTATCTTACACAATGAGACTGCTGGCAAGGATGATGATAACATATATGATGCGTTTATTTCGTATAGTAATGACGACTTTCCGCTGGTCATGAATTCGTTTGTACCAAAACTTGAAGGTATAACCTCTCCGTATAAACTATGTATACGGGATAGAGATTTTCTGGTTGGTGATTGTATTGCAACGGCGATCATTGATACGGTAAACGTCAGCAGACGAACGGTCATTCTACTTTCTCGAGCCTTCCTTGCTGACAAGTGGTGCATTATGCAGTTCAAGGCAGCTCATCAGTACGCTTTACAACAGCAACGAGATCACTTGATTGTTGTCCTTTTGGAAAACATCCCTCCCGAGGACATAGTGAATGAAGATATTAAGTTTTACTTAAGCTCTAATACATACGTAGAATGGAATGACCCACTGTTCTGGGAAAAGCTGTGTTTTGCACTTCCGAAAGAGAATGCTACTGCTCGTGAAGCTCGTCTTAGAGGTGACGCAGAAATGGACAACAAAGGTTACCAGCCCGATGTTCTTCTTAATGAACAAATGTGAACGTATATTCTTTTTAAACTTTTACAAAGGTATTTTGATGCTTATAAATGTGTCACACGTGATTAAACGTAGCTGTATAATGGATTTATTTTATGTTACGGTTTTTTAATACATTTTTAATTACAAGAATATTTATGTTTAAAAAAAACCGTCTTTATTTAAATCTTTACTATCATTCTGTAACATTGTTTTTAGCGCAATGTCAAATTCACTTCTGGTCAGTCTCCTCCATTAAAGTCGGTTCCCACTTGTACGCAACGTGCCCGGGTAGGCACAACACCAGTGAGTTTACCATCATAAGAGACAGTGGATGCTCTATCGTGTCGAAATTGTGGAAACAAAGCTTCACCAATACATACACATGCTTTATTTTATATTAACTTATATCAAATATCGTGATCAGAAGTTTGATTACTTCCACTTAAATTGCGTCACGCTGAGAAAGGTATGATGGGATGCGATTAGAGACTATGGGGAATGGCGCCGCCATACGATGGTTGAGTACAAAATAGATCAATGCTATTTTTGACTTAAAAACAAAACATAAAAATACAGAAAAACTTGTTAATTATGTGATGGATGAACATACTATGTTTATAACAACACCACAGACGAATAAAACAATGGTTACAGTAGATCTATAACAACATCTAACGAAACACAAGGTCTTAATAGGAATATTCCATTATTTCTGTAGGTGTGGTGGATGATGTCTCGAGAACTTCCTTAATGCAAGACAATCTAACGACAGGCTCAGGAGATCAGAGAGTTTATCTGTGGCTGCGATCAGTCCCACTTCCCTTAACAAACACCGTGCCGCCGCGGAGAATATGTAGCATACAAATTACAGTACTGTTGGTGGTTGTCGCAGCTAGACATAATATCAAAGGACTGTTACGAGTTCCTATCTTGTCAAGAAGAGCTCAGTGTCCTTCTGTTAGATTGCCTTGCTTTATGATATTATTGTATTTGCACTGCAAGAAGTTTAGAGTAAGCAATCTTCTGATGTACGGTTTAATGATTACCAACCTTATAACGAAGTCAGCTTCATCGATTTCTTTGCCACATTTACTTCCATTCAATATCCCTCCGTTACCAACAATAGCACATCTTTTGTATCCGCCTACGTTACTTTCTGGAGAATCCTGTGAATATAAAAAGTAATATTATATTACTATATTAATTATTTAAGAGTAATATCAATCCAAGATGCAGTGACTCGACTTTAATATGATTTTTCTCAACCATTGTCGAACCATTTGCATTTCCATAGCAACATTGATCAGTTTAACTAACTCAACAATTATTAGAATCAGAGGCTCCCCTAATAACTTTGATATACTGTATATTTTTTTTATTCTTTCTGTTATATTTGTTCTTATATGTACTTAAACTGACCCGGGGAGAGTTTATGAGTGGGAGATAATAAGGTAATAAAATTACCGGAATTTGTACTAACTAAACTCATATTAAAGACCGGTTTTCTAGAAGCATATAAAATAGAATACTACCGTATTCATGCATTACGCATTCATGATTCAGTATTTTAAAATGTGTTGCTCTGTAGAAATCAACAATATTCATAATGTAATTCATAATACTGTACACCTAAGTAGATTATTGTCATTTGATTGGAAGATTGTGATTCATTACTTCATTGAACACTTGCGTCACCAATCATGCAGTGTGGGTATAATACGCAATGAATTTTGTTATTTCCAGTTGAATTTCGTTATACTGATTGTGTTAGTCTAGGTTCTAGACGGAGTTTTTAGTCTACAGCTCACTATTTCGGTCGGTTGTTCGGTCGGTCGGTAAACATTAACTTAGATTTGCGCACGCGACCGCAGCGATGTATATGGCCTTGTTATTTAAAATGTAAGTGTATTGAATGTTTGTATTCATAAACATTCATTATGTGATATACCAAGAATTTTGAAATAGGCAATCAATTTACCAATCACAAGTAATAAAATGAAAAATGATGATGAGCCAAAGGGTGTCTAGATTTTCGAGATCTAAGAAAATAAGATATCTTAGTTTTCTAGATCTAGTTTTCTAGACACCATGAGCCAAATAAAATAACTAGAAATAAAATAACCAATTATCTTTGTTATTTGTAGCTTAGTTATGATATATTAATACAAAGTTTAAAAACATACTTTGAGTAGCAATTTGTAGAATTCCTCACTTATATTAATGCTTCCCCGCCCTAAGAAGAACTTAAATGTTTGAGATATGTTGACGTTTCTTTGGCTTAATATCAATTCAGTATGAACAGTTTTTTTAAAGTCGGATCTATAAAAGAAGAAAGATTGAAAACACTCAAAGAAGCTTTTTATTTGCTCAATGTTATTTGAAAAAGACAAAAACATGTGATATGCCTATACGGCCATGATGACGTCATATCACTACGATAGTTTGAGTTTAACACTGAGCATATATAATTATTTTGTAGAATAATTCAAAATATTACGAAACATTCAGAATCAGAATCAGAATAATTTTGTTGATCTCCAAAGGAGAAATTCATTTGCTAAAAGTTAAAATAATTAAAATATTAAAAATGTATAAATATAAAAATATTAAAAGTTTACATAGTAATGATATAAAAAGTACGATAAAAACAATACATAGGCCTATAAAGAGAATACAAGCACCAATAATAACAAGAAACAAACCCCCACCCCCCACCCCCAAGTTACATACATAAAAACAATTCAAAATATACATTGTATACTCATATAGACACTATCAACAAATTTAAATTTCAAATTAATTTTCCTTTCTTCTTTCTTATCATAAAATTATATCAACATTAGAGAGGTTTCGCAATCTTACGAATACGATAACGAAAACGGATACGTCACGCACACGTATTCGTTTTCGTAAGCCATAAAAAAATCTGTTTCGCATGGCAACGAAATATTGAGGCGCGTCCAAAATATGACTGCGGTAAATTTGAGCGAAGCGCGGGTACGTGTTGTTCGGTGCTTGGCTGCCTAGGCCTAGCGTAACATCAAAGCGAGTGAGGACTTTAAAAACTGCTATTTATCAAAATTGACTTGGCATTTTAGTAAATTACTTTAGTAAATTACTTTCAATAAATCTATAATTATATTATAATCATGAATCATTCCTGATTCAAATGCAAAATGTGCAAAATAGATCAAAAACTATACTCGTTTTGTAGTTACGAATATGACTGGTGATATTCGTCAACACGAATACGCTTTACGAATATGAAATGGGGATCAGCTCAAAAGTTTCACAAATGTGTGACGTATCCGTTTTCGTTATCGTATTCGTAAGGTTGCGAAACCTCCCTAATGGTAACATTTCCATAGGAAGAAGAATAAGGCTAGAATAAAGATACTTACCTATAACAGAGTATTAAATAATAATAAATGGGTTTTTCTTGTTGAAATGGCAATGTTTTGTTTATATTTAGAAACATTATCTACCAAAATAAATTTTCTGAATTATGATTATCATGCTGTTTAGAAAATCTCCTCAACGGTGGGGGGGGGGGGGGGGGGGTCGTATGTTAATTATTTCTTCATAGTGCGGCATTATGTATATCGTCCATGTTTTCCTATTTGTGTGAAGTAAAGCGGGACATATAGTATCATATAATAAGAAATGCGTTTTCTTGTTTTTTTAAATGGCAATGTTTTGTTTATATTTAGAAACATTATTTACCAAAATAAATTTTCGGAAGTATAAATAGGATTATCATGCTGTTTAGAAAATCTCCTCAACGAGGGGTCGTATGTTAATCATTTCTTCATAGTGTGGCATTATGTATATCGTCCATGTTTTCCTATTTGTGGGAAGTGAAGCGGGACATTTTATTGATAGGTTTAACATGGAAACCTAACATTTGATAAATGATTATTATTATTATTTACACCATGAAGTATATCTCCATGATCACAATATAATAAACTTTTTTACCTTAACTGTTGCAAATTCGATATGTTATGTTTCCAGGGTTTCATAAACATAGTTGAGATGTTGAGTTTACTTTCACTTTTGGTTGACATATTTCCAATATACTGAAATTTATCCTTTCGAATAGGTAATTGTGTTGGTAAACTGTCCTCTATTGTTTTCTTTTCTGTTTTTATGCTTGTGAAATTGATTTTAAATTTCTTTAAATCTATGACTGGTGAATTAAATCTCATCTGAACATACTTGTTATCGATATTTTGTTGATGAATGTTCCACCTAAGGTAAATGCATAAAATAGATTGTGCGAGATTAGATTTTTGGAGTGATAAGTCAGTAGGCAGGTTGCCAGATCTATCAACTTTTTCTCTGTAGGTCAAATTTAGATTAAACCGCTATCATTATAAATGAAACCATCGCAATGAATCAAACACGGAATGTTATAAATTTCTCTTATGAATAAACAAATGCTGTTTTTAAATGAGATAATCATATAAGAAGAAGAAAGATATTATTATGGTACTGTATTAAAATATAAATATAAAAAAATTTAAAAAAATGATTATTTTTATTTTTAATAATTGAAAACTGTACTTACCATAAACACGTTGTAAACATAACAGACATTACAAGTGCGAACCAAAAGAACTGAAGAGCCGGCTTCATGGTTTTCAAATAATTAATGATTATATCAAGGCGTATAATGCTGGAAAACATTTAAGAGAAAACATCAGATAATTGTAAACAATCTAAACAATTTATATATTATTATATTAACACCTAAATAAATCCTTGCCATTTGTTTGGAAGATTGTGGGTCACATGGCGTGCAATAGTACGCACTATTAAACGTCTATATTATTGATTGAACAGAAGATGTTATATTATCTTCCAAAAACACGAAAAATGAAAGTTAATAAAATCAGACTCTGAATAAGCCATGTCGCAGTTTAAAATAAAGTTAATAACAACAAAATAAGCTGTTAAATTTGCAATATAAAGGTTCTATAGAAATTATTTTTAGTGTGCTACGAAGAATATTGTTCAATTTGTTGACTCCTTTGAATATAGGGTACGATTATTGAGCAAACAATTATTCTACCAAAATTCAGCCGTAATTCAATGTTAACCAGAGAAGAGTTAATGCTCTTCCTGGTTTAACAAATCGATTCTTTATAATTTACAGCTATTAATCAATGGTCTTGTTAGTCTGTATTTAGAAAAGTTAGATCAAGTAGAAATAATATACTTGTTTTGCATTGTGATCCTGTCGACAAAAACGGATACAAATTTATTTGTTATACAATTACAATTATACTATTATATTAACAACAAAAAATAAAAACTGGAAGTTAAATGTTATGAAAAGAAATGAGATCTGTATCTAGCTTTAAAGGACATAATCGTGGGTGAATGTATTTTTCTTGGTCCTCAAGCTTAACTGAACATTGAGAAAATCTGTATTATGTCCTCAGCGCCTACTACCATATCATCAGCACACCAATAGACAATCCCATACTCTTTTGAAAGCTTTCATAAACACAATTACTGGCTCTAGTTTCCAGTAATTACTGTATACAGTAAAAATTATTACAGTAACCACATTGTTACTGTAAATTGTTCATACAGTAATTTCTGTAAAATGTTTGTAGATTATATTGCAGTAATTGCTTTTATGGGTCGTCCTTGCATCCATTCACTTTGGTTCTATTCAATTATAATATTCCAATTATTTGTATTTTGTCTTTGTTATGTGTTTTAAATGTATTGTTGAATGGATTCTAAATGAATAAATGAAAAATGAAAAATATAATTTACCATTACTAACATGCTGCATTATTGTAAAATGTACGAAAATGTACAACGGTAATTACTGTGATTACAGTAATATATTAAATATATGAAAATGTGTTATAGATAATATGTATACAAAGAGGAAACTATGTAGAGAAAAGATAAAAACAAAAATCAATGTGATAAAACAAATGAACAAAACTCTTTAAAAAAGTGTATGTAAACAGATGATGAAAACAAACATTGTTAATTAATAATAATGTATAGTGTACTGAAATGAAAATGTGTTGTAAAATATATGTAAAGAGAAAATATATATGGAAATAAAAGTGGGATGAACCCCACATAAGATAAACAAAATATAAACTGCTATTGTAAATTGGTTTAGATTAATTTCAAACAGTAATTTTGGTTTAGAAATATTTAGTTTAGTAACGGTAACAGCGCGGTAAACAGTCTCCCTCTCAATGCTTTTCTCCTAATTGGTGGATCTACAAACAGAAAATGATAAGATTGACAAATTAAAAACAAGAAATATTTCTTACAAAAAATGCTGCTCGACATTTTAAAATTCATTCATTCTTCAGATATATTTACGATTAATTAATTATTAAAAGATGTCCTTTAATCGCAAAAATACATACAAATCTGTAATTATGATTATGGTCAATTTTGAACTTTAATGTGCTGTGTGTGTGACCTCAACCTGTTGGCGTGCAACTGAATACCCTCTGGAGACAATGTGACTTCATGGAAATTCTTCCCAGTCTGTTGATTCGCGCCAACCAATCAAAGGGCGAGAATCCAAAATCGTTTAACAGTGAGTCCTCATAGACTCTCTTTTCCCAGACGTTTTTTTGATCCAGCAGATGGGATCTCTAAATTATAGTCGCGTTTACAAAGTCGCAAAACTGTCGGCCTTAGATACTATAACTGCTGCTTGCTTTAGCTTATTAATGAGTAGTGCTCATGGGACGTAGCTGGCTAGAGCAGCCGCAGCGTGATTAACATATAAAGGATGAATACTGTATAAGCACAAATGTATTAGCTTTGAATTCACTTTATTCCAAGTAATATTTCTATACCATTTACCATCTAAACATTTTAATAGAATAGTTCATTTTAAATTCCACCGAGTCACCGCCTACTGTAGTATTGTACGTAATATATTACACATTTTGTTTTTTTACCATGTTTTTTACACCGTGTGACTATACGTTTTCCTTTGTATAATTGTTCCCGTTTACTTGCTTAAATGTTATCAATATTTTACTGATGTAAACTATAAACTTTCGCGTGATACAGTTTCTTAATGCTTCTGTCCTCTTGGATATAACTGCCTAAAAGCGAAAAGTATTTTTCTATAGACCTAGAGCCCAATGACTAGTAGTAGTAGAATTATTAATTTTCATACTCCAATTTTGATAATAATTTCCAAAAAACAATTTTTAGTCCAGCCTCAGTGATATATCTCTTCATTATGACCATAATTCTCTAGTATCATAGGCACACTCCGTCACTTTGTTTCACGGTGCCTGTATCATAGAAGGTCACGATTAAGTTAGGCTAGGTCTATGATACAGTTGTCGCATGTTATGCTGTATCACGGAGTTTGCCTTTTTACAATCGTGATACAATTTTACTGCGATATTGTGTATTCATGTATTTTTCGAATACTAAAATAAACATTCTGCCAAAATATATTATATTTCCTCATGTAGAAATAGTGAATAAACCACATGGAAGAGTTAGTATCAATAGAAGAGCTTAATGAAGTCCGCCGTCACATTAAAGCTGCTTTTACATCGCATATTTACATAATAAGATGCTTAATTTTAGAACTATTAAACGTATATATTATTGAGTGAACAAAAATGAAAGTTAATAAAATCAGACTCTGAATAAGCCATGTCGCAGTTTAAAATAAAGTTAATAACAACAAAATAAGCTGTTAAATTTGCAATATAAAGGTTCTATAGAAATTATTTTTAGTGTGCTACGAAGAATATTGTTCAATTTGTTGACTCCTTTGAATATAGGGTACGATTATTGAGCAAACAATTATTCTACCAAAATCCAGCCGTAACAATTCATAGTTAACCAGAGAAGAGTTACCGTAATGCTCTTCCCTGGTTTAACAAATCGATTCTTTATAATTTACAGCTATTAATCAAAGGTCTTGTTATGTGTGTATTTAGAAAAGTTAGATGTTAGATTTATTTATTTAATTATTTATTTAACAACATATTTATACAGGATTATACACAATCAAGTAGAAATAATATACTTGTTGTGATCCTGTCGACAAAAACGGATACAAATTTAATTAGTTATACAATTACCATTAATTATAATAACAACAACAAATAAAAACTGGAAGTTAAATGTTATGAAAAGAAATGAGATCTGTATCTAGCTTTAAAGGACATAATCGTGGGTGAATGTATTTTTCTTGGTCCTTAAGCTTAACTGAAAATTGAGAAAATCTGTATTATGTCCTCAGCGCCTACCATATCATCAGCACACCAAAGACGATCCCATACTCTTTTCAAAGCTTTCATAAACGCAATTACTGGCTCTAGTTTCCAGTAATTACTGTATACAGTAAAAATTATTACAGTAACCACATTGTTACTGTAAATTGTTCATACAGTAATTTCTGTAAAATGTTTGTAGATTATATTGCAGTAATTGCTTTTATGGGTCGTCCTTGCATCCATTCACTTTGGTTTTATTCAATTATAATATTCCAATTATTTGTATTTTGTCTTTGTTATGTGTTTTAAATGTATTGTTGAATGGATTCTAAATGAATAAATGAAAAATGAGAAATATAATTTACCATTACTAACATGCTGCATTATTGTAAAATGTACGAAAATGTACAACGGTAATTACTGTGATTACAGTAATATATTAAATATATGAAAATGTGTTATAGATAATATGTATACAAAGTGGAAACTTTGTAGAGAAAAGATAAAAACAAAAATCAATGTGATAAAACAAATGAACAAAACTCTTTAAAAAAGTGTATGTAAACAGATGATGAAAACAAACATGGTTAATATAATAATATGTAAAGAGAACATATATATGGAAATAAAAGTGGGATGAACCCCACATAAGATAAACAAAATATAAACTGCTATTGTAAATTGGTTTAAATTAATTTCAAACAGTAATTTTGGTTTAGAAATATTTAGTTTAGTAACAGTAACAGCGCGGTAAACAGTCTCCCTCTCAATGCTTTTCTCCTAATTGGTGGATCTACAAACAGAAAATGATAAGATTGACAAATTAAAAACAAGAAATATTTCTTGCTCGACATTTTAAAATTCATTCATTCTTCAGATATATTTACGATTAATTAATTATTAAAAGATGTCCTATAATCGCAAAAATACATACAAATCTGTAAATATGATTATGGTCAATTTTGAACTTTAATGTGCTGTGTGTGTGACCTCAACCTGTTGGCGTGCAACAGAATACCCTCTGGAGACAATGTGACTTCATGGAAATTCTTCCCAGTCTGTTGATTCGTGCCAACCAATCAAAGGGCGAGAATCCAAAATCGTTCAACCGTTAGCCCTCATAGACTCTCTTTTCCCAGACGTTTTTTTGATCCAGCAGATGGGATCTATAAATAGTCGAGTTTACAAAGTCGCAAAACTGTCGGCCTTAGATACTATAACTGCTGCTTGCTTTAGCTTATTAATGAGTAGTGCTCATGGGACGTAGCTGGCTAGAGCAGCCGCAGCGTGATTAACATATAAAGGATGAATACTGTATAAGCACAAATGTATTAGCTTTGAATTCACTTTATTCCAAGTAATATTTCTATACCATTTACCATCTAAACATTTTAATAGAATAGTTCATTTTAAATTCCTGTCGCGTCACCGCCTACTGTAGTATTGTACGTAATATATATTACAAATTGTGTTTTTTTACCATGTTTTTTACACCGTGTGACTATACGTTTTCCTTTGCATAATTGTTCCCGTTTACTTGCTTAAACTTTCGCGTGATACAGTTTCTTAATGCTTCTGTCCTCTTGAATATAACTGCCTAAAGGCGAAAAGTATTTTTCTATAGACCTAGAGCCCAATTTTGGTTTAGAAATATTTAGTTTAGTAACAGTAACAGCGCGGTAAACAGTCTCCCTCTCAATGCTTTTCTCCTAATTGGTGGATCTACAAACAGAAAATGATAAGATTATCCTCTTGAATATAACTGCCTAAAGGCGAAAAGTATTTTTCTATAGACCTAGAGCCCAATGACTAGTAATAGTAAAATTATTAATTTTCATACTCCAATTTTGATAATAATTTCCAAAAAAACAATTTTTAGTCCAGCCTCAGTGATATATCTCTTCATTATGACCATAATTCTCTAGTATCATAGGCACACTCCGTCACTTTGTTTCACGGTTCCTGTATCATAGAAGGTCACGATTAAGTTAGGCTAGGTCTATGATACAGTTGTCGCATGTTATGCTGTATCACGGAGTTTGCCTTTTTACAATCGTGATACAATTTTACCGCGATATTGTGTATTCATGTATTTTTCGAATACTAAAATAAACATTCTGCCAAAATATATTATATTTGCTCATGTAGAAATAGTGAATAAACCACATGGAAGAGTTAGTATCAATAGAAGAGCTTAATGAAGTCCGCCGTCACATTAAAGCTGCTTTTACATCGCATATTTACATAATAAGATGCTTAATTTTAGAATTTTAGATAGGATGTAAATTAGAATATAAAAATAAAATATGGAAAAAGACTTGACTAAAATCGTTCTTGTCAAACTGTGTATCGATTTGTGTTCGGGTAGAGAAGCTATAAACTCAGGGGAGGAAAATAAAATATCCTTCCTTTTTACCAAGACAACATGAAATGAAAACAATTATTATTGAATATCGGAATGATATATTTAATGAAAACCGTAAGGTTATAAGAGTCCATACACTGTGCAAGTTCAAGATAGCGATGATCTTGCATTACTAAGCTATTTGCCTTGGTCAACATTGTCAATACAAAGACGCATGGACAGTTCAAATAGTAGTGATATGCCCAAATACGGTAGCGATATGACATCATCATGTCCACATATGGGCACATCACTTGGCACATACAGTGTGATAGTAGTGTAGATAGAGCTTAGTCAGAGAAAGGATCTTGAAGTGAAACTCGACACATTTTTTAACTTCTTTAGGCACACCCACCTGTGAGTTAGACGGAACAGAATTATCACTAGAATCAATCATTCATTGCAACAATTCGTCAATAATACATACATAAATATATAGCTATAACTTTTCCGACTGTTGTCGCTATCGTTTTGATTTAGCTTTTCGATTTTTTTTTTGGTATCTCCATTGAGATCCAGCCACTGATACCCACAGCATTGTCATTTTTTTTTCTGTATTTTGCCTTTGTATATATTATGTATAGGCCTGCGGACGAATTTGGTGTGAATGATCTTATGCTTTACCACTGAACCCATTTTCCACGATATTTTTCAAAAGACATGAATGTTTCCTTGTAGTAATACAAAGATTACTTGCGTTTTATATATCTTGCGGTATACATTGCACACTATTATATACAGTCAAGAAGAATACTGAATAAACATCAAACAGCAATGCAATGCTGTTAAAGTAATGTAAAGATTACTTACGTTTTATATATCTTGTGAAGTTTGTTTTAAATCATTATCTTTAGTTTCCAACGTTGCATTTCTTCTCTACCAATACATTATTAATGGATTATACACGTCATATCGTTATTCTTCACTAACGGTGTTTCGCTGTCTGAAATTGTCGTAGGCGTACTCTTAATCCAGAGGGGGCGCTTGTTATCTCCGGCACACGGATTTTTTTTTCGTCAACAGACATCACAATATGACACAAATGAGATGCTGTATTACCGAATTTTCCTGTCATATCGATCCTATCTGGTTCTATTATTGATACCCACTGTACCTCACAAATGATAAACGCTTAAATCAATCCTTATGGCAAGTAAGTAAAGCGTTCGATGCTCACTCGCTCCGTGGTTCTGGTGGTCTTCTGGGATAAGGACTATATACCGTAGGTCTAGTGTGCACAAAATGCTCTTGCACACAAAGAATCTGGTACAGTCGCCAGAAAGGGTTATCATGCACACCCTCCCCCTCCCCTTCCCCCCTTCAACCCTATTTTTAATTGGTGCCACTAGCTGAAAAATGCGTAGACAACGATTTTCTATGTGCCGCCATTATACACAAATCAACTGTTTGCTATATCTCGACCAATACTAATGATAACCCAACCCAACCAATTTGGTGTTCAGACCCATATGTTTTCATGGTCAAGATCATTTTAAAACCATTCGTAGGGTAATCCCAAGTGTCAATAACTAGTTATGTTAATGTTATGCAAATTAGTGCCGCCATTATACAAACAATCTTTTTTGCCATATTATTACCCATATAAATATCTGTATAAATGTTTGTATCAAGGAAAATAAAAGATACCAATTTGTGTTTTGTATGTAACATTAAGGTTGAGGAAAGGTACAAAGAGGAACCATTTATATATATATATTCTTTATCCATTCAGCAACGAAATATTTAGTTCATGTTTTATAGGTCTATAAATAATATACCACTAAATACAGTAAAACATTTATTTTAATATTTTGTTAAAAACTGTCACTGTCATAGTCGATTGAAATAGTAAAGTACATGTGACGATACACCACTACGACGTTTATATTTTTATCAGTAATATAGTTTATTTGTATATTATGTGTAACAGTAGGGCCTCTCACACTCACAGTAATGCAGTTTATTACCTCCGCCAAGGAGGTTATGTTTTCACCCCTGTATGTTTGTGTGTGTGTTTGTGTGTTTGTGTGTGTGTCTGTGAACAGCCTGGAGGCCACAGTTTTTATCCGATTCTAACCAAATTTGGACACAATGATCTATGGCCAAAAAGCTCGGACGAGTTCGAATTTGAGGGGGAAAGGTCATAGGTCAAGGTCACAACTAACAAAAAACTATTTTACTGCCTAGAGACCACAGTTTTGATCCGATTCTCACCAAACTTAGCCACAATGATCAATGACACATCATATAATTGTGATTAAATTTTGAAGGGTCAGGGTCAAAGATCAAGGTCCACAAAAAAAAAAAAAAAATAATAAAAAAAAAACCCTCAGTGGGACTTGAACCAGCGATCTCAACTGTGAGAGGCTGGACACATAACCATTACACCACACTGTCATCCACAACTTTGTAGTGTGCAGTTAACATATTTACACTTAGAACTAATTAAAAAAAATGTAAAAAAAATATATTCAGGGGGAATTTTATGTAGGGGAATTTCACAGTAGGCGGAGGTTTGTACTCTCGGAGTACCCTCTAGTTTGTATATATGTTTATATTATATCTACCAGTACAAACAAAATTTGCGATTCAAATGGCGACCAAAAGTGGTTAATAGGTATTTACAGTATTGAAATACTGTATCTTACAGGTATACTTCAAAATAATTTGGAATGTTCCATTCATCACAAATAAATATACATTTGTATAAACGTATATTACCTCACGACAAATAATATTTTAAAAAGAAAATCGGCCTGTCTTTAACGTTATGATGCTGTACTCGAGCTGTTTAACCGGTTTTCAGCCATTAAAAACAATAATCATAGGAGGAGATAGGAAAATGCGAAGCATCCACGTATTATTGTGTGTGGGTATTTTTCAAGATGGACATCCGTAGATAGTGTATACCACGATCGGAAAGCACCCCTATTTGGGGCAAATCGTTGAACCTAAATTCGTTTTAATTGTCAATAACTAATTGTCGAACTAAATTTAATTAATAAACAGGATTACATCACGTGGTTAAAATCAGTACCAAAAGTACGAACCAACTTTATATACCATCGAGTAAACATTTTAGAATTAACGCGTGATTTATTGAATTTTGCCCTTCACAAATGTATATAGATAGTACAATACTTACATTGAATAGCAGATACATCATCGGTGTATATTGATATTTTTCCTCTTCTCTCACCAGTAAATAATGAAACGTTAATACTTTTATCTGTTACATTCTCTCATTTTTATTGACTCTAATTATACAACGTCTGCCTTAGATTACTTTTTTGTTTTTTTTTATCTTAAGTACATTGTAATCTGATAAATCTCATTCCGGATTTAAGAGAACTTATCTATACTAAAATTATACTTTATTAAAAATCAATATTGGTATTCCGATAGCAGTCATCAACGTGAAGTTGTAAAACACCTTCGCTATGTAGTCTGGCGAGTTCATTAAACTCCTTGTTAAAGGCATGAACTACTCTGTTCATTTTCCTATCTTCATGGTAATGATATGGTGCCGGGCGGTTGTGTATGTCAGTTGAGAACGGCCAAAATCCGTACAGATGAACCTCATCACAAAACAAGAGCGCTGTCGTTGTTACGTAAAAGCCTTAAAGACAACAATATACAATGTATAAATTTCAATTCAATTTAAGATATTTATTTACTATTTATTACATGTATTACTACTTTATTTAAATTTGAACAAGATTTGTATTGGTGTTTATTCAATTAAAAGACGCGTTGTAGTTAGCTTATACATGACTTGCAATAGTCAGTTAAAGATCTATTGTCCCTTGAAACACAACAAATTAAGGTCACAATATTTTAAATTTAAATTGGCCATATCAAAGTTATATTAAAGTTATTCTCTTTAAGTCGAAAATTCGAGTCAAAAACAAGAAGTTTAGGCTACTTAATTAACAGGTACGTAAATTAATTTGTATTCATTTCATCTGGAAAATCTTCGCGAGCGAAAGTAAATAAAGATTTCAAACCACGAGTATTCATTATGCATGATGCTAATTAGGATTGTTTTCAACTCGTCACGGTTGAGAAGGTGTTTTCACACAGATCGCGAAGAAGTTTTATGATAATATTATGCATACAGAGTAGCCAAACAAGCGCGTTGCATTATGAGATATATTTTGATCGAAAACTTTTTTTGAACAAAAAAACGTCTGTATTTTTCAGTTAAATGATTTTTTTTTCGACACATTTTTGGTGAAAGTTTAAAACTATTATGATACTTCAAAATGACCCACTTTTTTTCGAAATCTATTTTTTTTTTAATTAGTCGAAGGGACAATACATCTTTAAGTCAATTGTTTTTTTAAAGATGTATTGTCGACCTAAAAAATATTTTTTTTAAATAATTTTTTTGTTGAATATGCCCTTTTAATGTCACATAATAGTTATTGGATCGAAAAACAATTTATTTACCTGAAAGGCTGGAATTTAAAGCAAAAAATGGTCAAATTGGCTGCCAGCCAATGGATTTTTGGTTGAATTTAACCATTTATTTTTGTGGAATTAGTCAAAAGGACAATACATCTTTAAGATTCATCTAACGACTGTTACGTAGCACCCGGTGATGGTAGTCTTATGACATCATCATTTCCATATGATAGACACTTAACATTTTTTTGTCACATAAAGTTTGATAGTGTAGACAGACAATTCCGGCTGGTTGTTGACGAGGTAGTTGATTTCGTCGTGGAATAGTTGTCCTAATAGGATAGGACATTATTGTCCAGGAATTGTTTATTATCTATACTAACGTTTGATCTGGTTTAGGTCTACTAACCTGTCGATAACCGGTTGCGCCGCATACCACTTCGTTTCGCCCAATATCCATTTATCTCTC
Organism: Antedon mediterranea; assembly: GCF_964355755.1. NCBI lineage: Eukaryota > Metazoa > Echinodermata > Crinoidea > Comatulida > Antedonidae > Antedon > Antedon mediterranea. The sequence goes on from NC_092678.1 coordinate 7,160,869, forward strand.
TAAAATGATCTGGATTTCCATGTACAAATTTCACCGATGTCAAATTTGTATTTATTAGTTTATTTATTTTAATTCCACTTTTATAGATCCATTCATTCGTGAAGGTTGGATACCAAATATAGTTGCTGTATTCATTCATTTTATCTATAAATCGTGACTGTTGATCATGGTTACGTATACTACCAAATCTACAAAGAGAGAAAATAAGAATATAGACATTGGGGAGTTTAGCACGAGCGCGTTAATTTTAAAGTTAACTTTAATCCGTTGAAGTTAACGCTTACGTGCTCATGCAAAAGCTCCCTATTGTTACAATTGTAGAAAATGTTAGCGAAATTTTGTTTCGGACAGTACACGAAGAACAGAAGTTAAATAGACCAAATGCCGTTCTTATAGCCTACATGTTCCAGGTTTTCACACCTTCTCTGGTCAGACTCCGGCTTTATTCAGTTTCGTGTCAAATTGCGAGTACAGTATTATCACCTTTTCGTTTTAACGACGCGACACGCGGTTACGCGCACATCCTACGGTATAACAATTTAAAGAGTCTTCACACTTACTAATCCTGCCGGGGTGGTCCGGCTCTGGTCTGGTTTTAGCAAACAAAATCACATCTCAATGCTTCGTTTTCACGACGCTCCACGCGCGCGTCTAACATACGCCTTTATACGAAGCATTGAGATGTGATTTCTTTTTTTGCTAAATCGGACCGTAGCGGATCACAGTTTGCGAGCCAAGTGTTACTCGTGCCAGTTTGCTCAGCCGATAGCTCTAGTGTGCGCCGGGCTTAATGTGAAATGATGTTTGCCCTACTCACCTGTCTTTAACAATTGAATGGTTAACTGTTGTTATATTACTTTTAACACCCGCATCTTCTCTAAATTCATTGATTGGTGGAGCATTACATCTGAAATAATATAGTAATTATGTCTGTTTCAAATATCATTCATGCTTTAGTGACTTCTCGTGCTTAAAACGATATAGGAGTACAGTATCTACATCTTTTAGAATGTAGTTCTAGACTGGGCAATAGATATGAACTTCTCTAATGTAGACAATAAATGCTATCTATGTATCTGGGTAGTCATTGTAAGCTTTCGTACTTAAAAAAAAAGGTGAATAAATAATAATTAAAAAAAAAAAAATAAATGTAGACACTGAGTGCTATCTATGCATCTATGTGGCCATTATAAGCTTCCGTACTTTAAAAATGGTGAATAAATAATAATAAAAAAATTGGCCTACTAAAAAATAAATAATGTAGACACTGAGTGTTATCTATGCATTTGGGTGGTCATTATAAGCTTCCGTACCTAAAACAAAGGTGAATACATAATAATTATAAAAAATAACAAAATACTAAAAAATAAATAAATTAAATGATAGGCCTATATAACAATAAATAATATAGATATACGCGTTGGTCTTAAATCGATTTTCCCAATAATAGCCTACGTGAATAATACATTATTAATGAGTACATAAAAATATTTTTATTTATTTATTTTATTGATTTTGGCGATAAAAACTGTTCATATTGATTTGGGTGAAACACGTGAGGATAACGTAACAGCATATTTCCTTTTCAATACATATTTTTTCAATTTCAATACATTTTTTGCTCTCAAAACAATTTTTCTTACAACTTATTTGGGCTTCTTTCCACACATACACATGTTTTACTGGCTGTTAAACGAGAAAATAAAACGAAAATGAGTTTACATTGATATTCAGGTATTTACGTCATAATTTGACAAATGATTGAAAACTCACCTTATAACGAAGTCAGCTTTATCAATTTCTTTGCCGCATTTACTTCCATTCAATATCCCTCCGTTACCAACAATGGAACATCTTTTATATACATTACGTTCTGGAGAATCCTGTAAAGAAACGATAATAATAGTATAAAATAATGAATCATATAACACCTGAGGCTGACTAGATTATTGTCTTTTATTTGGATGATTGTTCAGGCATAGCCTGACCTATGCCCATGTTATACCGTTCACACAGTAGGTTCACAATTGAATGTTTTGTATCCGAATTGAATAGAGAGAATATTTTACGAGTTGAAAGGTCGACTTTTCTATTTTACAATAACTAGATACAGTAGATCATTCAATATGTCAACCCATAAAATATTCTCAGTATCCAACTAATAAACATTTATTATTTTTAGCATACCTAAGTCCATAATAAATATAATATCCATTACATCCATTTAACCTATCAACTCTATTTTTAGTAATTATTTTGTTTTATTCTCTATTCATTCAAGAACAATTTTTTTTACCAACATACTTGGAGCAACAATCTGTATAAGTCTTCACTTATATTCATACTTGCATGCGCTAACGTGCACTTTAACCTGTCAGATATGTTAACGTTTTTTTGGCTTAGAATCATCTCTGTATGGATAGATTTCTTTAAATCAGATCTTTAAAAAAAGCAAAAAAAAAATAAAAATAAATGTGTATTATTGGAAATATATAGTATACTAAACTGCAACTACTTAAACTTGTACATATTTAGTATTATAAACATTTGGTTGGTTAATTCGTATCACATGACGTTCAGCATTCGTGCTATATGGTACAAATAATGTCATTCTGTGAAGGATGATATATTTCACTCGACTTCGCCTCATGCTTTGATTGTTAGTTGCATTGTTAGGTTTAAGGTCGGATAACTTTGATTTTTCATCACATAAGCCCATTGAACACTTTGGTGGATATGTGCCATTAATATATTATCTTATTATTTATCATAATCTCCTTATCAAAAAGCGATTCAATTAAGGTCACTCTTTTCAGAATATGTGATAGGCCTACTAAGTTGGATACCGTACAAATAGTCCAGTCAATCTAATGATATACCCACCACAAATTGCAATAGTAACAAAGCTAGTATTTTTTAATTCTATATAATGTGTAGAGCGACATACTAAAAGTCACCGAAAATCCAAGCATTGGGTCAAGGGGTCAGAGGTCAATAAAGGTCATTTTAAGTCAAAATTAATATGCCCCATTAATTACATATATTTAACCATTTAAAATACATTATATACAAGTGGGATTTATGTCATCCGAAAGCTTATTAAATTTCCTATTCAGTGATATCAAACTTATAGTCATAACATTTTATTTAGAATGTCATTTTTGCGGAAAAACACAACATAATGTGTCAATTTTGGCTAAAAATGTTGTTTTCGCTGTAAACAACAATGGTATACACACAGGGATACCCTGGGGTGAACATTTCAGTCCAACACGATACACATGACCAGTTCAAGATGCAGATAAGTGACATCTCCGTTCCTGTTGCTTCTGGATGATCTACATTCCATTTTTTCCAGATGGCATTTGTGTTGCCATGGTTACAGTGTTTATATTGGAATGTATAAGTATTTTAATGATTTTTTAACCAGTAGAAATACAAAGATGTTCAACAGCAGTTTGACAATGACCTCCATGTTGTATGACGTTCGGACCATCTGGGCTGGATTGTCAACAGACCTGGTGATTGAAAAGGTTTCTATGAAAAGCCTCAAAGAAAACCAGAGGTTTGACAAGAGATTTAGGAATGAGTACATCCAGACCAAATCTGCGTTGAATGTAATGCCTCGCAATAGTATCAGGGCGTTACTCCAGCAGCGGCCAACATAAGAACTTTGGCCACACGTCAGGAACACAATAGCAATTGAAAAATCCATTTGGTTACGACTCAGAGACTTCATACCATTGACACGGGAGTTACTGCAGGTGACTCGGAATATTGGCAATGTGGTATTAAGCATTGAATATTTTGGACGGATGTTAGACCAGAAAGTCTTGCAATGTATTCAAGATCCTGGCAATAAAGTACATACAGGCAAATATGTGTGCATCGATCCTACAGTTCCAGAGGAGACTCGAGGTGACAACAAGGAAGTTTTTGAACATGAACTTTGTTATCCACCAGCACTTTTTGAAACAACCAACTTACAATACTTTCAGCTAATAAACCAACATGATGCCATGTGGAAACAATGAATAGTCTAACACATCCAACTCACTGAATGATGTCCGATAGGCCTACATTCTAGATGGTAGTGCTCTACTGCACAGCATTCCATGGAATAGTGTAGAGACTTGATGCGATCTGCCATCATAGTCTTTGATGATTATGAAAGCGGCTCATCCACCAAAGATGGCACACATGGTAAGGCGGGTCAGGTGGTAGTATCCCTGTACATTTTACCAGTGACATGTTCCACAAAATAGGATCACTTTCTGTAACAAACGACAATTTATAAATCTTCGTAATTAGTACCGGTACTTGAACAAAATGGCAATGAGTGAATGCAGCTGCTGATGCAGATGTTATTTCGGATAGTACAAAAAACCATTGAATCAGCAAACCGGAAAACATCTGTCATTATCCGATGACACGGATCTACTAGTGCTCCTCTGCAGTCAAGCATTTAAAACATCTTGTGATATTCTTTAGACTGGAGCTGAGATGCTGGACTATCAAACTGGTTCAAACAGTACATTTGAGAGACATCTGTGATAACCTTCTGTTTGCTCATGCGATACTGGTGACACAACATCCAGAGTTTTCGGAATTGGAAAACAAGTGGCTCTAAAAACAGCTTGTCATTGCACTTATTTCTGACATTATGCTGTAGTCTTCAGATGCAAACAAGCTACAAAGGATGACATTGTGGTTGCTAGAGAAAATGGTTTAGTGCGTCTGTACAATGGACTACCTGGACAACGTGGAATGCCTTTGACTCCATCCCATCTACAAGTACAACCTCGCATATCGCCAACTTCATAATCGTACCACAACCAAGGTACTTAACATCATGTTCAAGTTCAAGATATCTTTTAGCAATGGAGTGGGATTGATATGTGTACCGAGGATTGGGGATAGAAGATCAGATGATGGAAACATGGTTCCTCTACACACAGACTTAAAGCCAGAACCTGAGTATCTCCTTGAAGCATTCAGGGGTGGTGAATGCAATGGCATTGCACTGTACTAATACCCGAACAGAAAGTGATACTGATGACATATAAGTTGTGAGTCCTTTTCTCTTTGAAGGATTAAACGATATCATCCCACAATTCAAATGAAAAGGACTGGATTAAAATGATCTTACAAAATATACAAAAATCACAATATACAGTACAATATAACAAGAGTCAAAGTTCAAGAATTTAAGAGTCGGATGGCAACTGACAGAATTTCTTTTCCAGTTTGTTCTACATGCCGGGCATTAAAAGCGACGCCCATGAGGCATGAGCTCGAAATCACTGAACAAGGCATGGTTAACATTTTTTAGAATAGCTCTACTTTTTTCCAGAGTTTGCATGTCACAGAAGGAAGATAAGCTACGAAGTTGACAACCTATTAATTTAGAACTTAAGTTAACAATTCTTTGTAGTGAGTTTCTCTCTTTGACCCTAAGACTAAAAAAACAGCATATAAAGGAAAAAAGTTAAAACGTTCTCAATAAAGGAATTATAAAAAACTATGAGAATTACTTTATCGACATTAAAATGGTTCAGCTTCCTTAACAGATAAAGTCTCTGGTGTCCTTTCTTTACTATTGCCTCTGTATTTAATTCCCAGCTGAGATTGTTCTCAAATATAGTACCTAGGTATTTAAAGGAATGGACAATATCGCTGGTTCGTCATTTGTGGAGGATACCAGAGGGCTGCGTCCTTTCTCCTTCCTAAAATCTACAATTATCTCCTTGGTTTTGGTCACATTGAGTTCCAAGTAGGAGTTTCCACAAAATTGGATAAAACCATCTAATGCGGAACCATGACCGTCCTGTGAATTTTGAAGGAGAGACAGCAAGATAGTGTCGTCAGCAAATTTGAAAAGATGACTATTGTCCTGTTTGCTCCGACAGTCATCCGTGTATATAATATACAGGAGAGGAGAAAAGACGCAACCCTGCGAAGATCAAATACTTGTCATTACGTACATTCGTTGATACTAAAATTATCAAAAATCTATCTATAGTAAATCATGAGTTGATTCCAAATTACCAAGACTCATTAATTAATCAACAATGAATTAATGAATTTTAATGTTCTTCTAGCTAGCATCATTTTTCCTATTTCATGACGATACAATAGGTACAGGAAAAACATTATTTGCACCAAATACTTCCAAAATATAAATTTAATTTATATAAACATAATTTAGTTTTACGCTATATTAAGAAAATTTGAGTTTTTGTAAAAGTTCAATGACCTTTTGACCTCTAGTTACGTATAACTGTTGTATTAATTGTTTTTTTAATGTATATTATTAGTAGGATTCATCTTTATCGTTTCAAATTAATTAATTAAAATTTCAGTATATCACCGGGCAGTTTAGAATTAATGTTCATTGCCTTATTAGTAGGATGTGTATACTCTACACATTGGTACTAAAGCTATTTAGATATGATTATAAAACAATGGATTATAGGCATAAACGCTACCCCCTACCCCAAAATTGTTTACATTACATTTGATCAAGAATCAATTTCAATAAGAATAGTACCTGATTACTTTTATTCTTCTAGTTAACATCATGTTTCCTATTTTATATATCGATAGGTACAGATAAAACACAATTTTGATTAAATGCATATACAATTATGGCACAATATTACAGTTAATCATTTTTTTAAGGAAAAAAATTAGTTTTTGTAAAAGGTCAATAACCTTTTGACCTCTAGTTATATGAATAAATGTTGTATTTTGTTTTTTTAAATTGCATATTAGAAAGAAATATATATTCTACACATTGATATCAAGATTATTGAGATTGGATTATAAAACCACAAGTTATTGGCATAAATGTTACCCCCTACCCCAAAATATTTATGGAATAAAATCACTATATAGTTGTTGAGATTACGTAAAAAATAATGTGTTCCAATGCTTCAATTTTCGGTGACATAATATGTCATTATAAACTACATTTGGAATGAAAAAATTAATGTTTCGTTACTATTGCAATTTGTGGTGGGTTTACCTCTAAATATCACTAGATTGACTGGACTAAAAGTTAGTTTTGATTCCAAAGGATTTTGGTATACGCAAACAATAAACAGGCATTGTTGAGCCCTTTTTAATACCATTGATTGTGCTGTTTAATTAGTTAATTAGTTAATTAGAACAGTAGGTTAAAATAAAACAAAGAATGACTATTTTATATTCTTTCTTTCGTTGAAAGTCTGATCAGGGAGTTGTAACTCCCTGGTCTGATGTTCTATCTAAATGAGACGAAACACATTCTACCTTGATCCATCGTTCCGAATTCGGAGTCCGAATCAGGTACGTATTTAAATCGTACTAATTCGCGGTGAACGATCATGCTTTACAACTGAACCCATTATCCACGATATTTTTCTCAAGGCACCGGAGCGAATCCGGGCGCGATGTGAAAGCAGCTTAAATCAGTTGTTTACCAAACAGTATAAAACCTTGAGTTTCATTGTTGTAAATCTGAAGGAATTTCTTTTTGTTGTTAAATTATAACCTGATTTAATTGTTTCGGTTGTATTACCTTAGATCTTGTAAATTGGATATATTTTGTTTCCACGGTGTCATAAACAGACCTGCCACGTCGAGTGTACTCTCACTGTTGGTCGACATATTTGCAATATACTTAAATTTATGATTTCGAATCGTTATTTTTCTTGGTGAATTCTCCACCATTGTTTTATTTACGTTTTCTGGTTTTCTGTTCTTTGTGAATTTTTTTTCCAATTCATTGTAAACCTTGGTAAGAGAATACAGTTTTTGCTGCACACTTTTTTCGTTAAGATTGTTCATTGACGGCTGAATTTTCCACCTAGACAATATATTGATAAAAGAAATATGTCAATGTAAAGTTGTTCACGAACGTTCCTACCGTTATTATGATATCATCTTCAACAAATAAATTTCGTTTCGTTTTCAACCCTTCCCAATTTTATAATTTATTCAATTCAAAATGTTACTATCACACTTACCCTACTATAGATCATCCAGTCTCAACTTTCATATCTTTCATTTTCAATCGCTTTAATTTTCACCAATTTTTCGAAAATTATTATTTAGAAAAATCATCTCATTATCAGCATCATCATCATCATCATCATCATCATCAACATCGTCGTCGTCTTCGTCGTCGTCGTCATCGTAATCATCATCATCGTCGTCATTATCATAATCATCAACATCAAAGTCGTTGTCGTCGTCGTCGTCGTCGTCGTCGTCGTCATCATCATCATCATCATAATCATCATCATCATATTCATCATCGTCATCATCATCATCATCATCATCATTATTATCATCATCATCTTCATATCCCTGATTTGGTCATCATTGTGTGTTTTTTTTGTGGTTTTTTTTCTTACCATATGTATGTTGTAATCGTGACAGAGAGTGCAACCGTGAACCAAAGTACTCGAACTGACTTCATTGTGTTTAAGTCATTGATAGGTACTGTAGCCTAATAATGGAAAATTATCATTAATTACAGATAACATTGTAACAATACTTATTTAATAAGTTATATCTAACGACGAGTAATGCATTATTTGTTTTATAACACACCTCTGTAAACTTTTGCTTATTTGGTCCGCTACTTCCTTTCCATCTGACCATTAAAAAGCAAACATGCCTATTTTATCATTATTTGAATATTATTTTATTTAGAGGTTAGATTGATTTGTTTTTAATATTCCATGCACCGCTTAGCTCTCAATTCGTTCCTTTTTTACATTTGTTAATTGTTAAAAAACGCTCATATTAGCGGAGTTTTTTTTTTGTAGCGTAAGCACGTCGCAATAAAACGTTATACAATACTACAATAGCCGCACCTGACGTATTCCATGGTGGAAATAATACGTTTTAGCGTAAAATCGTTCGCAAATTAATATCCTATAAATACAGTTTGATTAAAAGAAAGAAGAAAGAAAGAGAGTTTCTTGCTCAACTAAAACATCGTTATGTGATAATTCTGCAGCTGCAGCTGTCACACAGATTTTGACCAACCGATTTATCGAAAATCCTATATAACACTAAACCACCTGATCATAAACAACAATTAACTGGAGAATATAGAGGCCCGTTGCGTTAGGAACGCCAGAAAATATCGTACATAGCCATGATACGTGAGTTTGGCTCTCTATCGAAAGAACCTTCCGTAAGCGGCCACTTTTTCTGGTCCACGGGGTGGCCGCTTACGTGAGTGAGGTTCAACTGTATTGACAGTACCTTTTTTATCTTTGTCACTAGTTTGTATAGACAATGTACTTGACACAATAAACCTAGACCCGGATCTAGACAGCTGTGGAATTGGATGTTTGAAAAGTAATTAGTTATCTAAACAAGGCCGTATACATGGCTGCAGTCGCGTGCTTAAATTTTAGTTAGTGTTTACCGACCAACCGACAGATCGACCAACTAACCGACATAGTGAACTGGGCATGAAAATGGGCACGTAGCAGTTTGAATACTGTGCAAACAATATCAGATTTAAAATGGATCAAGTCAACATGGTTAACGATTTTTTACAAATATTTGTGTGTTTAGTCAAGTGAAAGAATATCATTTTTTTGTTGGAAAACATGTATTAACATGAAAAGTAAATAATTGTTTCGTTATTCTAGCTAGACTGTATAGATATATACAATTAATTCAATAATAACAAAGCATACCTTTGTGTAACAATGTAAGTCTTTCTGTGGTGTTTAAACCACCCTTTCGAATCAATAATATAAGTTAAGCATTATATCTGAGTTTATAACGATCACGCTTGTCCGGCTGACTTCGTCATAAATTATAGTAAATGAATTCTGCAATGCTTCGTTTTAATATTTTGTTGCAGAGTTCAAATTATTATCAATCTTTTTTCGGTTAAAGTTTCCCTTGTAATGGACCATGATAAGACTTTAATATTGTTGGTGTCCCGCTTTTCAAATAAATGCCCATATTTCAGCATAAGAATGTTCCGCTTTTGGACGACCAATGGTCATTAATGCTTGATTCCCACTAGAGACGCAACACAATGACGTAACGCAACGTAAGTGAGTGAGTTGACCAATCACAAGCGATGGATAATTCGAACTGTCACTTGTCATTGATCAACACGCTTGCGTTGCGTTTACGTCCTTGCGTTACGTCCTTGTGGGAACCAAGCTTTACTGAGGGTGAAAAGTTAGAGGTGTAGTATATAAAGAACTAAGTGTAATATAACAGTTTAATGATATGTTCCCATAATATGCTATTCTACAAACCCATCCTTTAAAATGTTATGAAAATTGGAAAATAACTGATTTGAGTAATAATACTGCTAACCAATAAACATAAAAAGAAATTCAACATAGTTAAAACAGGCGTCACTGCGTTTTTTGAATAAAAACGGCAGGCCTACTCAGTTTTGGTCTATTAAGCATTTCTGTTTCCAACTATTCATAGAATAGATCAGAGTGTGAATAGAAGTGAACCCATGACCCTGAAGTTCTACTTTCGTATATAGATTACTAAAATCTTCTGTTCAAAATAGGGGTATTATTATACGATGTTTAAATGTTGTAATGTAATCGTTATGCTTAAATAGCCTTTATGTTTAATCCATATCCAACCTCGTTTCGAATATAGTGTATACCTAAGTTCTTTATTAATATATGTAGGATTGACTACACGGGGCCCATGGCTGTAAGTCCCATTCGATGTATGAGTCAATCCCTTGCCTAAAGCTCTGTCTACACTATCAAACTAGTTTGAGAAAAAAAATGTGATGTGCCCAAATATGGTAGTGATATGTTTAAGTATGGTAGTGATATGATGTCATCATGTCCATATATGGGTACATGACATTTTTTGTAAAACTAGTTTGATAGTGTAGACAGAGCTTTAGGATGGAATCGGTATGGTACATATGGGCTCGAACTCATGCCTATTACATGCTAGTCGATCCGATATTATCATCATTACAACACCGATATAACAGCACCCGACGCGATCCCAGACGGTCTCCCATCCGGAAGCTGAACTTCCGTGATCTGACGAGAACTGGGTGTTCCCGACGCAGCATGGCCGTAATTGTTTACAAATAAATCATTCTACTCGTCTAACCAATCGGAATATTAAGGCTACTTACGTTTTAACTGGATGTTATCCCGAATTATTACCGTGTATTGCCAACATTATAGTCTCACCAATTATATTATTAATATATTATTGTTACACTTCACTATTGGTGTATTAGACCTATTTTTAAATGCACTAACATTTTGAACAGACTATATTTTTCCTTAATTCAAAGGGGGCGCACTCACAGTTTCACTCCATTTTTCTTTTTTTTTGTGTCAAAGCACGCGCTGCAACCAAACAACATTTTAAGTTTATTTCAATAACGTCATCATTCCAAAAAATTAGAACATGATGTGGGTCCCGTAATTTCACCTATGCTACACTGTTTATTATGGATATACAGTATACTGTACTATTATATATGACCCATAATAGGTACAACTCAGCACTAGAAGCGTATAATTATGCATCATGTCATCGGATGGCGTACATCAACTTTTTACGATCGTATGTTAACATACATGCATGTTTAAACAAATTTAATTTCATTAAAATTATAAAAATGTTTACCTATAATTCGTCAAAGGGACGAATTAAATTCTAGTTTTATTTATATATGTAATTAATGTAAAGTAACATAAATTAAAATTATAATTTTTATAAATACAGCACTGTATATCATAATTTGTTTCTGACAACACTGCTTGTAGATTTGTAAATTGTAAAAAAGGAAAGGGCAACTAACAAAGGACAAAAGATTGGTAAGAATTGAGTGAATGTTTTAAACGAGTTTTAAAGGATAGACTTAAAAATATAAAATATCAATAGAAGGTTTATTATTAACTAAATTATTGTATGAGAGGGATGAAACCATCCTTGGTACAGTTAACTCTATTAAAATATGGGAGGGGTGAAACCATCCTTGGTACAGTTAACTCTATTAAAATATGGGAGGGGTGAAACCATCCTTGGTACAGTTAACTCTATTAAAATATGGGAGGGTGAAACCATCCTTGGTACAGTTAACTCTATTAAAATATGGGAGGGGTGAACCCATCCTTGGTACAGTTAACTCTATTAAAATATGGGAGGGGTGAAACCATCCTTGGTAAAATTAACTCTATCAAAATATGGGAGGGGTGAAACCATCCTTGGTACAGTTAACTCTATTAAAATATGGGAGGGTGAAACCATCCTTGGTACAGTTAACTCTATTAAAATATGGGAGGGGTGAAACCATCCTTGGTACAGTTAACTCTTTTAAAATATGGGAGGGGTGAAACCATCCTTGGTACAGTTAACTCTATTAAAATATGGGAGGGTGAAACCATCCTTGGTACAGTTAACTCTATTAAAATATGGGAGGGGTGAAACCATCCTTGGTACAGTTAACTCTATTAAAATATGGGAGGGGTGAAACCATCCTTGGTAAAATTAACTCTATCAAAATATGGGAGGGGTGAAACCATCCTTGGTACAGTTAACTCTATTAAAATATGGGAGGGTGAAACCATCCTTGGTACAGTTAACTCTATTAAAATATGGGAGGGGTGAAACCATCCTTGGTACAGTTAACTCTATTAAAATATGGGAGGGGTGAAACCATCCTTGGTAAAATTAACTCTATCAAAATATGGGAGGGGTGAAACCATCCTTGGTACAGTTAACTCTATTAAAATATGGGAGGGTGAAACCATCCTTGGTACAGTTAACTCTATTAAAATATGGGAGGGGTGAAACCATCCTTGGTACAGTTAACTCTATTAAAATATGGGAGGGGTGAAACCATCCTTGGTACAGTTAACTCTATTAAAATATGGGAGGGTGAAACCATCCTTGGTACAGTTAACTCTATTAAAATATGGGAGGGGTGAAACCATCCTTGGTACAGTTAACTCTATTAAAATATGGGAGGGGTGAAACCATCCTTGGTACAGTTAACTCTATTAAAATATGGGAGAGGTGAAACCATCCTTGGTACAGTTAACTCTATTAAAATATGAGAGGGGTGAAACCATCCTTGGTACAGTTAACTCTATTAAAATATGGGAGGCGTGAAACCATCCTTGGTACAGTTAACTCTATTAAAATATGGGAGGAGTGAAACCATCCTTTGTACAGTTAACTCTAAAAGGAACAATTTATAAATTATCATTATAAAAACAATGGTGATTTACTTTTTGACAATAAAAAAAGAAAGAAAAACACCCTTAAAGAACGGTAACTAATAGGCTAGATTAATATAAGTATCTTGAATTGACATCTAAAAACCTAAAAAAAACAACATATTGACAATCAATTATTTTATTTATTTATTTTATTTATTTCACATTTATTAGTCATCAATTACGTCATAATTGCAATACAACTGATAACAAGGATCCTGCATAAAAAAGCTGTAGCTTCGTTTTTTTGTAGGACCCTTTTACATAAGAACAATATAAATAGATAAAACAAAGTTCATTCGGCTACACAGAAGGCCCGATGGAAAGAGTATTAGGCCTAACGAATTGTAAGTCAGGTCAATTCCCATAATGCATAAGGTAGCGGATTATGAGAAACGAATAATTCATATTTTCTGCATCGCTTACTACCTACTGAACGTATAGGTATCCGGACCGCATTTTTGTTCTCCTATCAAGTTAAGACAGAAATTAATATAATGATTATTTCATGAGTGAGAATAATTATGTAATCAATTTAGACATTATAGGGGGCGCTCTATATAGATTTAGATCAAATGATCTCGTGTCTGCCGCCAGGCTAAATATTTTGCACTGCTATTTTTTCGTGCCGCGGCTATTGCAGTTATATCAGGGAGTTGTACAATAATTGTTATTTTACAACTCCCTGGTATTTTTAATAGGACGGAAGCATTAGGAAACTATCATGCGGAAGCTTATAGTTTACTAAGACTGAAAAATGGGAATTTGTAAATCGGACTGGGTATACGCAAACCCCAAAACACGTCTGGGAGAACAGATTATATGAGATGACCTGTTCAATAAAGCTTGGTTTCCACTAGAACGTAACGCAAGGACGTAAAGCGTTTTAACCAATGACAAGCGAAGTTATAGACAGTTAGCAATCAAAAGCGAATAAGCCATCGCTTGTGATTGGTCAATTCACTTGCGTTGCGTTACGTCCTTGTGTTGCGTCGCTAGTGGGAACCACGCTTAAACAATGTTTTAGTTTTGGATGTCAATAATGTAGGCCAGGTATAATACAATCAATTGAAAAAAAATTGTCCGGGGCGCATGCGTCTGGTGGTGCATCCTCATTAATTGCCTTGTTATAAATTTTACTGGAATTTATTATGTTTACCTCATTTTCTTGAAGGAAGAAATAAATGTTAAGTTGAATTGAATTGAATATTGAATTAGTCTACAGAGTATCACTATACTTTAGAAGTTCTTCGTTGTTGGCCTCTTTATACAAAAAATATCGCTTATTTAATCATAATTAATTATCAATTAAATTAATTATCCTTTTTTCTAATCTTTCATTTCATCTTTTATTTCATAAAAAAAATACAGAGTACAACATTCTCCATAACTGTCTACATTGTTATAAATATAAGAAAAAAATATATATGACCGACAATGTAAATAGTTTTATATTCATCTGACTGAATGATGGATGAAACTAAGCCAAGACTGTTTTAAAGCACCTTGATTGGTCCTATCATTGATCAATGGCTTTTCTTGTCCAGTGCCCACCTTGACCAGAGGAAAGGCATGGGTCAATATACGTCTGAGGCAGATACTAGATGTCATACTGAGTCAGCCAGCAGTACTGATGTCAAATGCCTAATGGGACCCTAGCTCCATATACAGCACCCGATATTGCCATGCTCTCCCATCTAAGCTCTAACAGACCCAACGTTGCTTAACTTAATTTCGGTTATCTGACGAGAACTGTTGTTTCAACTTGGTAGAGCCATTATAATTATGCACACTACGTCGGTACACATCCGGCCCCAAAATAACATATCAAACATATGATAAAAAAATAAATCTTTTATAAAAGCATAATAACTGAATGTGTTAAATAAGATAAGAGTCAAGATTCAAATATATAGATAAAAGTTATATACTGTATAAAAATGTATAGGCCCCTAATATGTAATCTTAACCTATGTAAAGATGCTACTAATGGTTGTTAAATCTGAGTTCAATTGGTTTTTCTTAAAAACGTCCTACTAAGGAGGCAGTGTTATATTTTTTAGACTTCAGGGGACGTGACCTAATAAAGAGGTTTTTCACACACCTGCTCCGGTTCCGATGCGGCAAATAAAATGGCGTCTCAATGTTTCGTTTTACGAAGCGTCGCGCGCAGCTCTAGCGCACACCTCAATCGTATAGCCGTGTGGCGCGTCATGAAACGAAAGTCTAATGCTGTGCGCGCAATCTGACGCGAACCTAACAACTGGGGCCGGACCGGAGCAGCTGTGATAGACCATTTTTATAGTAGGCACAACGTTGTGTCCGAAAGTTATCCCCCATTAGGCTTCTGCTATATGTTCACTCTAAAGCATTACCAACCTCTACCAAACCCAATAAAAACCAATTACCCTCTAATCTGTAACAAATATCTGCAAAACTATTTTAATTTTAACTAGATTTGAACTCGTCACTTTGACGAGTTAGTTATCCGCACAACAAACGCCACGCGCACGTCATACGTTGGAATTTTGCACACGGAAAAAGATTATGGCATTATGACCTGAACTGAAGAATATCATATGCTGTTAGTGCTGAATTCTGTCAATTTTGTGTCATATAGTATATACAGTGCAAACGGTATAATCTGTATACATGTTACATACAGTGTAGAATAGGTGAAATTACGAGACCCCCCGTTTATTCTTATTTTTAACATGGCGACGGTATCAAAATGAAACACTAAGATAGCAATTTCGGAAGGACATTATCTCAGCAACCACAGGCCCGTAGCCAGGGGAGGTTTTTATGGTTCGAGCGAACCCCCCTTAACCGACTGCGAACCCCCATCCCCGACATTCCCAATACCTCACCCTCATCTCTGAATCCTCCAAATACGTGCCCCACACAGTACAAAAGGTTATTCGTAAATTGAAAAATTCGTAAACTCGTTCTTGAATAACTCGATACATTCTTTGCTGTATGATAATATTGACGCGTGTATCGTACTCATACAGTGAGCTGGTGCACGAACGATTCGTACAAAGGACACCGCCAGACAAACGCGTACTTACTGTTTAGATCACGGCAGTCAGCATGCATAAAGTAGGCCTATTCCGTAAATCTTCTAATTGTAACCCTGGGTTATTATTCTTTGATTGTTTTTTAAGGGTGGGTAACTATTAGAAGGGGATTACTATTAGAAGGGGGATTACTATTAGAGTAGTGGGTTACTATTACTCATCTTAAATTAGGCACCTGAAAATTGTAACCCACCTCAACTATTCCGATCAGCAAATCATAGCAAAATAATAAAACAGTAGGCCTACGAATAAACAAATTTGTTTGAACTCTAACTTTATTTTATAAACTCAAAAACACTCAATCCTCCCCACTCTCGAGATCAACATGCATTATCTCCTTATTTTCAAAATACGGCTGCATCATAAACGACCAGTCTTCAATTCATAATGTAATTTTGTCAATAGTTTCTGTGACTCTAATATTAACCCCATGTGGGTTACTATTAGAGTAGTGGATTATTATTATAGATTGGCTTATAAGGTGGGTTACTATTAGAGTAGTGGATTATTATTATAGATTGGCTTATAAGGTGGGTTACTATTAGAAGGTGGGTTATTATTAGAGTGTGGGTTACTATTAGAGTGTGGGTTACTATTAGAGTGTGGGCTACTATTAGAGTGTGGGTTACTATTAGAGTGTGGGTTACTATTAGAGTGTGGGTTACTATTAGAGTGTGGGTTACTATTAGAGTGTGGGTTACTATTAGAGTGTGGGTTACTATTAGAGTGTGGGTTACTATTAGAAGATTTACGGTATAGCCTTCCGACGGACATAACAAATGTGTGGCTATGAAGTATAGTGCGTGTATCAACATCATAGAGGATTATAGTGAATATTAATATATTACACTAGTAATATTATACAAATAATGAATGTTTATGAGTGCAATGGTACAAATAATGGCACGAGGTGAATGATGAAAGGTTATATCAACGAGGCAAAGCCGAGTTGATATAACCTTTCATCATTCACCAAGTGCCATTATTTGTACCATTACACGAATACAAAACATTCATTATTTGTTTTATATAACCTCTAGACGTTTTTTTTTCGTACACAAAAATGTTTCAAAAAGTACTATTTAACGATCGTTGAATAGTGCGTACTATTGCACGCCATGTGACCCACATTCGTCCAATCAAATGACAGGAATTTATATAGGTGTTATATAAATGAATATATTACACTATAATATCTATGGTAACATGTACTGTAGTTTACATTATAGCATCTGTATCAATATCATCTATTTACATTGATTAACATTTAATTTCCTCAACAAAATATTTTTTGAGGAAATTAATATTGATATATTGATACAGATGCTATAATGTAAACTACAGTACATGTTACCATAGATATTATAGCGTAATATATTAATATATTACTAGTGTAATTGCTGTAAATAAATATAGGTAGAGCTATAATAAGCATTGAATTTGCCTTTCACAAAACACCGAGTGAATGATCATAACAATCGGCGATTAAATTGTCCACGTGTGTGTGAGGAGGAGAAAAAAAAGTACGAATACGATCGTTTTGATCATTGGTAGCATGCTGCATGAGAGTGTCTTTTCCGACCAATTAGAGGTGCCATTTATCATGAATGTTATGTGCGAGAGTACCATTTCCGGCCATCTAGGGATGTCATTTAACAAAATTTCTGCGGGGCAGTGTCCCAAATACTTAGTGTCCGAACATCTCGCCCCCCCCCCCTCCTTGACAGATCCTGGCTACGGCCCTGAACCACATATTAACATGTAGGAGAAATTTGAATACGTAAAATATAGATGCGCGCCCTTTTAAATGTGATGAACTATTACGCAAAATATGAAAATACGCCTTTTTTTTTATTCAACTGGCCAAATGATGACGTCACAACATCCGATTGGCAAAATGTTTACATGAATTCGTATCTACAATCCAATAGCTTCCAGAAAACGTTGTAATCATGATTATCACGTTTTATTTTGACGAGCTAAACAGATTGAAATTTACTGTAAAGATGAAAATAAGTGACCCACGTTATTTTCATTTTTATACATGATGACGTCATAAAAATTTAATATTTTACCTCATGCGAAATATAGTTGATTGACCTAGACATTTTTGAAATATCTGAGGAAATGGAATACGTATAAGCGAGATGCGCTCTATTTAATGTGATGAGCTATGATGAAAGATACAAAAATCCTATATTTTACATTCGTGTGGCCATACGATGACGTCATAACATCCGAGGGGTAAATAACTAAGTTGCGGATAACCAAAAAAAAAAAAAAAGATGATGAAACAGGACAGTTACAAGGAGTTATCCGCTCAATGCGGATAACTAATTAAAATATTATTTAACCACATAAACCACTATGGATGTTTATAGCAGTCATCTACGTGAAGTTGTAAAATACCCTCACTGTGTAATCTGGCGAGTTCATTGAACTCCTGATTAAAAGCATGAAACAATCTGGTTAGATTTCTTTGTTCGAAGTAATGATAGGATGTCGAACGGTTGTATATGTCAGTTGAGAACGGCCAAAATCCGTACAGATGAACCTCGTCACAAAATAACAGCGCCGTTGTGGTAATGTAAAAGCCTAAAAGATAAACATGTTTAACTTTACATTTTTTTTCTTTTTAACTTTTTACGATTTTACGATTTTATATCGTTTTTTTATACAACATATCTGTTTGTATTTTTACGTTGATTGGTTATAATTACAAACCGGTAATTTATCTGCCTAAAGCTCTGTCTAAACGGTAGGCCTAAAACTAGTTTGAAAGAAAAAAGTTCGAAGGGCCAAAATATGCTAGTGATATGGTTAAATATAGTGGTGATATGACATCATCAGGATTTTTCTATTTTTATAGCAATTTTAACTAATTTTTATATATTTGTAGGCCTAATGCAATTCATTTCAGTCCTTGACTGTCGTTTTGTAATTTATATATATTTTTTTTCGTTTTTTTCGTTTTGTAATAGGCCTATGTTTATTTTAGCCTGTATATGTAAATAAATAAAAAATAAAAATCATGTCCAAAATTGTTCTAGAAATATTTCTATGCTAAATTCAAGTTTGTGATTAAAGCAAATTACTATATACTGGGTGCCCGCGAATCGGCTCGATTAGGAAAATATTGTATTGTTTGAAGGTTTGCATGGCGAAATCAAATGTTGATATAAAGTTGATATATATTTGTATAGATTATGTTATGATATTTCAGTCCTGCATCACAAGACAGGAACAGTAGAAAATGTTTACTAACCTGATGATATTCTGTTTAATACTGTTACGCCGCTGTTCACCCAAAAATCTTGTGACTCCGTAAAATGCTTTGGATCTCCATGTACAAATTTTACTTTTTCCAAACGCTTATTGAGTAACGAGTTTACTCTAAGGCTCATCGTATAGCTACTCGTGAAAGTTGGAAACCAAATATAGTTTCTGTATTCATCCATTTTTTGTGTGAATTTCTTTCTATCTATACGCTTACGTGCACTTCCAAATCTAGAAAGACAGATTTATAACTTAACAAAGTGAGAATAGTAGATCTACCAACTAGACGGAGGGGCCTAATAATAGCTCTGTCAACATTTATTAACAAAATATGTGATATGCCCATATATGGACACGATGACGTCATATCACTACCGTATTTGGGCGCATAACATTTTGTTTATCAAAAGTTTGACTGTAGACAGAGCTTTACACAAATAAAACCGAAGATGCATCCATTAACAAATTCTATAAATGTAAAATGTGTTCATTATTTGTTGACCTTTAAATCCATTTGACGTAAAGCAATTTAGTAATTTAAAAACAATTGTTAGTAAAAGCCTGTTTTCCTATTGTCGTTGATCGTTAACAGTTCAACGACGATCGTTTGAAAACGATCAAGTTGAAATGATAACGATAGCGAGTACCTTTTCCTGTAAATCGTTAACATTTCAATGTTTACGTAGAAGATTCCCCATTATTGGTAACGATAGCGTCGACTAACGTCGACAGGAAAACAGGCTTTATAGCGTCCTATTGTCTCAGACTATGAGGTAAGATACAGCATAGGTGTTATATTACGTTTGAGGGATTGCTAAATTTACATTTCGTATTCTTCATTGAATGTCATACAATTCAAATATAATTACAAGACGATTCCTCGTCTAATGCGTTATTACCATGATTATAATTTCAATAGTCTATCATTTGGAGGAGAGGAAGATATTGTATCTGATTTCCGACAAGCAGGTGATGTTTAACAAGAAATATTTCTTACAAAAAACGACGCTCGACATTTTAAAATTAATCATTGTTCTTTTGATTACCGTATGATTAATTATTAAAAAGATGTCCTTTAATCGCAAAGATGCATTTACTTCACAGATACAGGCCCGTAGCCAGGGGGGTTTTTATGGTTCGGGCGAACCCCGCTTTACAGCGACCCCCCCCCCCCCCTCTTAACCGACTGCGAACCCCCATCCCCGACATCCCCAATACCTCACCACACCCTCATCTCTGAAAATCCTCCAAATAAGTGCCCCACAATACAAAAGGTTGTTTGTAAATTGAAAAATTCGTAAACTCGTTCGTGAATAACTCATACCTTATTGTTAAACAAATGAATTGGTTGCCGATTTTCACCTGAAAAATAATACGAATTTTTGGTCCCAGAATGTAACATTTTTTCGTTCAATGCGAACGTCACGGGGAAGTCTCCGATTAAGGTACTTTTGGTACGGTAATACATTCTAATAACTATACTCAATTAATGTAAATTAATTATCAATTAATAATTTTAAAAAGTTGTACAAAAAATATGAAGCTGTTGCTATAAATATATTGAGCAAAAGGTTAAATTGTATAATTTGGAATTTTAATTCATTTAAAAATGCTAAATAAAGTCAGATGTTAAAACCACATTTTCCAAAAATTCATTTTTATTTATCCACTATAAACTTTACAAAAGTGTTGTTTTAAACCACACTCCAAATAAAACAAAGAAAATAATGATAGGACATTTGCAGAAAGAAGCAAACTTTGCTCTGTTACCGGTATAACACGGTTCAAATTTTGGAAATTCGGCCTATTTACGAACGTACGGAAATGAAGATAAATAGGGTACTACACGCATCGGAAATACAACACTATACGCACAATTATGATTTGGCCTAAAAATTGGCCTTAGATTATGGAAAACCCCCGGCAAAACGCAATAATTATGGACAAATCGATTATTAGCCTTGGCAATATGCCTAATATTTAAAAGGAATGAATATAGGCTATATTTCGTTTGTCGATGAATTTTTGAATTCATGTGTGAATGATTGATCCATTAGAGGTAATCTGTGATGGCTCTAGTAACACTGCTATGCGTGAGTAATTTGTGAATAACGTAGTATGCTACATACACGAGCCTAGATAGGGAAGATCTGTACTGTCGTTCATTGCGAGAGGAGGGGGAAGTCCGGTAATGTGTCATGAAAAATGTAACAAGCCAGAGATGAAATAAAATCACTAACATTTTAGCTGATTGTCGTTGTTTTAGTCGTCGTCAGAAGTTTATTGCTCGACATCTATTTCTCATGTGTAGTAGAGCGTTTCTTTGATTGAATACTGTTGTTTGTATTATAACACAAGTTCATTTTGGATTTTCAGTAAATTACCAATGGTTTATTCAAAGTCAAACTGTAACTAATCCCTCACTATTCAATCAAAATGTTATTATTATACTACTATATTGTTGGAAAATGGATTGCGTGACATGAAAATAGATTGATAGTAAAATGTAATAAAGATACGTTCTTGTCTGGTTATTAGGTATGCATGCTCTGATAAAGCAGAGGATTACTTTTGTAGCGTTCCATTTAAAATAAATTTTATTACAAAGAAATATTTTGGTTGTGAAGGTCGTTTTAACAATTAGGGACAGTGACCCAAATACTTAGTGTCCGAACCCCCCTTGACAGATCCTGGCTACGGCCCTGAGATAGTTCTTTATTATGAATCACATGCCCATTTTTTCACTAGTTAATTGTATACACAGCATCTGAAAGAAGGCATGTGTACCTTTCCAACAATGTATTATTTGCCAACAAATTTTAATCTACTAATTCAAAAATGGCATTTAAAAATGGTCAATTTTGAACTTTAATGTGCTGTAGCCTGTTTGTGTGTGACCTCAACCTGAACCGTTGTATGCATGCAACTGAATACTCTCTAAAGACAACGTGTGTGGTACACGTGAACATTCTTTCACAATCAGTTGATTCGAGTCAACCAATCAAAGGGCAAGAATCCAAAATCGTTTAACCGTGAGCCCTTATAGACTCTCTGTTCCCAGACGTTTTTTGGGTCCAGCAGCTGAAACCTATAAATTATAGTCGAGTTTCCAAATTCGCAAAACTGTCGGCCTTAGATACTAAAGCTACCGCTATGAAACAGCTTATTAATGAATATGTCCTCATGGGACAGCTGGCTAGAGCAGCGGCGCGAAAATCCAAAATCCAAAAAAAGATCGGTTGGTGGCGCTATATTATACCAAATAAACCAATATACCAACATTTCCTACTCATAAACTCAACAAGCGCAAAAAAAGTCGATCATAAAATTTAAAAAAAGATGCTATTTATTTTGCAAAAAAAGATGCTAGATAACAATTATTAAGAAGATGCTTTGTTATTGTATATTAAAATCAGTGTTTGACCACACTTTTGGATGCTTACGGTAAAAAGATGCCACATTTGGAAAAATTATGTCATTTTCAGCTCACTACAAAATTCAACTGCGCATTTTGTATAAGTCAGCGCGCTCCGTATAGTGTAGTAAGTAACTATCCAATCAGATTGTTTGAAAGCACTACTGATAGCGTGTATTTAGTATGCGTCCGATAGAACGCGATCACAGTTTGTGGTAAATGTTTTAGTGAGTGTTCATTATTCGTGTCAGTTGACCCAGCTAATAGCTAAAGTGTCCGCCGGGCTTAACAATGAGATAAATAAAATAATCGATAAATTACGTAATAATACTAAAACTACTACTAAAACGTGAACTAATAATTATTATTAATAATATTAATAATAATATTAATATTTAGATGTTTTTTTTAATATGAACTATTTAAAATATGCCTACTCACCTCAACCTAATAAGTGAAGGATTGACTGTGGTTAAATTAGTTTTAGAACCCGCGTCTTTTGTAAATCCATTTAGCGGTGGAGCGTTACATCTGAAGAAAAATAAAGTTGTAAGTCATTTACATTCAAAAGCGCTAAATGTAAGGCAGTTTCAAAGCTTGATGAAAAAACAACATTTAAGCGCTGTCTACACAATCAAACTAGTTGTTGACAAAAAAATGTGATGTGCCTGAATATGATAGTAATATGACGTCATCGTGTCTATATGGACTCATCACATTTATTTCACATAAAGTTTGATAGTGTAACCAGAGCTTTAGTCTGTAGTTGTTATCAAAGTCTTCTGACGCGTACATACTGTACTATCTTGAATGATGTAACTCACCTTATAACGAAGTCAGCTTTATCAATTTCTTTGCCGCATTTACTTCCATTTAATATCCCTCCATTACCCACAATGGAACATCTTTTATATGGCCCTTTGTGTTCTGGAGAGTCCTGAAAAAGACGCATTGTACTGAATTATTCGTGATTCTCGCTAGAGACGCAACACAACGACGTAACGCAACGTAAAGCGTGGTTCCCACTAGCGACGCAACACAAGGACGTAACGCAACGTTCTTTCTCGACGTCGTCGTAACGCGCAAAAATGAATAGAGGACTCCCCTGCCTCTAGCAGTAGGCTCACAGTGTAGGACACGTGGGCCTAGGCATACTAATATCTCTATACTGATGGTTCTTCGTTTTCAGTAGGCCTATCCTAGTCCAAATAGCATTTTGGACTAGGCTGAAGACTTTGACCTACCTAATATTCCCGCACTTACTTTCCGGAACATCATTTTATAGTAACTTTGGTAAGGCTTACCATTTTGTATCGTCGTCGTTAGTTAAAAAAGTACCTTTTCCTGTAAATCGTTCAAATGTTAATGTTTACGTAGAAAATCGCCGATAGCGTCGAATAACGTCGACAGGAAAACAGGCTTAAATTGACCAATCACAAGCGATGGCTTATTCGCTTGTGATTGCTAACTGTCTATAACTTCGCTTGTCATTGGTTAAAACGTTTGCGTTGCGTTTACGTCCTTGCGTTACGTTCTAGTGGGAACCAAGCTTTAGGGATTTTACCAATCACTGTAGATTGTCATAGGTCAACTCGCTTGCGTTGTGTCTACGTCATTGTGTTGTGTCCTAGGAACCAAGCTTTAACGTCACACAGTGTGTTTTATAAAGCTCTTTACACTATCAAACTTTATGTGACAAAAAAGTGTAATGTGCCCATATATGGACTCAATGATGTCATACCACTAGAATATTTGAGCACATCATACTTTATTTTGTCAGACTAGTTTGATAGTGTAGAAAGAACTTAAAGTTACGTAAGACAGAATTTCGGTAAATCGCGCGTAACTATTTTATTTTATTTATTTATTTGGAATTACACCTTTAGATCGGTGGCACACTTAGCACAAAGGTGCATCCTTCACAATATAAAATATAACAATTAACAGAAAAGTAAAAAAAAAGGCAAAAGCAACTATCAACCCCTATCCTACCCCCCCCCCCCCCAATGATATAGACAGTTGGTACATACCTTCGGTACTGAATTTTAACACCTAATGAAAACCAGTATACTAATTAACTTAACTTATGAGCCTTAGCTTAGATAATTACATATTGACGATTACAACGAATTGCTCGAATGTGGTACAAACCGTCTGTGGTTGTTATAATTAGCCCTAGCCTAGCATATGATGGTTAACTTGTAATGGAGCATCTAAGAGGATTTAGCAAGTTAAATATATATACAAAAATAAAGTATGCTTTGGGAATATTTATTGTATCAGAAAGAAAAGAAATATCAAATTCAGGCTTCTTTTGTTTGCTTCCTCGCCGCGAAACTGTGTCATTCCTACGCCCAAGTCAATGTTATGTGTTCGCTCTGGCCTTGCTGACCTATTATAATATAAAACAAATACTGGGCTTTCATCGGAGCACAATACATATATTCCAAGGTGATCCGTAGACATACTATATCCTCAGACAAAGTCGGAGGATATAGTATTTCAGCCCAGTAAATATTTCTATACTATTTTACTTTAAAAAAAACGTTTTTTGCGTTATAGTGCTTGACGGTTATGAATGGAACATTTCATTCTCTTTTTCCAAGTGCCAATTCCCTTAGGCGTATGACTGGAATTTAATTTTAATTCTCGTGGATCTGTAACTGCAGTTCGTTAACAAATTTTCAACTTTAGCTCAGTCCGGAGAGCGTCAGACTAAAGATATGAAGGCCCTGATTCAATTCTAGCAGTTGCACTAGCTTGCGCATTTACTCTTCTTTAAACCATCAGCGATTTCGGTTTAGTTCCTTAAGCCCATAACTGTTTTAGATAAAATTTTACGCAGATTTTGTTTGTTTAGAACCCTCAAAGTTTAAGACAATACCTTTGGTAGCAATCTGTAAAACTCCTCAGTTATATTCATGGTTCTCCCTGATCCCAAGAATGTCACTGGTTGAGAAATGTTGACGTTCTTTTGAGTTAGAATGAGATCAGTATGTACGCTTTTCTTTATGTTGGATCTAAAAAAAAAGAAAAATAATAAGCATAGGCCTATTTGTATTCCTGTAAGTACGTACAAGACATTGCGTAATACATCATTACACGTGTTTCACATGTCTCGCCTTGTTTCTTACAATAGGCCTAACATTCTTACCCTTAAAGGCCGGGTGCAGACAAAACATTTCTATTGATCATACATTCCAATAAATATCGATCTATAGTTTCCCCTATGTTTCATAATTTTAGGGATTTTATTTGTCGTACACAAGCTTGTTGAAAATAAGCACTTTCTTATCAGTGGAGAGATACACAAAATCTCTATTCTTTTGTACACAGATGTTGTAAAATAGAGAGGCATTTTACTATGAAAAATAAACAGTGTGGTAAAAAATGTTATGAGATGACTAAATATAGGTAATATAACTTGAATTTTACGTTTCTAGTATTTTTAAAAATTTAAAAATTATTCTATCCACCATCTTTTTTCACCTTCTAGGGAATTCCAGAAATGTAATTACACTAGGTTAAAGTACCTAACTACTGAAAAAGGGTTTTTATAGCAGAAGTTTGCCAATTTATGTATTTGACCATTTTAAGGGAAATTCATGTTTTTTCGTCTTGATTTCTATTACAAATATTTAATTTGTGTACAATTAACCAGATATTATATTTAAAATTCATGCCTGTACCTGAGCTTTAACTACTTAACATCCAAAATAGTATTTGGATGGAAACTACAACTCATGGATTAACTACTTTTGTTACCTTAGTTCTTTTAAATTCGACATGTTTTTCTTCCACGGTGCCAAGAGTATGGTTGAAATGTCGAGTGTACTTTCAGTGTTGGTTGACATATTTGCGAGATACTTAAATCCCGACTTAAATGTATCCTTTTGAACCGTTATCTGGTCGTTGTCTGGTTTCTTACTGGGTTTCTTACTGGGTAAAGGAGAATAAAACCCTTGCTGCATATCTTTCACATTTTTATTGTTCAACCTATGGAAATGAATAGTAAAAATCAATATTGTGGACCTGTTGCTGTCAGGGCGTTTAACGTCGCCAGACGAGACGATGCCGTTCGACTACATCACCGTCCCGAAACAAACGCATGTCGTGTTTTGGCCTCCTCTGTCCGAATTATTTAAAAAAAAACTAAATAATTATTTTTGTTTGTCAAACTTTAATAAAACAACAAAATGGTGTATTTTTACAACTTTACGTAAAAATAAAAAACTTAAAAATTAATAACAAACACTGTACTACGGGTAAAGACCCGTTTATATAAAAAAAAAAAAAAAAAAAGAGGAAGAAAAACAGGAAGGGTTTCATTTCCACTGCGAGTGGTTAAGGCAGGGGCGCCGTTCCAACAATATCGGCATGGGTTCGAGGCCGACTCGCTTCTAGTTCTGGTGGTGGACAGGATAAGGACTATACAACCCGTTAGAACCTAGTTCATCATTCGAGAAGAGTAGGGAGTTACCCCGGTGAACTGCTTCACAAAATAGCCCCTATTATGTATGGAGGATACCACCTTTCCTATAGGACACCGATTAATTTACTATTGGTAATTCTTGGCTAAAGACATCAAATAAAATAATACTAAATAAATAAAACTGATAAAAAAATTGGTGAGAAGGCCCGTCATTTAACGATGATTGTGTTTAGGACTAGATTTTTCAGAGAAGCGATGAACGAACCCGATATTGTAAATTCATTATCTGGTCACCAATATATTTATTTCAAAAAGAAAACTGTTCTTACCATAGATATGCTGTAAGCGTCCAAGACAGTCCAAGTGTGAGCCAAAGTAACTGAACTGACATCATAGTTTTTATAGTTTTTCCTAATAATGCAAAATTTATAAGGATATGTTTTTTTTTTCAAAATTAAGGCGAAGCATTTTAAGACATTCAATTTCATGTAGTCATCTAGATACGTCAGACTGGCGATTCGTTATAGCGACAGTTACAATCAACGAGGCGAGGGGAGAGAGAGAGAGAGAGAGAGAGAGAGAGAGAGAGAGAATGTGGGATGGGAAGATCGCGTCGTGTGCGTCGCTGCTTCCGTTCGTTTTTTTTTTTTCGTACGTGAGAAGATTTTTTTTTTCGTAAACAAGAAAATTAAAAAAGTAACTATTATTACATGATCGTTAAATAGTATATTATTACTATTATTATTATTACTAATAATACTATTGCACGCCATGTGATCCGCAACCATTCAATTAAATTACAGGAAGTGAACAAAGTCACATATAGCTAGGGCCTACTGCTAGTTTTTATATCAAATCATTTTTTAACGTTAAAACATATACAAGAATGTACATAAAACGCCAGTTTACATTCAGTTTAACTGAGCGTTGTAAGGTAACATTTTAAAAAAGTACGACTGACTACAAGTACACCAAAATATATAAAAAGCACTGGCTCAAGATATTTAATACTATTAAAACGTTTTAAAAAATATTATTGAATATTATAAAATATTTTACAACAATTGTGTACGTAGCTTGCTGGTGTGTCATTTGTTTCTTCTGTATTAGTTTCAGCTTTCTTACTGTCTTTATTATACTATGTAGCCTTTGCGAGTCATAAGTCACTAGTACTAAGCAGTTTCTAAACAAGATCCTATGTAATGGCATCCATAATAATATCTAGCCTATATTCCTCAAATGTCCTATTGTAGGATTTATCAATATCTGTTTCCTCAAACGGAGTCGTTAACGCTATGAGTTTAACTTCGTTTTTATTAACACTATTTTTTTATATCGACAAAAGGATCCACAAATATTTATGTTATACTGATTCCCTATTGGATATCGTCCTTCACCTTGATAAAAATCAGAGTTTTCAGAAGAGACGTATACATTATGAGTTAATTAAAATACAATGTTCATATCAAATTATATAGGAGTACATAATATAATATGGCAAGTAGTTCTTTTGTGAGCAGGTGATATTGTGCTATTAGCTAATAGAACAATGTTGCATTGATTGGAAAATACATTTTAAACCAATTAAATCAAATGTAGGCCTACTGTTGTAGGTAAGAAAATAGATAAACACAAATTACGGAAATTAGGAGACCAGTCGATAACTGAGTGTGGAACATATAAATATCTAGAGCCCCTTTCTCACAGATGTGCCTGCAATATACCGGTACAGTGCTGGCGTCGTGCCGGTATCGTTACCGGCATATACCCATTCTCATCGGACTATCGTGCCGGAAATATAACCGGTATATACCGGCTTTCTGTGAGAAAGGAGTCGGGCATATTCGGCCAATAAAAAGTCTCTGACAAAATAATTATTGAGGGCGTCCTTTATTGTTATTATTTTTGTCTAGCGATGATATGGCGGCGAATGTTAAGTTACAGATTATTATCTTCCTTTATAGCATATTTATGCAATACATGCTATGTACAGTATATTGTGCATATATTATACAGGTAAAGCAATTAATTTGCCGTCATCGGCAATCTGTAAAACACCTTAGAAGGCTGTAGGCCTACAATCAAGGCGACGAAAGGTCAGGCACCAACAAACAAAGAGCTAATGGCCTAGCCTAAAGCGGCCTATATAGATTATGCTACAAATTTCTTCTTGTCCCCTTATTTTAAGCAGCTCTCTTATCTCATTATCCCTCCAGTTCGACATTATTATTGTTAATTGAATTGAATAGGCGCCAAAGTGATACACTTGACTGCGCAAGGTGTCAAAACCTCAACGGGGAACCCCGGAATATAACGGCGATACGTTCTCACAGAATGCCCGTCTGGCATTGCGGGGAATATCCCTAGAATATTGGCGCTAGTTCCGTTTCGCACCTGTCATTTATTTCGACTCAAAATGTGTTAAGAAACTTTATCGTGAGTACCACACCTTAGAATTAGGCCTAAAAAATACTTTTACGAAGGAGATCACACAAAAAGTAAAAAATAAATGCTTTAAATTGATGAATTTACAGACGTGTTTCTCGCACATCGGTTCCATACGCCATGTTCAATGTTGTAGTTTTTATGGAGCGCCAAAAGAGCAATCATAATAGAGGGCTAAAAACTCAATATAATGCGTATATTTAATGCATTTATTGGTGAAAATTACGTTCAATTTTAATATATTTTGTCAATGTCAATGCAAAAAAAAATGTTACTGTTGATACTGTACATGGTTTTCGCAGTTTTCGTTAACTTTTAAGAATGAAAATCGACAAATTCATCATCATATTACATGTACTGTAGTTTTTATACCTCAATGATCTAAATAATATTCCTCTTAGTCTTAGGCCTAGGCTAGGTAGTGATGCTGATTTAGGCCTAGGGTTTTGTTGCATTGACATTGACAAAATACAGTATATTAAAATTGAACGTAATTTTCACCAATAAATGCATTAAATATACGCATTATATTGAGTTTTTAGCCCTCTATTATGATTGCTCCTTTGGCGCTCCATAGAAACAACAACATTGAACATGGCGTATGCGAAATTGATGAACCGATGTGCGAGAAACACGTCTGTAAATTCATCAATTTAAAGCATTTATTTTTTACTTTTTGTGTGATCTCCTTCGTAAAACTATTTTTGAGGCCTAATTCTAAGGTGTGGTACTCACGATAAAGTTTTTTAACACATTTTGAGTCGAAATAAATGACAGGTGCGAAACGGAACTAGCGCCAGAATATTACTAGGTCTAAAGCAGGTCATGTCGATGCCGGCATGGTGCCGGCACGATGCCAAGACGACCCGTTCTCACAGAAAACCATACCGGCATGGTAATGGTATATTCCTGGCACACAACTCTGTGAGTATATCAAGAGGTGCAAAGACCATGGCCATGTAGAATATGT
The DNA here is from genome assembly GCF_964355755.1 of Antedon mediterranea. Classification (NCBI taxonomy): domain Eukaryota; kingdom Metazoa; phylum Echinodermata; class Crinoidea; order Comatulida; family Antedonidae; genus Antedon; species Antedon mediterranea. Next base: position 7,191,734 of record NC_092678.1, read on the forward strand.
TATACAAAAATGTAAGTGATATTTCCTATAAAAAATATAGGCTGTGTACTGTACATGACACAAAATAGCACTATGTTATGTATATAGTGATACCCTACTATACCATCAGTAAGATGAACTCGTCGTCAGGGTTACAGGCGCTAAAACATGGAATAACCTAGCAACTGAAATTAAATATTCCCCAACAATTGCTTTATTCAAAGCTACATATCGATCTCATTTTGTTTTTAAATCTAGTTATTTATACCAATGATACTTTTGGCGACTACTAGTTTCGAAATGTATGACCACATGAATCAATGTGTTTTGCCATCTTTTTTTTATAAAAGCGTGTTTTATTTTTATTTTTGTCGTCGTTTGGTGAATAGTTCTATCAATGGATAGTTTAGTGGCGAGAACGAGCTTGGTTGATGTATAATATCAACAGGTACAAACATCTCTTATTTAACACTAATAGAGGTAACGTCATTCAGTTGGTAGAAAGATATACAGTATAATTCTGGTTGGAAATTAAAAGTAAATTTAAAGTAATAAATTATAGTCACAGCACACGTACTTTCTTTTAACTAAGGATGTGGTATATAAATGTGGGTAGATTTCAGAGTAACAGAAGTGTTAGGATGAATGGTATATTGTTTTTACAGGTAATTAAAAAGTGAATGTTAGCTGCAACAGTTGTGACCCCGGGTTAGCAGGGGCGGTCGCAGGACTATTTAAAGAGGGTTGCCCAAAGACTACAGGGATGTAGACACTGAGAATTTGAGTAAGCAAATTATTAAATGACACCCCTAGATGGCCGCAAATGGTATTCTCGCACGTAAAATTCATGATAAATTGCACCTATAGTTCGCCGGAAATGTCACTCACTCTATAGTGCGCTAGCAAACAGAGGATTGTAGCCTATATCAGGGAGTTGTTATTACTCTTGCACTGATAAAGAGGAGGATTATTTTTGTAGCGTTCCATTTAAAAACAAATTTTGTTACAAAGAAATATTTTGGTTGTGAAAGTCGTTAAATTCGTTGTCGCCAGCGTTACTTCTTTTAGCAATTTTAACAATTAAGCTAACATCAACAATGATAAAATGCCCTACAACTCCCTGCCTATATTATTCCGCCGGTAATAAAACATACGCGACTAACAACAAGTTCATTTTGGATTTTCAGTAAATTACCAATGGTTTATTTAAGGTCAACACTGTAACTAATCCCTCACTATTCAATCAAAATGTTATTATTATACTATTGTAGGCCTACTATAAGAATGTAGTGCGTGATATGGAAATGGATTGATAGTAAAACGTAACAAAGATACGTTCTTGTCTGGTTATTAGGTATATTCTTGCACTGATAAAGAGGAGGATTATTTTTGTAGCGTTCCATTTAAAAACAAATTTTGTTACAAAGAAATATTTTGGTTGTGAAAGTCGTTAAATTCGTTGCCGCCAGCGTTACTTCTTTTAGCAATTTTAACAATTAAGCTAACATCAACAATGATAAAATGCCCTACAACTCTGTAAGTGTACCGCTATAATTCTCTGTTACTACGAACATTCGGAAAACAAAACTATACGCAAAATTATGATTTGGCCTGAAAAAACGCAATAATTATGAACAAATCAACGATCCATATGACGGGTTTTTCCCGAACACAGTTTTAGACGGAGTTTTGTCTTAATATTAGTAAAAATATAAATATTTTTGCACATATGGCGTTTCATACGTGTATTACTTGAGTTTGGATACTTTCAGACAAAAATCAAAACGACGACGTGTGGAATGACATAAAAAAGACAATTATACAGACTTGGAGTAAGTCTAGAACACAGTTTGTGTTGGCCTCGTTTCGTACCTCTCAATCATCAGGAGCACAACAAGCAACTAGCCAATCAGAAACGTATCTATCTGCGCGGTATAGTTGGCCTATTGGTGTCTGATGTGCATCTATATATAAATTTACGTAAGGGCAAAATTCGGTAAATCGCGCCTTAAGGCTGGTTTCCTGTCGACGTAAGAACATCACTTTTGTTGCGACTACGTCGATTTGTCGTAAGAAATGCGGATTTTACAGGAAACCGATTACGATAGAAAATTTATAAAATCGACGCAACGTAAGAAAAATGGTAACGACAAACGATTTTACAGGAAACCGATGACCCAACAATTGTTGCGTTACGACGTTTTCTTCCGATTTTACAGGAAACCGGGATTTTTTATCTTACGCTTGAATGAACGCCCTTGCGTCACGTTTCTTACGTCTCTTACGAAAGTTGACTTGAAGTCAACTTTCGCAAGAGACGTAAGCGCAATCGTAACAAGCAACCAATGAGCGACAAGAGTTATGACGTAATAAGTATGACCTTATAGTGAAATAAAGCCGGATAATATTAACATTTGTATGTATTTACTACTTTACGATGTTGTAGGCCAACATACTTTACAAATGCACAGTAGTTTCAATATAGGCCTAATAATGTTCTAATCAGGGAGTTTACAACTCATATCAAAATATAATACTCTTATTTATGGACGTGCAATAAACAATCAGCATTTCAAAGAAACCGACATTCTTCTGTCACGAAAAATTAACATTTGCAACAAGATAAGATATAGAAAGCCCCTTTATAAGCAATATAATATTATTACGTAACTTTAAAAAAAACTGTTTGTTTGATTTTGTATAATTTATATTGTTTTGTTAAATTTATTCTTATTATAGGCCTGTAAATAATGGGTATCTTACTGCGGTAGTACTATCTCATGCTCGTTTAGATATGCCTGGGCCCATAGGCCATGGCCTAGGGCCTAGCATGGAACTATAATATAGTAGTTCCATGTGTAGGTCTAATAATAATAGGAATCCCAAAATGATGTTTTTTTTAATGTTGAAAACTATTTAAGGCTATAGGCGGCCTAGAGGGCCAGGATAATTAATTCATATTTGTATTCATACACTAGTACATAGGCCTACTTAGCCTAGGCTAGTTTGATTAGATTTTGGTCAAATCAATTCATATTATTAGTACAGTATTAATTAAGTATTATTACTAATACTAGGGCCTAGCCTATCTACTGGAAATTATATGTTGGTGTGCTGCACTGACCTGAGTAGCTACAGGTACAATAACAACATTTAGCGCGAAAAAGGATAAAACCCGCTCTAAAAAAAGAAACACCAATCACAGATGTTGTTTCAAATACGTCATAAATCTGACCGACGTAAGAAAAAAATTTCAACTTAAGCATACGACGTTTGTTTCACAGCCAAAATTTCAACTTTTGGGACTCAGCAGCATAACTACAGATGTTTCTTTGCGGGCCGACACGATATTCACTAACGTCAACGACGTCATTTTTTTCTCAACTTTCGTAAGAGACGTAAGAAACGTATGAAACGCAAGAATCGTTGGAAAATTCGACTTCTTACGTCGACAGGAAACCAGCCTTTACTTTTCGAATTTGTACTCGATGGTATATAAAGTTGGTTCGTACTTTCGGTACTGATTTTAACCACCTGATGTAACCCTGTTTACTAATTAAATTAAGTTAGATAATTAGTTATTGACGATTAAAACGAATTTAGGTTCAACGATTTGCCCCAAATAGGGGTGTTTTCCGATCGTGGTATACACTGTCTAATGGATGTCCGTCTTGAAAAATACCCGCCACAAAAATGCGAGGAGGCTTCGCATTTTCCTATCTCCTCCTACGATAATTGTTTTTAATGGCTGAAAACCGGTTCAACAGCTAGAGTACACCATCATAATGTTGAAGACCGGCCGATTTTCTTTAAAAAATACTATTTTGATAGATTTAATATACGATATACAAATCTATTGATTTGCGATGAATGGAACATCCCAATCTCTCAGTCTGCCAGAGTTTGGTTTAACACAAGTACTGTAGGTAAATTTATGAGCCCTTGGTTTAACACATACGGTAGGTAAATATATGGGCCCTTTGAGAATAAACTTGCGAGATTGTGGATAGGCTCTACTGTTAGATATATAAACACATTATTATATACAAATAAACTTTATACTGACAGTTCTTTCTCAACGTTTGTATTAATTAATGATTACCAAATATAAACGTCGTAGTTGTGTATCGTGACATGGTACTTTAATATTTCAATCGATTATGACAGTGACAGTGTTAACTAAACTAAATAAAGAATGTTCTCTAATATAATTAGGAATCTCTTGCCATACACGGGGAAAATTAGGGTACAATTAATATTTAAAAGAAATAAATAAATAAATAAAATAAAAAAAGTATTAAATCGCAAATGTTTTACTGTATTTAGAGGTATATTATTTATAGGCCTATAAAACATGAAAAAAATATTTCGTTACTGAGTGGATAAAGAATAATAATATTTAAAAATTGTTCCTCTTTGTACCTATCCGCTTTCCCATCCCTCAACCCTAATGTTACATACAAAACACAAATTGGGTTTCTTTAAATGAGTCAAAATCAAAAACTTGATTTTGTGATAAGTTTCTCCTTCGGAAGTAATTCCCAGGGTGCTAATTTTAGTTGACTACATAAATCATCGTGTCTATTTATTCGTTTCTGTAAACGACAATGTATATAGTCCTGCGGTACGTACATTTGAAATGGCCAGTTTTGTTACGCTGAAATTACTGTGTATTCGAGAACCATCTGTGGGCACGACAGTTCTGCTAATTTACAAATATTCTCTTCCAGACTGGAGTTCTATAACGTATAAATAATATGGATATTGTATACGATGACATTTTAATTTAGTGGCAAAACAACATTTAGTATGAAATTAAGGGTGTTGCTCGGGCCACTAGGGCAACACCCCTGGGTCCGCCCCTGTCAAACTATAACTAATCCCTTACTCAACTGCATCACATAAAATATAATAACGTACGTTCTAGTGTGATGACAGCGGAGTCTATTTTTAGTGTACCATTTGAATTTGAAGACACATATTGAAGTTGTGTTCACAAGGCTGGCATTTCTATTCTCTGATTATAAAAGGAGGGAGAGTATAAATGTTTGAATTCAATTGAATTGAATAATGTGTTTCACGGTCTGTAGCTGACGCGTTATGCACCCATTGTACCTATCGGACTATTATTCGATATTATCAGAAATCTATTGACAACTTATAATTCCTCTAAACGTGGTATATGAGTTACAGTATATTTTATTTTGTGATGATCTAATGGCAATTGTGAACCTATATTATGTGATGTATATTTTTATATAACTTTTGTCTATTTTTTAAATGCTTTAACTTTTTATATATAAAATACTCAAAATAAGAAAAAAAAAAAAAACTGCAGAGATAGTTTTCTACTGATACAAAATTGATATAGATTACTGTAACAATTGTAAAGAATGAAATAAAAGTGAGTGAATCTCACAAAAGACAAAAAAAAAAAATAATATGGATATTGTATACGATGAAATTTTAATTTAGTGGCAAAACAACATTAGTATGAATAAGGGGTAGTTGTCCTAAGGGGGTAGTTGTCCAGGTGGTGGTTGTCCGGGGGCCGGGGTAGTTTTCCGGGGGGTAAATGTCCAGGGGGTGAATATCCGGATACGAATTAAGGGTGTTGTTATTTCGACAATCCACACAAAACGCCGCTATTCTTGTATGATATCCCACGCGGCAACCACAGCGGAGATTAGGCCTAGAATCGTACCGCACTCTAAGTAAATTGAAAAAAAAAGGTGGGGGGAGGAGGGGGGTTGGTGGGTCTTTCGTAATAACCTGTGTTTAGTCAGGTGATTTTATTTAATACACTTTTCTATATCTTGTTTTGTATTTATTTGTGTAAAGTAATGATCTACTGTATGTATCGATGTAAATTGGGGTGGGGGGAAGGGGGGGGGGGGTAGGATAGGGGTTGATAGTTGCTTTTGCCTTTTTTAACTTTTCTGTTAATTGTTATATTTTATATTTTGAAGGATGCACCTTTGTGCTAAGTGTGCCACCGATCTAAAGGTGTAATTCCAAATAAATAATCTAATCTTGTGTAATCACTTCTTGTTGCTATAGGCCTACGCTTGGGTGCACACGGAACAAGAAAATGTAACTGATGTTTATTTTGTGACGTTTCATGAGGGGTCCCCAACTTATGTACGAAAAAAAAAATCGCGCCCGGGCCACTAGGGCAACACCCCTGGGTCCGCCCCTGGTCAGATACCGTCGCGTACGATGTGTGTTTTCCTCGTGGTTTTGACAGTCGAACGAAAAAGTGAACATGTATGTGGATGAATGAAATCACAAGATATGTTATTCAGTTGTGGGGGGGGGGGGAGAGAAAGTACGGGGAAGGATGGCAGGCAATAGAAAAGATTCACAGATAATAAATAAGAGCATTTTTGCGAAAGTAAAAAAGGAATTTGGGGTGGAGTTCCGGGGACTACCCAAGCTAAACAATTTGAGGCGTTAAAGACCCCTTCCCTGCGATTTTGGACGTTTTTTGGAAAATAATACATATATATCACTTTAAAAACATTAAACCATGTCATTCCTTGTCTTAAATGTACGTTTTATGGTAAATTATGATAAAAAGTGAGAAACAATGCACTACCTAAGTAGCTCGCGGCGATCGACCTCTCGTGGACGGTCTTAGGCCTAGCCTAGCTAGGCTTAGTTTTGTAGGCCTAGCTGGTAAACATCGGTAACGTACGAACATCGCACGCTACCTATATACCTAGCCTGACATTGTATAGTTGCTGCATTAATTGTCTTTCTATTTTTGCCAGACTCCGTTGATACAAATTGGGGAAAACCCGGTATTTTCGCTGAAAAGTTAGGAGTCTTCCATTTGTTTTGGCCTCACGATCGATCGAAAAGTGGGCGAATTACAGGTGAAAAACAAAAATATCAATGCGCGCGCAATGCATTTTGGGATTTATAGCGGGCCGCTATAATTATTAGAATCGACTTATTTTTCACATTTTTAACCGTTTAAAGACGAAAAAAGTTATCGCAATAGGATCATATGGTATTATTTTTACATTAAATATAGTTTGTGATCTTAAATTAGATCTAAAAAACGTAGGGAATGGGGCTTTAATACATGCTCGCGAAGGGTATATGGTCCTATAAACACCAAAACTTAAACGGAAACAAAAGGGACTCAGAATGTTGCAAATACCTACCAAACGAGAATAGATAATGGTTAAATAATTCTGAAAACCCAAATTTTATAGCAAAAATCATCCAAATTTATGTTATAAACGATGAATTTAGCAACAAAAACTGAATCCAAACTAGCGTATTTATGGCACGCCCTTAGTGCCTTTAATAGGAGAACAATGAACAATCTTACTTTGATCGTTTTACATAATATAATTTTTTAGAAAAACATCACATCGACCGAAAACAAAGGTAATCAGAGGCTTTGCTAATATATTAAATATGATTTTATTAAGCATAGAGTGAGTGAGTGGTCGAGCGGTTAAGACAGTGGAACCGTAATTACGTAACCATAACATCGGCAAGGGTTCGAGGCTCACTCGCTCCATGGTTCTGGTGGTAGAACGAGTCTTCTCGGATAAGGACTATAAACCGTAGGTCCAGTGTACACATGGAACCTAGTACATCTTTCGAGACGAGTAGGGGGTTACCCCGGTGGCGATATTTTTTTACGCTCAACGAAACTGCCAGCTAGCCAGAATACTGTTTTCTGATTGGATGTTGATGTCACGTGAGATGTTCAGCCATGAGAGCCATTGAAATGTACGATTCCTACAACACGTAAATTGCTAGCCTAAAGTGCAGTGCGAGTCGCAACCGGTCGGAGAGTGCGAGGAGGAATTACCTACTGAGGCGAACTGCATGCGTGAGTGATTTGAACATCTCACGTGACATCAACATCCAATCAGAAAACAGTATTCTGGCTAGCTGGCAGTTTCGTTGGGTGACTACTTCTTTGCATGATGCAGCTAAAGTAAAATGACGTCACGTTAAAGTGGGTCGTCACAGAGTATCTTGCATATTAATGAAGCAAACTTGCTGAGCGTGTTTTCCACCACGCGTGACGCGAGATTTATCGAAACGATCATGTTTTTAACAATTAAAATCACGGCATATACAACAAAATATAATGGTTTTCACTGCTAAGGATAATAAATAATTTAATTTTAACATAACAGGACAGCCTAGATACTTCCAGTGCGAATAAAAAATAATAACAATAATGTACAGTATTAGTAGTACGTTATGTATTTTCAGATGTTGCAAGACATGAGATCCGAAATAGGCTAGGCCTAGGTGGCAGCGCAGTGCGCATACCTAGTTAGGGTGGGTGGGAAGTGTAGTTAGCAGTGGGAAGTGTAGTTAGCAGTGGCATCGTGTAGATGTACACTAACCCAGCATACTGGATGTACATGTACACTAATGTCACTAACCTACACTAACCCAGCATGCTGGGTTAGTACATCTGCACGATGCCACGCGGTAACGATGAAGGAGGATATGGATGGCCTGATAGTATGTTGTGTACTAATAAACTACTACTCAAATATACTGTATTTTATTTTAGTTAGGCCGCTAGTGAGTAGATAGTATCATAGAAAATCTTTCTAGGCATAGGCATCTAAGCCAAATTGGTCAAATAAACAACTAACTATATTTAATCTGCTTCTTTGTTATCAGGAACAATATCGGAATAATTTTATTTTCCGTACCACCGATCGCACCATCATTTATCACTGAAAACATTTTGTAAAATCAAAGATTGTATAGCGCCGCTACGCGCTTATTTGGTAAAATCATGAGCGCGCAAGAAGAGCAGAGACAAACATTCCTTTTGCATATGCATGAGACTCTGTGACGACACGCTTTAACGTGACTTCATTTTACTTTAGCTGCATGCGAAGAAGTAGTCACCGTTTCGTTGAGCGTAAAAAAATATCACACCCCTGTGTACTAGTCAACACAAAACACAGCCACTGTGCAAATTAAACTAACTCACTCGCTTCACATCCCACCAAAAGTGCTATAGTCTTCAAGTCTGAAGTTTGCACTAAATTGGAAGAAGAAGAAGAAGAAGAAGAAGGAAATGTGTTATTATTTATGTTAGTACATAAATATACGAAATAATGTTCAATACTCATTATTTTATTAAAGGCACTATGTGCGTGCGATATTCTATGACTTGGATACTCTCGTTTGATTTAAGTTTTTGTGGCTAAACTCGTCGTTTTTAACATAAATTCGGACGATTTTTGCTATAAAAGTTAGGGTTTCATAATTAATTAACAATTATCTACTCTCGTTTGGTAGGTATTGCAACATTCTAAGTCTCGTTTTTGTTTCCGTTTGGTTTTTTGTAGGACCGCGCTCGCGAAAGACAACAGTCGTTCACGTGGGAAGGGCCGTGTGTCATATCGCATTTGTTGAGGAATTAGGCTAGATAAAAATTATCCTAGGCGGTCGGGCGCTGCACGACCCTCCCCATGTTATTGAAGGCGCCATGAGAATGAATTTTATTACCGATGGTAAGTAGGCTTTACAAAAAACAAAACTTGTAGACCTGGAGACAACATTTTATTATGTTAACATGTTTAAGATGGCGATATCACACACGTGTGTACTACCGTGTACTGACGTCGATGTAAACAAACAGCCAACTTACTACTTCCGTCTGAGTGTATTGCATTTTGGGTAATGATGACGTTTTGCTCGACGACCACCCATAGATTTAACCGGTTATTTCGGAGCACAAATTGAGCAGAAACGCGGTCTTGTTATTGTTATCTATTTTTAATCTATTTTAAAATAACCGGTTAAATTGCGTTATGCAGCAGAAACAGACCCTTAGTCAAGGGAGACACTTTATCAAAGTTCCAACCACAGTAATTGACAATGTATTTCTAAACGGGTATATCTAATAGTGGGAACCACAAAAATGTAGGATAGGCTAATTTCTAATTGGCAACGAATTGGAATTCAGAGTGTTTTAGTTGGTTACTATGCATACTAGCACACCTCATTGTTAAATTAGCCGTTCAATGGTTGTACAAACTTTTCAATCTTTGAAATTAAATAAAGAAGGAAACGAAAGAAATGTGGATTGGTTCCAGTAAAAATAATGAAACAACACCTTTTAATATAAAATGGACGAAAAATCCTGTCAAATGTTTAGGCATTTACGTTGGCTACAATGAGCAAGTTTGTTAGGATAAGAACTGCAAAAGAAATAACCCCAAAAAAACAAGAAAGTCAATTTTCTGCATGGAATACCATGTAGGTATATAATATTTTTTCCAGAGAGCACTAATTTTACAGGATTGTCCTTTTTGTTTTGAGTTTGTTCAAAATCAAAATGTCTTGCTTTTGTGATTAGAATGTCAGTGACCTTTTCTTAATGGTCGCTAATTGGAGGTGTCTTTAAGTAAAGTGATCTTTAATTGGAAGAGGACCACTGCAGTTACTTTTTTTGTCACATGATAAACTATTTATTATTCTCGTCTCTACTCATACTAAATAATATAATGGTCGCTAATTGGAGGTGTCTTTAAGTAAAGTGATCTTTAATTGGAAGAGGACCACTGCAGTTACTTGTTTTTGTCACATGATAAACTATTTATTATTCTCGTCTCTACTCATACCAAATAATATAATGGTCGCTATTTAGAGGTGTCTATAAGTAAAGTGATCTTTAATTGGAAGAGGACCACTGCAGTTACTTTTTTTGTCACATGATAAACTATTTATTATTCTCGTCTCTACTCATACTAAATAATATAATGGTCGCTAATTGGAGGTGTCTTTAAGTAAAGTGATCTTTAATTGGAAGAGGACCACTGCAGTTACTTGTTTTTGTCACATGATAAACTATTTATTATTCTCGTCTCTACTCATACCAAATAATATAATGGTCGCTATTTAGAGGTGTCTATAAGTAAAGTGATCTTTAATTGGAAGAGGACCACTACAGTTACTTTTTTTGTCACATGATAAACTATTTATTATTCTCGTCTCTACTCATACCAAACAATATAATGGTCGCGAATTGGAGGTGTCTATAAGTAAAGTGATCTTTAATTGGAAGAGGACCACTGCAGTTACTTTTTTTGTCACATGATAAACTATTTATTATTCTCGTCTCTACTCATACCAAATAATATAATGGTCGCTAATTGGAGGTGTCTATAAGTAAAGTGATCTTTAATTGGAAGAGGACCACTGCAGTTACTTTTTTTGTCACATGATAAACTATTTATTATTCTCGTCTCTACTCATACTAAACAATATAATGGTCGCGAATTGGAGGTGTCTTTAAGTAAAGTGATCTTTGATTGGAAGATTACTTACCTGTTTCGTCACATAATTAAAAACTATTTATTATATACTTGTCTTTACTCATACTAAATAATATGGTCGGTAATTGGAGGTGTCTTTTAATTAAAGTGGAAGAAAACTAGTTGAGCGTCATTAACTTGTTTTTTGCCATTTTTAATTTACAGTTTTGGGCCTTTTTATGGCATGCACAGGCCGCACAGAAAATAATCTTCGACTTAACTAAGACGTTGCTTATAATCGTTGAGACTAAAACATTTTCGCTTGCATTTAGTTTACCCATCAGGCCATATATTTTCTTAACAATTCATAAAAAGAATGAATTCTACATTCCTTAAACATAAGGCTGGCACTGAAATGTCGAGGCCTAATATTATTCCGTTAGCTAAGAATATTACTTACGTTTCATATTGAGATTATTCCGAATGATTACCATATATTTTGAACATTACAGTCTCAACCAATACATTATTAATGAATATGAATGAATATCACACTTCACTTCGCCTAATATAACCATTGAACATTATGTTTGATTCAAAGAGGGCGCTGTTGAATCTAATATTGTGAAAATAACCAAAATAATGTCAAAATACATCACCCACAAATGGATCTGCTCACAAATGTTAAAAACAAAAATTCAAGTCAAATTTAGCGCTATACCCCCGAAAAATTGTGACAAATTAAGCATGGTATTTTCGGTGTTAGATTGGCCGGGTTGTTTCAACACTTGCGTGTGCACGATGCATGTGTTGTTGGTCGATTGGATAGTAACTTGTTGGCCTACTATTATTATGTACGTGTAGTTCAAGTCGTGAACGTTACTTCAAAGTCAGTATCATAATATATTTTACATTCGTGGAAGATTTTTTCACATTTTGTGGTTGTTTTCACATTCGTGCGCGTTTTAGGCTAGTCCTATTCGTATTTTCCTAACTCGCTTGTTGACGTAACAATTTTGAAGATAATATTTTCCCCCTGAAAATTGTTTTGTTTTAAATTTGACTTTGAATGTGTCATTTTATTGTCACATAATAGTTATTCATGTTAACCAAAACAATATTTATCTGAAAAAAAATGTAATTTAAAGCAAAAATTATATTTACAGATTACCGTCTACACGCATCTCAACAATACTGTATTTATCAGCAAATGTTTTCATAGACTCTTCTCCCAGACGTGCTTTGGAGTTTGTAATTTGAGCATGACCCGTCCTAGTTTATAAAATTCCAAAAATGTCAGCCTCTAGAACTTAGCTTCCGCTTGATATAGCTTCTGAATGAGTAGTCCTCTGGGGATATAGCTGGCTAAAGCCGCGGCGCAAAAAAGCCCTTTTCAACCAGCGGCCAACTATAGAGGGCACCAAATATTTTTTTTGTGTGTTTTGCATCGTTATTGGTTATCTTATCTGGAAATCTCACAATTTTTTTTTTAATTCTCAAAATATTTGGAGACAAATTTGTTTAATTTTATATCACAGGGGTTGCCAGGTCCCGTTTTAACTCACTCATCTAAAGAAAGAAAATTTCAATGCAATCTTTATTGTTCGAAAATTTATTTTAAAAATATTGTAAAGTTTATTATTTTTATATACAAGAACCATATAAAATATATATTTTACATGATATGCAATCTTCTACGCAATACTCTCGTACACATTTTCTGCCGATTCTTGTATGGTATGATGTCTATCCCGTAATAAAAAATAAATAAAAACAAACAGCAGTTCCATGTCTTCTGACTACAAACTTTTCCCCACATAGTGTTTATGCCTCCGGACAGTGTAGGTTTTAGACGGAGATTCGACTTTACTACTTTGTAAAACATTTTGGCACACATGGCTTTTCATACATATAATACAGACAACATCAAAAGACAACACAATACCAAGGGGTTATCCGACAAGTGCGGATAACCAATAAAACTTAGGAATATTTTTTTCAAAGGCGATTATGTCACCGTCTTAGATGTAAGGCGTTAGGAGCTCGCTGCCGTGTAATATGAATTCCTGTTACCGTCGCTTGACATGAAACAGTCCTACCGTTCATTGTTTTTAGACATGACACCCAGGTCTACGAGAGTCGACTGATATTTTAAAAGTTAAACCCGGCTACAAAATGAGTAATCTATAATAAAATATAATAAAGTTTCTCCTCCTAAATTTACCGTATATCAAGTTAAGATGCCATAAATAAAAAATTTTTCTCAGGAATGTTATCAGATATATAAAATTAAATATACATATTCCCTGAGAATTTAAAAAAGACCACCCTAATATAACCAATCTCCATATACTAAACTCGTCTAAAAGTCATAGAAATAGAATAGTAAATTAAAAATATATTTATCATTTACAATTACCACCACCCACTCTCCAACTCTAAACATATCTCTATTAAAACAATCATTTAAAAAAATCCGAATCTAACCTCTAATGTAACAGTTGAACCATAAGTGGACAACCTATCCACTGTGTCCGCTTACTATCCGAATTGTTTTTAGGTTCTTTTTGACACTGGGCATTGATAAATTATTGCAAACAACATTATTTTAAAATAATAGATCATGCCAAATGTACTATATGAAATAAACAAAGGCACACTTTTAAAATTAAAGTATCCATCTCTCAATAAACAATTCAGAGCATGTCTTCTACACTCAAAGAGGGACTTATAGGCATGGCCTAGCCTCGACTCTCGACCCACCAAATGCTGAGCATTTACCCCCCGGAAAACTATCCCCCGGACAACCACCACCTGGACCACTACCCCCTTAGGACAACTACCCCTTTAGGACAACTACCCCCCGGACAAATACCCCCCGGACAACTACCCCCTTAGGACAATTACCCCCTAGGAACAATGACCCCCCGAACAATGACCCCCCGAACAATGACCCCCCGAACAATTACCCCCCGGACAATTACCCCCCCCCCCCTGGGTAATTACCCCGCGGACAACTAACTCTGACACAATACTCCCCTCCCCGTAGGACAACTACTTCCTGGACAATACTCCGAGAGCAAATAATCTTTTAGGACAACTACCTCCGTAGGACAACTAACCCCTGGACAACTACCCCACGGACAATTACCCCCTAGGGACAACTACCCCCCGGACAATTACCCCCTAGGGACAACTACCCCCCGGACAATTACCCCCTAGGGACAACTACCCCCCGGACAATTACCCCCTAGGGACAACTACCCCCGGACAATTACCCCCTAGGGACAACTACCCCCGGACAATTACCCCCTAGGGACAACTACCCCCCGGACAATTACCCCTAGGAACAAAACCACCTAAACAATAAACAGCCCAGGCCGTTTTTTCAATAAATACGGTACTTTAAATCTAGCACATCTAGGGTCTAGCGTGCTGTTAAACAGAATAATCGGTTAAAAACGGGTGTTTCGAAACTAGAGACCCGAGACCAGAGACCCGAGACCCAATACGAAAAGGGAGACCTAAATATTCGAAAAGGGAGACCCACGTACGAAAAGGGAGACCCCACTATACGAAAAGGGAGACCCTAATATACGAAAAGGGAGACCTAAATATACGAAAAGGGAGACCCAAATATACAAAATGGGAGACCCAAATATACGAAAAGTGAGACCCACTATAAGAAAAGGGAGACCCCACTATACGAAAAGAGAGACCACACTATACGAAAAGGGAGACCCTAATATACGAAAATGGAGACCCAAATATAGGTCTCCCTTTTCGTATTGGGTCTCGTGTCAGGTCTCTGGTCTCGGGTCTCTATAGTTTCGAAACACCCGTTAAAAACAGATGATTTCATTTTTACAGAAACCAGTCCTATATATTTGTCTACTTTTGGATTGGGGGGGGGGGGGTAGTTGATCGGGGGGTAGTTGACCGGCGGTAGTTACCCAGGGGGTAGTTGTCCTAAGGGGGTGGTTGTCCGGGGGGTAGTTGTCCGGGGGGTTGTTATCCTAAGGGGGTAGTTGTCCTAAGGGGGTAGTTGTCCGGGGGGTAGTTGTCCGGGGGATAGTTGTCCTAAGGGGGTAGTTGTCCGGGTGAAACATCCGGGGGGTAACTGTCTAGGGGGTAGGTGTCCTAGAACCCCGGAAACATGTAAACAAGTAAGTAAATATTTAAATATTTGTCATTAGCAAACACATGGTTTTCACTAATTCAATATGTGACTATTATTATTATATTATTATAAACAAATAATTATCACGATGTCATTGCGAGGAACAACGAAACGTGTTTGGTGGAAAAAATAATAGCAATGTGTTCTTTGTGGTTGTTTTCACATTGTGGGTGTTTCATCTATTCGTATTTCGCTAACTTCGTGACAAAATAAACAAAAAAAAAAACCTTTTCAAATTGAAATTATAGAGGGCAGCAAATATTAATAAATGATGATACTGTAATACTTGGTTTCAAATCCGTTCGGATGTTTGGTAGTCTAGTTAATGACTTCACACTGACCAAGATACTAGACGTTTGGAACGACTCGACAAGAAGATTGGAAAGGCATCCAAATTTACCCAAAAAATTGTAAAACGTTTGGGGTATTTCCAAAATTCATTAAATTCAAATTACGATTGTATTAAAAAAAAACAATATAGGTAATTGATATTGGTATTGATTTACTATTGACACAGTTGATCCTATTGTATTAATTTTAATTAATATTGATATTTTAACTGCAATCATCGACATGAAGTTGTAAAACACCCTCACTATGTAGTCTAACGAGTTCATTAAACTCCTTGTCAAAAGCGTGAACTACTTTTGAAATTTTTACATCTTCGTAGTAATGATATGATGTTGTGCGGTTGTGTATGTCAGTTGAGAACGGCCAAAACCCGTACAGATGAACCTCGTCACAAAATAGCAGCGCTGTCGTTGTTAAATAAAAGCCTAAAAGAAAAAGAAAAGTAATATGGTAAATGGTAGGCTATTACAAAGATAATGTCAGCAACGGTTCGGTTTTACGGTTACACAGCTACGTCGAAAAGTCATTATGCGCATGCTCAGCAATATACACTCATGCATAGGATATTATCTGTGTAGTCGCGTCATGAAAACGTTCGGCAATATTTGCTACTTGTTACGTTGCGCTATTGGCGGCCACATTTTTATCTACAGGATAGTTGTAATGCATATAAATTCAAATTTATTAACATTCACCTTAACATCAAGGTATGGTTATAAACAACATTTACAAAAATAAACAAAGATATAAAAGAAAAAGCAATAATAAAAACATTCAATGAGCATGTATGTTGCATAAAGGTCCCTCAGTATCAGGTGCACTGGAGGCCTGAATGGTGTTACGTCATGGCATGAATTAGGACATTATAGGTGACATCATGGAAATGGAATCGAATAGGTTGTATTATACATGGTTGTATCAACGATTTCGGAGAGCCAGCTTGCATATGACTTCTGACTGACTGAACCGGACGCCCTGGGTTCGAACCCCATGGACATCTTTTGGTCAATGATTCACAGCCATATCTGGCATTTATCTATGCTAGGTATAATTTTAGAAAATCTGGCATAATTTGAAAAACCAAATCAGCAGCATATTTTACAACAAATATAGCAATATTTTACCCAATCTAGAATAATTTTACCCAATCTAGCATAATTTGGCCGAAAACATGAACTCTGACACATTGATTTTGGCCAATTTTGACTGTAATTGTATCTAGCATAATTTGGTGCTGCCACCTAGCATGATTGTATTATTGATTGACAGAAAGATTAGGTTCAATAATTATTGATCTCGTGCAATGGGCCCAACTATCATGTAGTTAAAAATCTCATCAGCGGACGACTAATTACATGTATTAAACGCCATGTGTGCCAAAATGTTTATCTTTTTTTCAATAATCAAGCAGAATTTTCGATTTAAACGTACTAAACTAAACAAACCTGTTGATAATCTGTTTTGTAGGCCCTTTTGTGCCCAATATGCTCCTATCTCTTTGTAGTGGTAAGGATTTCCGTGTATTAAATGTAATGATTTTAAACGTCTGTTCAGTAAGTTATTCAATGTAATGCCCAGTCTATTAATCCATGAATTTGAAAAACTTGGAAACCAAATGCTGTTTCTGTATTCCTTTATTGTATTTATAAATCTAGATTGTTGTACATTCGTCCGTAGGTTACCAAACCTAAAAAATAATACGTTAAACAAATTACTAGGTGAGTAGAGAGCTGAAAGAAGATTAATATCCGTTTTATCCATTAACATTAACATGTGGTTTTTTTATTCACAAAAATATATACATTAAAAATATACAGCTTGATAAACTTTCTATTTGCTATTTATGCTATATCAAGTATAGCAATTGCAAGCTATTTATTTGCTATTTATGCTATATATCAAGTACAGTATAGCAATTGAACAGCTATTTATTTGCTATTTATGCTGTATCAAGTATAGCAATTGCAAGCTATGTATTTGCTATTTATGCTGTATTAAGTATAGCAATTGCAAGCTATTTATTTGCTATTTATGCTGTATCAAGTATAGCAATTGCAAGCTATGTATTTGCTATTTATGCTGTATCAAGTATAGCAATTGCAAGCTATGTATTTGCTATTTATGCTATATATCAAGTATAGCAATTGAACCGCTATTTATTTGCTATTTATGCTATATCAAGTATAGCAATTGAACAGCTATGCATTTGCTGTTTATGCTATATCAAGTATAGCAATTGAACCGCTATTTATTTGCTATTTATGCTATATCAAGTATAGCAATTGAACAGCTATGCATTTGCTGTTTATGCTATATCAAGTATAGCAATTGAACAGCTATTTATTTGCTATTTATGCTGTATTAAGTATAGCAATTGCAAGCTATTTATTTGCTATTTATGCTGTATCAAGTATAGCAATTGCAAGCTATTTATTTGCTATTTATGCTGTATCAAGTATAGCAATTGAACAGCTATGTATTTGCTGTTTATGCTATATCAAGTATAGCAATTGAACAGATGTATTTGCTATTTATGCTGTATCAAGTATAGCAATTGAACAGATGTATTTGCTATTTATGCTGTATCAAGTATAACAATTGAACAGCTATGTATTTGCTGTTTATGCTGTATCAATAGCAATTGCAAGCTATTTTTTTGCTATTTATGCTGTATCAAGTATAGCAATTGCAAGCTATTTTTTTGCTATTTATGCTGTATTAAGTATAGCAATTGCAAGCTATTTATTTCCTATCTATGTTAGGCCTATATCAAGTCAAGCATTGATAAACTTGGCTTTATCAGAACAAGAGCTGAATGTTAATTATAAACCGCCCGGTGATATACTGAAATTTAATTAATTAATTAATTTGAAATGATAAGATTAGGAAATCTGTGAGAATAGGAGAGATTCGAACCCGGAACCTTCTGCTTGATATGCAGATGTCCTAACCATTACACCACATATATATGATATAATTTCCTCCTTTTATTATCATAATTATTATCCGGTAGTTTTTAATAATAGTCGATCAATAGAGGGCGTAATATTTCCAGCTTTGTTTAAAATAGTTATTTTTGCGGCGTTACGGATAAAAGGGGATTTTATTTTCTAGGAAAATATTGTTATATTATGATACCGGTAATAGAAAAGAAATAGACGTAGAGATGTACTTCCTGCTTCCGGAAGGTGGTTTGATTGTCCTGTGAAATCTATTTAGAAGATTTAATTTTCAGTCGATTCTCTGTTCTGCTATTTCCGAAGTATCATATGAATAATGGTAATACATCACATGCATCTAGGAGTAACCTGCTTCTTACATGATACAGTCACCACATGTGATATATGCTTAAGATGCTGTATTACCAAATATTCATATAACTCGGAAATGGATACGTTGTGGATTTACACCACTGGGAATTATCAGTTCAAGTATTTCATTCAAAATACGGTCAGTTTTAATCAAAATGATTGTATCTAATTTTTACCCCAGTTTTATAGGCAAATTTCATGATACGATGTCACATGTGAACACATTTTTTTATTTTTACTACCGTACTTATTCAAAAAATATTTATACAAAATAAAACATATACATTTAAAAATAGGATGTTAAATTCATTTATTTACACAAAGCAAAATTTAAAATTTAAAATATGTAGCGAATAGTTTATGCATGTGTCTTCTAGAGAGACAAGACCATAATACATGGCTCCTGTCGCGTGCACAAATTTGAGTTAGTGTTTATCGACCAACCGACCGACAGACAGACCGATCAACCGACATAGTGAGCTGTAGAGTCGCGTTTGCACGCGACTAATACAATATTAATAAGCAGGGACAAAAAGGGGTTATGGGCGGTACATATTATACTAGATACTTTAGACAATCTGAATTCTGGTTTAAAACAATGTTCCTACTTAAATATGAGATTGTATCATGATACAGACTTCACATGTGAAACACATGGGATGCTGTATTACGGAATTTGCATGGACACCAAACAGACCACTTACTTTTTTGTAATAATTGAAGGGTTCATTGTAGTTATATTACTGTTAACACCAGCATCTTCTTTAAATTGACCTATCGGCGGTGCATTACATCTGAAAATAAATAACATAAGACTATAAAATAAGGCCAACGAAAATGTTTGTGCTTTACCTACCTCACGTGAGCCGCCTGTTTTATAGGCCTATGTATATTTTTTTAATTTATTTTTATTTAATTGACAAAAAACAAAACAACAATATCCGATAAAATCGTAATATTCAATTACCGCAAGCGTACAGGAATAATTGTATTGTATTAAGTGGTTTCCTTAAAGTTAAAATATGTAAATATGAACCATTTATTCATTTTAAAGAGAGCATCTTGTCAGTTTATTTCAAATTGGTAGAATAAATCAATATTGTAATAATAATTACGGACTTGAAATCAACACAAAAAAGTGCACATGGTGGTGCTAGTCGAAATTAGATGCGCCTGGACACTAACGAAAACTATATATTTTGGATGTTTTTCGTGGTGAATGATTTTGTTTATTATTTTGTTGTTATTTGTGAGAGAGCTTTGTTTTTATATGCTCAGAAATAGTATACAATACGTCACATTTACCTTTAAATAATAAATACATTGCAGCGGAAAGACTAATTGTTTTCCGTAATTGTGGTGGTAAGTTCAACATCATATCAAACATTTTGAATTCGTTTTGTTTGAGTGTGTATATTTTTATTCATTTTTTTTAGTTCAATGGTTTTTTATTTTTTACAATTTTTTTGTGGGAGCTTTGTTATCTTTGTTGCTAATGTTGTAATTAAATTGTGGTCTAGCTTTGTTTTGTTTTTGCTTTAAGCGGTGATACTTATTATTTACACATTTCGCGGATTCGAACTAGAATTGACTGAGCATTGATATATAAATGGCCACGGCGTTTCACACACTGAGATATCCGTGATTTACGAAATACATTATGTTCAAAGATAGTGTAATTAATTAAAACTTCCACGACGCGATAAGTCGATACGGTTGGCCGGCTGCCGAGACTAAAAACTGTTTTAATTTGGCGGCTCGGCGTGGTATTTATAGATCCGGCCACTGCGGTACACATAATACAGGAGGTTGCGTAGTTGATACGTGACGTAACAATTCGCGAAACATGGTCCCCGAGACGTCAAATTACTGTTTTGTTCGACATAGTGTGTATCCTTTTTATAAAATTCAGGAAAGTAATATTGTAACCTATCCTGTGCATAGAAACATCAGTGTGCCAAATGTAAGCATGTAACATTCAGCGGTTTCGGAGGAGATACGTAAAATTACGCGAAAAATGTAGTAGCATTAATATATAGATTTTATCTAAATCACTTATGGCTACGAATCCACCAGGATCATTATGCATTATCATTGTGCATTTACACCTTTTAGTGTTTCCGGCTGGACCTGTACCTATCCGGATATGCAGCACAAGATGTTGATTGAGTTAAAAGTTGAATTGATTTTTTTAAAACCATAATGACTAGGAAAAGGATATCGGTACATTTCGTAATTTGGTTGTGTGTCCTTTTATTATTAATAATATTATTCTGGATTTATAAAGCGCCTAATGTTGTGAAGCAAGTGCTGTAGGCCTACATATCATTTTGGATCAAACCCGTATGGAAACATACTCCTATAATGCAGCTATAGTAATCAGCGCAAAGTTGTGTCTTGACTTTACCATGTATTTTTACATCTGGGTTGAAGGAACCAAACGTTAGTAAAGTGTCTTGCCCAAGGATACAACAATGCGAATCGAGCTCACGATCAGTAGCCCAACGTCCAACAAACTGCGCCACAATATTTTAAAATTGTAGGCCTAAATATTAATACTAAAACACTCTTATAGTCAAAGCGATATATTGACTATAAAATTCATTTTTCCCTCTCAAAATTGCTAGCCGGTATTGTATTTTGACAACACAAACATTTCGTATATGTCATTGCATTCGTGCGGCAATTTTCAGTAAAATACTGTTAGGCCCCATTAACAACATAGTTAACGATAGTTAATGAGCACCGCCATCGTTTGTGAGATTATACTGTGGAGTTATTGGTAAGTCGGACAACAAACATATACAAATGTAATTGTGATCATTTTGATTCTGATTGGATGAGTGCATACGACGAACAAACACAAACTCTCTCTCTCTCTCTTAATAATAGACTTGTATATATTTGATTGAAAACTCACCTTATAACGAAGTCAGCTTTATCGATTTCTTTGCCGCACTTACTTCCCTTTAATATCCCTCCATTACCCACAATGGAACATCTGTTGTAGGTATTATGATCAATGGTGTCCTGTAAAGACAAATGCTAATTATTTATAACCATTTTATTAACAAGCTCGTGAAATCTTTTCACATGATTTCTCCGTACTGCATCTTATTTGTGTTTCTTCTTTAATTTTAAGCTTTAGTCTAGTCTACACTAGTTTGACAAAAAAAAATGTTCCTAAATATGGTAGTGATATGACATCATCGTGTCCATATGGGCACGTCACATTTTTGATAAAGTTTGATAGTGTAGCCAGAAATTTAGGATCGTTCTGTTATACACATGGTCGCGTCACACCTTATGGATATGACTAATGAATATTCATGTTTATGACGTTTCATGTGGGGTCCCCAACTTACGAAAAGAAATATCGGGCCAGTTCAGATTGCGTGTACAGCAACTACATGCATATGATTAAAATCGATTAAAATAAATAAAATATGATTAAAATCGAATTTGAAGATTTAATATTTTGAACACAAGTTTCTTTGATACTTTGATATTAGAGTTTCTTCACTTAAATTTAAAAAATAAAAACGTACTTTTGTCTGCAACAATTTATAAAATCTGTCGTCTATCTTGATTGTTCCCGTATTTAACGTGCACTTAATTCTTTGAGATTTTTTCACATTTGTTCTGCTCATGACCATGTCTGCTTGAACTACACTTTTTAAATCGGATCTAGAAAAAAGAAAAGAAGATTAAAATTAAAATATTATTGTGACTGAAAAGATCTAAAATATAAGCTTTTGTCGAAATGTTTGCATTTTATGTTTGCGTTTTGCAATTAATGTCAGTGGCGTTCAGTTGCTCGGAGTGTGTAGACACAGTTGAGTTGGAATGATTTCCGTGTCGACATAAACGCACATTTAATTTATCCTAGAAACACTGTTTGAATTCTTCTATTCTTTTCTTTCTTCTTCTCTTCTTTCTTTTCTTTCTTGACATACCATCGTTTTCTAAGGTATGTGTAATCGGAAAATCAAATAACAGTCTTTGTATTCCTGTTCTCTGGCAGTTTAGTACAACAAAGCCTCAAATAGTGACTGTTGAAAAACGGAGATTGCAAACAAACGTTTGCTAATACGTGTAGTAGGCCTACTGTAGTTGACGTTTGGAACAAATCAGCCATGAATCAAAGGACAGTGTGGTCAAACAGCAGATGGACAACTACCGTTGCAAATTAATTCAGGCCTTCCGCAAATAGCAGAGAATGTTTGCAGAGGTTTTGTACCTATATTTCTCCAGTACCATAGGAAGTATTTGGTAATAGAGGCCTACAACATTTCAGTTGCACGTGTTATTATCTTGCACGGTATCATATTCTATAACCTAACCCTTTACCTTAAATAAAAAATGAGATATCGTAATACAATAATTCCTATGATACTATGTAAATATCGTAGTAGTGAAGATACAACACGGAGAATCAGGTTGAGTTTGCAAACTTGAGGAAATTTGGTAAATTTTTCTATTTTTCCCGCCTTTTCCCTTCCGGTTGACATGTCAGTTTAGTGATGGCACACAAGGCCATTATCATTATTCTCTCCTAT
This sequence comes from Antedon mediterranea, assembly GCF_964355755.1. NCBI lineage: Eukaryota > Metazoa > Echinodermata > Crinoidea > Comatulida > Antedonidae > Antedon > Antedon mediterranea. Next base: position 7,215,375 of record NC_092678.1, read on the forward strand.
CTCTTTCGTGTCTTGCAATTTGCTCGGCCTCCATCCATTTTCCCTTCTTTCTCATAAATACCACTGGTTCCGGTTCAAATTGGATCTCTGGATTTCTGTGTATGATTGAATTTAGATTTGAGTTTTACTGATGGCTGGATCTTTCTTAATCACCGTCCTGTTTCCGGGTGATGACGGCCCATTAACATATTCTCTCCATCTCTCCCGGCCGCTTTTTGGCGATTAGTTCTACCTCCATTCCATGATTCCCCTCTTCCCTTCTTTCCTGTTCAATCGTTTTTCTGTCCCCTCCCCCCTTTAATACGTGGGTTTTCATCTCCACTGGTTTCTGTTCAATGAAAAGTATTTTATCACTGTATATTTCTGTCTGATTAAATTTCAATTCTAATTTACTGTCACTTTATTTTCTGGATCTTTCTGATTGTCACCTCTCCTTTTTCCTGTTAAATTGTTTGTCTCCACGTCACCTTTGGCCTGCCTTTCTTTCTTTTCTTTTCCGGTTGACATTACTCAGGTCAAACTACTATTGTCGATACTCCTTCAGTTTGATTTTGTAGCTGATTTCATTAAAATGAGTTTTGTTATTATTTTTAGCTGCAGCCTCAAGTTCTTATTTTGTTGGGCCATTCCCCAAGCACTTGTTTTGGAATTATATTAGCTTCTGATAAACTTTATTGAACAAACGCTTTTGTATCAGAGGCACACGTACAAGGCGATATAAAAACAAAAAGAAAAGTATCAAAAATAACATTAAAATCTTAATTAGTAACAAGCGAATTATACAAGTAAAATGAAATAGTGCAAAAAACCCAAAATAATCTTACACAGACCAATACTTACACTTTATAATGGAGTTAATGTTTAATATCTATTTATTATCATTATTTTTTTTTTTCACATTCACATCCATAAAAAAAATGTATAACAATTGTTTTGTATTTTGTATTTGTATTTTTTGTATTTTGTATTTATATTTGTCCTCAAGCTTAACTGGAAACTGAGGAAATTCATTTCATTTTGATGAAAAGTACTATGGCTTTGTAAATTTTATTTTACATGTATCTTTTAATATGAACTTCTCTAAAACTCTATTTATCTCGTTTCCATTTATTTTTTTTTTCTTCTTTTTTTTAATTATTGCTGTTTATCTTCATTATTACCTCCGCCAATGAGGTTATATTTTTACCCCTGTATGTGGGCGTGTGTGTGTGTCTGTGAACAGCCTGGAGGCCACAGTTTTTAGCCGATTCTCACCAAATTTTGTCACAATGATCTATGCCCCAAAAGCTCGGACGAGTTCGAATTTGAGGGGGAAAAGTAATAGGTCAAGGTCACAACTAACAAAAAACTATTTTACTGCCTAGAGACCACAGTTTTTATTCGATTCTCACCAAACTTAGCCACAATAATCAATGACTCATCATATTATAATTGTGGTTAAATTTTGAAGGGTCAGGGTCAAAGATCAAGGTCCACAACAAAAAATATTAAAAAAAATAATTAAAAAAACCTCAGCGCGACTTGAACCAGCGATCTCAACTGTGAGAGGCTGGATACATAACCATTACACCAAACGCTTATCCACAACTTTGTAGTGTGCAGTTAGCCTATTTACACTTAGAACTAATACAAAAAAAATTTTTAAATATATATATAATATCCCGGGGACATTTTATGTAGTGAAATTTTACAGTAGGCGGAGGTTTGTACTCTCGGAATACCCTCTAGTTTTGTTTTTATTTTCGTTTAAGTACTTTGTTATTACCTCCGCCAAGGAGATTATATTTTGTATGCGATATTTATTTGTATGTTTGTCTGCTAGCAGGATAACGTCAAAACTAAAAGACAGATCTTTTCCAAATTTAAACGACGGTTTGATATAATGGTCGCTGAAGATTCCATTAAATCCGGATCAAGGATTTTAATTCGGGAACACTTTTTAATTAAAATGGGCCTGAAATGGATTTTCGATTTTTTTCATTTTAGAATGATGTTTTGGGGGCTATTAGGTGTTGCTAGAATGTATATTGTTACAAAATATAAATTGGCCCTTTTGGGGAAAGCCCCATTTGAAAATCAAACAAATTCGCGGGTGACGTCACTTTAGGAATATATTCCTATCCCTTCAATGGAAAATTTTGCAGTTTTTTGGCTATAACTCTTGAATCTATGGAGTATTTTCTAAAAAATGCTTGTGCATTTGCAGAAACGTATTTAGAATTTTTTTAGATAAAATTATTACCGTATAAACGGTTATTCATCGAGTAAATGACGATTTAAAATCTTAAAATCAACGTTTTTTTTCTGGCAATACCGAAGTTGGTCTGGCAACGTTGTCCGGGATGCGATTTTTTTTTTCGTACATAAGTTGGGGACCCCTCATGAAACGTCACAAAATAAACATGAATAATTCATCAGTTAAATTTGTTGTTCCGTGTGCACCCAAGCGTATAGCAACAAGAAGTGATTACACAACTGCGATACGATTTTTTCTACAATTAATAGGCCTAGGAATAGGATTCTAGGTCAATTCACGTGATTGCCTTCGCGCACTCTTCTTACACACACACACTATGCAAAATGTGTCGAGGCTAATCGACAGCTAGGCAAGACATTAAACTAAGTAGTAATTGGACATAGCCCAAAGAAAGCTTAGACCCACAAGAATAAAGAATGTGTATAATTTGTGTACCTGTAATTTTTTTATTCTGCTATTTCATTATCAAACAATTTGCATGTACTCAAAGGAACTTTAAAAATGCGCGTATATGAACACATGAGATGGGAAGATTAGACCAACGAGAATAAAAAATGTATTTTTGTGTAATGTTTATTGTTTAATTTTGCTGACTTATTACTCGGACTATGTCATACCTAACTAACACACACGTCACACACACCAACACAGCTACTACTAGAATAGACATGGGTTTAGAGACTAGTAATTAGGCCTAATAGTATCAATAGAAACTATGATTTTAACACGTAATTCTTTAGTAATAAATTATATTAAAAACACCATAAACTAAAGGCTGATTATTTCGACAATCCACACAAAACGCCGCTATTCTATTATGAAATCGCACGCGGCAACCACACAGCAGAGATAGGCCTAGAATCGTACCGCACTTGTGTAAACTTACTGTAATCACTTCTTGTTGCTATACGCTTGGATGCACACGGAGCAAGAACATTTAACTGATGAATTATTCATGTTTATTTTGTGACGTTTCATGAGGGGGTCCCCAACTTATGTACGAAAAAAAAATCGCCTCCGGGCCCCCCTGAGTTTAGCTCTGAGCGCTCATAGCTGTTACGCTTGGATCAAGTCTATTTTTTAAAAAAACCCATAATATATAATCACAATATCAAGACATGATCATGGCAGGTATCAAAACATTTGTAATTGTACATTGTCAAGAATGAAATAAAAGTGAGTGAATCTCACAAAAGAAAAAAAAAACAACATTTCTCTTTATTTGCCTCGCTGGCTATACACACCAACAATATTATAATAAAATTCAATACATCATCATGAAGAAAACATTTGTTATTCTTCCGTATTAATAATGACCACATGATTATTATAAGGCGTTTATATGAATATTTATATCTTTTTGTTAAAGGACCATATACTGGAAATAATTTATGTTTGTGTTTTCACTATTGTGTTTAATACGTTTTTAATTAAGAAAACCAATCAATACATCATACTAGTAGGCATCCTTAAACAGCAGCTGTTCTGGTCAAAATGGCGGTCGATTATATTAATTTCTCTCCATACTTTGTTTTGATATAAAAATGATTAATGCTAGATTTGCATAAATCCTAAACAATGTATAACATAATCTTTTCACCTTCATACATGAACATTTAAAAGCATTGTACGGTAAGTCTACATCGATTTATCTCTCAACAAGTCGCTGATCTTAGCGTCACCCACCTTGATGCAACTCTCTTTTTAAAGGCAAATTTACGCAGACGAAGATGGTAAGCGATAAACGGCAACCGGAAAACAAAAATATAAAATCTGTTATTCTTATGACCACTTAACAAACGCGGAAACCCACTCAGGATTATAATACAGATTCTACGTGAGACAAACACGCTGTTTCCGCTTAAAGCGTGGTTCCCACTAGAACGCAACGCAGCGACGTATCGACGCAAAGTGCTATAGGCCTACTGCGTAACACAAGTGGTAGTCTGGGCTCCAGACGGAGTTTTGTCTTAATATTAGTAAAAATATAAATATTTTTGCACATATGGCGTTTCATACGTGTATTACTTGAGTTGTATTTTCAGACAAAAATCGCGGTCGAAATAAAAACAAATAAATAAAAGACAATAAATACAGACTTGGGGCAAGTCTACACAAGTGGGAACCGACGACGCAATACGTGCGGCAAACATACAGGTTTGATTTCACGCAGGCGGGGGCAAACACAATTATTAGATTAGGCATTTGCTTACGTTGCGTAGATTGCGTTACGTTGCGTCACTAGTGGGAACCAATCTTTAGGCCTATTACAATCACTGTCTCTCTGACTCTGTATGGATGATAATAGTCATTTTGTTGGGCTTTATATTTCACTATAGGAAATGACAACACTTTATTCTTATAGGCCTATATTTTTTTACTATAAAATATAGCCATAATAGAAAACAAAAGTATGGTTAAGAAACTGAAACAAACTAGAATTACGGTGTTCAATAGAAATAAAACCTAGTCATATGGATCTATTGTATTACCTTAATTGTTGTAAATTCGATACGTTCTGTTTCCATGGTGTCATGAGTATACTTGATAAGTTGAGTGTACTTTCACTATCGGTTGACATATGCGCAATGTACTTAAAGTTGTCTTTTAAAATCGTTAAGTTTATTGGTATATTATGGTCCTCTATTATTTCTTTGTCTGGTTGCCTGCTCGGTATGCCTAAATCAGGCACAGAATACAATCCCAGATGCTTCACATCTTTATTGTCAAAGTTATACGGGTGAATATTCCACCTATGAAATATAAATATAAAAATGACTGATTAAAAGCAATGTTTGAATGGAGAACTTTTATTTTAATACATTATTACGTAGGCTATGTTCGAATTACATGGCTTTTAATATAGTCTGGTGTTCACTTTGATTATATCATCATTTGTTGTGGAAATAGACTTATTGATATACATTTTTGTAAAAAAAAACAGATTACTAATCTATAGGTCCAAATCTTTTATTTTACCGTTGTTAATTTATGGATAGAATTCTGTGGAAACACTCGTTCAACAGTGGCGTAATCCAGAGACCTGGCCCCCAAGTTGGCGTTTGTAGCCTTTTTCGACATATTATTTTAATGGCTTTTCATCTGGGCACACTTCTCAGCCCCACCCCTCTCCATAATCTCCGGGGCCCCGGGGTTTATCCAGTGAGCGGTCATAGCCGTTACGCCACTGTCGTTCAACGTATTTGAATCAAAATTACTAATCCAAAAAAATGTTTGTTCGATGTGCTTTCTGATTTCCTAAGTTATATGAATTGTATGTAGTAAAATTGGTTTCACATTATTTTTTATCGTAAATCACCACGTATCAAAAACTTATACTTCAAACCTATAATTATAACAACACAGACTACTTAATAAACCCATTAAACGTAATGCTTCTTCAATTCGTTGCTGTGACTTGCAAATATTATTTACCAAGGCCCAAAGATTGAATTAATTAATCCAGTGGCGTAGCGTAAAGACCTGAGGCCCCTGCTTTAAGCGTGGTTCCCACTAGAACGCAACGCAACGCTACGACGTATTGACGCAAAGTGCTGTATAGCGTAATCGCAAGTGGGAACCGACGACGCAACAGTGCTGCAAACATCGCAGGTTTGATTTCACGCAGGCGGGGGCAAACACAACTATTGGAAGAGCATTTTCTTACGTTGCGTCGGTTTGCATTAAGCTTGGTTCCCACTAGAACGTAACGCAAGGACGTAAACGCAACGGAAGCGTTTTAACCAATGAAAAGCGAAGTTATAGACAGTTAGCAATCACAAGCGAATAAGCCATCCCTTGTGATTGGTCAATTCACTTGCGTTGCGTTACGTCCTTGCGTTGCGTTGCTAGTGGGAACCACGCTTTACGTTGCGTCGCTAGTGGGAAACAAGCTTTAGTTGTTAATCATTTATCAAACTTACCATATATATGTTGAAAACAGGAATGACGTTGCAAATGCCAAACAAAGTAGCCGTATAGATGTCTCCATTGTTTGATGTTCCTACCTGTGGAATGGAATAGAAAATACAACCGTGGTAACTATGTGCATTTATTTTCATTACTTATTTATTTTCAACAATATTCTACTATGGTGTTCCATCCGGCAGAATCTGATGGCCCATGAAAATAAATCAACATAACATTTGAGAAGAAAATATAATAATAATATAACTAATACTGTATAATAATAATAATAATGACGATATGGGGAGAATATTAACAAACTCTAACTCTAAACCCTAACCCAATAGAAACCAATTCAACGAATACAAAACTCATAACCACGCCTGATAGTGCAAGCCGAGTCGATTTTTTTTAAACAGACGTCTCTGAAAGTTTCGCCAGTATATAAAATGAAGAGTTGTCAGCTGTGAAGTCGAAGGGACTTAAGTCCTATAATCTTTAAGGTAAAACATCCATTGATTTGTTTGTGTATTATTTTACAATTACAGCGCACCTACTGTTTTAATAAACTATAGAAAATTGTTTATTGTCGTACAATAATTGGCATTTTCACAAGGTGAATGTTGAAAAGAGCGAACCCATTCTTCTTCTAATACTAAATCAAGGATGATTCAACCGGCTCAGCTACAGTGATTAAGTTAACTTAGGTTGACCCTGGTTTTTTTTTTGTCATGATGTATAATTATACTGAAATAGACCGAATAAATAATGAAATGAAATCTATAAATTATAGGTCAATGGAAAAACTATACGATAGGCCGTGGCGTCGCACTTACGACGTAAATGCGTTTCGCCCTAGTGGGAGCCACGTTTTAGTGTGGATGGGACTCAATTGTGTTCCTATCAGGACGCCGCTAAGGACGTACGCGCAACGTTTGTATTTTGCGAATGCCAGGTGATGTGATGGATTGTGTGATGGATTATACGAACTGTCATTGCTCAATCGAAATTACGTCGCGCTTCCGTCTGCGTTGTGTCCTAGTGGGAACCAAGCTTTACTTTAAGCTCTATTGTGTCCATTTCAATAAGCGGATGTTATTTTCTTTCCAATCGGATATCTTGATTGTAAAGAGAGTCCATTCATTTTTTAATTCATTTTCTGTCGATATAATATTCTTGAAATCAAAAGAAACTGATCGTTAAATTGCTTTTATTCATTCATCGAAGAAATGAAATACTAGACTCTTAATTTATTATAAGTTGGTTCCGGACTCGATCCTATATAAACAATGATGTAGTATTATTGATTTCGCTATGCAAACCTTCAAACAAGATATAGTATTAAATATTGTTATTCCTTTTGTGCGTCGGCAAAATAGCAATTTTTATTAATTTAAGTTTGAGTATACAATAATGGAGAGAATGCATCCTCAATACCATTATTTGTGAAGGTACAATTAGGTAGTAGTTAGCATACCTTAATTGTTGCCTGCAAACGCCCTATGCCATCTTAAGCGTGGTTCCCACTAGAACGCAACGCAGCGACGTATTGACGAAAAGTGACGTGTATTGCTAAAGCTTGGTTCCCACTAGAACGTAACGCAAGGACGTAAACGCAACGCAAGCGTTTTAACCAATGACAAGCGAAGTTATAGACGGTTAGCAATCACAAGCGAATAAGCCATCGCTTGTGATTGGTCAATTCGCTTGCGTTGCGTTTACGTCCTTGCGTTACGTTCTAGTGGGAACCAAGCTTATGTGAATGATTGGCTTACTCAATGATCGTGGCCGTACGGTTAAGACATGGAACACAGTAGATTTGCCCTGTTTGTATTTACAGTAATTTGTTCTTGTTATGTATTATTAGTCCACCAGTCTAAATTCTGAGCTCAAGCATTATACGTGTGAAACGCCATTTGTGCCAAAATATTGATTTTTTAAAACTAATATTAAGTTGAAATTCAATCTGGAACCACACTATTAATAAATTATATCGGCAAGGTCTAGTTTTTAAGTGGCGTAGAACAAGGCTTCTCGGCCGGATAAGAACTATATACCGGAGGTCCAGTGTACTCTAACGGGAACCTACAGTAGGCCCTAGGCCTACATCTTTCGATTCGAGACGAGTTAGGCGGTTACTCGCCGTTGGGCAAGTTGGACACCCCAAAGTAGACACAGACAGGACATGCAGACGTTATAAATTAATGCATCTAAAAAGTGTGTATGAACATTTTTAATCATATGAAGCTATGATTATTAACGGTAAATCGGGTTCGTTAGTGACAATGATTGTTGCAAAGTACTCGATATAGTAGCATAACGCTACGGCACTCTGGAGAGTGATACATCACATTTATTTGTATATCATGTGACCCAATCCGTCCAATCAATGGTAATAATCTATTTAGGTGCGTTATAATTGACAATAATTATTATATTACAGTACGTATGGTCCTACGTATTGATCAATATTATTACGGTAATTCTAAAAATCTGTATTAGGCTATACATGCTAAATTAATTATACGACTTTTGTTCGCGTAATTGGAAACAATTTTTTTTGCTAATGTTATGTTGTCCCGTTGAAACATTTTTGTTAAATATGCCGTTTTGATGCCATATAGGCCTAATAGTTTTTCAATTTGACCAGAGATTGGATTGAAGAAAAAAATTATATTTAAGTGAAAAAACTGTAATTTAACTCAAACAATAGTCAAATTGACGGTATTAAAAATGTGTTTTTGGTTGAATGTAACTGTTTATTTTGTCTTTTTCAGTCTTAGCTTTAGTTGTTTTTATACGGAAGTGATAAACTTTATTACAACTACAAAATAGGCAATTGGAAGTCTTCTTGTTTTTATTAATCTACATTTGTCATGGGGTTTTTATTTGGAGATGTGGTCGCGAACAATACATCTTTGATAATTGTATCCGAAGTTATTGTTGTATATTTATTGATTTTTTAAATATTTTTTGTGCTATTGTTTTTGTACGTAAAATGCAGGGCCCCAATGGAAACCAGTTCTTAACTGTTTGGGCTACCCTGGGTAAATAAATGTAAATAAATAATAAATAAACTATATAATTGTAAATAAATTCAATTTTAAAAATAGCTTAAAATAATAACACTTTCTTATTAATAGTAATATACAATATAAATTTCTCTTAAGAACAATATATAAATAATTTCATAATGTAATAAATATAAATCTACTTTTTCTTTTCTCTTAAAAACAAAGTCTATAAATAATTTGTTGTAAATTTTTTCTTTTATAGCATATATCAACTAAAAATTCACTTTCCTTGGTAGATTAAAACAACAATAAAAAACACACATAAAAATGTTGCAACAATTTAAAACGTGCAGTATTATAACAGATTAAAATACAAGATAAAAAGTTAAAAATGTAAAACTATTTAAAAATTGCATTAACGTCTTACATTAGAATTAAAAATATGAATGCTATTTACAATGAAGGATTTTCTAGTTCTACAAAGATTTGCTCTTGGCTGTCGTAATATATTGTTTACTTTTTTTTAAATACTCTTTTCATAGATAAATGAACAAGGCGTTAGATCAGCTTTAATAATACGTTGTGCAATTTTACGTGGTCTCTCATTCTGTAAGGTTTCCTGATATTAGCTTCCTGCTTGAAAACAAATTAAATATAAAATCAATCCCTCATTGAAATACTATACTTAATTGAGGTTTCAATGCAGTTAATTCAATTCGATGTAATTTATTGTTAAAATTGCTAAAACGACTATCATAAACAGGCCGCACATGTAATTGAATTAATAAAGGCTGGTATGCGATACTCACAGAAGAGAGAAACAAACGTATATTGATGGTGCTTATAAATGAGTGGAGTTCATGAGTAGGTCATTAGTTAATGAGAAAACGACCGATTGTCGGTTATATTATAAATTTTGTGCAGTATCATAGGCAAAGTTCTTGATACAGCAACACATGTGAAACACATAAATCACATCTGTATAATAGACCCTAACCTTCCATGATACAAGCAACACGTCAGATACATTATAATCCGTATTCGACTACAACTCATCCTAGTATTGTATCTACATTTAGCCAGTATCATTGGCACCGTCCATGATACAGACATCACATGTGAAACACAAGATATGCTGTATTATGGAATTTACCTGTGGACAAGACAGAACTATTAGACAAGTTACTGTATCAAAAATGCATTTATTATTTTGTGAGTGAGTGGCCGAGCGGTTAAGACAGTGGAACCGTAATCACGTAGCCATAACATCGGCAGGGGTTCGAGGCTCACTCACTCCATGGTTCTGGTGGTAGAACGAGTCTTCTCGGAAGGACTACAAACCGTAGGTCCAGTGTACACAACTTGTTCATGTGCACTTTAAATAACCTAGTACATCTTTCGAGACGAGTAGGGGATTACCCCGGTGTATTAGTACATCACAGCCACTGATCACCAACTGGGCCCTCTGGGAGATCAGTCTTTGACTGAAGAGGTCACCCAGTATAAAGATAGAACAAACAAACAAAAACAAACACAATTTTCTTATTTTATTTATTTTATTTTATTAATGCCTATATCCATGAAGACACTAATCAATTTAAAAGCCGTCCGTGTTAACATCTATGGCGTCAATATTGAATATTGATTGCATTCACAAAATACGTTTTACTCATTATTATTATTATTATTAAAATATGGTTTGTAACAAGCCTAAACAATTATAAACAGGACAGCATTATTAATAGATTCCCTGACGTATTTAAAGGTGAAAATGGCAGAAATATAATTATATTTCACTCCTCCATAAACATATATGTATACACACTCCAGACATAATATCAAAACACAACCCGCATTAGTATTATAGTAAGTATATACTGTATATATATTATATTATATATATATATTTATACCGGAGAAAATATTACGTATTATGTATTGTTTTATTTCTTTCTCATTCTAAATAAAATCAGGTAAATGCTAATATTAATATTACCGAATAGCCTAATTATTGTATAATGTGAAGATCAGCGCTGAGAGTTATCTCTGCTAGTTGTAAGAGGATAATTATTAATACAATGCGAAAGTCTCACGTTTATGGATATACAATTATTTAAATTAAATGAAAATACACATTTCGCGTAGACGGGTGAATAATTAGTATAATAAGTGAGTATAACATCTTCGGTGGATGCGTATACAGAGAATTAACATTGCATTTAACGGCAGATTTTGATGCAACATCTCTGCGTCGAAGAAGGAAACATGGCATGTACGGCACACCACTAACAATATTGTCTGACTATGTTTACATAGGTAGTATATGCCGTGGCGTAAAACACCGTAAAATATACATTATAACCATGCTATTATAACGTTATTATTCCGTTATCGAGAAAAAATTCAATTCAAGCAGGCTTACTTACGTTTTATAAAATATTCATTGTAAATTCCTGTTTAACATAACAATCCTAGTTATTGTCTTGGCATCAATACAGTCCTGCTTATAATGTCTAAGTGTTGATCTTAACGTGCTACTCTCATAAATGAACGTAATCATCTATATATACTTCCGTGCGAACCGGATTCGGATTGAATTGAATGTGAGGGCGCACACATCGTAATCTATCTATATATAAATTTACGTAAGGGCAAAATTCGGTAAATCGCGCCTTACTTCTAGAATGTTTACTCGATGGTATATAAAGTTGGTTCGTACTTTCGATACTGATTTTAACCACCTGATGTAACCCTGTTTACTAATTAAATGGAGTTCGATAATTAGTTATTGACGATTAAAACGAATTTAGGTTCAACGATTTGCCCCAAATAGGGGTGTTTTCCGATCGTGGTATAGGGCCTACACTGTCCAATGCATGTCTATCTTGAAAAATACCCGCATACAATAATACGAGGATGCTTCGCATTTTCCTATCTCCTCCTACGATAATTGTTTTTAATGGATGAAAACCGGTTAAACAGCTCGAGTACAGCATCATAATGTTGAAGACAGACCTATTTTCTTAAAAACATACTATTTTGATAGATTTAATATACATTTATACAAATGTATTGATTTCCGATGAATGGAACATTCCAATAATAACTCTTTGCTTTAACACAAGTACCACCAGCTGTAGGTAAATTTATTGGCCCTTGGGTAATTAACCTAAAACCTATATATAGATAAGTATTGCAATACTTGGACATTACTGTAAATACGTATTAACATTTGTGGTCGCCGTTGAATTTACTGTGAGTGTGGGTACTGTTAGATGTATAACACAATCATGTACAAATAAACGTATTACTGTGAGTGTAGGCCCTACTGTTATATAGAACGTGCAATATACAAATAAACTGTACTACTGACAGTTGCTTCTCAACGTTTGCATTAATTAATAATTACAAAGAATATAAACGTTGTAGTGGTACGTGTATCGTTACATGTACATGCTATTTCAATCGACTATGACAGTGACAGTTTTAACAAAGTGTTAAGTCGCAAATGTGTTACTGTATCAAGTGGTATATTATTTATAGGCCTGTGAGTAGGCCCTACTGTTATATAAAACGTACAATATACAAATAAACTGTACTACTGACAGTTGCTTCTCAACGTTTGTATTAATTAATAATTACAAAGAATATAAACGTTGTAGTGGTACGTATCGTTACATGTACATGCTATTTCAATGGACTATAACAGTGACAGTTTTAACAAAGTATTTAATCGCAAATGCGTTACTGTATCAAGTGGTATATTATTTATAGGCCTATCAAAGTGAAAAACATATTTCGTTACTGAGTAGATAAATAATATATTAAAATATTGTTCTTCTTTGTACCCATATCCTCTTCCCCATCCCTCAAAACTAATGTTACACACAAAACACAAATTGGGTTTGTTTAAATGAGTCCAAATAACAAATTTGGACTCATTTTGTGACAAGTTTCTCTTTCGGAAGTAATTCCCAGTGTGCTAATTTCAATAACTATTATCGTCCTGCAGTACGTACAAGCATTTTTTTACGCTGAAATTACTGTGTATTCGAGAACCATCTGTGGGCACGACCTAGATGGTACGCGAGCGAAGCGAGCGTACCATCTAGTCTACACAATTAACACAATACAACCAAATCAGAGAAGTTAGAGGCCGCAATGGACAATATAACGAAAAACATATTAATATTAATTGTGTATCAATATTTTCACAAAATCAATCAAATCGGGCCGTACACAATAGATTCAAATGTGTGTTGTTATAAAGATTCAATCAATCATTCAATCGTTCGATTTATATAGCGCCATTCCAACATTCATTGCTCATGGCGCTGTAAAAAATCAGAAAAGGTGAGTTTTGAGTAGTGACTTAAAGTGACTCAATAATGATGTGTGTTTAATGTTCAAGGGTAGGTGGTTCCAGAGCCTAGGTCCAGCAACACTGAAAGTCCGATCTCCCCAGCTATGTTTGCTCCTTGGAATGTCCAGTAGCACCTGATGACTAGATCTTAGTTCTCGCTTTCCCTTCTTGACTGTCAACAATTCTGAGAGATATTTTGGAGCGCAACTATTTAGGCATCGGAACACCAGCAGCAGGATCTTAAATTTAACACGTGACTCCATGGGTAGCCAATTTAACTCTTTGAACAATGGTGTGACGTGATCATACTTCTTGGCACACATCACCAAGCGAGCTGCCCAATTTTGCACCTTCTGGAGAGTCCGCAACTGCTTCTTTGGCAGACCATACAGCAGGGAATTTCCCATATCAAGCCGACTGGTAACAAAAGCATGTACAATCTGCTCTGTTGCACAATGGTTCAAGTAACGTCTGATCTTGGCGATGTTACATAAATGGAAAATAGCAGATCGGCAGATTTTGTTGATATGTGATTCCATGGTCATTTTACAATCAAGTTGTACACCAAGGTTACGAACTTCTGATGATGGATTGACTAGTACGCCACCAATATGTAGGCCATCAAACCGGATCTTTTTTCTCTGCTGAACAGAACCAAATAGGATCACCTCGGTCTTTTTATCATTTAGCTTGAGGAAGTTGGAGCCCATCCATTTTCTAATCTCAGCAGTGCATGCTTCTAACCGTTTTACGGCGGACAGAAACTTGGTCTGGCAAGGCTTGACAGAAACATAGATGGAAAACAGCTGTGGTCCAAGCACCGAACCTTGTGGGACGCCACATAATAGAGGAAGGTCATCTGAAACATCACCAATGCAGACGGCCTGGGTTCTGTTCCTTAGATATGATGTGAACCAAGACAATGCTTGATCTCTTACCCCAATATCATGTGACAATCTATGAAGAAGCAGTGAGTGATCTACTGTGTCAAAAGCAGCCGATAAGTCTAGTAAAACTAGAATAACAAGTTCTTGATTATCTATTGATGTCAAAACGTCATTCTTAAAGACTTACTGTCCACGTACATTATAACTATAACTTTAAAAGTATGTGTTATTTATTTAGTTTTATCTACATTTTGTATATGCTTACATACTTTTTCAAATAGCTTCAATAATATATAATAATAATACCACATTTATATAGCGCCCTTTTCATGAGTAATCATGCTCAAAGGCGCTTTACAAGCATTATTACCCCAGTATTTTTGTTGGATCAAACACGTATGAAAACATACTCCCATAATCTTTATCTAACCGGGTACCCATTTATAAACCTGGGCGAAGAGAGGCAAACGTAAGTATACCCTTTTAAAGTATCTTGCCTGCAGATACAAGCAATACGGCGAGAGTTGGATTCGAACCTAGGTCTGACGATCGGTAGTCCAACGTCCAACACACTGCGCCACACGCCCCCGAAATCAAATGTTGATATAAAGTTTGCGGTACACATGTATATTCCTTCTAAAAAGAACTGTTGAGTTTCTCGACGCTTCGATCAATATGCTTTAATCGTCCTCAGGAGTAATAACTTTATATCAGAATAAATTTAATTTCTGACCGTTTTTATTAAATTTTTGTTTAGTTTTAATCTAGTCATTTATCTTTGTAACTGTATTGTTAATGTTAGAACGCACCCTTTTATAAACGTGTGCTTTTGATCCAAAAGCGGCGTTCGATCGAATAAAGTTTGAGTTTCAGTCCCTTTTTCCCGACCAAGCTATGACGTCCCGCTTTTTGAAAAATAAATGAATATTAATAATAAATCTGGAAAAGTACACTTTTGAAACAGTGGCACGCTTTTTGAGGGAATATGTGTTCAGAGTAAACAAAATATATGCAAGAAAATTATACACTGTAAAAAATTAGTGTTTAGATCTTAAACATGTATTTTGTACCCATTTTTCCACACATTTAACCTTAAACATGTTTAGATATAAACATGTTTAGGTTCTAAATACATTCTAAATTCTGTATTTAACTCAACGCATCAGTGACGTGTTGATTGTTAAACATGTTGAGCAATATAGACACGTTTAGGTTTTAAACGTGTTTAATTTACCATGTGTTGAGCTGCTCATGTGTAAAGCTTTTTTTTTTCGTCACAGTAAAATCATATGCACGCAACGCTAAACACGTACCTAAACATGTTGACTGAACATAATATTGACATGTTGACTGCTAAACGAGTGGAGGAAAACAACAACTATAAACACGTTGAGGTTGGCACGCTAAACATGTAACTACATGTTAAAAGCTAAATGTGTAGAAAAAGTGGGTACAAAATAGATGTTTAAGATCTAAACACTATTTATTACAGTGAGTAAACATAGGCCTAAAAAATATAACAGTAGCAACAAAAGAATCAATGTGTTTAATGGTGAAGAGTGCCAGGAATTATATATGATACATTTCCTGCCTAAATTCAATAGGGTTCCTTCCCTAAAATGTCTATACATAAATCCATTTCTAAAATATGGTAAGCAGAAATTCGCTATTTATATCTCATCATTGAATGTTTATCATCACGGTGCTCGCATGGGTTTAGAGGAATTATAAGTTGTCAATAGATTTCTGATAATATCGAATAATAGTCCGATAGGTACAATGGGTGCATAACGCGTCAGCTACAGACCATGAAACGCATTATTCAATTCAATTGAATTCAAACATTTATACTCTCCCTCCTTTTATAATCAGAGAATAGAAATGCCAGCCTTGTGAACACAACTCTAAATGTGTCTTCAGATTGAAATGGTACACTATAAATAGACTCCGGTGTCATGACACTATACCGTATGTTATATTTTATGTGATGCAGTAGAGTAAGGGATTAGTTATACAGTAGTTTGGTTTTGAATAAAGCGTTGGCAAAGTACCCCAATGTTGTTACCATAATAATTAGGTTATATGCATTATCATGCATATAACCTCTTGATTCTGTCAAAATCTTTATTTATTTATTGGTTATCCGCCTCAAGCGGATAACCTTTGTTATTGTAGTGTTACTTTTTTTTTTTATTATTCTTCTTTCTTTCTCCGATTTTGTGTACGCGTTTTCTCTTGAACGTGTTAACATAACATTTTGTAACTTGGTCAACATATAGACAATTAACTGAAGATGTACTGCGAAGCTTTTTGACAATGTCAGATCCGCGTAGCGTAAGTTACGCGCGATTTTCTGAAAATCTTAAATCGGTCATAACTTCGAAACCGATAAATATTTTTTAACGAAATTTTCAGCCACGTTTTCTTCACATCAATGGCTAACTTTTTCGCTCTTCAGCAAATTTTTGAACACTAGAAAGTCTGCGCGTAAACTGCGTTTGAAATTTTAAAATGCTCCTAATTTGTGCACGCTGTTTCTCTGTAACGCGTTAACATAACATTTTGTAACTTGTTCAACATATAGACATTTTACTGAAGTTGTCCAGCCAAGCTTTTTGACGATGTCAGAGCCGCGTAGCGTAAGTTACGCGTGATTTTCTGAAAATCTTAAATTGGTTATAACTTCGAAACAAATGAATATTTTTTAACGTCATTTTCAGCCACGTTTGCTTCACATCAATAGTTAACTTTTTTAACGCTATCGCAATTTGTAACATTAGAAAGTGCGCGCGTAAATGGCGTTTGAAATTTTAAAATGCTTCAAATCAATTTCTGATTAAATTAGAGCACGATTCAGGTCATTTTAAGCGTTTAAAAAATTGCCACTGGTGCGCACATTTTTACGCGCGCACGGCGCAGGGAACAGGTATGAGCATTTCTTTTACACGATTTGTGTTTTTAAATCTTCTGTTAACAATTTTACGTTATTTTATTCACTTTTCAACTTGAAATGGCGTTCTACGAGCACGTTAAACATGACAGGTTGCGCACGAAAACGTCAACAAATTGTGAAAATGTTCCAAAATATGTCTACTTTTAAAAATGACACAGTTCATCAGAATGCAAGGTTACCACCATTTTTTATTTTAATTTCTTGCAGTGTATGAATCATAGGTCTGATTTATTATAGTGTTGAATGCTAAAACGTGTTTGATGGCTACATTATTTGCATATTAAATATAATTTTTGAAATATTTATCATCAAACAAACATAAACTTATTCAAAGAGCAAAACAATAAACATAACATTTATCTTTTTTCTTTACATGTTAATATATAAAACTTGAAAGTATGTACTTTCATAAAATATCAGCGTTTAAAATTTTTGAAGATTTCATCATAGTAAAATTTATGATTTAAGTTTGATATGTAATAATCAACTTGCATCGAGGGGGTTCACGACATACCGAATGAACGAGGACTCTTTCTTCGGATTTTCGTCAGCAGGTGGTCATATGGCTCGATGTGTAATGCAACCGACTTTGGTATCAGAGGTACCGGGTTCGAGTCCCGTCACGGGAAAACAATTAATTAAAAGGGTTTAGTTGGTTATTACACTGAGAGGGCAGTTTTAATTTTGAATAGCCTACTTTTTTTGGAAAAGTCATAACTTGGAAGTACTTGAATACGCAAGATACGCTTTGTTGCTGGCGGATAACCAAACTCGTCCTCAAGTGACGAGTTTAAGTTCTAGTTAGGTTATATGCATGATATGCATATAACCTCTTGATTCTGTCAAAATCTTTATTTATTTATTTATTTATTTATTTATTCTTTCCTTAGCACTATTTTGTCCGTGCATTATCTTGGCATCAGTTTCATCTAGCTAAGTCAAGTTTTCAGAGTATATTCCTTATGGCCAGGAATCGATGTGGTTATATTTTCACGATGCGTAATCAAAAATTACGCGGTCTACGCGCGATTTTACGAAATCACGTTTGTAATCATATCTTCACAAGCATGAATCACAATTAAACAAAATTTGGTACTCATAAATTTCAGGTCATATTTCATCATATGGCAATTAAATTACGTGCGTAGCGCATATAACGCTTGCGTACGCGCGCTTAAAATGTTCAAAATTGTCAAAATTTATTTTCGATGAAATTAGAGTACGTTTCAGGCAATTTTAAGCGTTTAAAAAATTGCCATGAGTGCGCAGATTTTTGCACGCGCACTGCGCGTTAAACGTTAATGCGCACTCTTTTTGCCCGATTTCTGTTTTACAATCTTTCTTTAATAATATCATCATATTTGATTCAGGTTTCAACTCGAAATTGCGTTATACGAGCACGTCAAAAGTGACTGGCTACGCACGTATAAGTTAACAAAATGGTGAAAATATGCTAAATTTTAAAATTAATATATATCGTCAGAATGCAGGGGAACACCTATTTTTTATTTCATTTTCTTGAAGTGTATGTATCATATGTATGATTTATTATCAAATTAAGAGAACAAAAGTTGATTAAGTCATCATTAATTGCATATTAAATTAAAAAAACATAATTTCGACAATCAAACAAATTATGACATTTTCTTAGGCCAAAATAACAAACTTAACATTAACTTTCTTCCTTCAAAAATTCATATATTAAAGTTAAAAGTATGTAGTTTGACAGTGCATCATTTGTATACATTTTAAAGATGTCATCATAGTAAAAAATTATAATTCATTTCAGTATGTAATAATCTATTTGCATCAAAGTGGTTACTGCATAGTAAATACACGGAGGAATTTTTCTACAACTTTTAGTCAGTTGTGTACGGCTCGGTGGTCTGTGCTCGTGTCTATGGCATTCAAGGTACCGAGATCGAGTCTCACCTTGGGAAACGAAATAAGATTTTTTTTTTATTATCCGTATTGTTTGTTCAAATTTATTTCTTAGTGTATAGATTATACACATGATTTATAATGAAATCTAGATAAAAATTTACTTATGTCTTTATTATTATGTAACAACAAATGTGGTTTATGACATTATACGCATATGGATCTTTGATCGGATTGTGATACCGGCTATGGTGTTCGCGTTAGCAAGGTCCTATCATATATTATAAATAATTAAAGATTCTGAGAAAATCAATCAATCAATATATCTTTTAAAAATCAATTATCTTTATTTAAATCAATGCATATAACCTATAATTCGTCATAGTGACGAATTAAATCTAGTTTATTTATTCTTTCCTTAGCACTATTTTGTCCGTGAATTATCTTGATATCAGTTTCATCTATCTAAGTCAATTTTTCAGAGTATATTCCTTATGGCCAGGAATCGATGTGGTTATATTTTCACGATGCGCAATCAAAAATTACGCGGTCTACGCACGATTTTACGAAATCACGTTTGTAATCATATCTTCACAAGCATGAATCACAATTAAACAAAATTTGGTACTCATAAATTTCAGGTCATATTTCATCATATGGCAATACAATTACGTGCGTAGCGCATATAACGCTTGCGTACGCGCGCTTAAAATGTTCAAAATTGTCAAAATTAATTTTCGATGAAATTAGAGTACGTTTCAGGCAATTTTAAGCGTTTAAAAAATTGCCATGAGTGCGCAGATTTGTTCACGCGCACGGCGCGTTAAACGTTAATGCGCACTCTTTTTGCCCGATTTCTGTTTTACAATCTTTCTTTAATAATATCATCATATTTGATTCACGTTTCAACTCGAAATTGCGTTATACGAGCACATCAAAAGTGACTGGCTACGCACGTATAAGTTAACAAAATGGTGAAAATATGCTAAATTTTAAAATTAATATATATCGTCAGAATGCAGGGGAACACCTATTTTTTATTTCATTTTCTTGAAGTGTATGTATCATATGTATGATTTATTATCAAATTAAGAGAACAAAAGTTGATTAAGTCATCATTAATTGCATATTAAATTTAAAAAAAATAATTTCGACAATCAAACAAATTATGACATTTTCTTAGGCCAAAATAACAAACTTAACATTAACTTTCTTCCTTCCAAAGTTCATATATTAAAGTTAAAAGTATATAGTTTGACAGTGCATCATTTGTTTACATTTTAAAGATGTCATCATAGTAAAAAATTATAATTCATTGCGGTATGTAATAATCTATTTGCACCAAACTGGTTACTGCATAGTAAATACACGGAGGAATTTTTCTACAACTTTTAGTCAGTGGTGTATGGCTCGATGGTCTGTGCTCGTGTCTATGGCATTCAAGGTACCGAGATCGAGTCTCACCTTGGGAAACGAAATAAGATTTTTTTTTTAATATCCGTATTGTTTGTTCAAATTTATTTCTTAGTGTATAGATTATACACATGATTTATAATGAAATCTAGATATAAATTAACTTATGTCTTTATTATTATGTAACAACAAATGTGGTTTATGACATTATACGCATATGGATCTTTGATCGGATTGTGATACCGGCTATGGTAGTCGCGCTAGCAAGGCTAGGTCACGTCCTATCATATATTATAAATAATTAAAGATTCTGAGAAAATCAATCAATCAATATATCTTTTAAAAATAAATTATCTTTATTTAAATCAATGCATATAACCTATAATTCGTCATAGTGACGAATTAAATCTAGTTAGAATTTACATTTTAAAAAAACAACTAAAACCGCCTTCAAACATCATGTCGAGATAACAATAATTTATGATCAAAGAAACCTACTAGACCACCAAAGAATGATCATGTTGATTGTTTATTTTTGCCGTACGACCCAGTTAATTAATTAATAAGAATATTATCTACCCTATTACGCCATTGTTATGATATGCGCATGCGCTAGGCGACTGGCCCGTCGACTGCTGGCAAATTTCAGCATTTTGGCGTTCGAGTACCGGGGCGAACGAGTGGACGTATGACGTCATAACTGCGAAAGTTTTACCTAAATCATGGCGGAGAATGATCTCGCGATGATTTTCTGAATGTGGAAAGTGAATTTCAGTAAAAATATATTTGTGAAATCTGTGAAATATTGATTTGTATTGGTTTTTAAATAAAGCTTGTAATGATACAGGCTATGGCCTGGGTCTTATCATTAGCTGGGGCGGATCCAGAGGGGGGGTCCACGGGGTCCGGACCCCCCCTAAATTTTAAGGGTGCCCTTTTTTTAGAGGTTCAATATTTTATTCGTGTGACATATTTGTGTGTGCACAGAGTAGGCTACACTAACCCCAAAAATAAAAACAGAAATTTATCACAATGAGCGCGATGTTAAGTTACGGCGGCCGATCAAAGAGCATCGTGAGAGGTGGTGACGCGTGATGATCTCTACTTAAACTTCTAAAAATAGATCGTTTCACATACTACAGAGGGCGCATGTAAACTTTTTACGATTCAACTCCGCGTACGTTACCATGCGCGCTATGTCATTGACGCGATTATTTGTCCATTGGTAAACACATTTTTATGTATTATTATTCTGAAAATAATTGAACTGTAAACATAATTCTTTTGAGTATTTGTTTATTTACATATCATTCAATCAGATCAACAATTTTTTATTTCCATTACAATTTACATCCAACCAAACATGTAAAAAATGTAGTTAAAATATCGTACTATCTAGCGCGTACGACCATACGCGGTAGATTGTTTACTCCAAAATCATCGAACGGTCCTTACACTATTCAACATTGTTTTTGTAGTTGAGCCTCTCATGACCTGGGATTTGTTTGTCTTCCTACGCCAAGATAATATAGTTCTACAAGCCATGTGCTTTTTTCTCTGAGAAATATTTATTATAAGTGCCAAAAAAATGTCATCGTAAGCCAATCAAAGCTGAGCTTTCCCGTGATCGGCAGAGCTCACGGTTGAATGATTTTGGATTCTGGCTATTTGATTGGTGGACGCGAATCACCCACAGCGGAATGTTTTCTCTCGCGTGTACCAAGAAGTCACGTGATCTCTCTGTACTGAAACGGTACTACACAAATTCAGAGCAATGAATTTGTACGAATTCCGTTAAATAAACAACTCTATATATTTTATAAACATTTAATAACAAATTTTATTGATATTTCCAATGTTGATATATAAAAGAAATTACTATAAAACGTAATTATATGTAATTATTTTAGCGAAAAATGGCGCAATTTGTTTACAACGTTCGTGGCTAAAAACGATCATTTTCGGCAATGTTTAGACCCTATATTTCGAAAACTACAAGTCCGATTTTCGTAATTCTTTCTTTATTGGAATATTGAAACAAAATACCAACAGATAATGTTTAAATTGGTTGAAAAATAACAACTTTTAATTTTGCATCGTTATCCCTGCTAATAAAGTGTCATTTCCGCCGAACAAGGTGCCATTTATCATGGATTTTGCGTGCGAGAGTGCCATTTCCGGCCATCTAAGTGTGTCCTGTAACAAAATTCGCTTCGCCACAACCCCCACCATGGGGGGGCTGTGGCTCAAATACTCAATATCTGATGTGCCCTTTTTATCGGCGGACCCCCCCTCTCAAAAATGTCTGGATCCGCCCCAGACTAGGACGCTAGCCTTCGTTCAGATTAATTCAATTTCAGGATCAACCCATGAAATGTCCCGCTTCACGTAAATGTCGATATGTTGACAAAGTTACGAAATGTTTACACGTTTTAGAGAAACGCGATGCACAAAAATAGGGTGGAAAAAAAGAATAATAGAGAAACAAAAATGTTGATGATGATCTCATACAATCACAAGGATCTTATCCACCCAAAATTGCCTGTATTCAATAACAACTTTCAGAAAACGGTCCATTTCTATGGACGTAAAACGAAATTCATTGTTAAATATCTCATTGTTGGGTATATGACAACTATTGTGCCTTCTAGGGTTTTATTATTAGAATTTCAAAGGCTATTTATATAACAAGAACATTTCTCATAATATCGCATAACAATTAAGATAATCCACTTCTACAATCGAATAAATAATTGAACAAATAACGTTATAGTGGGATGGTGAGAAAATATCTCATGGGTTGAAACATTAACTGCTCTATTTAACGAGCCTGATCATGGTAACCGTTACTCTTTTAGTGCTAACCCAGGCAACAAGCAGTTCCTGTTATCGGTCTGTGAGTAGGATTTTAGCCGAAGTCGGTTTTATGATCGCAATCATTCACATGACTCCAATCAATTACCACAAAACAATGTACAGTATATCATTCTAAAATCGTATAGTGGGCATGATAATGTTATTTTCCTATTTTAATTCTAGTTTAATTTATATAGGCCTACTGTGCAGATCTTTATTCAAAACATAGAAAAACAAATATATTTAAAATAAATGAATAATCTTTTTTTATTTTCTATTAATTTCCATATAACATATTTATTATTTTGTGCATATCATTACATAGCATACAACAAAAAGCTTTCCATTTTCATCCTGACATAACATACCAATTTGCAAAAATAAACTGTAATATCGTAAACATATTTGATCATATCATTTTATAACAAGATACCTGTACTCTATTAAAGACCATACATAATATTGCTGTAAAATCCTGACATAACATATCTGCACTTAATTGTACAAAGAGGCACTCTAACATTCTGACATAACATGTCTGCACTTAATTGTACAAAGAGGCACTCTAACATTCTGACATAACATATTGCACTTAATTGTACAAAGAGGCACTCTAACATTCTGACATAACATATCTGCACTTAATTGTACAAAGAGGCACTCTAACATTCTGACATAACATGTCTGCACTTAATTGTACAAAGAGGCACTCTAACATTCTGACATAACATATCTGCACTTAATTGTACAAAGAGGCACTCTAACATTCTGACATAACATATCTGCACTTAATTCTACAAAGAGGCATTCTGACATAACATATCTGCACTTAATTGTACAAAGAGGCACTCTAACATTCTGACATAACATATCTGCACTTAATTGTACAAAGAGGCACTCTGACATAACATATCTGCACTCATTTTACAGAGAAACTCTACCCTCCTGACGTAAAATATCTGCACTCATTTTAAAAAGAGGTACTCTAAGTTCTAACACTCTGACATAACATATTGGCACTCATTTTACAGAGAAACTCTACCATCCTGACAACATATCTGTACTCTTTTTAAAAAGAGGCACTCTAACATTCTGACATAACATATCTGCACTCAATTAGACAAAGAGGAACTCTAACATTCTGACATAACATATCTGCACTCAGTTAGACAAAGAGGCACTCCAACATTCTGACATAACATATTATCTGCACACATTTTAAAAAGAGGAACTCACATAACATGTTTGCAATCATTTTACAAAGAGGCACTAACCAACTCTAAGATCCAGGCATAACATACCTGTTCTTATTGCATAAACAGAAACTTTAACAACCTGAAATAACATATCTGCACTCGTTGTACAAAGAGGCACTCTAAACATGTTTATTTACAGCATACCATCATTCATTGTACAAAGAGAAGCTCTTATCTCTTGGAAAGATTCACCACTAGCAGTGGTCTTTATAACCCGTTTTCTAACTTCAACTTGAGGATTACTTCCCTTCAAATGCGCATCAATAGAATCGGCCAAATTATGATGAATTATCCAGCAGTCTCGTTCTCGAAGTTCAATAAGAACATCAAATGAAGGATCTCGTTGACGCTCCAGAACCGTTTTGGTCTGTGATTTTCGCGTTTTTACCTCTTCTTTGCCAAGAATAACACTATGCGCGCTACCGGCAATTGGTCGCAATGACGGATTACGATGAATATCTGCGCAGGATTGTCCATGTGCTGTTGCTATGAGCTGTACGCCTCGTTCAGCAATGCTCTGCGCTGCTTGTGCTTCTTGGATGCTACCCATCTCATCAATGATAATGACCTCTGGGTTGTGGTTTTGTACAGCTTCAATCATAAATTTGTATTGTTCACTCCTAGGATGTACCTAAAATAGACATAGAGGAGGTTGGTGTCAAGAAACAACTACTCTGTTTAAGTGATGACATCAGAAATGTTGTCTAGAAACCTGGTTTACCGACAACGTCTGACACCCACCTAGCTTTCGACTTGCGACAACCTACTGTAGAATCTAATGTCATCTGCAGACAGTGGGCCATGTGTCTTCACCCGATTCCTCGACACTGCTTCTAGGTCCAGGTAAAGACTACTGACACAATGTGCGCAGGTCCTCACAAATCGCAAAAAACTCCCTATTGTTGTTACCAACCCTAGTAAATTTTATTTCTAAACTAAAGCTCTGTCTACACTATCAAACTACTAACAAAAACTATGGTAGCGCTATACCCAAATATGGTAGTGATATGACATCATCATGTCCATATATGGACACATTTTTTTGTTGCATAAAGTTTGATAGTGTAGACAGACCTTTACAATTCAAATGAATGTTATTCAATTCAATTTCTAATGAATGTCAAGCTCTGTCTACACTATCAAACTTTATGTGACAAAAAAATGTGATGACATCATATCACTACCATATTTGGGCATATCACTACCATATTTTGGCACATATCACCATTTTTTTGCTAAACTATTTTGATAGTGTAGACAGAGCTTTAAAATAATCAGTATTAAAATATATCTATTTTATTTGTCATTTACCTGAAGTCGTCTAGCACTACCCAGAGAATCATGCAGACTATCCCCATCTCCACCAATCTGTGAACAATTCAAAACAATAACGAATAACTATTAATGTATAAGTAATGACGAGTATGGGTTCGGTCTGTCATGGTCATAGGCAAGATGAATTGCCTTATACTCAAATTGCCATGGCCTTCAGATGGGACGTAAAGCTGTTGGTCCAGTGTACATACAGTTTTAAAGAACTTAAACTTTAAAAAAAGGCCTACGGTATCTGTATTAATATTAATCCTCAAGAAATTCGGATTAGGTATACGGACCCATGGCAGAGATGAACCAGTGCACCAGGGTTACCCCCTACTCTTCCAAAAGATTAAATGGGTTCTGTGAACACGAGCCAGATGCGAGTCCTTATTCGAGAATATTTTTTCTACCACCAAGGAGAACTTGAACTATTGTGCGAATTGTATTGTTAAAGTTTGTGGCTCACTTGCTCTGTGATGGCAAGTGGTGCAGTGTTTTGGATGTTGGACTACTGATAGTGAGATCGTGGGTTCGATTCCAATGCTCGTCGCATTGCTTGTACAGTATCCTTAGACAAGACACTTTACTTACATTTGCCTCTCTCTACCCAGGTGTCAAAATGGGTACCTGGTAAGGTCAAGACACAACTTTGCGCTCATTACTAGCTGCATTACGTGTTTGATCCAAGAATGACAGGGTTAATATTATGTACAG
Source organism: Antedon mediterranea (assembly GCF_964355755.1). Taxonomy (NCBI): domain Eukaryota; kingdom Metazoa; phylum Echinodermata; class Crinoidea; order Comatulida; family Antedonidae; genus Antedon; species Antedon mediterranea. Next base: position 7,242,192 of record NC_092678.1, read on the forward strand.
CACTTTCACAACATTATGCGCTTTATAAATCCAGGATATTATTATTATCCACTCAGCCACACAATTTGTCCCCAGTGTGTTTGGCTGGTGTGCTCACTGAATTTCCAGTTACGTACAGTATGAGAATTATTATATTTACATATAATCATTACCTCATTTGACGTGTCAACAATCATCACTCGTCGTCTCATGACATCACTGAGCAGTCTAGCATATTCCCGCAGGACTGTTGTTTTTCCAACACCTGGGCTTCCAAGTATAAGAACAGATTTGTGGCTTGCCACAATGTCAAATATCATATCTAAGCAGCCATAGATGGCACGTCCAACTCGTGCAGTCAGCCCTACTGGTTTTAATTGCTTGTTTACAATGTTGCTGTAGTAGTAAAAAGTTTTTAAATGAGTTGTTTTTCTAGTTATTATTCAATATCATGCACCAGTACTACATAGGAAAAAAGTTATCCAAGTTGTGAATATATGAACATTTTGTGCATAGATGGATTCAATTTGTTCTAGGCATTGTTGTGAAGACACTGCTTTGGTGGATTGCATAGTGCACAGACAAATGAACGCCATTTGGCGGCAGATACGAAATGAAGAAACCCTTTAAAGAGATTGCAATATGTCGTCCACATTTGTGCGTAATTCAGCTCAGTCCAACAGGCTGCAAAACACATTCCCACAAGAATGTTGAATTCAAGTTATAGCATTCACCGCGATATTGAAACTGCAAAAAATATTTTACCGTTCTTTTGTTTCAACCGATTGTAAACAGTATGCGTAACATGATTCGAGGAGTACGCATCAAAATGATTGCAACTTCGTTGAAGATACGTATGCAATACAGTTTTCAGTTTTATTTTATTTTTATTTTTATTTTATTTTATTTTATTTCATACTCATCCAACAGCGAGTAACCCGCCAATTACAGGATGGATAAACTATTTAGTTCCTTTCAATTCCCGAAATGTAGCACATGTTCATCTCGAAGCATTTCAACAGTACCTTACACGATGAAGAGTGCCCTCTATGCCTGCACGTCGATCTGATGAGAACTCTGTAAACTTGTTGCCAGAAAAAATGTCCTCAACTTGATGAGAAGTAATGACTGTGTCAAGTAAATACCTTGTCACACACTTACCAGATTCCAGTTGATAATATCTATATGAATAATCAAAATGTTATTTTTTTAAATTAGTTGTTTTTCTATTCATTATTTAATATCATTAATTTATCCATTCAGCGAGCTGGCTCACCCCGAGTTCCTGATACTATTTATAAATAAAAAAAACTTGATTTGAACTCGCAAGCATATATGTTCGCGCAAAGTTGATATACATATTCAACCCTACAACCCTAAAGTATTAGGATTAGTATCACAGATATACATAGTATAGCATAGGTGACATTAGATGACCATCCATATTCAAATTTTGATATAGTGAACAAATAATATCTGAAACTATTATTAAAAGGTACTGTAATTTTCTGAGCAAGACACATTTTTGAAACACACCTTGCATGCGGCTTCCTTCCAATGTCTAACACGACCTCAATTAGAAGATCAAGGGAATATATTCCATCTTGCTGATGGAGAAAAAATAGCACCTCTTTGATTTCATCTGGAAAAACATCCAGAAATAACTGCATATCTCTTTGATTATTCTCTTTAACACTGTCCAGCATTTTCTGGGTTATGTTTGTTGGATTGACAGATTCCAAATCCTAGAAGAACCAGAATTTTGATGTTGTTAAACATTAAAAAAACAAGGGCTGGCATTTATCAATCTCTTTGCCAGATTGTTAGGCTTTTTATTATTATGGGTACCTGGTAATATGTTGGTTACTAGCTGTAAAGTTACGGAAATATGTTTCCACACATGGTTTGATAAAAAAAAAATGACATATTATAATAATGCTTAGAGGTTTTGAGCATTAAGCATTATATGAAAGCTGTTAAAAAATATGAGTTCCCAGTTAAAATTGTGTTTATTATAAAACCTCAACCTTTTCATTAGCAACCACTTATTTTTGGATAGTGGGGCATTGTTTGATACATATAGGAAATTGACCAATGTAAATTTGAGGCATTTTTCAATCAACATATTTTACTACAAGTAACGAAAATGAAATTTTTTTACATAAAAAGTCATTGAAAAAGAAATTGGAAAAAGTCCAGTAGAAGCGCCACTGTTTAAAAAGGGGCTTATTCTGTGGGGTTACTTTCAATGTTGTTGCCAAGGTTCGTATATTGTTAAACCTGGAGCTAACCTTTAAGTAAAATTTCACACTGTACCTCACTACCCTCTGGAAGAAAAAATGCTATGCCGTTGTTGTCAAACTGAAGGAAACGTGCTGTGTTCTCTTTCACCAACTGAGAAACCGATGTAGAAACTTTGTTTCGTTTGCTCAGTGGAACAGCTTGTGAAAACTTTTGTTGGCTTCGAACTTCCTTGAATAAACTGCCCTCTTGTGGAATTTTCTTAACATCTGTAGCGCTATACCCTGATGCAGCCCTTAGTGTTAAAAATTTGGGATGACCAGTTTCTTTGATATCTCTGGCAACTTCTAAAACTGCTCTGCAAGCCTGACCAAAACTGATTAAATCTTCAGTAGTTCTTAGAAGTCTAATGAAAATATGAAATAACTGTAATAAAGAAACTATTATACAGTATGTTTACATACATTTATGTTGTCTGTTTAGTTGATACCAAAGAACTTATAACACAAGAATCTCCTGTTCGTCCGAAGCGCGTAACAATTTCGAAAGGCATTGTGGGATAGAATAGAGCTATGGGTAGCGCCATTGTGAGCCATGGAGTAGGGTGCCCGCATCAAATTAGAAAGTCAAAATCATAGAGGGGATCTGCTAATACTCTAGGGGGGATAGAGTAATTGACTGAGGAGTAGGGCGCCCGCATCAAATTAGAAAGTTAAAATCATAGAGGGGATCTGCTAATACTCTAGGGGGGATAGAGTAATTGACTGAGGAGTACGGCGCCCGCATCAAGTCAAAATCATAGAGGGGATCTGCTAATACTCTAGGGGGGTAGAGTAATTGACTTCCTAGTTTGGAGGGGGCGCTGCTCCATGCTGTGAAATGGCGTTGCCCAGTTTGACCTTTTAACCATGTACTTCCGATACTGTGTTTTGAATGCAAATTGAAGAACAGGAGATTCTTGTGTTATAAGTTCTTTGTTGATACCAACAGTTCCAAACCTGTATATATAACATCTATTTACTTTAGTATTCTATTGCTTGTTTACAGTATATTTTGTACTGTTTCTAATAAATGTGAATACAAAATTGACTTAAAATAAATACCAGTAAAAAGATTCAATTTATTGTCCAATCATATATATAAGGAATGAGGCAGTTTGATGTTACCAGCAGAAAGGTAGTTTTACAATAGAAACTACTTTTTAAATTTAATTAAAATTAATTTCCTAATTATTTCAATCACTTTTGATCAAAAAGTGAATGGAAGTGGGTCTTCCCATTTCCAATTAACAAATAATTCAGGAAAATTAAGGCTTTATCTGTGATGTGAAAACTGTGTGGGATAATAATTAGAAAGTAACATACTTTTTATTATTTAATGAAAAACAAAGACTACTTTTTTTTACCAATGGTACTGTATGAACTTACGTAAGTAAATTACGGTAGACAGCTGGAACCATTGTTGTGACAATGTTTTTCAGATGAGCCTCTTTTGGATAGGTGACATTTAAGAATTCGCAAACCTGCTTGAAAGTTACTGCAGCTATTTGTTGTTTTGTAAGAATTTGGAAACATATCTGTGGAAAAAAAATCATAAAAAGAAAGTTAGTCTTAGGACTATTTTGTCTTAGACCATGTTGAGGTTGTTGTCCATAGACTATTGTGTCTAAGGCAACGTTTAGCTTGTCTTAGGACTCCCCATGTTTGGGTATACATGTAGGTTGTCTCAAACCATGTTTAGGCTGTATTAGACCATGTTTAGGCTGTCTTAGACCATGTTTAGACTGTCATAGACCATGTTTAGACTGTCTTAGACTATATGTTTAGGCTGTCTTAGACCATGTTTAGACTGTCGTAAACCATGTTTAGACTGTTTTAGAATATATGTTTAGGCTGTCTTAGACCATGTTTAGACTGTCGTAGATTATGTTTAGGCTGTCTTAGACTATATGTTTAGGCTGTCTTATACCATGTTTAGACTGTCGTAGACCATGTTTAAGTTGTCTTAGACCATGTTTAGGTTGTCTTAGACCATGTTTAAGTTGTATTAGACCATGCTTAAGTTGTCTTAGACCATGTTTAGGCTGTCTATGTCTATGTTTACTAGGTTGTCTTAGACCATGCTTTTAAGCAACTTAAAAGTTGTCTTAGACCATGTTTAAGTTTTTCTTTTTAAAGTTTGCTAGTGTAGATAAGTGTACCTTTGTATCAAAAATGTATGCAAGTTGTATCTGAAACTGGTCATACAGTGCTTTGGACATCAACCTGACATCATGGCAAACCTGTAAACAAATGTTGAAATTGAGTTTATCAAATAACTTTTATACTAAATAATGGTTTTAGTTTTTCACACGTTCCTGAATCTGTTTTTAAAAAAAGAACTTGAGTAAATGTAGGCCTACCTTCAGAATATTTGGATCTTCAAGAAGTTCCTTAAGGCACTCTTTTTCCTTAATATGGAGATGGCCATCATTCCCATTGGGGAATTCAATAACACAAACATCTGCATCCCATGATGCCATGCCAATCCCTGTAATAACATATTTGGTGTTGTTGTAGAATCCCTCTGTATGTAAGGCAATGATTGGCTGTTCATAGTCGCGCTTGTTCATCGTAAGAAATTTAGAAACTACATCTGATGTTGAACGGTCAACTACATCAATACTGTCACGTATATCCTGATGATCACTGACATCATCTGGAGAAACAACTTGACAATCACTGGTGCCGTTGTGCAGTAGAAGCTGGTTACTGACAGATGAAACGACATCAGACTGCAAGTATTGCTGTTCTTGTGTCAATGCCTTTTTTTCAGTAGCTTTAGTTGAGCTTAGCACCGAGACATTTTTCTTGTTGCTTATATGAAACTCTTTCAATGAGGTCAAAGATTCGCGAAAACTTTCAATCGTTGTTCCCAGCCCAGGTTTATTTTGACCTTTTGTTTTTTTACAGTAGATAGAATAAAGCTCTTCCAATTTTACAAATTTGTTGGGACGTTGAAGAATTATGGTTTTTAACTTAACAATGTTCTGTTGCTTATTATCAAAGCCGTCTTGTACTTTTACAACTTGTTTTGGGGGTTTTCCTGGCACTTTGTTAATTTGTTTGATATCACTTTGAAGAAGTTTGGCATTGGTTATTTCCCTCCCTTTGACGTTAAAATATTGTGGAAAGAACTTCACGCTTACCAGAAATTCGGCAGAGTTAAAACCAAACATTTTAAGAATTGTAAAATTTGGTTTAATGGTGTTACGAAATCTACTGTATAGTTGATCAATCGTATTTGGACCCGTCTGAATTAGTATGTTCTGTATTGCAACAATATTTGCATTTCTTAGCTTGATTTCGTTTGACATTTCTGACAAGTTTGTGTAAATATAATGTCTATGAAATCTGAAAATAAATTTAAAAATTGTGTATTAAAACAATATTTTGCATAATTTTAAACAAATTATAGTAGCCCATGGCCTATGAATTAACAAGCAATTAGAGAAAAAAAAAAGAAGAAAGGCCTGGTTTTTAAAATATGGCAGCCTAAGCCATAGAGTACAGTAGTCGTTTCATTGCACTGCGACTTCGACTGTGAAATTACTAAATACAGATGTCCGTCACACACGCCTCATGGATGGTAATGTAGGCTGGCTCTTTTAGGCCTACTACTAGCCTAACTAGGCCCTGGGTGGGCCTGTCACACCAAAATCAGTCCGGGCCAAAATCGGTCCGACGGACCATTTTGGCTGCCAAATACAGTCCGGGGGAACATTTATGGCTGCCAAAACCTGTCCGACCGGACCAATTTTGGCCGCCAAAACTGGTCCGGCCTGGATAAAATCGGTCCGGGCAGTAGGACTGTTTTTGGCCGCCAAATATGGTCCGGTCCATATATGGTGCGCAAAATGAGTCATAATGTATATATCATTTTTTTAAAAAGGCCATGATTAGTCATTATATTACGGGGTTTATTTGTTATTTTAATATTATAAATTAAGCCTGTTTTTTTTATTGTCATTATTAGTAGTAACTCATCAATAATTATTACTAATTGTTTGCTTTTTGTATACAATACAATATGTATCTTTGCCTGTTTTTAATCCATTTTGTTCTTTTTTAACATCTTCGATTCCCCACGCCAAAATCGGTCCGGCAAAAATTGGTCCGGCCGGATCGATTTTGGTCGCCAAAACTAGTCCGTCGGATCGATTTTGGCGCTGAACAGCCGCTAAAACAGGTCCGGCTAGGCCAAAACTGGTCCGGCCTTTAAAATCACTTATTTATTCTTTAAAATGTGTTAAGAAGCCTGCAAACAGTTCAAATGGTTAAAGTAAACTGAGCTTAAAGTAAATATACTAAATATTACCGTACAAACGAAAAGAAATTATCGAAACACTAATTAAAGAAACTCTACAGTAATCGGATTTGGGGATATTCTATTGTTCAGTTCGTTTAAAAGTAATAGCGCCCTCTAGCAATTTTATATTATGTCTATCTTAGATATTAATGTACAAACTGAATACGTCTTGGGCGTATTTAATAATGATTAATAATAAAATATAGAACGTTAATTATTATTAGTATTATTATTTTAGGTTGTTGTCATTACTGCTATCAGTATCTTTTTTTTTGCCTTTGTAAGAAATTACACCTGCCTTATTTTTTTTTCCAGTCCACATTTTGGGGTGCAATAAGTGGCCACCAAGGGTCTCTTATTATTAATAGTAGTATAAAACAACAACGATAATAACAATCGATATGGGTAGCAATACTAACGATTAACGAATTTAGCTATACGACGAACACGAGTTTCGTAATAGTCTTAGCGAAAAAAAAAGAAGGTTATCACCCCAAATTATAGACTTTTAAGAATTCAATTACTTATTACGCTCTAATAGTATCACTGATTGGTGTACGCGTGGGTTGCGTCATCATCTTATAGTGCCGTAATCAAGCTATAGCGAAAAATAAGAGGGCTAAATTTGCCATTTTCTCAAAATTATCCAAAATATGAACTTTTTAGAATCCAATTATTACGCTCTAATATAATTATTTGTAATTTAAAAAAAAATCTTTACACCGCAACTGAGGACCGCAGCTGAAAAAGCTGTGGCACATCTAACGTGGATGGGATGGATGCGAACGACTAAGTCTATACACCCATTGTCACTCACCTCAAAATGTTATAACATAGAGCTGAACGTACAATATACAATGAATTATTTGACTAGCCTATACGTTTATTTCAATCTTGCAAAACACAATTCATATATTTAATTCAAAATGTATGAGTCCTAAATAGGCCTACTGTATTTGATTATTACAATAATATATTACCTGTCTGTTTCATATTTTTATACAGTATAAATACTGTAATTTAAAACAATAAAATTCACTATACATCAACTAAGGTAAACATATCAAAAACGGTACGCTTAACCAGGGCCTTGCATGCAAAATCGCGCATTAACATTTTAAAATGCTTAAAATTACACTTTGATCAATTTTAGAACATGATTTAGGCCATTTGCGTGTTTAAAAAATACTGCGTAAAAAACATCGAAACGGCCCAGAAAAGACAGAAAATTTATTATGACAGAAGGCATGCACGACCAACTGGATTCGAATGCGGAACATATGTATTGATGAAAGATCTGCGAAGGCAAAAAAGGAAGGGAGAAAAACTGGGGGAAAAAATGGTTAGGTCCATACAAAATTACTTCAAAACTGGGAAAGGGATCATATTCTCTGATAGGGCTAGATGACGACAGTGGTATCAAACGTGTTAACGGGATACTTCTGAAGCCATATATCTTTTCACCAACTTCTTCATCAAAACATGATTGCCCCAACACTCAAAAGTCTGGCAGTACTTGACCATCCGTTTCGCCACTAATCGTCAATGGAAGCAACCTGCGTTTTAAATTGTCAAATAATCTGCCCGAAAAAGCTGCAAATGAATCAATGGAACACCACAATGCTGAGAAATATAAGGAAGAAGGGCCCTCTCAAAACGTTAGACAGGACAAGCATCTTGATCAACAATTAGATGATGTGATATTCTGTGGTTCTTACGAGGCTAGTTCACCAAACCCAGTAGATGCACATTGGCAAGCAGTAAAATGATTTTTGTTTGGAATCGACGTTAAAAATATCATACAAGACGTGAATACAAATCAAAGAGAAATGAACAAGGCAGCAAAACCCACGAAAACAGCCAGGATGCGCGGAGACGGGAACTGCATCTTTAAGCTTGGTTCCCACTAGAACGTAACGCAAGGACGTAAACGCAACACAAGCGTTTTAACCAATGACAAGCGAAGTTATAGACAGTTAGCAATCACAAGCGAATAAGCCATCGCTTGTGATTGGTCAATTCACTTGCGTTGCGTTACGTCTTTGTGTTGCGTCGCTAGTGGGAACCACGCTTTAGAGCGCTTAGTTACGTTCTTGTTGGTGTCACCATATGATTGTGAGGGACCATATTTTAGAGTTTATGTCCAAAACAAACGTATCTTTGAAAACATCGACAGCAGATCATTCGAAAAATTCATAAGTGATACAGCTATGTCTAAAGATGGAACATGGGGCTCCGAGTTGGAAATTTGAGCATTTGCAACAATGACGAAAACCATTGTCTACAAATATGGCACATGAAAGAATCAACCACATTTTCAATGGCTGAAGTATTGCCCATTAACAAATAGTGATGCTGAAATTTCGGAAAGAAATGTATATCTTTCAACTGTTTGTGCTCATTTTGAGCCAGTTTTGGACGTTGAAAAACAAGAGGGGGGTTACTTGACACATCGGAACGAAATTACATCCGCAGACCATACCATCCAATTTGCAAGTATCTCGCTCGCAAATATTGGGACTACATCACCGAAGAAACCTTAAACGCTGTTTTTTGGACAATTACGCAGATGAAGCTACACTGCAAGCTTTATCTATTACTATTATATCGTAAATGATATACAAAATATTAAGTACTTTATGCAGTTACACAAAGTATACTGTTTATAAAATGTAATTTTGCATTATCATGTGGATGATTATAGGCCAACTGTACTTTTCTATACGAAATAGATGGCGCATAGTAGGTCTAGTATTGGCTAAACTTAATCATATTAACGACACAATCTAGCTATTTTTAAATGCGAAATAATTAAAAAAACCTAAAGTTTTAGGAGGGACATTTGTTGATGTATTGTCCCCCGAAAAATGATAATGTTCCATAATAGTTATTCACTTTGACCAAATATGGATCAAAACAATTTTGTTTTCCTGCAAAAACTGTACCAACAGCCAATGGGTTTTTGGTTTAATATAACCGTTTGTTTTTTCTTTTATAAATATAAGTGAGAACATTTTTTTCTTTTTCTTTTTTTGGCAGAAAGCCAGGCCAAGTAGTCCTAAGTGCTCTTTTATATCATGCTCGTCTAAATTCGTGTCAAATTAATTTACTATCGTATCGGCTGAAACCATGAGTAGGCTATTTCTGAAATGTAAATTTTTTATATGTATGCAGACAAAGAATAACTGAAATTTAATTCCTCACTTTGAAGAATAAATAGGTGATCATTTTATAATTTTACTGACATTTCATTTTAAAACAGATGCAGTACGTTAAAATACGACCGCAAAACGTTGATGTTGAACCCTCTTTTTTAAACCCTTCAGTGCAATTTAAAGTTATATATTAAATATTAATAAAAACAAATTCTAAACCGCCCGGTAATATACTGAAAATGTATTAATTTAAAACGATAAAATGAGGAAATACAGTATGTGAGAATATATAATCAGGGAAGAGTTAAATTACATAATCAAACCTTAATTAATCAAAATATATGAATACAATGAATGAAAAGTCCTCCTTTACTATGCTAAGAATTTTATAATGGAATAATGGAAGATTCCGAACCGAGCGCCGATTTATTCTTGCACATTTTTAATCTCTCCGTTTCGATAATTTCTTTTTGATTTAACGATAAAATTAGTATATTTACTCTAAGCATAGTTTACTTCAACCATTTGAACTTTTTCCAGGCTTCTTATGACATTTTTATGGATAACTTAGCGATTTTGAAGGCCGGACCTGTTTTGGCCTGGCCGGACCTGTTTTAGCGGCTGTTTCAACGCCAAGATCGATCCGACCGGACCAGTTTTGGCCCCGGACCAAATTTCGCGTTACAGCCCTACCTAGCTAGCTAGGCCTACTACTCTACTACTGTCTGGCAAATCGCATGGTGAATCAAAAGAGAGAATTATTTATTATAGCCTATAATGCATAATTATTATTTACCTATAGAGTTATTAAATCACTTCTCTTCTTTGCGTGTTCTTTACAAATGAGGCAAAAGTCTGTGAAAATTTACCAAATTTCCATGGGAAATTCCCGCGAATGACGTGCCAGTAATTTAAATTGACGCCCTCTATAAATAAGTTCCACAGGAAAAACAAAAGAATACGGTAATAGATAAATAATAGTTATTTTATTTTTTAAATTCATGTAACCACAAATAATAGATATCAGTGTATTTTTTCACTCTTCCTTGATTTAATAAATAAAAGAGAACAACTATTTATAATTTAATAGCCCGGCTGGGAGATCGACTAGAATGTTTAAAATTTACCCCGGATAAACTTTAACACTGTATTGACGGTGTATTTATTACCCATAGAGATATTCTTGTGAGCTCTATGTTATTATTAGGCCTACTGATCATTCATTCGAATGTGGGCTACACTAAAATAAAACCCGTGACCCCACCGCTGCCGTAATTCACGTTTTGTATCGGAACGCATAAACAATCCTATTTTTATTCGGTCGGGTTATATCTGATCAGAATCCGGTCTCAGGATAAATTTAAAATCAATTCCCTCCATTTATTGAAAAAGAAAAGCTAAAATTATCACAACGATCCCTAAGTTCATTTTTTTATCAAATAAAAATGAATTGTAGGCCCTTTGTTTGTATGTATAAGAATATCACAAGATGTTTTAAATCTCAGAGTATAGGCTAAAATATGTCCTAGATAAAGAATTTATATTATAAAATTGTTATTTACAAGGCCTAATATTATATTTAAAAAAAAATAAATATAGGCCTAAGTTTACAGTTACGAGAAATTAACACCTTAAGTATACATTCAATGATAATTATTTCTCATATAAGCCCAGGCCTACTAGTTTACTACTATAGATGTCAGAGTTAAATTTACGGAGAAATGTTTCAAAATACTCTCATGTAAAGTACTGAAGAAAGAAAATTGATAAATGTTTTAAATATGCATTGATATTCTGAAGATACAAGATAAATTACATATTATTAGGCCTATAACAAATTGAAATTAAAGCGAATGTTTAGCCTAGATGTAAACATGGAGTAAAGTTACTCCATGGATGTAAATCATAGGAAGCAATTATTATTATATTATTCAAAGTTTAAATAATTGTCAGAAGAAATTATAATTATGCATTATAAATTATAAAAACATCCTGCAAAGTCTACAGCTAAGCTAGATCCCCACGGTGTTTGGTGGTAGTTGTCGGGGGACGGACGGAGGAGGAGGTGGTGAGGAATTATAGCGCCGGTGTAAGATTTAAATCTGTCCGGTGTTTGAAAGTGTCCACTGGACAATTTTCAGCATTGAATATTGTAATACTAGCTGTTGAAAATGGCCGCAACCACCCGGGCAGCTTTCATCGATAAAAAAGTAGGACCATCGAGACATCGACATCATATTAACCCCGTAAAAACTAGGGCACTGGACGTTCACCAACTCCCGTTAGGGTAATTATAATTCCTTAGAATACCAACTTGAATCGCAAAATATCAAGTGGATTGAAATAAATATTACTATTATTATATCTGGAGACATATAGTCTAATCAAATTAAATTGTTTGTTTTTGATTGAGTATATACAACCTGTTGTCAATTTGAAGTAAATCGACAACTTGAAAAATATATAGCCTACTGTATTATTATTTCGAGGGAATGAATATCACTAAATCATATAGGCATAGGGCCTACCTATTTCGTTATCTCGAAATATTATTTCATTCGAAATTCGAATTACTACTTCGCGAGAGAACGAAATAATTTCCCTCGAAATTATTTCGTTCTCTCGATCATCATCATCATCATCATCATTCCTTGTCTCGAAGTAGTAATTCGTTTTTTATATTATTCAGTTCTTGAAATCTTATTTTGTTCTCCCTAAATATATTCGTTCCCTCAAAATATTTTTCAGTTCTCAAAATATTATTTTGTAATATTCATAATACTGCTACTAATTTAATAATATCAACTGATAACAAAAGTTCTTTAAACAAGTAAGTTCGTCATTGTTAAAGTCAGTTCTTTTTCATTATATTTTTTTCACAGATGCCTGATTTTTGTTTTTATTTAATAAAACATTGAATTGGTTAGTCACAATATTTGCTTTGTTTCTAGAGACTTTACATTATTTATTTATTTATCTAAAATACATTTGAAAAATATTGTTGATGCATATTACCAAAAAATATTTGTTTTTTATATTTTATATGGCAAAATAAACACCTTAATTGCGCATCATAATTATTCGTTCACTCAAGGGTATTTCGGTTTTTTGTTTTTTTCGAATATTAGGGTATTTCGTTCCCAATACAAACAGTCCAATACCGTTATACATCAAATTCATAGAATAATGGCTTATATTGAAATGAAGCGTTTAAAACGTCTTTGCCACAATGTCTGTACATGCAGCTGAGTTTAAAAAATCGCGGTTGTATTTTTGTTTTATATGGACATATAAACATAGAAACCACCAGCTAATACCAGAAATACCAACAGCTTATGTATCAATTTTTAAAATCAACACCAGCTAATTTAGAACGGTCAGCAGATAATGTAGTAACGAAAATTGCCTCACAGCTAATGTTGAAAATATTGTATAATTTAAAAACCTGTCTACATCATGTGAAAATGCATTTCTTTACTTACCGGTAGCTATCCATCTATCCACGTCTCGTAAGTGACCAACCAACAACCACTTCTAGTAAGTAACCACCTCTATTGAACGACCACCGTCTCTGATAATCGCCCACCATCTCTTAACGACCACACCACTCGTCAAGGACGAGCTATTTTAAAGGACCACCACCTCGGCTTCTCATAATCAACCTCATGACGGACTACCTCTCTTAACGACCACGCCTAAAGTGTCGACCTCTCTATAAAAAAAAACGTCCACCTCTCCACTGGGACCACTTCTCATAATCGACTACCATCCGTAACGACCACCTTTCGCAAATTACCACCTCTATTGAGGTGGTCACTTACGGGAGGTGTAGTCGGTAAAAGAAGTGGTCGTCTACGAGCGGTGGTAGTTTATGAAAAGCAGTCCCTTATGAGAGGAGGTTACCCCTTCAGGAAGTTGTCCATTGTGAGAAGCGGTCCTTTAACAGAGGTAGTCCCTTTTAAATATTAAAGGTGGTCGCTAACAAGGGTAGTTGCTTACGATCAGAGTGCTACGTTTTGAAAGCCGATCACTTACGAGAGGTGGATAGACTGACAGCTAAACTAAGTAGAGAAATACATTTGCACATGATTTAGACATTTAGGTTTGTAAAATATATAATTATTATTTTATTAGCTGGCGATATTAACTACATCAGCTGTGAGGCAATTTTCGTTACTTCATTACCTGTTAAGTTGTATATTAGCTAATGTTGATTTTTATTTAATAAATAACTGTTGGTGTTTCTACATTAGCTAGTTCTAGGTTTTACTACATGGGTGGATTTTGACAGTTTCGACGACATTTGCTGCCGTTTTCTACACTAGCGGTTTTGAACAGGGACTAGTGTAAAGGAAATGCCACAAGTTGTGTTTTTTTATTTTTTTTTATTTATTGTTTTGTGTACTAAAGTGGCAGCATAATCAGTATTTATTTTTACCAGATGTCCAGCAAGGGTAATGTCCCATAACTCAGGCCACAATTGTCAGGTCAACCTCAAAACAGCGGCTCTCGGGAGATATTAATTACCGGTAGTCGTGTTAACTGTCATCTGTTATTTGTCAGGAGAAGGGGTGCGAACTTGCCATATCTCAAATTAAGATTACGCTTACCATGAATATGATTTCATTACAAGAATTATATACCACAGTATGTTACGTAATTTAATTCTCTTATTTTAAAAAATAACTAAATAAATTAGTATATGATTCTAGTATAAGTATTATAAAAAATGTTTCTATTTAATATACAGGGAGCGGGGGTTGCCTCATAGCCTGAACGGTTTTAATACGAACTTATGTACTATAATATTATTTTACGTAGATTACTATTTAATATTATTTTATTTATTTAACAACATATTTATACAGGATTATACACAATCAAGTAGAAATATACTTGTTTTGCATTGTGGTCCTGTCGACAAAAACGGATACAAATTTAAATACAATTTCAATTAATATTATAATATAATTTGAGATGAACGTATAATATGTAATAAAGAATAACTATATGATTATATTTTATACTCCTATCTGAATGTGCTATTTATTGTGTAATAGAACGACTGAAGCGTTTACCAATAAGAGTATCTTCGAAATTTAATTTAATAAATGGCATTTCCCTCCAATAGTTTTTTTCTCTCATTTTTTGTGTACTTGCCACTGTAATAAATTACCATTCCCTAACCATGAACATTCTAGAATAAGATGTTTACATTTAAGACATCATGTATAATTAATATAATAACAATCAGGAACATTCCAGTATGCTATTAATAGAAACTGTAATCAAATAGAATAAGAAGTATAAAGAATGATATAGAAGGATAGGAACATCTTGTATATAAAGGGATGTAAAACTATTGTCATGTTGTTGGATATTAGAGGTTGGATATTAGATTGTAAAAGTTATTGTGAAGCTGTTGTTTAAAATGCTTACTGGGTTGTTGAAAGTTGAAGTTGATTGAAATTAAAGATTTGTTTTTGAGTTATTTTACAACTTTGTGAATTTGGTGTGTATACTTTTATGTCACAAGGGAGTTTCTAAAGTATTTTCAACCGCTCGGAAACATACGTAAAAGGAGTTCGTGACATCCACTTAAGGCACAAAGTTTAAATTATAGGCCTACACCTGACAAAACTGTTTGCTCTTTCTTCTAATCGGCAATTGGTTAAAACAAATGTAGCAAGAAGCTGATTGGCTCAATGTTTGTTCAAAACCTCCTACATTTAAAAAATCATTCACTTTGCTTGCAAAGTTCCAATCACGGTGTTGTTCGTTACAATCTGCCTTCTTTCTATTTTTACTTATTATCATTATGGCCGATCATGAGTTTGATGCCTTGAGAAACTATCTACAAAACAACGTTTATCCTGTAAATTATTCTGAAATATTAAAACGAAGTTTGCGACGGAAAGCCAAGAACTTTACAATTCTTCGTGATATCTTGTATTACAAACAACATTCTGGTAGATTGTTGCGTGTATTGTTACCGAAAGAAAAACACGAAGTGTTAAACAGTATCCATAAGCAGGCACATGGTGGTCACTTGGGTGTCAACAAAACGTAAGTTTAAAGTTTGTCAATTAAATAATATTTAAGCTTCGATAAGTTTCTGGGTGACTTTAAAACTGTTTATATGTTTGGCCAGGTGGAATGCCATCCTGAGATGAGTATTAGTAATTAGTACAGCATTGTTTTTAAATGATTTTATACGTAATTTTACTTTCTGTGGACCACAGAATTCGAAACAAATGATTAAATGAATGAATTAAATGAATAATAACTAATACTTATCAATTGAAAAATGTATAATGACCGTGTACATTATGAAGTTAGTATTTTATATATAGATTCAAACATATTTTTATACCTCCATGAATGAAAAATATGTTAAGTCGATAATAATTTCTACTCAATATATTATCGCAATTAATTGTATAAATATATTGAAGTTGAACATAAAATATCACATGTAAAAAATACAAAACATATATTGGCATTCAATAATTAATCAAAAATGTTCCGAATATGAGCACTGTTTCAATAATTTGACAGATTATTATTATATAATTTACACAGTGCTACACAACGCATATATCTTTAGTTCAAAATTAAGATATCTCTTTTAATAAAGATAGATTATTTCAATTGAAAACTAAGATGTCTTACTTTTTAAAAGAAATATCTATGTTAATAGATATTTTTTTGTAGGCTTATTACACCTCGAAAAACCAAGAAGAATACAGTACAACTAGCTCTATCTATAATAGTAATGTTTTAGTTTTATAACAGTTCATATACGGTACTCTACACGTGCCCACTGCATAACTAACACAGAAAAAAATCCACTTGTGATATTCCGAATGGGACAAGAATCTTCCATTCTAAATATCTTGGTAAGTAAGTAATATAGAGATATCCCTCATGAGAGATATCTTAGTTTTAAATAGTGATACAAATACTTCCCGAATGAAAACTTATTCAGGTCTTGGTATAATAAATATGTTCAATATTAGTTGCTCATTCATAATGCAAAAAGCCATATCAGTATTAACTTTCGTTCGTTTAAAATGTATACTTATGAAAGAAAACACAATTTGACAAAAAAAAAGGTAAGGAAGAAGACTTTTATTATGTAACTTTAAAGTGGATTATTACATTTTTTTTTAGGGAATACTTCTTTAAAAAAAACGCATTTTCAATAACAAAACTAGTTTCCAATCCCCCGGTAATGGAGTAAAACCACCTGCAGCTTATGTAATGAAAAAAATTAACACCATGTAGAACGATCAACAACGAATGTAGGAACGAAAATTGCATCCCAGCTAATGTAGGACTATCGCCAGCTAATGTAGAAAATATATATTTTACAAACCTAAATGTCTAAATCATGTGCAAATGCATCTGTTTACTTAGCTATCCATCTATCCACGTCTCGTAACCGACCAACTTTCTAAAACGACCACACATCGTAAGCAACCAACTCTTTTAAGGGACCGTTTCTCATAATCGACTTCCTCTCTCGTAACGACAACTTTTTTGGGTGACCACCTCTATTAAACGGCCATCGTCTCTGTTAAGGGATCGCTTCCCATAATCGACCAACTATTGTAAGTGATCACATCCTCTCATTATGGACCGCTTCTCATAATCGACCACCTCTCGTAGTAAGCGACCACCTCTCTTAACAACCACAACTCTCGTAAGCGACCGCTTTTTATTTTCGACCGCCTCTCGTAAGTGATGATCTCTTTTAGAAGACCACCATATCTCTAAATGGACCGCTTCTCATAATATACCAACTCTTGTATAAATCACCTCTCTTAAGTGACCACTTCTAATAAACGACCTCTCTGTTAGGAGACCGCTTCTCATAATCGATCACATATCGTAAGCGACCACCTCCCTTATCGACCACATCTTTCGTAAGTGACCACCTATTTTAAAGGACCACTACCTCTCGCAATCTACCATTGTGGCTCACTAAAAAGTACCCGGTTTCCTTAATAGGGTGTCCTCTACATTTTAAAAATAAATAAATTTAACCAGTATGTAGTGTTAAAACGTATATATTTCCCCTTGTTTATTTTTTAAAAAAAAGTGGCGATTTTTATATCTACTCTGTCGCACATTCACCAAGCGTACACAATAATTCTAGTAGGACAATTAATTATTTATACTTTTCAAGTTAGTTTTTTATTGCCTGAGTGAATTATTACCAGATTGAGGGCGTAGTTATTTTGTATGGGAGGCTGCACTCAATTTGAAGTTTATATGGGGGTATTTAGAATGTAAACACGGTACAATCAGGGAGATGTAAATCTCCCTGGTACAATGTGACACGGAATCATCACGGACTGATGGACATTTTTCATAGAAGGTATCTTTTCCCTTTTCAATATTCATTTATCATTGTCAAATAAAAAAACTAGAAACATAGATAAATATTAAAAGTGAATTAATCAGTTGTGCCCAGTGCTTGCCTTAAACGAAAAGTTAAAATATATGGAACGCCAAACTGTAATGTTATTATAATGCATTGATGAGAATGGTGATGTGAACTGCGGTAATAAATAATAAATAATATTAAAAAACAAAATAAAATTAAAATATTTAAAGAATCCATAATACAGTTTTAAGGTCAATAGTAAACCTACAAAGAGATTGAATATCATCAATACAATAAACACATTTTTTTTTTTTTTTAACAGTTGGAAAAAGATACGCGAAAGGTATTATTGGAAGGGGTCATTTGATGGTGTTCGTAATTTTATAGCCGCCTGTGATCAGTGCCAACGGAAAGAAGTTTTAAAAAAAGCAAAAGTGCCACTTCAACCTATACCCGTAACAGATACTGCTTTCAGACAGATCGGTATGGATATTGTTGGGCCTTTGGTAAAGACAGAAAATGGTAAGGTATCTCATGACAAATTACTGAAAAACAAAAATGCTGTGACTGGATAAAAAAGCTAAATCAAAACGTAAAAGTAAAAAGCAAGAAGACATGAATGAAATACGTTCAGAAAACTTTGTAATTCATTCTTCAGGGCCTAAAATTACAGTTAATAATTAGTTCTGTTCGGCCTTTATTGTAATAGGGCTGAACTTAAATTTATTATTGTAAAGGCACAAGCGCAATTTCTGTGAGGTTTCTTGAAATTGTTAACTAAACTAAAATTATGACAGTTCTCTTTTTTACACTGTCAACAAAAACTAGATTTACCAAGAATCAGATGCTCTTATTATTGTCACCGGATTTACATCGATTATGGCTATACTGTAATAATCTTTATTTCTGCCTGTTTTAATTTGATCCAAACCATGACTGGGGTAATACTGTTCAGCGCATAGAGGTTTTACAACATTAGGCGCTATGTAAATCCACGATATTATTATTGTTCTTGTTCTTATTATATTTATTGATATTAATATTGTTATTATTATTGTTATTTCATTCGTACAGTTCGGGTGTTGTACATCTCATCATGACATTTTGACACTACTATTATTACGGCTTATTATATTATTATTTGCTGTGTTTCAGGTAATCGGTACTTACTTGTATTTACGGAGTACCTTACCAAATGGGTGGAAGCTGATGCAATTCCAGATAAATCTGCTAAAACAGTGCTGAGATCTTTTATTGATTTTGTCTGCAGACATGGAACACCTTCTATATTGATTACAGACCAGGGTAGAGAGTTTTGTAATGAGCTGAATGACAGCTTCTGTAAGCTGATTGGGGTAGACCACAGAGTTGCCTCACCATACCATCCTCAAACAGGCGGGCAAACGGAGCGCTTTAACAGAACACTTTGCACAATGCTTATGACGTTGACCAACGCAGACCAAAATGACTGGGATATACAACTCCCATACGTGTTGTTTGCCTACAGAACATCCGAGCACAAGTCTACGAAATGTGACCCATTCTCATTAGTTTACGGTAGAAAGGCTGTGTTGCCTGTAGAATTACGTATTCCCATCGTTTCGTCTAATAAAGATGACATATCCGGAACTGTTCCTTTAAAAATAAGAGTGGACGCTTTTTTGAAACTCAAAGATTCAAGGAGAAAGGCATCAGAAAATATCAAAAAAGCACAGAAAAAGCAAAAACATTATCATGATGCTGGTGTTAAAAGCAACACGTACTATGCAGGAGATCAAGTGCTCTTGCAGAATTCCAGAAATTTGTCAAGAAAGGGAGGCAAACTTAATGCTCGATGGACTGGTCCATATATTATAGAAAAAGTCCTCACTCACAATACATATCGACTAAAAGGAAGAAGGGCTATTGTTAACGGAAACAAGATCAGACATTACAAGTCCGATAAAACAACCTCTTTGAACTGTCCATCATCAAGCACTAAACAGAAATGTAATACCAATGATAAGCATCTCCCTCCAAAGAAACGAAAGCGAACGCCAGACATCCCACCTGAAGTAACGCACCATGATAACATACCTACATCCAAGAATGGTGATATCACACCGGATGATCACATTATTAACATACCTACATCCAAGAATGTTGATGATAACGATAACAGACCTACATCCAAGAATTATGATATCACACCGGATGATCACATTAACATACCTACATCCAAGAACGATGATATCACACTGGATAATCACGATAACATACCTACATTAGACAATGATAATGTCGCACCGGATGATGACCATGACAACAGTAGGCCTGTATCTGATAGTGATGTGGTATACCTCAACACGAAAACTTCAAGAAAGTTATTCTTTCCTGTCGATGCCAATTGGCAGCTTGAAAAGGCAGCACCATTTGGTATCAATGTCAAAAATTTTCACAAAACTCACTTAAAATGTGAAATGGACAAGGCAGCCAGGCCTACTAAAGTTGTTAATATGAGAGGGGACGGCAACTGTCTTTTTAGGGCTTTGAGTTATATTCTCTTTGGTGTCCAGAACTACCATGTAGTTGTACGGGATTACATACTAAACTATATGTCCATGAACAAAAACCTATTTGAAAAAATTGAATCCAGATCATTTGAACGATACGTGGAAGACACGAGAATGGGGGAATATGGGACATGGGGTTCGGACATCGAAATCATGGCATTTGCGACCATGTCAAATACGAATGTTTATGTTTACAGTAAATATGGAAGAAGGAAAGGGCTTCCACATTATGAATGGTTGAAATATGCACCAATAAGTAATCAGTTTGGTGATTTAGTATCTGAAAGAAACATCTACCTATCAAACTTATGTGCACACTTTGAGCCTGTCCTGGATGTAGACAAGAAAACTTATGACGCTGAATTAAAATACACTCGTACACCATACGCACCAATCAAAAACCACCTTGCACGGAAATACTGGGATATTGTATCCGATGTGACCCTCAATGCTGCTCTGGTAGATAATTACGAAGATGAAGCGGTAATGCGTTCCGAAGGCATTATGGACGTTATATACGTATCTGAATTCACGGACACACATTATGACATTGAAGCAGTCAACCATCTAAAAGATGATATCGATCCAAATATATTCAATTTGCTTTGTGACATGGAACATTTCCCGGAAAGGATTCATCAGAGCAACAATGAAGTACCTGGACAATTATATGTTGATTCATACAACGTCACTCTTTAACTGTAGGCCTACCTATGACCGGTAATCTCAACATACACAGAAGCATTAAATGGTGAAAAGGGTATTTGTTTACCTTATAGAGGTAAGTTTCGTTAATGCTTTGATTTTTTACAGGTGCTTCCGTCAAGAGGAGATTGTCGGCTTTGTCTGAAACTCATCGACGAAGAAATACCAATTGCATTTGTCGGACCAGAAAGAAGAACATAGATTCACCACAGCGGCTAATTAAAGCGTCACCATCTTTCATTGAATCAACGGAAGACGAATATCTGAGCATAAGTACGTCAAAGGCTCAAGGGGTCTAATGGCAGGTAACAACAGATCAAATACAGTGTGTCCAGTGTAAACATGCAATGATGTGTCATGCGCCCTGCTTTGATCGCTACAAGGATTAAAAAATTAATTAAAAAGCAGATTGTATAAAAGAATAACGCGACTAAAGGTCCGGTAAGGTAAAAGTACGTGAATTAGATTGTAACTAGTGTTTATTTTTATTGTATTTTTATGTTTAAAAAACTTTTTCATATTTACAACTCATATGATTCTGTTTCATAATGTTATGCAATTTTCTTCTATAATATGTTTTCTTTGGTCAAAGGGGCACATACAAACGTGCAACCTACCCTCGCTATGATCATCAACCTTGACGTGGTAGCGAGGCTTGCGTGCTTCCAATGTATTGGTAGCCAGACCAATGATGATCAATAACAAAGTAAAATAAATACAAACACACTTACTGAAACAAGTTTTAATAGCAATAAATAAATAAATAAATAAATATTTTTCTGTAACTATTGTTCATTATTATTACACTATTATTATTTTATCCTGTTAATATAAGTAATGATCAATGATATATAATTTATGTTTACAAAACTCGTTCATATTTACAACTCATTCTGACAAGATAACAACATTTAATATTTTTGTAATTCACAATTCATACATTTATTTGTAATGTATTCATGAATTTGCTTTTCCTTCATCCAATCTACATAGTAGATATATGAAACTATTGTTCTAACCACGTGACTATGTAGCATAGAACATTAATTCTAAACCGCCCGGTAATATACTGAAATTTAATTAATTAATTTGAAACGATAAAGATGAGGAAATCTGTGAGAATGAGTTAAAGTCGCCCCAACCGAGACTCGAACTCGGACCGCCTGCTTGATATGCAGATGTCCTAACCGTTAGACCACTGGGGCTTTCACGGTTCGAACTCGATTGGATAGCGACTCTTTAACATTCTCGGCGTGGTACGGCGGAACAGCACTAGTCCTCAGTTGTAAACACAACAGGCATAGAAATAAATTCCAAACCGCCCGGTGATACACTGAAAATGATTTAATTAATTTTTGAAACGATAAAGATGAGGAAATCTGAGAGAATGAGAAAAAGTCGCCCCAACCGAGGCTCGAACTCGGACCGTCGGCTTGATATGCAGTTGCCCTAACCATTAGACCACTGGGGCTTTCATGGTATTGTTCTTTAACTCGACCGGATAACGACCCTTTAACATTCTCGGCGTGGTACGGTTGGAACACAATACATATATATATATATATATATATATATATACAGACAGTAACAAGTGTACATTATTGTAAATATAACAAATACATATATATTATATATATATATATATATGTATATGTATTTGTTATATTTACAATAATGTACACTTGTTACTGAACTATGGAGAATTTTTTTTTTCCGAAATAAAAGAAGAATGAATGAATGAATTTATTTTCAATCTTTCTACATAACAACAAATATATAGTATAACAGGGGAGTAGCGGAAAAGCAAAAGTAAAGTAAATTTGAACCAGCCAAACATGTATGAAACATTATCCAGTAAGCACATTTTATAAGAAGCTTTTGTTTATTAAAATGGGTTTCTCTGAAATTCCAGAAGTTTATTAAACATTGAAAATAACACAATCGCCTTTAAACAAAATGCTGTTCAAAAAAAGAATCGGTTGAAGCAAGCGTTCTTATAACATCCGATAAAATGAAGGTTCAATAAAGTAGCCCTATTAACAAATGTATGAGGTCTCAGGCCTATCCCATATTAATTATTTTTATAGATACATTAATTTTAAGATTCCAGATACCGAATTGTTGTTTTTTTACATAACAAGTCATTTTTTCTTTGAATATAAATTCTGATTTAAGGACAAAATACTAAAATAAATACTTACACCAAAGGTGCATAAAAACGTGTTGATGTGGCGCTATATCGATGTCATTATCTTTGCATTCACCCTAGACGCACATAGTGTGACACCCCTACCATATTCTCGATGTGACGATCAATGTACCAATTAACATAATACTTCAGTAAAACTGATTATGTTTTTTCAAGAGATCAGCTATATCGTGTTGATTATAAAAAGGTGCAACTTTTAATTGATTGGGGATTAAACAAGTAAACTATTTATTCTTCTTGTCTTTACTCGTACAAAATAATATAACGGTCGCTAATTGGAAGTGTTTAAACTAAAGTGATCTATAATTGGAAGAGGACCCGTACAATTACTTGTTTTTTATCACATGATTATAAACTATTTATTCTTCTTGTCTTAACTAGTATTTATTCTTCTTGTCTTTATTCATACAAAATAATATAACGGTCGCTAAATGGAAGTGTCTTAAAGTAAAGTGACCTTTAATTGGAAAAGGACCAGTACAATTACTTATTTTTTATCACATGATTAAAATCTATTTATTCTTCTTGTCTGTACTCATACAAAATAATATAACGGTCGCTAATTGGAAGTGTCTTAAAGTAAAGTGATCTTTAATTGGAAGAGGACCAGTACAATTACTTGTTTTTTATCACATGATTAAAATCTATTTATTCTTCTTGTCTGTACTCATACAAAATAATATAACGGTCGCTAAATGGAAGTGTCTTAAAGTAAAGTGATCTTTCATTGGAAGAGGACCAGTACAATTACTTGTTTTTTATCACATGATTAAAATCTATTTATTCTTCTAATTGTCTGTACTCATACAAAATAATATAACGGTCGCTAATTGGAGGTGTCTTACAGTAAAGTGACCTTTAATTGGAAGAGGACCAGTACAATTACTTATTTTATATCACATGATTATAAACTATTTATGCTTCTTGTTTTTATTCATAAAAAATAATATAACGGTCGCTAATTGGAAGTGTTTTAAAGTAAAGTGATCTTTCATTGGAAGAGGACCAGTACAATTACTTGTTTTTTATCACATGAATAAAATCTATTTATTCTTCTTGTCTGTACTCATACAAAATAATATAACGGTCGCTAAATGGAAGTGTCTTACAGTAAAGTGACCTTTAATTGGAAGAGGACCAGTACAATTACTTATTTTTTATCACATGATTAAAATCTATTTATTCTTCTTGTCTGTACTCATACAAAATAATATAACGGTCGCTAAATGGAAGTGTCTTAAAGTAAAGTGATCTTTCATTGGAAGAGGACCAGTACAATTACTTGTTTTTTATCACATGATTAAAATCTATTTATTTTTCTAATTGTCTGTACTCATACAAAATAATATAACGGTCGCTAATTGGAGGTGTCTTACAGTAAAGTGACCTTTAATTGGAAGAGGACCAGTACAATTACTTATTTTATATCACATGATTATAAACTATTTATGCTTCTTGTTTTTATTCATAAAAAATAATATAACGGTCGCTAATTGGAAGTGTCTTAAAGTAAAGTGATCTTTCATTGGAAGAGGACCAGTACAATTACTTGTTTTTTATCACATGATTAAAATCTATTTATTCTTCTTGTCTGTACTCATACAAAATAATATAACGGTCGCTAATTGGAAGTGTCTTACAGTAAAGTGACCTTTAATTGGAAGAGTACCCGTACAATTACTTATTTTATATCACATGATTATAAACTATTTATTATTCTTGTCTTTATTCATACAAAATAATATAACGGTCGCTAAATGGAAGTTTCTTGAAGTAAAGTGACCTTTAATTGGAAGAGGACCAGTACAATTACTTATTTTTTATCACCTGATTAAAATCTATTTATTATTCTTGTCTGTACTCATACAAAATAATATAACGGTCGCTAATTGGAAGTGTCTTAAAGTAAAGTGATCTTTAATTGGAAGAGGACCAGTACAATTACTTGTTTTTTTATCACATGATTAAAATCTATTTATTCTTATTGTCTGTACTCATACAAAATAATATAACGGTCGCTAAATGGAAGTGTCTTAAAGTAAAGTGATCTTTCATTGGAAGAGGACCAGTACAATTACTTGTTTTTTATTACATGATTAAAATCTATTTATTCTTCTAATTGTCTGTACTCATACAAAATAATATAACGGTCGCTAATTGGAAGTGTCTTAAAGTAAAGTGATCTTTAATTGGAAGAAGACCAGTACAATTACTTATTTTATATCACATGATTATAAACTATTTATGCTTCATGTTTTTATTCATAAAAAATAATATAACGGTCGCTAATTGGAAGTGTCTTAAAGTAAAGTGATCTTTCATTGGAAGAGGACCAGTACAATTACTTGTTTTTTATCACATGATTAAAATCTATTTATTCTTCTTGTCTGTACTCATACAAAATAATATAACGGTCGCTAATTGGAAGTGTCTTACAGTAAAGTGACCTTTAATTGGAAGAGGACCAGTACAATTACTTGTTTTTTATCACATGATTAAAATCTATTTATTCTTCTTGTCTGTACTCATACAAAACAATATAACGGTCGCTAATTGGAAGTGTCTTAAAGTAAAGTGATCTTTAATTGAAAGAGGACCAGTACAATTACTTGTTTTTTTGTCATATGATTAAAATCTATTTATTATTCTTGCCTTTATTCATACAAAATAATATAACGGTCGCTAATTGGAAGTGTTTAAATTAAAGTGATCTTTAATTGGAAGAGGACCAGTACAATTACTTGTTTTTTATCACATGATTAAAATCTATTTATTCTTCTTGTTTCTATTCATACAAAACAATAATAACGGTCGCTAATTGGAAGTGTTTAAATTTAAGTGATCTTTAATTGGAAGAGGACCAGTACAATTACTTGTTTTTTATCACATGATTATAAACTATTTATTATTCTTGTCTTTACTCATACAAAATAATAAAACGGTCGCTAATTGGAAGTGTTTAATTTTAAGTGATCTTTAATTGGAAGAGGACCAGTACAATTACTTGTTTTTTGTCACATGATTAAAAACTATTATTACTCTTGTCTTTACTCATACAAAACAATAAAAATGGTCGCTAATTGGAAGTGTCTAAACTAAAGTGTTCTTTAATTGGAAGAGGACCAGTATAATTACTTGTTTTTATTACATGATTATTATTATATTGTTATTTATTCTTCTTGTCTTTATTCATACCAAATAATATAATGGTCGCTAATTGGAGGTGTTTTAAGCCAAGTTATCTTTGAAAAATAAAAACTAGTTTGGCATTATTAACAAATAGTGGTCGTTAAAAAAAGACAAGTGCATGCGCAATCACGATCAAAACCTGAATCTCAAATCTCAACCACGGACGGTATTCAATCCAAGGGTCAGACATTATTAAACGCGCCGGACAGCATTAAATTGTTGGAAAACGCCCGCGAACCCGTTGAAACATGCAATTGGACACTATCCAATGCTGAAAAGTGTCCACCCGGACACTTTTGAATGATGGACACATTTCAATCTTACACCGGACAAGAAGGTGCTATAGCACTCTTATCTCCAATAATGTACCCGGCCACCGTACACGCTTATAAAAAAATACTTCCGGGTTATATTTTTTTACGGAAGCAGGGATATTCCCCGGTTATCAACAACTGTGTCAAGATTGAAAAATATTACGTAGAGAAAAAGACATTTTTCAATCGTGTTTTACCACAATAATTGTTATTGGTTTGATTCAAATTATACAGGTATGGCGGGCGTATCTGTACCAGTCGGTTATCATGTCGCTGAGATGAACAGAGTTGGTTGGATTATACCAACCAGGTATCAGATTATGCAAGCCGTCGGCACTGGGGCGTACGGAAGCGTTTGGTAAGCTTGTTTGAATGATGAGTGTGAAAGCGTTTGGGTGACCTGGCTACTAGCCTAGGCCGGCCTAGGCCTATTATTAGAAAATGAATTAATAAGCCAGCAATGTGTTTATTTTATCTTTTAATTAACACTTTCCTAATATAAATGACAGGATTGCTTGCATGATTCATTCATTCAGTATATTATTTATTCAAATTATAAATGGTCCAATTAAAATTGGTTTTTAAAAAAGTATAAGAAAAGAAAAACATGATTTATTGTTATAATGTATTGTTATATCTAGAAGATACAGTACCATATTTCTGGCTACTAAAGGTACAGTTAAGGGTGCTATGTAAGCATAGATATAAACGGTGTTGAAATCATGAATGAAGAAACTTTTTTTTTCATTAATTTTTTGATCACAATACTTCAGTATGATTCAGTAATGTACTGTAATCAGCGCAAACTTGTGTCTTGACCGTAGCCGTACCAGGTACATTGTACACCTGAGTGGAGAGGTAAACTTAAGTAAAATACAAGCAATACAGTGAGCGTTTGATTGAACCCACAATCTCATGACAGTCCAACGCACCGCGCCACATGCCCTTACATGTTACCTTCAATGTTTTCATCTACCAACAGCAGATATGTTTAGTAATCAAAAGTTTAAATTTATGTATTTATACAAATAATGAATGTTTGTGAGTTGAATGGTAAGAATATTTCACAAGTTGGAAAATTGACTCCTCTGTTTTTAATGAGGTACAAGCCGAGTTGAAAATAGGCAGTCAATTTTTATTTATTTTTTTTTATTCTGGTTTATTAAAAACAAAGACATGGCAGTACAAAACTGAATTGCGTCCAGTAACATAAACATAAAAAATATATCAAAAACGAGCAAGATTTACACAAACATCCAATATAAAAATATATATATATATATACAAAATGCATTAAAAAAAAAATAAAGAATATACAATTACAAATTTACAAAGATATATATCAAAAACGAGCAAAATTACACAACCATCTAATATAAAAATATATATATACACATAAATTCATAAAAAAAAAAAAATAAAGAATATACAATTACAAATTTCAAAACTGCGAGTAAAATTATTAATTATCCGTAGGCCTATCAAAATTAAGAATTTCATATATATATATTATTGCACTACTGTATAAGGTCATTGTTAATCAGGAATGGGAGTGTGGATTTCTTAAATCTTTCTGTTCTACATTTAATTTGGGATATTTTGTTTGCGTTTCTGAGAGATCTACCTGTCGCTTCAGCACGGGTATTGGGAATTTTACAATGAATGAAATATTCTCTCCATTCAACGAATACAAAACATTTATTATTTGTTTTAATTTTTATAACCTAATACAAAATATTCATTATTTTTTATTTTTACCTACTTTTATTCAATTTAATCCAACAAACAATTCTCAAAATGTTTACAAAAAGCTGTACATGGTATTAGAACACCTTTATTTTTCACCATTAGATATCACTTTTTCTAATTTCAAATGACACATGATGCATAATTAAGCAATCAAATTGTAAGAATAAAATATTATGACTGTGTGTTATAAAAATGACAGTTGAATCTATTTAGATGTTAATATATAAAACAAATAATGAATGTTTTTATATTTGTGTAATGGTACAAATAATGGCATTTGGTGAATGATGAAAGGTTAAATATCAACTCAGCTTTGCCTCGTTAATATAACCTTTCATTATTCACCTCATGCAATTATTTGTACCACACTCATAAAACATTCATTATTTGTATAATATTGCATGTAATTTTAATGTTAAACAGTTCTGCAAAGGACACACAATGCAATAGGCAAGTTGCAATCAAGAAGCTAGCAAGACCATTCCAGTCCAAGATTCATGCTAAACGAACATACAGAGAGTTGAGGTTACTGAAACACATGAAACATGAAAACGTAAGTTTTTTTTACCTTGCATTCTTGCCATTTTCACAGTGGCAGCATCTGTAGGTTTCGAACCCTGGATTAGCGCAGGAATCTGAGCACTGTCCATTCAGGCATTTGACTAGCTTACGATACAGCGAAATGTCATAACCGATTAGTCTTTGTAAAGCATTATAGCGCCCTCTATCAAAAGCTGGATACCTTTAAAACCAACAATGTTAGTACACAATACCATTCAATATTGGCTGATCCAAGATCTGAAATGGGTGTGTGGAATAAGGCGCGGGATGGGTTGTGCCGACCCCAAGGACTTTAAGAACGCATTTCATTGCACAGCCTGATTTGGCCATACCTTGCTTAGATATTCTTATTTATGTGTCCAAAAAAACTTTTAATTTGACAATCTAAACAGAAAATCTTGCGACAAAGGAATGCACTCAGAGTCGAGAATGTTCCTGGCCTACAGATAAAATTTTCGTACTAATTACACCTAAATTTATCAAAAATATATATTTTCCTTTTTATTTGCAAAATCAGTGTACGGTAGTGTGAAACAGGGTTTATTGGTCTTTTAAATGTGTTCACACAACCAAAATATTTGAAATACTGTATTACTATTAATTGTTGTATTTTCACAGGTTATTGGTCTTTTAAATGTGTTCACACCTGACCAAACATTAAAAGATTTTCAGGATGTTTACATGGTAACTCACCTGATGGGTGCTGATCTCAATAATATCGTCCGCACACAGAAATTGACAGATGACCATGTGCAGTTCCTTATTTACCAAGTTATAAGAGGGTTAAAGGTGAGTTTTAAAAACTATTCAACGTTGAATGTTTTGTTTTTGTGGAGCGTCGTAAAAACGAAACATTGGTGTATGATTCACCGGACCCGAACCGTGTGAAAGACCCTTTAGGCGGGGGATAAATAGACTTTAAGCCTTTTTACCCTCTTTTTATAAAAAATAATGACTATGCATTGAACGCAAATAAAAACAACTCTGTGTGAAGAAAGATCAAACAATCGACGGTTCCCACACATAACATGCACATCTCTAACATACGTAAAAAAGGTTATGTTTACCAGCAGAAAAGGAATGATCGTTTTGCTGATTGCTATTGATACATGGATTGTATTTTCCGAGCCAATTGACTAGTGGGAGTGCCCCTGCTTGTATAGACGAAGATTAAAATTGTTTGGGTGTGATAAAAAATATATAACGATAAACACAATGCTGTCTAGTGAAAAAGTAACTACCGTACTGCCTTTACTGATTCCATACGCATTGATTAACATCCTTATTGATTATTAAAATGTATCCACTGGCTTCAAATTCGTTTTTGTTTTTAAATGTGTTCGAATTAATTAAGTAAATCCGAGATATTGTCACTGTTAATTAATACAGTTGTCAACTTCGTTCCACTTATGATTCCCACCGACTTATCGTTCTCACGAAAGAAGAAAGCCTCCACGCATTGAACGCACTTCTAAGTTATTGTTGATTAAGAAGAACCAATTTGGCACCTCTATTTAAATATAGACTTTTTATCCAGTAATCCAGTATTGGATGTTCTCGGTGGTAGGGCGCCAATAAATAATAAAATCTCAGAAAGTTGTTTATTTTCTATTGTATTACGATACTAAATCCGAGTAATTACCATCTTAGAATATCTAGGATATTATAGAATATGTCCCAATGCTGAGTCATAAAGTTTTTTGAATGACCTTTAACATTTTGTGTAAACAATGCAAAGATCGGCTATTCCAGAATACTAAAGTTATTAAGTTTTGCAATACAGTATATTTTTTCTATCAATGACTGGTATTAAAATAGTCCATAAAAAGTCTAATGCAAATGACACGGCTATGAGCGCTGACTGGTTAAACCCAGGCGCCTCTGAACAGTGCACAGAGGGAAAAAAGAGGCATCCAGCATTGAGAGGGTCACAAAGTTCCTAACCAGTAGGTCCAATTATTTGTGACCCTTAGAACAATACAGTTGAGAACAATTAATTTAAAAATACAGTCAACTCTCCCATATACAGTACAGTAGGACTCCTGAAACCGGGAAACTCTCCTAATACAGACTTTTCCTGAAGTCCAAACAGTCACAAATTCACTTTTACCATTGAAAACATGTATTCCAAAAAACCAAACATATTTTGCCCGCCCAAAGGTGTCTGATATTGGTTGAGTTGACTGTGTATGAAACACCTCATGACCTTTGACCTTTCTGCTAAGACTCCAAATTAACTGTCCAGGATAACTTAAAAACCATGTACAAACATTTAGCAATTGATTTGCACTTGTTTTATTTCTTTAGTCATATGAATTGATTTTCTCCATTCAACACACATTTTATTAAAACCCATTGTCTGGAAGTCAATATGTGTCTGGCAGTTAAATTTAACTGTTTATTGTCTATTTAATAAGTGAAAAATTCTTCTTGTTTTCTGCTTTGTTGAATGTAAAATTGGCAGGGAATGTCTCAAAATATATGTAGTAACCATTCACAAAATTTACAGCATTCATTTAAAAAAGAAGCCGCTCTCTTTAGTTTGCAAAGGTAATCTCGAAAAGAAGCCATCTTATAAAAAAGCCCATCTAAAAAAAACCCATCCTAGAGTCCTAAAAAAAGAATCCCATGGGCTTTATTTCAAGGTTTTATCTTGACTTATTATACTGGGACAATAACAATCAACGATAAATTACATAAATTAAAACAAAACAAATTAGAAAACTTTTCATTCAATTCAATAGGATAACCAAAATGAAATGAAAGAAGGAAAAAAAATATCATAGTATTTACATGATATTATTGTTCTTGGTATTTTGTTCTTGCTCTTACTAATCATGACGTCATTTGATTAGACGTGTGAAAATATTATTTTCATCAAAGGCAGCATAAATGGTTATCCTATAGTTCTAGGATGAAAACATTTCTAATTTTTGTTTTATGTATTAGAAAAATGTATGTTTATTTATCGTCGATCGTTATCAATCATGCTAGTGTGTAGCAGCCTTTAGTCAAGATACCATAAACTCCATGTCCTAGTGTAAATGAGCCTTTAAGCAAAGAGATGCCAACCCATGTGTTTTGTTGTTTGAGGTGGGTAGTCAAACACTCCTGACTGTGACAGGAAGGATGTATTCACACAAACAGTATTTACACAATTGAAGTCTGTTAGATTTTGAATTAATAGACTTAATCATTCTGTTTACAACCTTGTATTATACACACACGCCTCAGTGTATCCTTCCCATGTTTCCATTTTTGTTGGGTAATTACGCGATCTATTAGTTCTATGGAACGGAAAAGTGATATTTAATGGTGATGAATGGTATTGAACGTTTAGCTTTTTGTTGAAAAAAAAATTGACTTGCATGCATTTAAAAAAACAAATTGTTGTGTGTGTTGTCTATCCATCTATTCAGTCTGTGTACAATTGCTTTATAAAACAAATAATGAATATTTTGTATTTGTTGATTGAATGTAGAAAATACTTTATTGTTAATTTTAAACCGGCAATATTTTACTCGGCAGCTCTACATTTCATTAATAGAATATAAGTTAATATTAACTCATGAAATATTCTCACCATTCAATTCTTGAGTGATAAAACTTCATTGTTTGTATACTATTATCTATTTTGTACTGTAATAATCATTCCACAATATTTGAACTTAATATAGTTTTAAAACTTAGATACATAGTATTATTGAAATGCAAGTCAATTTGTGATGTCATTGAGTTGGGCTAACAACCTTCTAATAAATCCCAAGGTCCAGGGTTCAATCCTGACCTTGTGCCAGTTTGTAACTCACAACTCTTCAACTCCACTCCCTAAGCCTCAAATGAGACTTAAGCACAATAAATTATAAAATAGTTTATCCATCCTGTAATTGTTGCTTGCTGTTACCTGTAGATGCGTATTAAATCCGTATCTAGTCATTGTCATCTGGGGGTCACGATTAATAGTGAACTTACTTGGGATGACCATGTAAACTTAATTATTTCTCGTTCAAATCGAATGTTGGGTTTTATTACTAGTATTGCAGGAGGATCATCCCCTTCAGCTATTTTCTCACTCTATAAAGCTCTCATTGTCCCCATCCTTGAATATGGTGTCCCAGCGTGGTTGCCTCGAACCAAAAAACTTACAGAACGTATCGAGGCAGTCCAGCGAAGGGCTACTAGGCTTGTCCTTAAACAAACAAGAGGTGAAATGGAATACGAGGAACGTCTCACTAAGCTAAATTGGCCTACACTATCTAATCGAAGAAATTATCTTCTGTTATCCTTTGTTTGTAAATCACTTATTGGAACGGTTGATTGTAGTAGTGTTCGTCAATCTTTAGTTGTTAATGGCCGTCACCTTGATACACTTAAGTTCATTCATCACTATGCTCGAACCAATTGTCTTCATCATTCCGCTATTAATATATTCCCTAGGTTGTGGGAAGAATTACCGGAAATGATTAAAAATTCTTTAATTTTAGACAGTTTTCAAATATTTTTAAATTCACTTAAATCACATGTTTTATATTGACTTTGTTGAATCGACTATTATGTATTTTATCCGTTTATTTTATATTGACACTGTTGATTCGTCTATTTGTTTTTTAAATATTTTTATATAGTTTATTTTATATCATTGTTGTTACTTTGGGAGTACGGAACCTGAACTCTTGTTATAGTGATTAGGTTCACTTTTAGGTTCCTGCCTACTCCCTTAGTTTCTGTGTTTTGTTTGTTTGTAACTGGTTTTTTTGGCAATAAATAATAATAATAATAATAATAATAATGAAAAAAACAATTTTTTTTAATGAATCAATTTGTTTTTCACAATGTGATGGAACTGAAATGTTTTAACATTCTGATTTGTAATTAATTTGTTATCTTTCAGTATGTACATTCAGCTGGTGTTATTCACAGGGATTTAAAACCAAGTAATATTGCAGTCAACGAGGATTGTGAACTTAAGGTATGATAATTATTAATACTGTAGAATCCTTTATTTAGAGCTTGGTTCCCACTAGCGACGCAACGTAACAAAACCTACGCAACATAAGCAAAGGCAAATAATTGTGTTTGCCCCCGCCTATGTGAAATCAAACCTACTTGTTGCGCGTCAACGTTGGCATACCGTAGACTTTGACCAGGTTCACCATGTGTACTTTTGAGTATATGCTGTACTATGTTTTCCAGTGTTCTTTTGCCTTGCGTTGTTGCATGAAATCAAACTGATTTGGTTTCCTGTAGCAATGTTTGCGGCAATGTTGCGTCTTCGGTTCCCACTTATGATTACACAATACAACACTTTTCGTTGATAGATCGCTGTGTTGCGTTGCGGGAAGCAAGATTAAGGAGACACCTTCTGGACCAAACAAAATCACCTTAATATAAGTGTCCCCTGAATGCGATTTCTTGTCGTCTTTATACATATAGGCACCCTGTATCACAGATTTGAATACTTTTATAATTACAGTTGAACCCCTATTAAGGGGAGACCTTCCGGAGTCAACTAATTTGAGTGATTCCTGAATAAATTTGAGTTTTTTTGGAAAAAAAACACTTTTAGAAAACGTTAAACTCTCAAAATACCAAATTTTTTAGGTCCAAAAGGTTCCAAATTATTTGTTGCCATTGAAACATGATTTATATGGAAAACCACCCCATTAAGGGCAATTTACACAGACAAGCGGTAAAAAGCGGTAAGCACAAAATGCGTACTGTAGCTAGTCCAACATAAAATCTGTATCTATCCTGAACAGGTTTTTGCTCAAACGCCTGTCCACTCCTCATTTTTTGTTAAATAGTTGTAAGAAATATTATTGATTCTACATTTTTGTTTCCATTTACAGTTTGTACTGCTTACCATATATAATTGTCTTTTACTACTACTGCTACATTGTGTCTTGATTTGTTTTTGTTTTTTTCACTCATATTTCATACTATGAGCAAAGAATGTACACAATAAACACATTTCTTGTTTTAGATACTTGATTTTGGTCTAGCAAGACTATCAGACGATCAAATGACTGGATATGTTGCGACCCGTTGGTATAGGGCACCTGAAATTATGTTCAACTGGATGCAGTACACAAAAGCAGGTATTCTAAACCAGATAATATTTTATATTGTACCCAAATATAGTAGTGGTATGCCCAAATATGGTAGTGATATTCCCAAATATAGTATAGTGGTATGCCCAAATATGGTAGTGATATTCCCAAATATGGTAGTGGTATGCCCAAATATGGTAGTGGTATGCCCAAATATGGTAGTGATATCCCCAAATATAGTAGTGGTATGCCCAAATATGGTAGTGATATTCCCAAATATGGTAGTGATATTCCCAAATATGGTAGTGGTATGCCCAAATATGGTAGTGATATTCCCAAATATGGTAGTGATATTCCCAAATATGATAGTGATCACATTTTTTGATAGTGGCTTTAGAATGTAAATTTAGGATTACTAATTGTAAAATAAAGTATTATTTAGGTTTTCAA
This sequence comes from Antedon mediterranea, assembly GCF_964355755.1. NCBI lineage: Eukaryota > Metazoa > Echinodermata > Crinoidea > Comatulida > Antedonidae > Antedon > Antedon mediterranea. Next base: position 7,278,085 of record NC_092678.1, read on the forward strand.
TTTCATCATGTATATGATACATGTATAATTGCGACCATGTAATTTCCTGCAAAGGATGGAAAAAAGTTATTTTGTATCTAATGACAACCATTTATCAGAATTTATAAAAGAGCTTTCAGATAATGTGATAAATAAAATACCATTGAAAAAATTCTTAGAAGTTATTATAAATGATATATGAACTGTAACGATATTTGTTTTTTTCAGTTGATATTTGGTCAGTAGGTTGTATTATGGCGGAGTTATTGACGGGAAGAACGTTATTTCCAGGAACAGATCGTATCCTTTTACATTAATCGCTAATTTAAAACATTTGACTTTTTAAAAGCACGATTTTTAATACTAATTACCATTATTAATCATCGTTTGTCTAATTTATAGAATTTTATTTGACTTGTGGTTTTTAAACAAGGCCATAGATTTCTTGAAGTGTATCTTTAATGACACGAAAATAGGGTGGTCGTGGGTCAAATCGAAGGAGATTGTCTGTAAATCACTACCCAATGACTTTTGTTTTTTAAAGGGTGGCAGGCCTTGTCTTTTAAAAATTATAGGTGTGCTACAAATTGCACTCCTCAATACATTCAGGGGTGCTGTAGGTGTGCTGTTTGTATTTTGGTGTGTAGAAGTTTACCAAATTTAAGTTGTAAATTGCACTCCTCAGTGGCAGTTCAGGAGTGTGTTAGTTGACTGATCGCACTCGCTCGCCTTAAAAGACAAGGTGTGGGGTGGGAGGGCTGACATGGCTTTTGATATGATTTATGTGTATAACTACTTTACTGTTTCAGTTAAAAGGGTGTGGGGGGGGGGGGAAGATATTGAGAATATTATAACCAAAATTTCACTCAACCATGGTGGGGCTTAGGAAGACATTTTAATAGGAATATTTGTTTATTTTATGTCTTTGAGGCACATGTACTGTGGCCAAGGATTACCAATAGTAAGTAATCGCGGTCCAGATAGGTGGTAATTCCTCTATTACGGGGGCTTTTGTGAACTAGGTTACTGGGGTATAAACCCCTACTCATCTTAAATGATGAACTGTGTTCTTTGAAGTGCACATGAGTTTTAGATAGGTACACTGGACCTACTGTTTATGGTCCTCATCTGAGAAGACTTGTTCTACTCTACCACCAGAACCACGGAGCAAGTGAGACTTGAACCGTGGACAGGAAATTGCATCTCATAGGCCAATATCAAGTAATAGAAAACTATACGATTCAGGGGTCATTTTTTTTTTTAAATACCCCAGTATTTTAGATTTAATTTATGACAGAAAAAGGGTGTTCCCTGGACAACTAGGGGTAGGGGTGGAGAGCTTGTGCTCCTAGCCAAGGATTCACCCCCTGCTTTGAGGTAGTTATTTTGTCTTTAAATTTGATACAGATATAGACCAACTTACGAGAATCATGAATGTTGTAGGAACGCCATCTCCACAATTTATGAAGAAGATAAAAAGTGACGAGGTAAGATCGATCAATTATTTCTTTTATTTCATACGCATCCAAAAGCGATTGGCTCGCCAATTACAGGATTGATAAACCATTTTATAATTTATACTAAGTCTGGCTTAGGGAGTAGAGTTGAAAGAGTCGTGAGTTGCAACCTGGGCACTAGGTCAGGATTGAACCCTGGATCTTGGGATTGAAAGGCAAGCCATTAACTACCAAGCTACAACTTCAATCAATCAATCAAGATTTTAAGGCCTAAAAAATAGTTTGTTGGCTGTCACCTGCTGCCCCCCAATATTTAAAAAAATTTATTATCCAACAAAAAAGTTGTTTGTGTTGGGAGTGCTATAACAAATTTTTACGAATAGGGACTTTTAGATTGGAGTGAACATGCACAAAGTTCATGTCCATGTCGGTCATGTCAAAGAGCAAATTTTAATATGTCACTCTCAAATTTTGCAGTCGACGTGCCAGTTACCTTGTGCATATAAAAATGTCATAGGGTATCAGTCAACCCAAAAAAAGTAAACAATTTTGTTTTTCGATTTTAAGGCCAAGAGCTATGTAAGCACATTGGAACCTTCAGAGAAGAAAGACTTCAAGACGTTTTTCCTTGGAGCTAATCCACAAGCAATCAATCTGATGGAACAGATGCTGTTAATGGATTCTGACGAGAGAATCACCGCAACTGACGCCCTCAAACATCCTTACTTTGAACAGTACCACGATCCAAACGACGAACCTGACGGCGAGCCGTACGATGGAGAATTCGAAACAATGCAACTCACAATTGATGAATGGAAGGGTAAGTTCGTAAGTGGTGGTGCCGGTTTTTCCCGAATGAACAGCGGTATGCGCACGAGCGAGAAGCTAAAAAAGAAATACATAAATTTGTGCTGCTTTAATAGCAAAATAGATCTATGCAGTATTTACTGCAGTAACTGCAGTAGAATAATTTTTCAAAATAATCCCAACTTTAAGTGACAACAAATATGATGTGCCCATAAGAGGATTCGCAGATATTTAAAAAAAAAAATTTTTTTTTTCAGAAAAAGTGTATGAGCTCGTACTGGAAGGCGAGCCACAAGAAGCCATGATCCATGAATGAGATCTAGGAGAGTAATTAGATGAGGTCCCCATTTACACTCATGTTACTTTGAAGCAAGCACAAGTAAAAAAAAATGAACTGCCATATAATGTATTGTCTATACACTGTAACAATTATTGCACATATAGGTAGTTACTAAAAAATGATTTTAGAAAAACAGAAAGGTAAAATAGTTTTAAAGATATACAATGAAAATTAATGTAAGTAATGCCACATGTGTACTGTTGTATGAAAACTAAAATTGTGATGGGTTTTTTCAAGCTGAGATTTGACACAATACCTATCATTTGTTAAAAAGCAATTTTAAATATTTGTACCTCTTTCACATTGCCTACCAAAACTCTGAAGTTTACACGTACCCAATACAAACACCAATGTTGATGCGCAATTGTGTGTATACTTTGAAGGTTTGCTAGTAAATAATACTCTCTTAAAACTAAAATTTTGAATTTCTTTCCCTTGATTAAAATTTGTTAGGCCAGCTCAATAAGAATAATAAGTTCAACCAATTATGTCTATATTTAAATTCTTATACTGTATATAGCCAAATACTATGATACTGCGTGAATGTGACTTACTATATTTAACATCAATCGCAGGATACTGTCACACATGTGATGAATATTTGTATTGTATTATCCTATTTGACTAGATACGACAAAATCGGTTGATCATGGCCAATATTGTATTATGGTAATTTGGGTCATATTGGCCCCACCCAGTGAGTATTAATGCACGTATCTTAAACATGCTGTAGTAAATACATTTGTAATAATTTCAAAATTCTTTTTTTTTTTACTTTTATTATTTTCCTTTTCAGCTAATGTTACTAAAATAAGTCCCCAAATCTGTTATGCAATAAACTTGCCTCCTAAACATATAAAATAAATAAATGGTAATTCACAATTTAACTTTAAAACGAGTAAAATTGAAAATTATGAGGCCTAAAAAATGGTTGTGCGCCAATAAGTTACATTAGCTACTATATTTCTTATGAAATTAAAGATATATTGTTCCGCTGAAAAAAAGTTATAAAAAAACTGTTTTGTTCAATATTCCATTTTAATGTCACATAATAGTGACCAAAATTGCATTAACAAAATTATAATTCAAAGCAAAAAATATATATTATATATATATATATATTGTTTGTTTTGTTCTATGAATGTGAATAACTTGCAAAATGAATTATACTTCATGTTTTTGGAGGACAATATAGATATTTTTTTTAGATGTTTTATTTTTATTTTTGAGAAATACAGTGGCAGACCAAAAACTTTTTAGGCCTGATCATAAATTAATTTGCCGTACTTAGAAACTATTATCTATCACTGTATATATTGTATATAAATATTAGGGCTAAAATGGTCTACCTATTTGGTTGCATATGCTACAGACTTAAATCTATATTGTACTAATAGTGTATCAAATTAACAATAGTAAAGTTAAAATATTTAATATTACTTTGGATCAGTGAATACAGTATATATATAGTTAGGGATATCCTATTTAGGGACCACTCCTAGTTTGGGATACCCTATTTAGGGACCACTCCTAGTTTGGGATACCCTATTTAGGGACCACTCCTATTTTGGGACACCCTATTTAGGGACCACTCCTAGTTTGGGATACCCTATTTAGGGACCACTCCTAGTTTGGGATACCCTATTTAGGGACCACTCCTAGTTTGGGATATCCTATTTATGGACCACTTCTAGTTTGGAATACCCTATTTAGGGACCACTCCTTTTCATTGGGCCATGACCCAGACCCTAAAGGAGAAACACTTTCCCATTAAATGAAATTACTATGTCCAACACCTATTCAGAGGACACACCTATTCAGAGGACACACCTATTCAGAGGACACACCTATTCAGAGGACACACCTATTCAGAGGACACACCTATTCAGAGGACACACCTATTCAGAGGACACACCTATTAAGGGGATACTTGAATTTCAAAGGTGTCCGCTCAGTTATTAATCTCCCATCATAGTAACTTTGAATAACATCCTGCTAATGGTAAATAATTCTTGAAAATTAAGTATACAATAGACAAACAGCAGCAATGTAAACCAATAAAAAATAAAGTAGTAGTCATTCGCAACTCTTTTAAATCTGCAACTGTTAAGTTGATATTTAGAAGTTATTGCAGGTGCGGCTATGGTATGGACCTTTCGCCGTCATCAGGCACAATACTGTGGAATGTTTATAGTCACTAAACATGATACTGTCAAGAATCGACTGCAGCATTTCACAATACACCAAGGACAGTTTATATAAATATCATAAAACTTATACAGTATTATATTTGATGAATTTACACCAGCTGTTTATTTAGTGTGTACAGTACCCAAGCGTGATGTAATCCAGGCTGCAAATGTGCCATTTATGTTTCGTCGGTCGAAGCCTGGGCTTATAAACAAAACTTGGTCGTCGGTGTTATATCTTATGTGTCTTTATTGCATCTTTCATTGTGTGTACATACAGATTACCAACCATGTGGTTATATCGTCGATCTACCTTAACCCATAATGCCTTGCTTTCCCTTAGTCTCCCAATCCAGACACTACATCTTCCCCCTTCTTTAGCTAAACTCACAACCCAATTAACTCCATACAATATGATATTCATTTTTTTTTTTTTAACTTTAACAATAACAAAACAATTTAACTTTAAACTTTAAATCAAATATCATCATACATGCATATTATAAATGTTTCCTTGATCACATATCATTTCTTATTATTTCCAAGATTCCTATAATATCAATGAACAACTTAGCATATAATAGCACTTAAAACTTTCAACATCTTAACGAAATCTCAACTTCTGGTGAACTTTAAAAATTAACATAACTCATAAATATGACTTCTTAATTTTACACTTTAAAAATCATCAAACCTCTTGGGTTTTCTCTTCTCTCTTACTGGTCTGCTTTTAACTATCATATTTTCATTACTCTTTGTTATTTTGTCACTTTGCTCAGTATCAACTGGCTTATTCTGTTCAGTGTTATCAATCTTACTGTTACCATTAACTTTACTAGTATCAATTTGTTTTAAATTATCATTTGGTGTGTTAACATTTGCTTCATTTACTCTTTCATTATAGGATCGAACATGTGTCGAATTCCTTTTGTATCTTACACCCTGTGGTGATTCAACCACTACACTATTCCCTTTTTTCTCTATTACTACATATGGTTCTGTGTGATATGGCGTACTCATCTTGTCCCTCTGTGTCACTTTCACTAAAACCTTATCTCCTTTACACACATCACTTTCCTTCGCACCTCTCTTCTCATCAATGTACAGTTTGTTCTTTAATTTAGACACGGCATCACGATCAGAAATTTCTTCGTCCATTATTGTATTGTCATCTAATTCTGGCAATTTTGTACGCAACTTTCTATTCCACATCATTTCTGCTGGTGTCACTCCGGTAACACTATGTGGGGTTGTACGATATGCGAATAGGTACACTCGTAATTCTTTTTTCCAGTCTTTTCCTTCAGCTTGCGCAATGCGAATTCTTTTCATTAGTGATCTATTTTGTCGTTCAACCTCTCCGTTTGCAGCTGGATGTAATGGTGTTACACGTCTATGTCTGATTCCATTTTCCTTCAGGTAGGTTTCAAACTCATTGGACACAAACTGGGCACCATTATCTGAGGTAATTGATTTTGGTATGCCATGTTGAACAAACATATTTTCAAGTGTGTCTATAATTTTCTCACTTGTGATTGTCTTCATTAAACTAATTTCATAATAACGACTATAATAGTCTACCACCACTAGTACATTATCCTTCGATGGAAACGGTCCCAGCAAGTCAATCGAAATATCTTGCCATGGTCCTGTTGGTAGTTGTGTTGGCTGCAATGGTTCTGGTGCTGGCATCGAACTTGTTATCTGACACTCATGACATGTTTTAACATAGTCTTCCACATTCTTCTCCATCCCAGGCCACCATACCTTGGTTCTAAGCCTTTGCTTGGTTTTGACTATCCCCAAGTGTCCTTGGTGTGCTAATTCAATACACTGTAATCTATATTTTTCTGGAATTACAATCCTTCTGTTTCTAAGAATTAAATATCCAAAACATGCAAGTTCTTGTTGTATTGCATTATACTGAATCAAGTCTCTGTCCCATTTATCTGTCCGTATACTATTTCTCACTTTACTCAATTCAGGATCTTCCTTTGATGCCTCTTCAACTTCACGTGATGATAGTGCACATGGGGTTGCATTTGATGCTACCAATCGAATATACATCTCTGTGTCATCACTGTCATTATTCTGTTTGCCATCAGTTTCTATTGGTAACCTTGATAATATATCAGCAATGTTATTCTTACCAGGTACATACTTTACTGTATAAGAATAGGACATAAGTCTCATCACCCACCTTTCAATCCGTGCATTTGGTTTAGACTTTGGTCCATACAGGCCTTCGAGTGGTTTATGGTCAGTTATCAATTCAAACTGTAGTCCATATAAGTAAACATGAAACCTTTCCATAGCCCATACCACTGCCAATGCCTCTTTCTCCGTTGTTGAATATTTCTTTTCAGTAGCTGATAATGTTCGGCTTGCATAACTTATAACTCTGGTTTCACCATTGTATTTCTGAATTAAAACTCCACCAATGCCTACATTGCTTGCATCTGTCACCAACTGAGTACTTTCTGCATCTAATCTGAAATAGCCTAAACATGTTTCATTAGTTAAGCATTTCGTAAGTTTTACATAACTATTTTCTTGTTCAGACCCCCAATAGAAATTACAATCTTTTCGCACTAGTCGTCTTAAGGGTTCCGCAACTGTAGCTAAATTTGGAATGTATCGTGCTGAGAAGTTAACTAGACCTAAGAAACTTTTTACTTCTGCAGCTGTTTTTGGTCTCTTTGATTCTGTTTGCTGACAATATGTGACCCATGAATGTTATCTGTGATACAGAAAATTGACACTTATCCTTGTTGAGAGTCAAATTCTTTTCTTTAAATTTCTCAAGCACTACACGAAGTCTGTCATCATGTTCAGTCTGTGTTCTCCCGTGTACAACAATGTCATCTGATATGTTAGCTACACCTTCGCATCCACTCAGCGTCTGACTGATTACTCTTTGGTACTTTTCAGGGGCAGCATTTATCCCGAACATCAACCTTTTGTAGCGATAAAGACCTTTGTTAGTTATGAAAGTTGTGATGTTTCGTGATTGCTCATCTAATTCAATTTGGTGATAGCCGTAATTCATGTCTAATTTAGAGAACACTGTACTTTGATTCATTTCATACAACACTTCATCAACTGTTGGGATTGGATGCCTCTCCCTTTTAACTGCTCGGTTGGCCTGCCTCATATCTACGCAGAGGCGTATATCCCCATTTGGTTTTGGCACTACTATGACTGGACTTACCCAATCACTTGGTTCGTCTACCCTTTCAATTATGTCAAGAGATTCTAACTCATCTAATTTATCACTCACTTTATCTTTGAGACTAAACGGTATTCTATACATGCTCTGAACAACTGGTGTTAACTGTTCATCAATAAATAAATGTAACTTATAATCTTTTAATTTACCAATACCTTCAAATACCTGTGTATACTTATCTTGTACACTATTTATCACTTGTGGTATTACAATATTTAACACTCCAAGCTTCATTGCAGTATCACCTCCCAACAAAGCAGGGCCTTTCCCTTTTAACACATATACATCTGCTGTTATTTTAGGCTCAGTATTATTACCTGTACCTTGAAAAATTGACATGTTCGTAGTAAATTTTCCTAACAACTCTAATGGTTTTTCTGACCCATATGCATATAACTTTCTGTTTGTCAACTCAGATTTGCATTTAATTTTCTTGGATTTTAACTGTTGCCATAAATACTGATCTATGATATTAACTGTAGCACCACTATCAACAATCATTTCTACCTTATGTACATCCATACAAACATTTATCTTTGTAGTTTTAGAATTATTATTTTGTATACCAAAAGCATAGTCATCGTCTTCACTTCCATTTTGAACATTACTAATACCACTACTCTTTTTGTCTTTACCTAATTTAGTTTTGCAACAAATAGCAAAATGTCCCAAAATTTTACATTTATTACATTTCTTGTCTCTTGCAGGACAACATTTATCCTTAGCCAAATGTCCTTCTCTTCCACAGCGAAAGCATTTCCGGTTATCTTGTCTATCATTGAACTTTGACTTACTTGTTCTGTTAGGCCTACCACTTGAATTTCCAGCTTGGTACCTGTTTCTGCTCGTCGTGCTTGATCTTGACCATCTCTCATTCCTCACTGCATTCATGTTTGTTGTTTCCACTCCATTAACTTCTTGTGACATCTCCTTTGCTTGCTTCTCACTCATTTCAAATGTGCTAGCTATTGCTTTTAAATTGGTTAATTTCAAAGTATTTCCTTTTTCTAGCAATTTTAGTCTCAGTCTATTTGATTTGCATTTTTCAATAACATGGTCTCTAATTAACTCATCAACATTCGCATCATCAAATTCACATTTTGCAGCCTGCTGCCTCAATCTGTTTATAAATTGGTGAATTGTTTCGTCATCACCTTGCGTCAGTTTTCTAAAACAATAACGCTCATACGGTACGTTGGTTTTCATAGCAAATTGTTTATTTAATGTGTTTACAACAACATCATACTCATCTGTTCCGTTCTCCTCTGTTAAACAGTCATATATGTCCTGTACAGCCATTCCGGAGCAATGCAATAACAAAGCTTTCTTTTGGTTTTTGTCTACTACTCCTTTACCAGTAGCATATAATTCAAAACTGCGAAGCCATTTCTTCCACCGTTCAGCCGAAGCGTGCACATCGTGTGGATCATACGCAGCGATTCCAGTGATTTCAACGTTTACAGCGGTCATCGTTACAACAGTATTAAAACAAATATATCGCCAAAAATTACAGTATTGAAACTTCTAATCACTTGTGGTTCGATATTCTCCTTAACTCGTCGCCAATGTTATATCTTATGTGTCTTTATTGCATCTTTCATTGTGTGTACATACAGATTACCAACCATGTGGTTATATCGTCGATCTACCTTAACCCATAATGCCTTGCTTTCCCTTAGTCTCCCAATCCAGACACTACAGTCGGCCATTGCTAGTGGTTTTTCCAAAGTGGGTGAAAACTGTTGAAATTGGATACACATTATTACTGTAACAACGTCTATGTGTTTATCAAATATATTGGTAGTGTGTGTTTAGCAATCTGCTGGGCGATATAAATTATTTTAATATTCTTTCGTCAATGCCTATATGCTGTGAAAACTATCTATACAATTGTGAAAATGTCATGTTCAGCCTGAATAGGTTTATAATGTAAAATATCATGGGGAAATAAAGATGAAAAGCAGACTTTTTATATAATTATGTGTATTAGGGCCAGCTTGCCAATTTTATTTTACAACTTTAATATTCAAAAATGTTTCAAATCAGAAAAAATGTCACCGTACAGTAAAAAAAATTATTTGCATAATCTCAAATAAACACAAACATACATTTAATTTATCGGATTTTTAGACATTAAAACTTCTTTATACATTGAGTGGTTATTTAATTATTGTAATAAAATGGTTTTTGAAGAAAATATTTTCTTTAATAACATTTAAAAATTTTAAAATTCAAACAGGAAAAAAAAAAACTTTTTGTGCATTGCAGCAGCATACGTGTTTTCATAAAAGTTTTTTCTACGTACACGGCCGCGGTATACTCAGATGTACCAAATTGGTAGGTTTAGAATGTGCGATTTTTAACCACAGTACGACTGTACAAAAGTCTAGAAGGAAGAACAACACTCTACACACGTGTTTTTTCGTAGGAAACCACATTCAACCATTTTGGATTGTTTGCGTCGACGTGACAAATAATTTAGGCCCAAAAATAATTGTTATAATGGTTAAAAAAGGAAGACCAAGTGAGTATTTTTGTGATAATTAATATTCAGGCTAGGCATAGGCTTCTATAAATTCATCATCATACACTAGGCCTAGCCTAGTTTAGGCCTTTAGTTTAGGCTTAGCTAAATAAGCTTACTATACTACTACTAGCTAGGCCTAGGTAGGGGTGTGTCGAAAGCGAAGACCTCGAAAGCGAAGATCGAAGACCGAAGACCTCGAAAGCGAAGACCCTACGAAATGGTAGTGTGCACAAAATCCGACCAAAATCATACAAAATCGTGATAACACCTTGAATTTACAGATCCTGAAAAAATATTTCAATTTTAATCGTTATATTATAAAAAATCATGACTTTATCTATGAACAAGCTCACGTGTTTTCGCCAATGGAGTTAATATGTGATATAGTTTTAGGGTGTGTCGAAAGCGAAGACCTCGAAAGCGAAGATCGAAGACCGAAGACCTCGAAAGCGAAGACCCTACGAAATGGTAGTGTGCACAAAATCCGACCAAAATCGATGATAACACCTTGAATTTACAGATTCTAAAAAAATATTTCGATTTTAATCGTTATGTTATCAAAAAAAATGACTTTATCTATGAACAAGCTCACGTGTTTTCGCCAATGGAGTTAATATGTGATATAGTTTTACGAACAAACACATCGCGCTATTTGCAAGGCGACGGACACACAAGAAGGACCTCGAATTGAATGCAATATTAAATGTCACTTTTTCCGATAACTTTGTATTGTAGCACACGTCGCCTACAATTTAAAGCCATAGCCAACTGTATAGAAAAGTATAGAAATAAACTACAGTAAAGTAAATAAATTAAAGTAAGTAAATTGTAAGAAGTAAAGGATGGCCATATGCTTATTTAGCCTAATTTTAGAGCCTATATAGGCCTATAAAAAGTGTCCGTATCATAGATTTTACACTTGTTTTTAAAAATGTTATACGTACGCGTGAATACAACTTAGAGATCCTTTTTTTTGCATTTAAATATTATTATGTTGACGTATGTTTATTATCTATAATATTTGCCTATTGTCTAAATGTATGAATAAATACAATAAGATATTTATTTTCCTTTAGTTATTCTGTATAGTATTTTAAACTTGTACATTTTCCCCATTGTAGCCAATACTACAGTATTACTGATTTAATTATTCGCCAGTTTAAAAATGTTTTTCTTATGTATTCATAATGGAAAAATAATATTATCAGTATCGGTTAGTGTGGTTGGCGAAGCGACAGTACTATGTAAAGAAGAAAAATGTAAAATAAATATTTCATTAACCAACGTATGAACTACTAAACGACAACATCCTACCGCAACGTATCGTATTGACGCGCGCGCAACATAAGAAATTAATACTCTTCTATCTATTTTTGCATCCCCTCTTACGATCGAGAATCATGATGAACGTAAAGCAGTCGGTGTTGAACACGTCGGTTCCCACTTATGATGACACGCAAGTTTGTTCTTAAGGCGCACTTTGCGTCGATCTGGAAACTAATTCCAGCTCTTAAAATATTTCCCGGGCCAAATTTGGCAGAATATATTCAAATTATGATTTGACAAGAAGTAAAAAGAACGAACGATATAGGCATCAGCGTTCTGCAAATTTTGGTTATAAATCGGTCGTTTCCTGCGACATATCATCTGTTTCACGGCTTCCATAATTCCGAATAATTATGCCGGCATTATGTCAACGTTCACAAAGACAAAAGCCATTCAAAACAAAGATTGAAATAAAAAATATTCCCTCCAAAATTACAAGTTGCCGATTTTGTTACGGTTGCAATGTGATTAGTGACGATAGTGTGTTCACGTTTAATTTATTTTTCAATATTAAAACGGGTGTTTATTCATATCGGTAATTACGTTTACCGACACTGTCAAAAGATTAGTTTAATGAAGTTCCACTCCCGCCAACCACAATTTTCCTCATCATCAAATAAAAAACTGACTTTTGTTTTCAAGCATTGCCCGTGGTGAATACAAAAAGAGATACTCTCTATAAATCTTTATTAAGTGATGGTGAATGTTTATCGGGCTTAACCACTCTAACCCCCAACCTTCTATCTCACAGGCTTGTGGTTGAGACGACTATTCAACAGTCTCCCGATTTTCAACAGATTGTCGACGTCCCGCTTCTAAATGTTTGCATCCCTGCCATGAGTGTCCATTAACAAAAGAAAACATAAAATTTTAATTAAGAAACAGGTTACCGGTTGTTGACCATTTAAATATAGAATTGACACTAATACAAACAAATCTAACAGAATTATACTATTATAACGGGTTAACGATCAAGAAAAATGTTCAGAGTGTGATGTCTATCGTTCGTTCTACAGTATTAGCCTTTTGTCAAATCATAATTTGAATACAGTATTATTTTTTACTTTGACAATACAAAGATATAAAATAAAGTTCCGTTAGTTCACGGTAAGCTATTGGGACGAACTGTCATTGGCCCGGGAAATATTTTAAGAGCTGAAATTGGTTTTCAGATCGACGCAAAGTGCGCCGTAAGAAAATAACGTTGCGTGTCATCACAAGTGGGAACCGATGTGTTCAACACCATTTCTGCTTTATTACGTTCATCATGATTCTCGATCGTAAGAGGGGATGCAAAATAGATAGATAGATAGATTTTCTGTTGCGCGCGCCAACGATACGTTGCGGCAGAATTTTTTTTGTTTAGTGGTTCATACGTTGGTTAATGAAATATTTATTTTCCAAAAAAGGAAAATAAATATTTCATTAACCAAAAAAAATTTACATTTTTCTTTACATCATCTGTCGCTTCTCCAACCACACTAAATATTCTGATACTGATATAGGCCCTATTATTTGTCTATTATGAATACATTAGAAAACATTTTGAAACTGGCGATTAAGTAAAATAGCAATAGTTACAATGGGAAAATGTAAAAGTTTAAATACAATACAGGAAAATGAATATCTTATTGTATTTATTCATACATTTAGATAATAAACAATAGGCAAATATTATAGATAAAAAACACATAGCAATATTTAAATGCAAAAAAGATCTCTGTACCTAACATTTAAAAGCAAGTGTAAAATCTATGATACGGACACTTTTTATAGGCCTATAGGCTCTAAAATAAACCTAAATACCGGGCCTACCGCCATCCTTTACTTCTTACAATTTACTTACTGTAGTTTATTTCTATACTTATAAACAATTGGCTATGATTTTAAATTGTTATCGGAACAAGTGACATTTCATGTGCGAGGTCCTTCTTGTGCGTCCGTCGCCTTCCAAATAGCGCGATGTGTTTGTTCGTAAAACTATATCACATATTAACTCCATTGGCGAAAACACGTGAGCTTGTTCATAGATAAAGTCATGATTTTTTATAATATAACGATTAAAATTGAAATATTTTTTCAGGATTTGTAAATTCAAGGTGTTATCACGATTTTGTATGATTTTGGTCGGATTTTGTGCACACTACCATTTCGTAGGGTCTTCGCTTTCGAGGTCTTCGGTCTTCGATCTTCGCTTTCGAGGTCTTCGCTTTCGACACACCCTATAGTTTTACGAACAAACACATCGCGCTATTTGCAAGGCGACGGACGCACAAGAAGGACCTCGCACATGAAAGGTCACTTGTTCCGATAACAATTTAAAATCATAGCCAATTGTTTATAAGTATAGAAATAAACTACAGTAAGTAAATTGTAAGAAGTAAAGGATGGCGGTAGGCCCGGTATTTAGGTTTATTTTAGAGCCTATAGGCCTATAAAAAGTGTCCGTATCATAGATTTTACACTTGCTTTTAAATGTTAGGTACAGAGATCTTTTTTGCATTTAAATATGTTGCTATGTGTTTTTTATCTATAATATTTGCCTATTGTTTATTATCTAAATGTATGAATAAATACAATAAGATATTCATTTTCCTGTATTGTATTTAAACTTTTACATTTTCCCATTGTAACTATTGCTATTTTACTTAATCGCCAGTTTCAAAATGTTTTCTAATGTATTCATAATAGACAAATAATATGGCCTATATCAGTATCAGAATATTTAGTGTGGTTGGAGAAGCGACAGATGATGTAAAGAAAAATGTAAATTTTTTTTGGTTAATGAAATATTTAATTTCCTTTTTTGGAAAATAAATATTTCATTAACCAACGTATGAACCACTAAACAAAAAGAATTCTGCTGTTGGCGCGCGCAACAGAAAATCTATATATCCATCTTCTATCTATTTTGCATCCCCTCTTACGATCGAGAATCATGATGAACGTAATAAAGCAGAAATGGTGTTGAACACATCGGTTCCTACTAGTGATGACACGCAACGTTATTTTCTTACGGCGCACTTTGCGTCGATCTGAAAACCAATTTCAGCTCTTAAAATATTTCCCGGGCCAATGACAGTTCGTCCCAATAGCTTACCGTGAACTAACGGAACTTTATTTTATATCTTTGTATTGTCAAAGTAAAAAATAATACTGTATTCAAATTATGATTTGACAAAAGGCTAATACTGTAGAACGAACGATAGACATCACACTCTGAAAATTTTTCTTGATCGTTAACCCGTTATAATAGTATAATTCTGTTAGATTTGTTTGTATTAGTGTCAATTCTATATTTAAATGGTCAACAACCGGTAACCTGTTTCTTAATTAAAATTTTATGTTTTCTTTTGTTAATGGACACTCATGGCAGGGATGCAAACATTTAGAAGCGGGACGTCGACAATCTGTTGAAAATCGGGAGACTGTTGAATAGTCGTCTCAACCACAAGCATGTGAGATAGAAGGTTGGGGGTTAGAGTGGTTAAGCCCGATAAACATTCACCATCACTTAATAAAGATGTATAGAGAGTATCTCTTTTTGTATTCACCACGGGCAATGCTTGAAAACAAAAGTCAGTTTTTTATTTGATGATGAGGAAAATTCTGGTTGGCGGGACTGGAACTTCATTAAACTAATCTTTTGACAGTGTCGGTAAACGTAATATACCGATATGAATAAACACCCGTTTTAATACTGAAAAATAAATTAAACGTAACACACTATCGTCACTAATCACATTGCAACCGTAACAAAATCGGCAACTTGTAATTTTGGAGGGAATATTTTTTATTTCAATCTTTGTTTTGAATGGCTTTTGTCTTTGTGAACGTTGACATAATGGCATAATTATTCGGAATTATGGAAGCCGTGAAACAGATGATATGTCGCAGGAAACGACCGATTTATAACCAAAATTTGCAGAACGCTGATGCCTATATCGTTCGTTCTTTTTACTTCTTGTCAAATCATAATTTGAATATATTCTGCCAAATTTGGCCCGGGAAATATTTTAAGAGCTGGAATTAGTTTCCAGATCGACGCAAAGTGCGCCTTAAGAACAAACTTGCGTGTCATCATAAGTGGGAACCGACGTGTTCAACACCGACTGCTTTACGTTCATCATGATTCTCGATCGTAAGAGGGGATGCAAAAATAGATAGAAGAGTATTTTCTTATGTTGCGCGCGCGTCAATACGATACGTTGCGGTAGGATGTTTTCGTTTAGTAGTTCATACGTTGGTTAATGAAATATTTATTTTACATTTTTCTTCTTTACATAGTACTGTCGCTTCACCAACCACACTAACCGATACTGATAATATTATTTGTCCATTATGAATACATTAGAAAAACATTTTTAAACTGGCGAATAATTAAATCAGCAATACTGTAGTATTGGCTACAATGGGGAAATGTACAAGTTTAAAATACTATACAGAATAACTAAAGGAAAATAAATATCTTATTGTATTTATTCATACATTTAGACAATAGGCAAATATTATAGATAATAAACATACAACATAATAATATTTCAATGCAAAAAAAAGGATCTCTAAGTTGTATTCACGCGTACGTATAACATTTTTAAAAACAAATGTAAAATCTATGATACGGACACTTTTTATAGGCCTATAGGCTCTAAAATTAGGCTAAATAAGCATATGGCCATCCTTTACTTCTTACAATTTACTTACTTTAATTTATTTACTTTACTGTAGTTTATTTCTATACTTTTCTATACAGTTGGCTATGGCTTTAAATTGTAGGCGACGTGTGCTACAATACAAAGTTATCGGAAAAAGTGACATTTAATGTTGCATTCAATTCGAGGTCCTTCTTGTGTGTCCGTCGCCTTGCAAATAGCGCGATGTGTTTGTTCGTAAAACTATATCACATATTAACTCCATTGGCGAAAACACGTGAGCTTGTTCATAGATAAAGTCATGTTTTTTGATAACATAACGATTAAAATCGAAATATTTTTTTAGAATCTGTAAATTGAAGGTGTTATCATCGATTTTGGTCGGATTTTGTGCACACTACCATTTCGTAGGGTCTTCGCTTTCGAGGTCTTCGGTCTTCGATCTTCGCTTTCGAGGTCTTCGCTTTCGACACACCCGCCTAGGTAGGCCTAGCCTAGCTAGCTTGTTGGAGGAGGCGAGTATAGGCCTAGGCTAGGCCGCCCTCTTATGTGGTTGGCATATCATAAGACTAGCCTAGGGCCAGGCCTCCTTCCTACTACTACTAGCCTAGCTAGCTAGGCGTCTAGCTACCCACTGCTTGCTTGCATGGCCTTTCCTTTGATTGTTGTAGGCCTGTCTGGCCTAGACTCTAGAGTATACTATAGCAGGCTAGCTACTAGGCTAGGCCTATATATTCAATAATTCACAAATATTTTTTTTTTCATTATTTTAGGAAAACTAAAGAGTAAACGAATGACGTGTAAAATGAAATACAAGATTGAGAAAAAGGTGAGTCAATTTGAAATGTTTTAAAAAAGATTCTTTAAAAATAATATTAATATTAATTGTTTATACAATATTAACTAACAATTATAAGAAATCATACACTATTTTTAGGTAAAGATACTGTAGGCTATATTGATTTTTTTGTTTAAAGTCAAATTATAGAAATTAAATCTTCGATTGCTCTTGGTCTATGTTTTTTAATGACTAGGCCTAAACCTACCACTAAATAATAGATTTATTTATTTATTAATTTCAACAATATTTTACGGGTTGTCCATCCAGTCGAGATTTTATATATAAGTTTCTTACACCATGTTTAATACTGGTTGAAGCCAATTTAGGCAAAACCTGCTTCGGGAGAAACTGTGAATAATGTTCTTTATATATTTTTATTTTTTACTTAGGTCAAAGCTCATGATAAAAAGGCACAAAGAAAGAGCAAAAAGGAACCACATAGAAAGCCTAAAAAGGAAATTGGAATACCAAATTTGGCACCTTTCAAAGAAAAGATATTGAGAGAAGCAGAAGAGAGGAAAGTCAGAGTAAGTATACTGTGGTCAAAGAATGTTTACAGTGGACGTCTTGCCGGTCAAAATGATAAACAGTTTGTCAAAAAAGTTCAGTGCAATTGAAGTTTAAGTAGTTATTATTGGAGCAAGACAGAAAATGTTTGGTATTAATTTATTAATTTTTTTCAGGCAGAAGAAAACAAACAACGTCAAAAAGAACAAAGACACAAAGATCTTATAAAGAAAAGAAAACTTGAGCATCTAACAAAAGATGCTGTAAAGAAACAGAAACTATATGCAAAAAAGGTAAATGATGATCCACAAGAAGAATTTTCCTAAAACAAGATGTTTCATTTAAGTTTGTTCTTGCTAAGTGACATCTAATAGATTATTGAAATGGAAGAAACTGACTACCAATAAAAAAATATTCAGTGTGCACTTAAATTTCAATCAACTGGCTCAATTTGCAGTTCATTAACAGCTTTAACTATGGTTAACAATGAGTGCGTACATGAACTTTCTCCCTTTTACTTCAACACCTATCACTGTTTTTGCTGTGCTTCAAAATGTTGTTTGGGTTTTTTTCAAGTTGTTTAACCTGGATCATGTTAGTTAATTTATACCAAGTTAGACTAAAGTTTCCTTTCAGAAAAAGTTAACCTAGTTAGACCAAGTTTAACCTGTTAAAGTTAATTAACCTATTTAGACAAGTTATTTAACCTATTTAGACCAAGTGAATTAACTTATTTAGACCAAGTTAATTAACCATGTTGGTTATCTGCACAGAATGTTTAGTATGCAAAAGGTTTAAATAGTCATAAAAGTTGACGCATTTATTACCATTTTTTATGTAGATGGCATTACAAGGAGAGTCAGATGCTGTAACTAATACTCGTAAAGAAATTGATTCTACACGGAAAGCCTACTACCGCGAATTTAAAAAGGTTCTAAATGCCTCGGATGTCGTTTTACAAGTTCTTGATGCTCGTGACCCTCTCAGCTCACGATGCACTGAACTGGAACAAGCAGTCCTTGCTTCCGGATTGGATAAAAAATTAGTACTTATTCTAAATAAAATAGGTGAGTTCAGTTTAGTGTGAAAATACATTCTTATGATTGATACTACCATATTTAGTGTGCCATACCCAAATATGGTAGTGCTATGGTGTCCATTTATGGGCATATCACATTCTTTTGTCACATAAAGTTCGATAGTGTAGACAGAGCTTATGTATCGCAGTAAACACAATCAATAGCACAGTGTTTGGTTGACTATATAGCAAAAAAATTGTAAAAACCGTGGAGAAATTGTGCTTTTTTGTGATATATATGATATAGCTTCAAATTTTGAGTGAACTTGTATTTAATCAAATTAAACTTTTCTACTCTTAATTATAATCAGTTTTTGTTCGTAAATAAGGAAATTTACAGTAGTATATGGTTGCATAAGCATTTCCATGCATTCTCCTACATTCTTTGGTAATTCTGAAGCTCTGTTTACAGTACAGTATAAAAAAAAAATGTGATGTGCCTATATATGGACATGATGATGTCATATCACTACCACATTTAATCATATCACTACCATATTTGTGTATATCTGTGCAATAATAATGCAATCTCTTGGTTTTTACCTTATTTATTAACAAAGCGCTCTCTTTATTTCAGATCTTGTACCAAAAGAAAATGCAGAAAAATGGTTGAAACATCTTAGAAACGAGTTTCCAACAGTCGCGTTCAAAGCATCCACACAAACGCAGAAACAAAATTTGGTAAGCATGAGAAATTACTTTTCATATTATTTGTCTTTATTTTGGGATTCATATCTATAGAAAACCGTATAACAAAATAATCTTAGAAACAAATCCACAAACCGTGTATAAAGGAGTTGAAATTGATTTATGTGACAAAAAGATCTTAGTTTAGTTGGATATTTCCCAAACTCTGACGTAATTATACGGAATACTTGGTACATGGGATAATATTTGTGAAACCAAGTTTGTTGGGCAAGGAATTGTTTTCACAAGTAATGTGTCAGTACAATTACGCCTGCGACAGATTTAAAAAGGCATCCAACTTGCATTCAATAATGCAGATTTGTAGGCTGATGTAAAAGTGATTGTACATCAACCAAAATTTAGTGTTTTTCTTAAAAATTAATCTTAATTTGATCAGCTATGGAATTTTCTTTTTTTTCTCTCTATAGGGTCGTAGTAAAATTCCTGTTAATCTAAGCAGTAAAGATCTTCTTCAGTCAAGTCAGTGCTTGGGAGCAGAATCTTTAATTAAACTGTTAGCTAATTATTGTAGAAATTCGGGTATCAAGACTACTATAACAGTTGGTGTTGTAGGTATGTGAAAACATATTATTCATGTTTAAAAGCAATGCTAAAGCATTCTCACCAGAGCTGGAAGCAGTACAGCATAACACTCTACACATCTACCATGACACTCTACACAACTACCATAACACTCTACACATCTACCATGACACTCTACATATCTACCATGACACTCTACGCATCTACCATGACGCTCTACACATCTATCATGACACTCTACACATCTATCATGACACTCTACACATCTATCATGACACTCTACCCATCTATCATGACACTCTACATATCTATCATTACACTCTACATATCTATCATTACACTCTACATATCTATCATGACACTCTACACATCTACCATGACACTACACATCTACCATGATGCTCTATACATCTACTGTAATGCTTCTACTGTGACGCTCTACACATCTATAATGATGATCTAAACATCTACCATGACACTCTACATATCTATCATGACATTTGACAACTCTAATGTGATGCTTAACATCTACTGTGATGCTCTACACATCTATCATGACACTTCTTATCATGACACTTGACACTTATGTAAGACTCAACATTTCATTTACCGTAACACCAAACACTGTAACAGTCAACACTTGTAACACTCTACACATCTTAGTGTGGCTCTCGACACTTCTTAATTTGACACTCAACATTTCTTGCTGTGGCACCCGACATTTCTTGCCTTAATGCTTCTTAACACTCGGCACTTACCATAACACTCGGCACTTCTTATCATGACACTTCCTCCAAAAACACTCTGCACTTCTTACCATTCTATCGTGACACTTCTTATCATAACACTTCTTACCATAACACTCGACACTTCTTATCGTGACACTTACTATAACACTATGCATTCTCACCATTCTTCTCGTGACACTTTTTACCATGACTCTTCTTATCGTGACACTTCTCACTATAACACTTAACACTTCTTACTATTCTTATCGTGACACTTCTTACCATAACACTTGACACCTCTTACTATGACTCTCGACACCTTTTACTAACGCTTAACAGCTCAACATGTCGGTATATGGACTCTAATTATAGCCTCAGTTTTAACTTTATAAATGCTGTATCTATTGTAGGTTTTCCAAATGTTGGCAAGAGTAGCTTAATAAATTCTTTGAAAAGGTCAAGGACCTGTAACGTTGGTGCAATGCCAGGTGTCACAAAGTAAGTAGGCAAATTATTTAGGTGGGAGGTTCATTTTTTTAGCATTTCCACATTACATAAATAAAAAAAATAGAAAATATTAGATTAGGTAAAATTGCAGTTAGTATAAGAGTGGCTACAGTACTGTTGTTGTGTATTAATAGTATATAAACCAATAATATATTTTCTTGTAGATCGATGCAAGAGGTCCATCTGGATAAGCATGTTAGGTTACTGGATAGTCCTGGTGTTGTGCTTGCTTCAGGCAATGATGATGCTGCCATGGCTCTTAGAAACTGTGTCAAGGTTAGTCAATCATCAGGGACACGACAAGATGACTAACGGCTATGCTTGTTCCATCGTTTTTTCATCGTACTGACGTGGGTATAATCCCATACTCGGGTATAAGGCAATGTGAAAATAATCCACGGATTTGACTTTTTGGAGTCCATAATAGGCAAAATAATTTTTTTTTTTTTTGTAGATTGAAACTTTGGATGATCAAATTGGGCCTGTTCAGGCAATATTGAGAAGATGTAACAGGAGTCAGGTAAGTGAAGTACAATCATTTGTTTGTGCATATACACTGTCAGAGTAACAGTAGGCAATTTAGTTTTCATGGTTCGATATTGATGAGTAACAAATTACAAACATAGACAAATTATGACTAAGATACGACTAGGAATTTTAGAATTAGAAATTGAAAAAGGAAGATGGAATTGTATAAATAGAAATGAAAGATTATGCAAATTATGTGCTTTACAATCAATTGAAGATGAATATCATTTCACTTTAGTTTGTCCATTTTATTCAGATATTAGAACTAAATATATGTTTTCCTTTTATACAAACAACCCAACTAAATTAAAATATATTTATCTTATGTCTGCCACAAATACTGATCTTATTGTTAAACTTGGAAAATATTTATTTTTTTCATTTAAACGTAGAACAGAATTTTTAAACGCACTCAACTGATATTTATTTAATATTGTATTACATTGTATATTATTTGGGCCAAAGGCCATATATAATAAATGTTTCTTGGATCTCCAAGAAAGAAAGAAAGAAAGAAAGATGAAATAAAACAAAATAATTAATAAATACTCGACACATTTAAACATTTTAAAATGTTTAATATAATATTGTTTTAATTATTGTTTTATTATTGTTTTATTATTGTTTTTATTATTGTTTTATTTTTAATATTGTTTTACTATAAAAATTAAAGTGTGACACCTCTTATTGCAATTTGTGACCCAACACGGGCATTTTTAAATGCATGCAATTAGCCAAAAATAAAAATAAAAATTTCTCAGATAATTAAAACTTATAATTTCTAAAATCTTTTAGTTAATGATGCATTATTCAGTGCCAGAATTTAGTGATGTTCATGAATTTTTGTCATTACTGGCTAACAAACAAGGCAAGCTGAAGAAGGGTGGAATACCAGATGTTGACAAAGCAGCTGTGGGTGTGCTCATAGATTGGAACAGGTTACTGTTATTTCTTTATACTGGGTAGCCTTTTCAGTCAAAAACTGTTCTCCCAGAGGAACCAGTTATGATCAGTGGCTGTGTGGGTTAGTACACCGGGGTGACCCCCTACTCGTCTCGAAAGATGTACTAGATTCTTTAAAGTGCACACGAGCTAGATGTGTACACTGGACCTGCGGTTTATAGTCCTTATCCGAGAAGACTCTACCACATGGAGCGAGTGACCCCCGAACCCTTACTGATGCTATGGCTACGTTATTACGGTTGTACTGTCTTAACCGCTCTGCCACTCACTCAATTAGTATGAGAAATCAAATATAAAAAGACAGAGAATTCTATCTTGTAACAGGAGTGTAAACAGTTGGGTCTATGGTGGTGGGATATCAATTGACCCTTCAAAATGATTTATGGGAGATCAACCTTTTTATCCCTCCTTCCTAAAATTGTCAAGTCAAATCCTTGCATGCCCTGCACATGGAACCATCCTCCTCCTTAGGTACCTTTCACAAGGAGAATTTATTCTCACGAATCAAACATTTTCACAGAAAACAAAAATTACGCTACACTTTCCACTAAACAAAAGGCAATAGCTGCAATTTTTTTATTTTTTTTGCTGTTCGATTCGCATGAGTGCTCATGAAAACGTTATGATTGGTTGCGCAATTATTAACATTCCAAAAATAGAAACTATTTGAACTACTAAATTTACTTGAATGCAAAACTAAATGAATTAGAATTCATCGCAGAAAGGGATTTGGAAGATGAAAATAACAAAACACAAGCGTATAAAGGCACCGCCCTCAATTTGCGCTAACAAATTCGTGGAAAACCAGCTTTAGTAGGTGATTTGAATCATAATTTTTCATCAATATAAATATTTTTCCTTACCCCCTTATAGGACAACCTAAAGTTTTTTAATTTGTTTTTCTTTTGGTGTAGCGGAAAAATATCCTATTACACACATCCACCAGAACAGCACACCTTACCAACACACATAACAGCAGAAATTGTGACAGAGTTAGGCAAAGCATTTGATATGTCTGCTCTTGAGAAAGAAGAAAAAGAAATTCTGCAAGGTAAAAGTATAGTGGTACTAGTATAAAATGTTGCCATTGTATGTGGGTTGGAAGGTTAAAGAAACTTGCCACTACTTTGACATCACAAAAAAGATGTTTTCATGACGACTTTCATTTTCATTCAATAGGGGTGTCACTATATCCAATCAAATTTGAATAATGCCTATGAAAGCCCCAGTGATCTAATGGTAGGATGTCTGCATATCAGGCAGAAAATGCTGGTTTCAAATATCAGTTAGGCCAACGGATTCCGTCAACTTTGATGAGAAAAAGCCATCCCAACCAAGGTTTAATGGTTTCTTGTGTAAATATCTTAGGTCTACACACTAAGCCAAGCTCTGCAATTTTGTACGAGTCTACTGGTCCCTCAAAGGGAATTGTTGAAGATGACAATGAGCTTCAAAGTGTTGAGGAAGAGATGGAGAATAGCGAAGATGGGGAATCTGAAGAGGAAGAAGAAGATGAGGAGTCAATGGAGGAAAGCGATGAAGATGACAATAAGAAAGATAAGGTTAGAATACATAGATGTAGAACCAATCTGTGTTCTTTTCCCACCTGAATATGCAAATCAGCCAGTTGAATATGTAAATTCAAAACTGTATATCACATACCTCATATAACCTCAGATGAAATTGTTTTTTAGTTTGAAAAAATACAGTATTTTACATTTTCTTATAGTTGTCTGGTGTAACGGTTAACTTGCCATCTAAGAAGGCCAATCAGAAACAAGCATCATCTATGGCATCAGTTGCTAAGTTACCGGCTTACATGTTTGCGAACCCGAATGAAAATGTTGATATTACAAACGATGATCATACATTAACAGCCAATAAGAACCAGAAGAAATCGTACAAGAAAATGCTAAAGAAACGCCGAAGAGCTGGTATGTCTTGCTTCTTCATATGCATTGTAGTATCAACTGCTGTGAAGGCCGTCTGATCATTGTAAACCATTATGGAAATTCATGAGCCATGTTTTTTTCCATATACCTTCTTTATTTGCCCATCAGAATTGAAACACTGCTCAACGGTACAACAAAAATGTCAAAGATTTTTATCTATTTATTTTTTCACTGTCAATTTCAGTATTTAATTATTATTCTATATTTGTTCAATGCAAATTGTACATAAAGGCAGCTTTATGTTTACCATTATAATCTTGTTACCATGACATTAATACCTATTTCATTAGAAAATTAATAGTGTACAATTCACTGATGATGATTCTAGATGGGCTTCTTTTCGAGATTACATTTGCAAACCAAAGCGGACACCTTATTTTGAAGTTTTTCTATATATACGTATTATTTTTTTTTCTTTTTCATCAGAAAATAAATACATTGAATATTTTTTATTATTTCAGATGCTGTGGCAACAAGCTTAGCTGACAATTTCACCTCCGCATTTGAAATGTTAGGAGGAAGTGCTGATCAGGACAACGATGATTATGATTTCAAGACGGATTTCAAATAAATATCAGATATGTTTTAAATACCCTACATAATTCTGATAATTATTTGTAACAAGATTTGTTTTAAATATAAAATAAGTTTTATTTCATTTTAATTACAAAAACGGCCAACATTGAAAACCTAAATAGGAAGAAGAACACCACATAAAATAAAAACAAGATTGGAACTTTATATTAAAGAATACAACAATAGAACTAGCAAACTGTTACAATAGTAATATAATAGTAACCTACTTGAAATAAAAATTACTTTTTTGTTGAACTGGTTTATAAATAATGACTGTTTATGAGTTCAAAATATTCATTATTATAACACCTACTTTTATCCAATTTATCCATGCTAAATCATTGATGAATGCTAGGCCGTGAAGTCAGGCCATTAAAATCCAATTTATCCATGCTAAATCATTGATGAATGCTAGGCCGTGAAGTCAGGCCATTAAAATCCAATTTATCCATGCTAAATCATTGATGAATGCTAGGCCGTGAAGTCAGGCCATTAAAATAAGGATTGCTGCAACTTTAGATGCGGATTAGAACAAGTTGGTTTCTGAATTTCAATGTCACATGGCAAAGATTCTCAATGATTACAGGAAACTGAATATCACCATTAGATATCACTTAAATAGGGCTAATTTCAAATGACATGTGATGTGTAATTAACCAATCAAATTGCAAGAATACAATCAAGTGTGTTATAATATACAAATGTGAGTTGAATGGTAAGAATATTTCATGAGTTGCAAGATTGACTGTTCTATTTAACAAGCTGGATGTTACTAATTACGACAACATATCAAGTGTGCAGACAAACCATTTTATACTTTGAAATACTGATGTTCTTAGTTCAATCCGGGAAGAGTGAGATTGTAATCTCATTCGTCCCTGGTTTAATCCAACACAAAGTATATCTCCTCGGAAAGCTCTTCAGATGAATGAACGCCATGGCAGTTATTACCAAGTATTCACATATTCCATTGGCTTTTATATTGTTTTTGTAAAAGCAGAAAAAAAATATGAAAGTCAAAGTAAAAATAAGCCAAGCAGTAGGAAACGAACAAAGAAAAACACCAACAAAACATTGTTGTCAACAATTACCAGAAATAAACACAATTGTAGCATTGAGGAAATTATATTTCCTCAATCAACTAAACATAATTGCAATAGAAAATTCATTCATTTTGAAAACAATTGTAAGTTGCTAGATTAAACTACTTGGACTTAATTATAGTTTTTCATTTTCAAAATAGAAATACTCTATTCACAGCTTAATTATACACCACAATTAAATTAACATTGGATATACAGTAAATTATGCATTTAGTGTTAGCAGGGAAGAGTGTAATTTAACTCTTCCCTGGTGTTAGTTACCATGGAGATATTTCTGGATCAACATTGTAGCTTTAAAACAAGAATTATACAATTATTGTATGACTTTTCTTCAAGCTACAAAAATGGAATTTCAGTATGCGAAATTTTTGGTTTTTATTTTGTACTGGACCGTTTGTAAATCAAGTAAGTCTAAAGATTTTTTTTTAATTCAATCATCTTATCTTTATCTTGTTTTATATTGAATAGAATTGAAAAGAATACATGGATCTATTTGCAAGTGTTTTCAAGTAAGGATAACAATAATACAGTTCAACCTCTATGAGCGGCCACCTCTCTTAACGGCCGCATTTTCCAAAAAGCCCGTTGTTCTTCCTATCTTGGTGCATTTGGTAGGCTACCTCCCGTAAGCGGCCACCCGAAAAATTCGTATTGACTTTTGACAACAAAAATACAATTTTGATACTGTGTTTTATTTCATTTCATATTCATTTTAATTTTATTTCGGAAACGGACGTCCATAGTTACAAAATCAAATGCATACATAGTTTAAATAAAAAAGGCAGACTAAAAAAACACTGGTTTCGGATCATCTCAGGATCTCAATCATTTTGTTATAGAGCCTGGATGATTCAAATGATGATACCATAAAACATTCTATCATTCATTTTTGCTAGCTGATAATCTCTGTAATAATGAAAATACAGATTTTCTTAGATATTTCGAAGCGGTTTTAAAAACATTTCGGTCACTCGCATTCCTGTGTTTTTTAGATGAGATGAGAAAACTACACAGATTTCGACCGACCATTTTCATATGTTACAAGCTTTTAAAATTCATTTGATAATCATAAATATTACTAAACAGATTATATATATAACAGGCAAAAAAAAAAGTTAGTCCTCTATGCACGCCACGGTACAACAATCCAATCGGTGTGAATTTTGCAGTCAACACCAATCTAGCAATGGAGATGGTTATGGGCTATATTAAAAGTTTGTAAACCAAATATTTACTGAATTATGACTTACTAGATAGTACGCTCGCTTCGCTCGAGGTGAATACACAGTAATTTCAGCGTAAAAAAACTGGCGATTTCAAATGTAGGCCTACGTACCGCAGGACTATAGTATAATACATTGTCGTTTACAGAAACGAATAAATAGACACGATTATTTATGTAGTCAACTAAAATTAGCACCCTGGGAATTACTTTAGAAGAGTACAAATTTTTGATTTGGACTCATTTAAACAAACCCAATTTGTGTTTTGTATGTAACATTAGGGTCGAGGGATGAGGAAGAGGATGGGTACAAAGAGGAACAATTTTTAAATATATTCTTTATTCACTCAGTAACGAAATATTTGTCATTTTTTATAGGCCTAGCCAATTGAAATAGTAAAGTATGGTACATGTAACGATACACCACTACGACGTTTATATTTTTTGTAATTATTAATTAATACAAACGTTGAGAAGCAACTGTCAATAATAAAGGTTTCACAGTAATACATTTATTTGTATATGTGTTTATATCTAACAGTACCCAATTTTGCGATTCAAATGGCGACCAAACATGGTTAATACGTATTTACAAATTAACCTCATCTATGTTCATTAATGAATTTTCTTTACTAGAATCATTAAGTGTGAACTCCTCCAAGTTAGTCATTTTAGGCGATTTTAACTTTCATGTTGATAATTCTAACAGGGATGCTGAATTGTTTCTCAACACTCTTGAGACATTCGATTTATATCAACACATCCATGACCCAACTCACATCGCCAACCATACATTATATTTACTTATCTCCCGCAAAGAATCTGACCTGCTTAGCAAAATATCCATCCAACATGGTATGCCTTCGGACCATCATGCCATTAAGTGTCAGGTTGACATCAATCGTCCTGGGCCCAGCATAACACAATTAGTTTCACGAAATGTCAAATTCCAGTCAGATGTTCATGATTCTCTCTCACAATGTTCCCTGGCCTCTGACATTGATTCTATGGTGAAAGGGTATAATGTTACAGAAAATATTAGATTCTCATTCTCCACCTTTGCATCGCACTATTGTGCTTCGCCCTCATGCACCCTGGTATACAGGTGAACATCATTCAATGAAGCAGGAGCGTCGACGTCTGGAGCGCAAGTGGCTGAAATCTGGCCTCATGGTAGACAAACAACTGTACCATAATCAGTGCATATCAGTGCACTAACTACAATGAACATCTTTTCAGGGCCAAGACGGAGTATCACAAAGATGAGGTATTAGGATGTGATCAACGCAAGTTATTCCGTGCTGTTGACAAGTTAACATCTACTGCCATCTATTGTCTTCTTCCAGCTCATGATGATGCTAAAACTCTTGCAAATCTATTCTCTGACTTTTTTAAGAATAAGATTGAGAGATGTTGCAGCACTTTTTCATCAACCTCCCCCTCATTCTGTTGAATCTCAATCATGTAAAAGTAATTTCAATACCTTTGACCCTGTCTCTGCTGATGATTTACTTAATGTCATTAGGTCAGCCTCCATTACCTCTTGCTCCCTGGATCCGCTTCCTCTTAAATTATTTAAGACTTGTCTTCCTACCTTTCTTCCCTTCTTTACCAAAGTTGTCAACACCTCACTGAGCTCAGGTATCTTTCCATCTTCACTCAAACATGCATGCATAACACCATTAAGAAGCCATCTTTGGATGTTGAGGAATTTACAAGTTACAGACCCATTTCCAATCTTCCATTTCTTGGAAAAATTATTGA
This sequence comes from Antedon mediterranea, assembly GCF_964355755.1. Classification (NCBI taxonomy): domain Eukaryota; kingdom Metazoa; phylum Echinodermata; class Crinoidea; order Comatulida; family Antedonidae; genus Antedon; species Antedon mediterranea. The sequence goes on from NC_092678.1 coordinate 7,307,590, forward strand.
GAGGGTTGTGTATAGTCAGCTGCAATCATATCTGAATAGAAATGGGTTATTTGCCACTAGACAATCCGCTTTTCGTCCAAACCATAGTGTAGAATCTGCACTTCTTCTTGTGCATAATGATATTAGCATTGCACTTGACAACCATAATGAGGTTCTTATGGTCCTGTTGGACTTCAGTGCTGCTTTTGATCATAATTTGTTTGCATCATATCCGAATGATAGGTCCCAGTCCATTGTCATCAAGGATGTTTTGTCGAACAACCCGACTCTGCTTACAGTTGGTGTTCCACAAGGGTCTGTGGTTGGTCCTCTTCTGTTTATTTTATTTACCGCCCCACTACTTGACCTCATTAAATCTCACAATGTGAAGTGTATGGCGTATGCTGATGACACTCAGCTTTATGTCACTTTCAACCCTAATCAGCGTGATTCTGCTGTCAGTAAACTTGAATCCTGTATTGCCGAAGTCAGAGCATGGTGTCAATCTAACAACCTGGTTATGAATGATGCTAAAACAGAACTTATTCATTTTTCTTCTCGTTTTAAGCTTGCGTGTTGGACTGCCTCTGTTAAGATTGGTAATTCTTTCATTCAACCTTTGTCATCCTGTAGAAACCTTGGAGTTGTCATGGATTCAACGCTTAGCATGTCCAATCAGGTACATAACATCTGCAAAGCTGGGCTTCACGCTATTCGTAAAATTGGAAGCATTCGTAAGTACCTGGATTCAAGATAAACTGAGATTCTTGTTCACGCCTTTGTTACATCAAGTCTAGACTGTTGTAACTCATTACTTTATAGCTTACCAGCAAAGGATATCTCTAACATTCAGCGAGTCCAGAACAAAGCTGCCCGATTGGTCATTCAAAGCCCCATAAGGCAACATATCACACCTGTGCTGAGACAGCTTCATTGGCTTCCGGTAACACAAAGAATTACCTTCAAGATCCTGCTATTTGTTTTCAAAGCTCTGCATAATTCTTCATCTAAGTTCATTTCTGAACTTATTCAACCTTATGTTCCTAAGCGGTCTCTGAGATCTAGATCTGAGTCTCTTCTTGTCCATATATTTCATCCTTCCACTAAGTTTTATGGAAATCGTTCATTTTCTGCGGCATCCGTTTCTCTTTGGAATGCGTTGCCTATTGAAATCCGTCAGGCTACTTCCACCAGTGTCTTCAAAGCTCTCCTCAAAACCCACCTTTTTAATATGTAATTTTTCAAAATTTTCTGTCTTTGTAAAGCGCATTGAGGCTTTCAGCATAATGCGCTATATCAAGTACCAGTTATTATTATTATTATTATTAGTGTTATTATTGTTGTTATTGTTATTGTTATTGTTATTGTTATTGTTATTATTATTATTATTATTATTATTTAAGGGCCAATAAATTTACCTTTAAACCAAATAACTATACTGGGAGAGACTGAGAGATTGGAATTTTCCATTCAATGCAAATCAACACGTATATTAAATCTATCAAATAGTATTTTAAGAAAATCGGCCTGTCTTCAACATTATGATGCTGTACTCGAGTTGTTAAACCGGTTTTCAGCTAAAATCAATCGTAGAAGGAGATAGGTAAATGCGAAACATTCTCGTATTATTGTGTGCGGGTATTTTTCAAGATGGACATCCATTAGACAGTACCACGATCGGAAAACACCCCTATTTGGGGCAAATCGTTGAACCTAAATTCGTTTTAATTGTCAATAACTAATTATCTAACTCAATTAGTAAACAGGGTTACATCAGGTGGTTAAAATCAGTACCGAAAGTACTAACCAACCTTATATATCATCGATTAAACATTCTAGAAGTAACGCGCGATTTACCGAATTTTGCCCTTACGTAAATTTATATATAGATTAAATATTCAAGACTATAAAAGCAGGAACATCGCAAACGACAGCATTGTCGTTTAAAGAGGTGAGTCGATAAGTTAGCCACAATATTCAAGTAAAAGAAAAGCCACGTTGTCGTGGATTACTCTAGTTCACTTCCATTTGTAATAAAAAACATTTTTGATTATTTATGTAGGCTTTTGAACTGTATTGTCATATCTTTCCAAAATTTGAAATGTAGGCCCTACGTTTACAGTATTCATTTTCTTTACAAAATCGTAGGCGTACATCGGCTATCACCTGTATTTTAACATTGGGAATGCGAATTATTCGTCTAAGGCTGGTTTCCTGTCGACGTAAGAACATCACTTTTGTTGCGACTACGTCGATATGTCGTAAGTAATGCGGATTTTACAGGAAACCGATTACGATCGAAAATTTATAAAATCGACGCAACGTAAGAAAAATGGTAACGACAAACGATTTTACAGGAAACCGATGACCTAACAATTGTTGCGTTACGACGTTTTCTTCCGATTTTACAGGAAACCGGGATTTTGTATCTTACGCTTGAATGAACGCCCTTGCGTCACGTTTCTTACGTCTCTTACGAAAGTTGACTTGAAGTCAACTTTCGCAAGAGACGTAAGCGCAATCGTAACAAGTAACCAATGAACGACAAGAGTTATGACGTAATGTGTATGTCCTTATAGTGAAATAAAGCCGGACAATAACATTTGTATGTATTTACTACTATAATTTTAGCCCACTTTACGATGTTGTACATACTTTACAAATGCACAGTAGTTTCAATATAGGCCTAATAATTTTCTAATCAGGGAGTTTACAACTCATATCAAAATATAATACTCTTATTTATGGACGTGCAATAAACAATCAGCATCGGTAGAAACGTCGCGAAAATGAACATTTGAAGATAAGATATAGAAAGCCCCTTTGTAAGCAATATAATATTATTATGTAACTTTAAAAAAAAATTGTTTGCTTGATTTTGTATAATTTATATTGTTTTGTTAAATTTATTCTTATTATAGGCCTGTAAATAATGGGTATCTTACTGCGGTAGTACTATCTCATGCTCGATTAGATATGCTTATAGGCCCATAGGCCAATGCCTAGTCTAGGGCCTAGGTAGGTCTAATAATAATAATAGGAATCTCGAAATGATTTGCCTTTTTTTAATTTTGAAAACTATTTAAGGATAGGCCTAGAGGGCCAGGATAATTAATTCATATTTTGATTCATACAAATAATACATAGGCCTACTAGCCTAGGCTAGGGACCTAGGCTAGTTTGATTGTTTGGTCAAATCAATTCCTATTAGTACAGTATTAATTAAGTATTTTACTAATACTAGGGCCTAGCCTATCTACTGAAAATAACATGTTGGTTTGCTGCACTGACACTGCTGCTGAGAAGCTACAGGTACAATAAGAACATTCAACATTTCGCGCGAAAAATGATAAAACCCGCTCTAAAAAGAAACACCAATCAGAGATGTTGTTTCAAATACGTCATAAATCCGACCGACGTAAGAAAAAAATGTCAACTTTCGTAACAACACTAAAATCGACGTAAGCATACGACGTGTGTTTCACAGCCATTTCATTTGTTTACTCTGGATTTCCTAATTTGTAATCAAAAAGTATGTTATGCATTTTAATTTTACTTTCCAGTACTTACATCACATTATAATTACAATTCCCATTGCATCATCGTATTCGGGATTGTCAACGTTGGACCACCCGAGTTTGCTAATTTCCAGTTTATTGATCAATATAATCAAACGTTACACACCTTAACATTTTGTCTCCATATAGCTTGTTAGTTTTCGATTTTTGTCATTCAAGGCCAATTAAACTTTTGTAATGAAAGTCCTACAGATAAGTGTTAATGTATACAGTAAAAGCCACTGGAGTAATTTATAGTTCTTCCATAAGCTGCCAAATTACGTGTACAGATAATAAAAGCGTCACATTTTGTATCTTATTGTTGTGTATTTGCATTGTATTTCAGCAATAAACGGCTACTACTGTAAGGAAACATTTTTAAAATCGACTGACATATAAAGTAGAGGTAATGGGGAAAAGAGTCCGCGAACATGGTCTCGTAGTCTCTGGTCGCTATGTCGCTACTTGTGGCCGAAACTGTCAATGGTATTAAAATATCCTTATTTTGAACTAAAGTTGAATCAATAATCTAGGCATACTAAGCTGGGGTACTTACAAATAAGGCCGATCATCGTCACATTGTGAAAAAATGCCTATTTTAAGGAATAAATCGTGTTAAAAGCAACAAAAATGTTGATTTTAGTGGCATTTTGTCAATAGTTTTTGTGACTCTAATAGTAACCCCTATTTCATTTTTTTTTTCGTTCTAAGTCGACCTACGCAAGTCAGCAAGTTCGCTTCAAAATGACTGCAGTAAGTTATTGGCCGTCAATTTTTGAGAGATATTAAGATATTCATTTCGACTAGTATAGTGTATCCATGGTTTAAAATTATATAAATAAAAAAATATAAAAAAATAATAAATATATAAAATAATATAAAACAATTTAAAAAAAATACTTTCGAGACAATTGCAGAATCAATTCTGAGGTATATGCCGTATAATTACTGACAAGCAAATACTCTGAATGGGTCAATTTGTTCTCTACACATCCCGATGGGTTGATTGTATTTGGTTTATAGAGGCTTACAATCCGAATGGGTTTGGCATGTTCGTAACATGGGTTGATCTCTTTATACACCCCGCATGAGTTTATTTGTATATATATATTCACCTGAAATGAGCTTGTTGGTTTGTTTTTATACAGTCTAAATTGGTTGATTTTGCAGATACATAATCGACTATTTTATTTATTTATTTATTCTGTCTTTACTGAATGACACTTTCAGTGCTAAAGCATTGATTTCTAAAAAGTGGTTTAGTAGAGAAACATTAACAATATAATAAACAATAATTCAAAGACAACTAACAAAGTAATTTACATTAGTACACACACATTTACAAAAAGGTAACTATCTACAAAACATATAGTATATATAAAAAAATGGAAGGAATTAAAGTTAAAAGATACTTAATCAGTAATATTTTGGATTGATTTTTTTGCTGTTAACATTATTATAAAAATAAATTGGATTAGTGAATACAATATACTTGTTGAGGCAATTCCAAAAATGTGAATAAATGTAATTAAGAAAAACAATAAACAGGTAGATATTAGAAAAGACTACAAAATATACATACTTACACTTCGTCAAAAACATTTTTATTCCTCCTCAATGTATACATAAACCATCTAGGTCGTGCCCACAAATGGTTCTCGAATACACAGTAATTTCAGCGTAAAAAAACTGGCGATTTCAAATGTACGTACCCCAGGACTAAAATACACTGTATTTTGTATTCACTAATCCAATACAGAAACGAATAGACACAATGATTTATGTAGTCAACCAAAATTAGCACCCTGGGAATTAATTCCGAAAGAGAAACTTGTCACAAAATGAATGATTTGGACTCATTTTAAACAAACCCAAGTGTTTTGTATGACAAATTAGAGTTGAGGGATGGGGAAGAGGATGGGTACAAAGAGGAACAATTTTAAACATATTCTTTATCCACTCAGTAATGAAATATTATTTCTTTGTTTTATAGGCCTATAAATAATATACCACTAAATACAGTAAAACAATTGCGATTTAATACTTTATTAAATAGTAAAGTACATGTAAAGATACACTACGTTTGTAATTATTATTTAATACAAACTTTGAGAAGCAACTGTCAGTAATATAGTGTATTTTGTATATTATGTGTTTATAATCTAACAGTAGCGGCTACCCACACTCACAGTAATAAAGTTTATTTGTATTTTTGTTTTTTATATTTAACAGTACCAACACTCACATCACAATAAGAAATTTGCGATTCAAATGGCAATCAAAAGTGGTTAAATACCTATTTACACTATTGTATAGCATTGCAATACTATTTATGTTTATTCTCCAAGGCCCCATAAATTTACCTACTTGTGTTAAACCATGGAGGTATACGTCCATGGTTAAACAAAATAGTTATATTGGAATGTTCCATTCATAGCAAATCAATACAGTTGTATAAACGTATATTAAATCTATAAAAATAGTATTTTTTCAAGAAAATCGGCCTGTCTTCAATATTATGATACTGTACTCGAGCTGTCCAACCAGTTTTCAGCCATTAAAAACAATTATCGTAGGAGGAGATAGGAAAATGCAAAGCATCCTCGTATTATTGTAAGCGGGTGTTTTTCAAGAGGACATCCAATAGACAATGTATAGCACGATCGGAAAACACCCCTATTTGGGGCAAATCGTTGAACCTAAATTCGTTTTAATTGTCAATAACTAATTATCTAACTCAATTTAATTACTAAACAGGGTTACATCAGGTGGTTAAAATCAGTACCGAAAGTACGAACCAACTTTATATACCATCGAGTAAACATTCTAGAAATAACTCGCAAATTACCAAATTTTGCCCTTACGTAAATTTATATATAGAAATTAATTAAAAACAAATTAACATGAAAATAATTGTTTAGTGTTACCATGGAGATGTTAGCGAAGTTGCAAAGACTCGTATATTCCCTAAAGCAAGGAGATGGAGAACAGAGGCAGATTCAAGGGGGTGCACGCGGGGACTCCAGAGCCATATTATATATAAAAATATATATGGCTCTGGGGGACTCTCTACAGTTGCGCCTCCTCCCCCTTTTCACAAAATTTTGGATCCGCCCCTAGAGAAGTTGTTTACAAAATGAAGTTTGAGTATTGGAAATTTCTTGTTTTTATTATTTATTGGGTTTTTTGTAAAGCACAAGATGGTTAGTATACAGTTTCTATATTTTAGTTAAGATAATGAAAAAAATACACACAAATACATGTATTGATTTATCAAATTTGTTTCTTCCGTTTAATAATAGATATGAAGAAGACTAACTGTCCGGATGACAAATATATAGAGTCAATAGAGAGAAAATTTGATTATTCTTATTATTATGGTAATCTTAACCTCACACTTCAGAATCCATCAAGTGGTGGACCTACTGTGTGTCAAATCGCATGGTATTGGGATGATCAATTCAATATTCATTTCGGTTTAAGAGGTGAGTGTCATCATGTTGTGTCTCGTTTTAGTAGCAGTAGAATAGTAAACTGTTTACACTAAAACATCTTTGCTTTGCTTAATTTTCAAAGTCTAAACTACAGGTCTTCTTTTAAAGAATGTAGCACTTTCTTTCATTTTGTATTCCATAACGGAAATCCGGGGTCGGCGTTAGATTGTTATGTATATACATAGGAAAACAAGCTTTTCGCGCCGCGGCTCTAGCCAGCTATGTCCCAGGAGGACACATTCATTAATAAGCTGTTTCATAGCGGTAGCTTTAGTATCTAAGGCTGACAGTTTTGTGAATTTGGAAACTCGACTATAATTTATAGGTAGATGCTGGACCCAAAAAACGTCTGGGAGAAGAGAGTCTATATGAAAGCCTTTGCTGATAATACAGTATTATTGAGATGTAGACGGAAATCTGTAAAATCTTGTTCAATAAATAATAACTTCGTTTTTGCTGTCAACCAGGCCGGTATTATAATAAGTCACTGTCAAATAATCATTCGATAATGGTAAAAACTTTATTTTGGCTCTGTCAACATAAAGGGAGGTATTTACAATGACTTTCTTTTGACTGTCAATCTAGGCCAATGTTATAATAATACGCCGTCAGATATTAAATCATTGAAACAGTCCTGGTAAATTTTTTTTTGGTTATCAGATGCCATGGGGGGGTCCAATAAATTATCGTCAGAACGTGAACAATCAGTCTAGGTAGCAGCAGCAGATTATTAGGAACGCCTGCTCCATTAATTAATCCAGAAAAAGGTTTGTATCTATTTGTTTATTAGTTCTCCTAACACAATTATATTTTCTTTAAAAAAAGGTTTTATAAGTGGTTTCAACATTTATGATAGTAATGTCACAGTTCTGTGTCTGGACGCAAGTTCATAGACCTACTAGTTATATTATTCATATTAACTGATACTTACTCTTCATTTACCGTAAAGTTCAGTTTTAATGAAATATATAATATAAATTGGCTTCGTAACAATTAGTGTTGAAAAGGTTAGTTTTTTGGTGATAGGTGAAAATGACATGTAACTTCGTAATCAATTTATTTTTTTTGTATAAAGGCCCAATTACACTATGACGATAACGACGGACGATAAATATATAGCATGCATTTTTTTTACATAAACCAAAAGAAATTAGAAAGGTTTTCGTTCTAGACCTATAGGATAATCATTTATGCTGTCTTTGATAAAAATAATGTTTTTCAAATTCCAATCAAATGACGTCATGATAAATAAAAACAATAAAATCGCTGTATTGTCACGATATTATTGGTCTTACTAATCATGACGTCGTTTGGTTGGGACGTGTGAAAATATAATTTTCATCAAAGGAATTGTTTATATTTCTTTTGGTTTATGTATTAAAAATGCACATTTGTCTATTTATCGTCGATCGTTATCGTCCTAGTGTATGGGCCTTATGCTGTAAATGTTCAATTAATTGATCATTCCGATTTTATTAGTTGGACTCGCTAAATATAATTTTCTTAATCAACAAAATACATAAATGTAATAGCATATCATGATTTTCTGTATTGTAACCAAATAATATGGATGTCTTATCAAGGTTAATCTTTGTTTTTTGAAATATTTTCCCACCAAGTCGTGAATTCATCCCATAGTTGGGTTGCAATGATACATTGGTTTTTTGAATTGGGTATGTTGAAACATTTCAATATTCATTTAAAAAAGTACATTAATTATTGTATTGATCAGTGGCTATAGAGGCGTAAAAACACTCGGTCAATATCAAATAAAATGCACTGTGGAAGGGTCATTATTAAGACTGCAAAATTGGGCTTATCAACAAATAAATACTTTCGTTCAAAATGTAAAATCAAGGCTGAAAAATTGGGCTTATCAACAACAGAATATTTTATTATTAGACGCGATAACATCAAGGATAATCAGTATAATTATTAATATAGCCACTGTTACTAGTTTTATTCTACATGCTAAAGTAAATAAAAATCCACTAAAAAACAAGCAAGTCTGAATGTTATGCTTATTAGCCATGTTATGTTTGTTACTGTAGGCCTATGATTGTTTGCAATGTCCACATATTATTTCCGTGGGCATATCCATAGTGTATCACTCACAAAAAAGACGTGTGAGGTTCTTTCTTTAGATTTTGAAGAATGATTTGTGTTACATGAGTCAAATGCTCAAGATATCGGCTAACGCCATGGGACCCTTGGCTTATCAATGAATAATAAATACAGTACTACTTTCGTTCAATTGAAATCGGAATCTGACCGTTTCATTAAATTTGGTGTGATTAGGCCTAAACATATAATAATTTATTAAAAAGGTACAATAAAAACAAATGCATCAGAGGCGTAAAGAACCCACGGTCAATATCATGTAAAATGTATATGGTATAAGCACTGTGGAAGGGGTCATTATTATTAAACTGGAAAATTCGGCTTATCAACAAATAAATACTTTCGTTTAAAATGTAAAATAAGACTGCAAAATTGGGCTTATCAACAAATAAATACTTTCGTTCAAAATGTAAAATAAGACTGCACAATAGGGCTTATCAACAAATAAAATCCTTTTTTTTTCAAAATGTAAAATTAAGACTGGAAAATTTGGCTTATAAAAAAATAAATATTTTTTTTCAAAATGTAAAATTAAGACTGGAAAATTGGGCTTATAAACAAATAAATACTTCCGTTCAAAATGTAAGAAAACATTTTTTAAATATAATCCTTATGCTCTGTCTATACTATCAAACTAAATATGATGTGCCCATATTATATAGACATGACGATGTCATATCACTACGATATTCGGGCATATCACTACAATATTTGGGCACATCACACTTTTTTTGTTAAACTAGTTGGGACAGTGTAGACACAGAACTATGTGATCGAAACCTAAGTCGGAATTGGACTGACGCGATTGATTTAATTGGGTATTTTTATTAATGTAATGATTCATTAAAAACTATAATACCGATACGCGTTTGGTATTGATAAATGGTGCAAAAAACCCTGAGAAATAATGTTATAACGCGATTTGGTGATAGCTTAGCAATAATACAACCCATATACTATTATTATAAATACCTATTACAAATCCATTCATATAACTTTTCATCGCGAACCGAATGTATAAATGTTATTCTACAGACAGTAATTATATATTCAAAAGCCATATTATTATTACTGTATTATCAATACCTAAATGCGATAGTAATAACCACATAAACATACATTATTCCCAATACAAGTTTGTGCGTTTAATTCTAGAAAGAAACGACTGTGCTGACAGGCCAATGACATAAATCACAAGTAAAGTCCCAATTGTTCACTTGCGTTTTGATTGGCCGACCTATTATATTAGATTAATGAAGACTGTTCTTACAACTGTCCAGTCAAAAAGTTACGCGGCGTTTTTTGTAAGAAATATTTCTTGTTTAATATTCTTACCTACTGCTTTTTAATCAATGTATTATCAATTTACATTACTTATATAACAATCTTTTTGAATACAAATATATTTATAATTATTGTTTATAGTCTAATGTATTTTTTAACTGAAAGTATTTGTCGAATGTTTGTTTGATAAAAGTAGTAAGTAACTTGAGCTATAACAATTCTAAAAATTAGAGTAAAAGTGTGTAAGTGACATTTTCAAATTCACAGTGATTTATGTGTTAGACTTTCCATTTGGAACGCTAAACCTTTGCATTTCTATGATTGCTCCCTAAGAAAATGTGTTATTTTTATACAGCCTTACCACCAGGTTGAAACACCTGTTCTCTCAGATCACCTAAAGTTAAGCAACGTTGGGCCCGGTTAGAGCTTGGATGGGAGACCATCTGGGAATATCGGGTGATGTAGGGCCTATGGGGGTCCCATAAGCATTTAAAATCCGCACTTCTGACTCTTATGGCAGCCCCTGCTTCATATCAGACATATTGGCTTATGCCTCTCCTGGTTAAGATGAATGTAAGTCTAAATGACATTGTTGTTCGCGACAGACGTCGGCCATAAAGAAAGAAAATCTATTATCTATCTATTTTCTACTTACAGAATATAGACCTAATACAACAAGTCCCGTCAGTAATATTATACCTACTACACAAGGTATGATAACTTATTTTAAGCTGGCCGATTTGTTTCTTCAGAATAAACTATTTTAATCTATGCGTTAAATTTAAATTTCTGTTTTAAAATAATTTAAATAATTAATAAAGTACTTATCTATTTCTCATATAGGAGGATCAACGAAATAGAAATGTACACATTAATTATTGGATCCAAATGAAATTATTTTAATAAATATATTTGTAGTGTAGTTACTTAGAATCGTAAGCTAATAGCTTATACGTTATGTTGTAGATCAGGTCAGAAAAATTGAAATATTAGAGAGAGAGAGATCATTTGCCAATAAACCTCCTTTTTTACGTCACCATGATAGTAATTATAGGCCTACAGTGGTAGATAAAACTTGATGAGTCCATTAAACACTATACACACTGCTATATTTGAGAAAAGTATTCTATGATTTTATGCTCATGGAATCTCCGGCCCAACTCAAAAATTAGTCTCCTCTCTCCCCTTCTCTTCCACAATTATCCACCACCATAGGACTAGAAACGTAGGCCTACAACATAACAAATAGAAAATACAAACAAACGAACAAACTAGTATGTATTGATTCATTATAGTGTTAAAATATGTTACGATATTTTGATGTAGGTATCAAAAATATATTAATTTTATTTTCTCTTCACTTTAATAGAATGTCCAAATAAACCTTATATGAAGTCAACAAATGGAACATTGAGTTATTTTGGATATAAAGATGGTAGATTTGACTTCACACATCAGAATCCTTCAGGTGGTGAACGTATTGAGTGCCATATCACAGTGGATGACATTTTTTTACAATCCGTTTATTTCGGTGTAAGCGGTAAGATTTTTTACCATTTTGTTTCTCTTTTTTCTCAAAGAATGTGATAAAGTATTTTTCATTCAAATGCGTTGGTTGCTGTATCATACTACATTATTTATGTACCATACAAAATCAATAAACTATTGTTGGAGAAAATATACTACAAAGAAGCATTACACATGGTCATTAATCTATTTTGTTGTTTAGGTCAGGTAAAAATCAAATTGAGATGATTTACAAAATGTATTTCTATTTAATAACATTTATTTTGTTGGCCTAGAAAAGTTTACACACTAAGTTAACTAAAAACAGTAAAAACAAGAAATTCGTAACATTAAAAGTTAATATTGTTAAATATATACGTACATTAGGATAAAATTTATCTAGAAATAAACTTCTTAATTCAAGTTTAAAGGAGTTAATGTCAAAATAAGTATAATATTAATTGAAATGTTGTTAAAAATGTGTACATTATAACGATTGTTTTATTTACATTCTTACATTTTGGTTTTGTATAATGCACTTTTTATTGTGCTTTTTATAAAGGCTGTTGCTATCAATAAATTACTATACTTTGATTTTCTTTCTTTGATGATTTGTACCTCACACTTTTTAAATACAGTAAAACGCTGGTAGTATGGCTAGTATTTTTGTCGAGTTAAGCTAGGAAGATAACGATCAATATGCATTTTTCCTACAGATAAATAAAGTGAAATAAAAAACGTTTCATCCTAGAACTATTAGGATAACTGTTTATGCTGCTAAGTCCAATCAAATGACTTTATGATTAGTAATAGCATAGCATAGTGACATGCAACGATTTTATTGCTATTATTGATTATGACGTCATTTGATTTTTAGAAATATTATTTTATCAAAGACAGCATTACTTAATTATCCTATAGTTCTCTTTCTTTCTTTTCTTGTTTTATGTAAGTAAAATGTACAGTAAGTTTATTAAATCGTTATAAACGGTAATTGTTTGGACAACGTGGCAAATTTAATACCACAAAGTGTGATAATTTCTTTCTATCATTTTGTTTTCTACTCTATAGAATCTAGCTTTCCAGTACGTATAAACAGAGAATCTACCACTACACAAGGTATGGCAATACATATTTATACCGATTTAAGGGCTGGTGCTATGTTTTACACATCCGATAATACCTCTTGTCTCATTATGTGGCAATCAGTTTGATTTTGTTTGTAATAATAATAATAGTATTTATTGGTTACTCTCCTTTAAAACGGAGGAACACTCTCGTAACAAGAGGTTCGTCCCATAGAAAATGTTTACAAAATATAGTCATACAGTATACCGTAGTTACAATATATATACAGATACAAAAAGTTAATAATGGTTCACAATTACAAAACATCAAGCAGTACAAATTCTACGGACTTATTAACAGTCAAAAAGAAACAAAATAAATTCATATTAAAGGGGTGGAAATATTTCAATAATAGTAATAGGCCTATTACTTACCTTGGTCATTTGTTTTATTTTATTTCTCAGAGTAACAGTACCGTTTGTTGTGTATTAGATCTAATGTTCTATGTCGTAAATTTTTTAAATGTTCTGATTTTATTGTTCAAGTGTTCCCTGCACGAGTTTCTATTGTAGTAGTCTTTGGTTTCATAACACTAAGCAAACATTTCATTCTTTTAAAAGTGTGTTTCTTTGCGTATGTTGCTGAATTTTAGTAAATTCGGTAGTGCTTCTGAAATGTTAATTTGGGTATTTCTAATTTGGGTCTAATTGAATTCTTTTTTTGTTACGTATTTTATCTGATAATTTGATTGTGAAAACTTCTATTAAATTCCAAATTATATGCCTGCTGGTCTGGCATTTTACATTATTTCTATATTTGTTTATACTAAATGTTGTTTTTATATGCATTGAATTTGCGAAATAAAAGTTGAGTATAAAAAACTATATTTCCATATAGGATAGTCAAACTTTTAACACGACGAAAATATTCTCCCAACATTGCCTATTAACTGTATTTAACCTTATTTTTGTCATTTGTTTTTTTCTTTACAGTACCTCCTACAACAGAAGGTAGGCCTACAGTCATTGAAACACAATATACTAAACAAGTTGTTGTCACAACTACCACCCAACAAGTTAAAACCAAAACTGTAAGTGATATTTTCTCTATTAAATTTAAAATGCTATTTTACTTGATTGGTTGATTTTGTATCATGTGACATTGGTAATGTCCATTCCTGCCCATCCATCCCAGCCCATCCATTGCAGCCCATCCATTCCTGCCCATCCATTCCTGCCCATCCATTCCTGCCCATCCATTCCAGTCCATCCATTCCAGCCCATCCATTCCTGCCCATCCATTCCTGCCCATCCATTCCTGCCCATCCATTCCAGCCCATCCATTCCAGCCCATCCATTCCTGCCCATCCATTCCTGCCCATCCATTCCTGCCCATCCATTCCAGTCCATCCATTCCAGCCCATCCATTCCAGCCCATCCATTCCAGCCCATCCATTCCAGCCCATCCATTCCAGCCCATCCATTCTAGCCCATCCATTCCAGCCCATCTATTCCAGCCCATAGACATTTTTATTTTAAAAGATTTAGTGGTATTTCAATTTGTAAACATATTTTATTGACTGAACCTTTACACTTTTATTTCATTAGTGGTGCGTATATAACGGATTAAACATTGTATTTGTTTGCGATACTCATTTTTGTCAAGGCTTAGGGTTTGCCGTTTTAGTCTCAAATTGTTCACATCTTTTATCATATTTATAAAATGTTGAATTTGACAAACATGAAACGGCAATAGTAAGATCACTATTAATACTAGATTTGTTTTTCATATTGTTTTTAGTTTAGGCCAACTATTTGGAAAAAAACAAATGCTAATTTACATAGATAATTGTTTAGTATATTCATGATACAATATAGTCTTGGTTCCAGACGGAGTTTTGTCTTGGTTCCAGACGGAGTTTTGTCTTAATATTATTAGAAATATATTAGGAACAAGATAAATATTTTGGTACATATGGCGTTTCATACGTATACTACTTGAGCTTGGATACTTTTCAGACAAAAATCGAAATAAAAACAAATAAATTAAAAAAAAGACAATGAATACAAACTTGGAGGAAGTGTAGATACAATAATATGATCATTATGTTTCTTTTCAGATAAAGAAATGTTTCAAACAAGGTTCAAACAAACACTGGGTCAACGGATCAATTAATATTCTAGGGTCGTTACACATCAATGTGGGGAAAAAAGACAAGCGAAGCGTCTGTGATCTGCCGTAGTATACAAAGTTATTCATCCTAGCAGTGGATAACCATCGTGTCAAGCAAGAGCCTCTCTACAAAATAGTTTTATAGTATAGTAAGGTTCATCCTCATCACAATTAACACATGTCAAATATTACCTCCTCCCACTCACCACCTTCTTATAATATCTTTATAATAAGCGTGTGGAAGAGGTTATTTTTTCTTCGAATAAACCGCCTCGCCACATACGTTCACTATTTTTAGTCGCGTGCATGGAACGCGACTCTACAGCTCCCTTTGTCGGTCGGTTGGTTGGTCGGTAAACACTAACTTTGAGCACGCGACTGCAGCCATGTATATGGCCTTGTTTTACTGTATTTTACACAAAATAAACGCCTTCTGTTCACGGATTTTAAAAAGGCACGTCACGATCAATTTGATGTTCACATGACACTGCAATCGGTCGTAATGTTTAATTTAAGCTATAACTGTTTATGGGTTAATTGAGCATATCATGACATTTTCACAATTGTGTGTAAGGCTTTTAGGCTATTATACCTCTAGGCCTAGTTTCTTTATAAATTAAATTTTAATTGTATCGTATAATATTTTAAATTAAACCAGAGATGTACGCGTCCAACTAATATGACCGCGAATTACCGCTCTATACCTATTAAATCATCGTTTAATAGTACTTTTCAGTGTACGAAAAAAAAATCTGTTCGCGTTTTTGGAAAATATTTTTTAGTCTATTGCTTTTGAAATACAACAGCACCACCTATTTGGTACTTTCGCCGCCAATGTTATTGTTATGACTGGTTTAGCGATGGAAGTACATTTTTGGTGAGATATATATGTACTAATTTAGATCAAAGAAGCATTTAAATTAACATCGTTGGAAAAAAAATAATTAGCCTAGATGAGTTTCAGTTGCCTGTCGTGTTGCTGTCTTTCAGAGGCCTAGTAGTATTAGGCCTAGGTGTTTTAACCTTGCTAGGCCTAGGCTTATTTGGTCGTTTGTTGACATAATTAACACTAACAGTAGGTGCATTTATAAAATCTATATAAATAGTAATATTTAATATGATTATTAAAAACCAAATGTTACTGTTTTAATCACTGTGAATCAATAAGGTAGGCCTTCCCTTAGCTACGCCTACCTTTTATTTGATAAATGACAGGAATCTATTTAGATTAGATGTTTTATATTCGTGTAATTTGGTGAATGATGAAAGGTTATATATCAACTCGGCTGTCGCCTCGTTGATATATAACCTTTCATCATTCACTTCATGCCATTATTTGTATCATTACACTCATAAACATTGATTAATTGTATACTAGTCTACTCTAGTCTACAGCTCGCCATGTCGGTCGGTTGGTCGGTCGGTCGGTAAACACTACGGTAACTTGAGCACGCGACTGCAGCCATCTATGTGGCCTTGTTATTCATTAAAGAAGTGTTGATACAATTGTAGTGTATTGTATTTAAAATAAACTAGAGGTATACCCTTCAAGACTTGCACTATCTAAACGTGCTTTAACCTCGATTTTGACGTAAAGAATATGACCGCAAATTGACTGAACGTGGCATTTGGCCATCGCAAAGAGATATTGGAATTTGGCGTACTAACATAGCCGGATGATGGATGAAGAGGACTGTTTAGAAGGAGAAGGTGTAATAAATTAAAATTTATTAGAATAATATAGATCTTTCTATGCGTCACTTAAACTTTTTAAATGAAATATTGTATTGTAAACTAAATTCAAACTTATCATAGCACCATTTGAACTTTTTGATGAAATTTACATAAATGCATGAATTATTATCATTGTTATGCATACGGATCTTGTGACCCGAGACGACATTGTTGGAGCGAGTGAGTGGCCGATATGTAGCCATAATATTGGCAAGAGTTCGAGGCTCACTCGCTCCATGGTTATGATGGTTGAACGAGTTTTCTCAGAAAAGGTCTATAAACCGTAGGTTCAGTGTACACATCTGGTTCATGTGCACTTTAAAGAACCTCTAGTACATCTTTCGAGACGAGTAGGGGGTTAGCCGGTGTACTAGAAAAAAACAGCAACTGTGATCACTCGTCATGAACTGGACTGAACTAAGTATAACATTTCATTCAATGTGTTGATTTCATTGGTAATTTTGTTCTATTCAACAAAACAAGGATAATCAATGGTTCTATTCAACAGTCGTCTATTTGTCTGCCTCTCGATAGGCCGTTAGGTAATTCGACACCAAAAATTGCTCTTCCCTGTGGCCAGAATTTGAGAGGTCATTTCACATCTGAACCAAGAGAGAAGCAGCACACTTTATTCGATGACCGTGTAGGCTAAATTTGTCACAATTACTGTTGTCCACTAAGGATGACTGTTGTTTTGCTACTCTACTTCACACAGAAAAAACTGTTGAACGTCAGCCATTTTACATGTTTATTCGCATGCATATTAATCTGCTTTGTACAGTAGGCTACAGCCGGCCGTTTTGGCATTCTTTAATCTAGGCCTACAGTACAGATCAAAACCAAAATAATAATTAATTAAACACAATTACTTATGTGTGTTTTAAAACAAATAATTAATGTTTTGTAATAGCAATTTAATCTTTTATGAAATATTTTTAATGTTTAACTCATATATAGTAATGTATAGTGATACAATGTTACCGTCATATGAATAAGGACTCTGGTAGTCTATCATTATGCTTTTTAAACATTTAACTTATTAATGTATTAATTAAAAGAAAAAAGAAAGACAATTTTTAATGCCTTTTATTTCTTGGTTTTAATTTGGAGAAACCAGTTCCCCATAATAATTATAATGTATTTACACATTACATTTATCTTGGTAAGTGTCCTTAAAATATAAAACGGATTACATCAAGGAAAATAATATGAAAAGTTGCAGAGATCCCAATTAGGTGAGATACAAAAGTCATTTTAAATATGATAATGTTCAGAGTCATGGCTGGCGTTAGACGCTAAAATAATGTGTGTCTGAACAGTTGGGGATTAGCGTACAACGCGTTGTATGACGCTTGTTATTAGTGAAAAACGGTTGATAATACCATTTTAGCGTACAATTGTAATTCAATGTTGTATCCAATCAGAACGTTTCCTGTTATGACGCGAAACAAGGTTTGACCTAGGCTGACATCCTGTATCATCAATGTGTGAGATGGATTTCAACAACAAAATTTTGTTTATGAAATGCAATGGCTTTTTGATAAAATGGAGTAATTAAAAATAAAAAGTATGTAAAGGTGTTTCAAAATAAATCTTTTCTGCAAAGAAAAATGTGTTGTTTAAAATGTATATTTATACCCCTCTAAACGCAAGCAACTCGCCAATTATAGGAAGGATAAACTATTTATTATTCATCGTGCTTATAAACTAAGTCTCTCAATTGAGGCTTGGGGAGTGGAGTGGATTTGAACTAGGTTAGGACTGAACCCTGGACTCTGGGATTGGAAGGCAATCATGTTAACCACAAAGCTACATCCAAATAACTAATTTTCCCCCATGATGACAACTACACACTTAGAACAACTATCCTCTAGGAAAACTACACTAGACAACCTACTATGTCGTAATAATCAAGAAAGTTGTTTTTGCCCATTGGGTGTCACTTTCTTGGTAGTTGCCTTAGAGGAAATGTTGTAATTGCTCTGAATCACTGAAGCGTATACAGTATCTATGTTTTACAGGTGCTCTACGTATATATGCAAATTATGCTTGTTAAGCATGCTTCTTGCTTGACTCAGTAGGCTTGTGCTTTTGTGTGTATGCTGTTAACAAGCGGATACCATTGTGGCGATTATGTGTTTACTGTGATGAAATATAGTTGGTAAGTGCAATTTAAAAGATAACTTGAGACGTTTTATATTTTATTCTTTATATAGTATTTTAATATTTATACTGTTCATAATGTTTTATACATAGCATATTTTCTTATATATTATCTTATCCATTGTACAGTATTGTATGTTTTTAACTGTTGTTATTTTTAGTGTAATTTGAACCTTGGAAGGCAAATTTCATTTACTTTGCATTTGACAATAAATTTTAACTTGAACTTGTATTTTTTACTTAAGTATAGTTTAAGCAAGATACATATGTAGTTGTGGGTCCTAGCTAAGTATTCAATATAGAGATCATTATTGGGCATTTTATTCCATGTCATAATTGAACACTGCTTTCAACACAATTATGTTCTCTCAATTTACTGTATACCACACTCAATAATAGTAATAAATTTGCAGAATATTTTCTTCCTTTATTTTAATAACATATATAGAAACAAACATATTTATTTCACTCATTTTAAAAAAATGAAATAAAATTAACTGTTAAATTAACTAGAAACCACTGTCTGACAAAATGGCATATTCACCATTTTGTTTTATTTTCAGATATAATACAATTTTTAATGCCAATGTAATACCTAAGATGCGTTTAAGAGCTTCGGCTCATTGCATACCCGTTTTGTATCAAATAAGTTTATAGAAATATTCTTGTGAAAGAAATACTGTATTATTTTGTTGTTGATACAAATAAATGGTACGTATATAGTACCGCGAATGATCTAACAATCAGTATTATGTTACGAGAAGAAAAAAAGAGGGGGGCACGCAGAGGATGGATTTGTCTAGGTGTTTTATAAGATTTCTTGAAAGAAAAAGAAATGTTGAAAATTGAATTGAAAACAAGTTAAAGCTCTATCTACACTACAAAAACTTTATGTGACCAAAAATGTGATGTGCCTATAGGCCTATATAGACATGATGACGTCATATCATTACCATATTTGAGTATATCAATACCATATTTGGACACATCACACCTTTTTTGGCTAGTTTCATAATGTAGACAGAGAGCTTTAAAGTAGACAATCAAAGAGAGAAAAAACAAGATTATCTGTTCACACACTACAATAGATAATGAAAGTTCTGAGCATTCATGTATTCACAATAAAACAAATTGACATGAAAATTATCGTTTAGTGTTACCATGGAGATGTAAATACTATATTAGCTCTAAAAAAGGATGATAGACAGGTTGTAGTCGGCCTGGTCTGGTATTTCTATAAGCTACAAAATGAAATTTCAATATTTAAAACTCATTTCTATTTCATATTTTGCCGTTTGTAAAGCATTTTGTAGTTTGTAAAGCATTTTGTAAGTTATACATTGTTTAAAAGTTTTCATGGCGAAAATCAATTTGTTGATATTATAAAGTCTGTGGTAAACCACGTGTGTGGTTCTACAAAAAACAGTTAAGTTTATTGAAGTTACAATCATTTATATACTTTGATTATCATTAGTAGAACAGTTCAACTTAACTCAACTGCGTTTATGTCACCATATTTTGCGTTACTTTGATGATGAGAAAGTAGGAAGTCCTGGACCTTCTTGGCTAGTTTCCATTCACCATTTTTCTCGAGAAACAAGACTCTCCTATATCTAGTTTTCATCCCTGTCCACTATTAAGCCTTGTTATTGTTTTAGCTTTCACACGTCCATTAATGTTCCCAAGTTCCTAGATTTCGTTTGCATTTTTACTCCTGAGGACGATTAAAGCGTGTTGATTGAAACTTTAAGAAACTGAACAGTTCTTTTCAGAACTACACGTGGTGTACCGCATTTATCAATAAACCCGGAGTTGCTAGGTTGGTGTGAAAGGGGTATCTCCGGAGTTTCTCGACGTTTCGAATGGTCATAAACCCCGGGGTGTCTCCGGAGACACTCCGGAGTTTTGGTGTGAAAGGGGTATTAGTTACTATATATTTTAGTGTTAAAATAAGAATCACATAAATATAATATCAATATCAATCTAAATTTTCTCTCCACTAAGCAGAAATGCATTCATTAATTTTAGACAGTATGGTCTGAATGTACACATTTCACAAACGGGCGTATGTTTAAAACGAAAATAGTACATTTGTATTGTTTTATTACATAAATGATTAGGGAAAATGTGTTGATGAGATATTAATTGAAAAACAAATGTTAATATATGAATTGAACCAACAAAATATTTTTTAATATAACACAAACTATTCAGGTGGTCCTTATATAAATGTTACATTGAAGGCATATTAATGATGTTGAATGTTCTGAGCAGTCATAGTATTCACAATAAAACAAATTGACATGAAAATGATAGTTTTTAGTTAAATATAACCAACAAGAAAAAAATATCTCACTGTTAAAACACAATACAAGAGTAATAATGGACGTTTGCCATTCACAGTATTTCCAATAAAACCAATTGAAATGAAAATAATAGTATTGTTACCACGGAGATCTTCAGAGACTCAACCATAATAAGCTCTAAATCAAGAAGAAATCCGTATTTTTTGCTGTGTTGTTCATTTATAATAGTCAGGTAGCTTAACAAGTTACATGGAATTTGAATATTGCAACCATATTGTTTTGATTTTATATTGGACTGTTTGCAAAGCTTCCATGCGTAAGTTATAAATTTGATATGAAACTATATATTTGTGACTAAGTATAGTGTGGATGTATAGATTTCACATAAAAAAATAAATAAAAATACACGCAGTGGTATTAATAACACCGCTTAATATCAATCTGCCACTGTTTTATCTACATAATTATTGGGAAAATGTTTTTATGAAATATCAATTGAAAACAAAATGTTGAAATTTGAATTGAAAATAACTAAATGAAATAGGCCTAAGATTTTTTTTTTTACTTTTGTAGAATCATTCTACTTTTATTATCATCAAACGTATTAGTGATGTTACAGAAATGTTGTAACAGACATTAGTTTATTCAAAGAAATTAAACATAACATAATCAAACTAACTAAATGTTAAGTTAAAAATTAATTTTCTTAATGCAGCGTATGGACATAACTAAAACATGAATAATATGCCATGACGATGTACATTTCAGGCTCGACATTAGCACTAAAGAGTCAAGTATATATTACACTCTCTCTTACCTAAACCTCCCACACACAACCATCAGCTCCGACGTGTTAGATCGTTCACCCTCCCCAAAGTCCAGACACAACGCACAAAAAAATTTCATTACTTTCCACGGAGTTTTCAATGATTGGTGAATGATCAGTAGCTGAGTTATGATAAGCAAATTGTGAACCTCTATTGGTTTGTGTTACTGGATGTACTATGATGGCCATTGAAAGACTGATTTGTGGACTATGATATATTTTAGTATTACTTGTTTGGACTGTGTTATACTATGTGTTTACATATTTACTATTATATTTATGTCAACTTCATCACTGCTTACTTGATGCAATAAAAGGAAATAAATAAAATAAAGTAAAAACAATGTGGTTATCTCGTATAGTGATGGATGCTATGAGCTACAAATTGAAATGTCAGTAAAGCTCTGTCTACACTATCAAACTTAGACTTGCTCCAAGTCTGTATTTATTGTCTTTTTTATGTCATTCCACCACACGTCGTCGTTTTGATTTTTTTCTGAAAATCCAAACTCAAGTAATACAACTATGAAACGCCATATGTGCAAAAATATTTATATTTTTACTAATATTAAGAAAAAACTCCGTCTGGAGCCCAGACTATATCAAACTTTATATGACAACAAAATGCGATGTGTCCATAATATGGACATGATAATGTCATATCACTATCATATCTGTGCATATCATCACCATATTTGTGCACATCACACTTTTTTTATCAAACAAGTTTGATAGTGTAGACAGATCTTTATCCTATTTATAGTATTGTTTTTATGTTATATTGGGCTATTTATAAATAGCATGGTAAGTTACTCGTTGGTGGACGTTATTTAAGAACAATAGGTGGCGCTATAATACTAACTTATCTCTCACTTTATTAGTAGAATCAACCTGTCCAGATGTCCCGTATATAGAGGCAACAAACGGAACATTACGTTTTAATCAACTTCGTCTTGCCCTACTGAAAGCGTCTATTGAAGATGTATATACCGAGTGCTATATCAAATGGGATGGGATGTTCCAAACCTATAAATATAGAATTCAATTCGGTTTAAGAGGGAAGTATTATCTTTTTGTCTCTGATTTTTTAATTGTTATAGTGATTTTTTGTATAAAACGTCTGAGCATCATAAATGTCAAACGTTCGACAGCAAGGGGCGTCAACTTGATGCCCCTGAGTGCAGTTGAATGTGTGTAACGAACACTAATACTTACGGAAGCCCGTTCGGGCCACAAGTTAACTATATTTTAAAAGCTGTTATCTGGCGACCGCCACTTAATTATCTGGCGGCCGCCACTTAATTATCTGGCGGCCGCCACTTAATTATCTGGCAGCCGCCACTTAATTATCTGGCGGCCGCCACTTAATTATCTGGCGGCCGCCAGATAACTAAGATAATTGTAACTTTCCTAGACTTATTTGTACAGCCGTCGATTATTTTACATTTGAAGTAGTGCGCCACGTGCGTCGAGAATGTGTCGATGCATTTTTAGTTACCTCATAAGAGCATGATACGTCGCATAATTTAGAATGACGAAAGAGTATAAGAGCATGGAAAGTCACATAAGAGCATGACGAAAGAGTATTTGAGCTTTAAGAAAGAGTATAAAAGCATTAAGAAAGATTATAAGAGCATTAAGAATGAGTATAAGAGCATTAGTTATGCACATAAGAGCATTAGGAATGAGTATAAGATAATGGTGTGCGGTATAAGAGCATAATGAAATAGTTTGAGAGCATGACGTCACCGCATGTGAAGAGATTACTGGTGTTCCATATTTTATTGCATGCAACATCGCCTCTGATCCAATGCACGTACATGTCACGTGATGGGACATGTACTAATTATTAAGTGGCGGCCGCCAGATAATTAAGTGGCGGCTGCCAGATAATTAAGTGGCGGCCGCCAGATAATTAAGTGGCGGCCGCCAGATAATTAAGTGGTGGCCGCCAGATAATTAAGTGGCGGCCGCCAGATAATTAAGTGGCGGCCGCCAGATAATTAAGTGGCGGCCGCCAGATAACAGCTTTTAAAATATAGTTAACTTGTGGCCCGAACGGGCTTCCGTAAATACTGTCTCGAGAAGGTTATACGTTAACGACCTTACCACGTTGAAACACCGGTTCTTCAGATTACCGAACAGAAGTTAAGCCACGTTGGACCCGGCCAGAGCTAGGATGGGAGACCATCTGGAATTTGAAATCAGCACTGCTAACTCGGGTGTCACGAAACCTAAGACCACGAAAGCTAAGACCCCCTAAGACCTAAGATCACGAAAGCTAAGACCCAAGACCTAAGATTACAAATATTTATCTTTCGCACCTGCCTTGCTTGTATTTTAACTCCCAGCATTTATTCTGAATACCACACCTTAGAATTGGCACTTTCATGAAAAAGAATCACATAAAAAGTAACAAATACATTTTTAAATTGATGATTTTACAGACGTTTTTCTCGCACACAAAATGACTAGCCTACAGTACAGTAGGCCTACCCCATGTTCAATGTTTTTGTTTCTATGGAACGTCAAAAGAGCAAACATTATATAGAGGGCTGAAAACTCTGTGGAGTCCATCTACAGTGTGGATGGAACAATGTAAAATTAAAATTGTAATGATAATAGTATAATCATGCAAGTACGAGGAAATAAATACTGGCAAATAAATTTTAATTAAAAAATCATGATAAGTTTTTTTTTGTTTCGTTTTCTTTCTGTTTTTATACTTGTACTATTATTGTTGATCTTTTGGCGCTCCATAGAAACAAAAACATTGAGCATGGGGAGCTCGAGGAGTTACATTACAGGATACAAAGTCTCAAAGAAACACATCTGTAAAATCATAAATTTAAAGGATTTATTTATTTGTTATTATGTGTTTCTCCTTCTGAAAGTACTTATAAGTCCTAATTTTTAAAGTGTGGTGTTCAGGATAAAGTTAGTCAACAAATTTGGAGTCAAAATACAAGAAAGGCAGGTGCGTAAGAAAAACATCCTCTGAACCAACACAGTGGAGTAAATATATACAAACAAACACCCCGTCAAGTTTGTTTGTTGTAAAGAAAAAATATACATTTACTCAACGGGCGAAAATAATGTGAGTTTATCTATGTTTTGCGGTGGTATTAAATTATATTTATGGTAATAAATGAAACCTACTGTGTTTAAAATTATGTATGGATAAACAAGTATTGTTTTTAAGCTGTAGTATATCTTAGAATTTGTAATCTTAGGTCTTGGGTCTTAGCTTTCGTGATCTTAGGTTTAGGGGGTCTTAGCTTTCGTGGTCTTAGGTTTCGTGACACCCCTGCTGACTCTTCTTATGGCAGCCCCTACATCTAGAATCTGCCTCAGACGTATTGACCTATGCCATTCCTCAGGTCAAAGAGAGCACTGGACGAGGTGCCCTCAATAATAGGAACAACAATGTGCTTTCAAAAGTCCTGGCTTACATCCATCAATCAAATGAATTTAAGATTGACATAAGAAGGGTTTGTGAAGTATCTTAAAGCTTATACTTGTTTATACTTTTAATGTTTTTTCTAATTAGGTCCTACAGCAGAAGTCAGTGAATCTACTGCACAAGGTATTATGGAAGTATATTTATTTCTTGTAGAAATT
Source organism: Antedon mediterranea (assembly GCF_964355755.1). Classification (NCBI taxonomy): domain Eukaryota; kingdom Metazoa; phylum Echinodermata; class Crinoidea; order Comatulida; family Antedonidae; genus Antedon; species Antedon mediterranea. The sequence continues at coordinate 7,333,421 of NC_092678.1, forward strand.
AAAACTGATTTCCCCCTAAAAAAAATGTTTTTGTTTAATATGCTATTTTAATGTCATATAATAGTTATCCACTTTGACCAAAAATTGAATTGAAAAAAAATTATTTACCTGAAAAAACTGTAATTTAAAGCTAAAAAAGCCAATGGATTTTTGATTGAATTTAACCATTTATTTTTTCATTTTATAAGTGAAAATATATTTTTTCTAAGTGAATAACTTTGTTAAAATAAAAAAATGGCCTATTCAAAGTTTGAATTTAATAATCTTCATTGTTCATGTTTTTAGAGGACAATACAGTGATACAAATAATGAATTTTTATGAGTGTAATGGTACAAATAATGGCATGAGGTGAATGATGAAAGGTTATATTTCAACGAGGCAAAGCCGTGTTGATATTATAACCTTTCATCATCACCAAATACCATTATTTGTACCATTACACGAATATAAACATTCATTATTTGTTTTATATAATATCTAAATAGATTTCTGTTTTGAATTTGAATCAATTAAAAATTTGATTCACACACACACATTTATTAACAAAGTAACATTTGGTTTGTAATAATATTATATTAGATTCATATGGATTTTAAAAACATCCCTACTGTAGTGTTAATTATGTCAACAAACGACCAAACCATCCTAGGCCTAGCAAGCCTAAAACGCCTAAGTCTAGCCTTATACTAACATTCCTAGCCTAGGCCTAGCTAAATACGAAACGTTGACAGGCAACTGGAACTCAGTACATATAACTCTCCAAAAATTTACTTCCATCGCCAAAAATTCAATTGCGGCGAAAGTACAAAATGTGTGGTGCTGTTGTATTTCAAAAGCAATAGTATAAAAGAAATATTTTCCAAACACAAAAAGAGTACTATTAAACGATCGTGTAATAGTGCGTACTATTCACATCATGTGACCCACAATCGTCCAATCAAATGGCAGGAATTTATTTAGGTGTTATATAGTTAAAAATATTCATTACTTCATTAAATATTATTCTTCAAACAGAGAAACATACAATAGTACTATTAAATATCCTTTCCCTGGCCCATATATTTAGGAACTCCCTTAGTACATATAATTATGAAGTATATACTGTACATAAAAATAAAAAATGACACTAAAATAATCTAATGGTTTTTTTTTCTAGTGGTTTTGGAAATTGCACTTGATAATAATCTAATATATTGCGTTTGACATCTTAAACTGATCAAATCTATCTGATTTTGTGGTAGGGACTTTAGGCCTAATCTGGGCACTCAAAGTGAGAATATTTTTGAAAAACTGACTGCAAAGATGTAAATATTAGGCCCATATTATGTTTAAAAACATATTATTCAGACCCTATTGCAAAAATTTATGAAAAGAAAAAATGTTATAAATACCCTTGCGATTGGCACGGGAAACCTGTTGTTATTAAGCCGTTTGAACCACTGAGTGATAAACATTTTTGTTTTTTTCTTTTATATTACCCGTTTTTGGTAAAATGTTACACATTGTTTATTGCAGTTTATCATAATCGGTCTACATTGAAACAAGTTAAAATAATACTCTTTTTTTCCAATTAAACAAAAATTAGTTACCACAGTATGTTGAATAAACAATTGAAATGCTTCCTTTGTATTTTGAAAAAGATATAAACAGTTTTTTAAAAACATTTTTCTCTTCCTAATAGGATCGACCTGTCCAGTTGGTCAGAATATAGAGTCAATAAACGGACAATTGGATTTAAATGCTACTGGTCCTCTCCTCACACTTCAGAATCCATCAAGTAGTTGGCCTACCGAATGCCATGTCACATGGGACGAGTATTTTTTTTATTATTATTATTTTGATCCTTTTTATATTATCAGTTTTGTTTTTAGAGGTAAGTGTTGTCATCCTTTTTGTTTTCCCTGGTCCCTAAAGATATACACCTCCCCACGCCCAAATGAGCCTTGATAATAGGCCCACAGCCAACTCTCCCAATATCGGAGTTTCTGGAAACTCTCCCTATACCAGACTTTTCTTGAATTCTAAATAGTCCCAAATTCATTTTTTACCATTCAAAATACATTCCAAATATCAGACTTTTCAGAAAAACAAAAAAAATCTGGCCAGCCCAAATGTCTCCGTTTATACAATATAATAATTATATAGGCCTAATAACTTAAAAAATAACAAAGACCAAAATATCAACATGCGCCCTCTGTGCCAATATTTTGCCAAGTACTTCACCAACTGAGTGCTGCCTTCATTTAATAGTTTAGATTTTTTAGAGGGTTAGATTAACTTTTATTTAGGAAATAGATGATCTATCTTTAACATGAAAATAATTATTCTCATGCATTATTCATGATATAATAATTTCCACTTCTACTATTAAATATCATTTTCTTAATAATTATTATACATAAATTTAACAAAAATCTGGATTTTGGATGTGTAACCCAAAAAAAAAAAAAGATTTATCTCCGTCACATTAAAAGAGGTAGCCTATTCTATAATTCTACTCCATTTCATTAACAATCAGAAATAATAATAATTAAAACAAATCGGGTAAAATGCTGAAAGTCAACTTAGAATTGAATTATTTTGCGTATAACGTCATTTTTTTTTATTTACACAGAACCTTCTACAACGGTAGATCCAGTCCGTGGAATACAATATACTACACAAGACTTGTCCACACCAGTCGGTTATCAAGATGGAATAATAGCAAGTGATAAATAAATCATTTTGCTTGACAAATCCAAAAGAAATTACTCAAATTCTTTAGCTTTCGCCATCTTGGCTGATGGCTTGATCACAAGTGATCCGGTCCACTACTACTACTTCTTTTGGATTTGTCAAGCAAAATGATTTATTTATTATCTACTATCCTACAAAATGCACTTATTCACAAATAGCAAGTGATGTATTTCTCTTTTAATTATACTCAGCCCTGATTGGTTGATTTCTCATAATATAGAAGTGTTAGTGTTAGTTTGGTTCAAAGAAAGAAGTTACTTACTCAATTTCGGTAGAACTTTCCTTTGGGAAGAGGACGAGCCTATTAAGGAGGCAATTTCCAATGACATTAACAGGATAAAATATGTTTACACTACTATCACCTCATATTCAGGGGACACCTTATTAAAGGTTCTAGTGTAGTAAACCACTCTACTCATGGACATACAGTAAACATGTACACAGCGCTCTAAACGTAAAAAATAGTTTCTTTGTTTTAGATAAAGTCAGATCGAGGTTCAATCGTAATATCAAATATTTTTTCCGCTTATAATAAATTTGTATTTTATTTTTTTATTTTATGTCTTTAGGAAATGTGGCCAGATATTACCAATAGTGAATTAATCACTGTCCTATCATCTGCAGTGATTAAGTTCACTTTGGTTGACCCGGGTCTCCCCAATTTCAGTTTTTTTGTTGTTATGTATATACTGAAATAGACCGAATAAATAATGAAACTAGAAAGCCACTCCGAGAGTGCATACCTCCGCCTACTGTCAAATTCTCCTACATAAGATTTCTCCGGTAAAAAATATATATATATATATATATTTGTGTGTGTCTTAATGCTGTTTGTGATTTCGGCTAATTTCACTACAAACATGTGTATGCGAGTTTGGTGTAATGGTTATGTAACAAGCCTTTCAATTAACAATAGCTTCAGTTAACTAATAGAACAGCAACGCGAAAATCAAACGAGTGAATTTGAAAAAAAAATGGGTTTTTTAAACTACTCGCATCAAAAAACGTGCAAATTAAATCAAATTATGTTTTAAAATTACAAATCACAAATTATAACTATTGCCTCTTGTACAAAAATGAAATTTTTTGGACAAGAAGTTCTTGAGAAAATGCAATTTTAGTTTACTTGTTACTTTAAGACTGCTCGCCAGCTTTTGAAAAATTCTGTCCTATCTTTTAAAACTAGCAGGTCTGAAAAGTATACTAAAAAGTGGTCCAGAATTAGGACCATGGTCCCAAATGATCCCAAATTTTAATGGAATAGTCCTTGACCACATATCTATCTATATATTCATTCATTTTACATATACGTCTTTGGCGGAGGTAAATGAAATGAAATGAAATCCCCCTGATACAGGGGCTATTTTGTGAACCAGTTCACCGGGGTATCCCCTTACTCTTCTCGAATAATGAACTGGGTTCTTTAAAGTGCACATAAGTTATAACTGTGTACACTGGACCTACGGTTTATAGTCCTTATCCGAGAAGACTTGTTCCACCACCAGAACTAGGAGCAAGTCGGCCTCGAAAGGCCCTTGCCGATGTTGTTGGCTTTTTAGGTACGGTAAACGGCTCCCCTGCCTTAACCGCTCGGCCATTTGACTCAAATCAAAGGAAGATTATGTCACAGCCTAGAGTTAGATCTGTGTGAAATTTATGAATAAATTACTAATTCTTTGTGTCCTCACTTTAGGTCGACAAACTTTTGAATGAAAGTACTATAATAGAACAAATGAAAGAGAGGGACTTCACATTTGATTACTTTGTTGAAGAAGAAAACTATGGTAAGAACAATTTTGTTTTGGTCCTAAAGGAGTTGTGCAATATTTACTAGAGGATGAAGTTGTCCGGGTGTAGCCTGCTGGGGGTAGTATCCAGGGTGTAGCTATCCCGGTTGTAGTTGTCCAGGGTGATGTTGTTAGGGTGTATCTCCTGTATTAGGTTGTAACTATCCAGGGTGTACCATCCAGGGTGTAGATATCTTCAGGCCCGTAGCCAGAATGCATCAGAGGGGGGTTTTCTTGACACCAAGTATTTTGCGAGCGCAGCGAGCAACTGTAGGCTGGGGGCCAGGGGGCCGCCAAGGGCCCCCGGTCGGGGTCCAGGGGGCTTCGCCCCCTGGAAGCTTTGGCTCTCAGAGCAATTTCGGTTGTTTTAATAAGCTTACAGAGACATTTTTTACCTACTAAAATCTGGGTTATGCAGAGAAATTATATAGTATAGTATGGAAGTTAGTAGTACTGATCATGAATAACAGCTTTATTGTTGCAAAAAAGTATATTATATTAGGCCCTTAAGTAATTTCTTATCCTATAAACATAAAAAACAAATAGTACCGTATATTTCGGTGTACAAGTCGCACCTGTGTATAAGACGCACCCATAACGGAGACTGAAATATTAGTATTTTTTATGTAGTCGATGCATAAGACGCACTTATTTCTAGGCCGAAATTTAAACATTTTACAATCAAAACAATGGTATTTTAATAATAAAACAACGATATTTGAGACATATTAGAATCAAATGATATAATTTTGTTTGATTGCCTTTATTACATCGTAATCAGTCTCTACTTCAACTAGCTGAAAGTTCAATGAAAAGGGAAATCCCCATATTGTTTCAGTTACGATGCACTGTGTGGGTAGGGCTAGCCTATGTCTATTTAAGTAACTTTAATTTCATATTATTTAAATATATACCTTCTTATTGTGTGTATGACCATTATAAAATCAATCCAAATGATGTTCAGTTTTTTGGGCTGATAATGAACCAGGAATATCATGTTGGGTAGGCCTATATGAAAATCTTTCCTATTTCCATGCATGCATTACAGCAATATGAGGAGAGAGCACTAACCATGTGCTCCTTGCCTGGTGGCCAGCACTGTTGGCCATATACACTATAAGATTAGGGGAAGCTACGTAACACAATAACAACACACTCTTTTAGATATCGCTTGACATACGAACTATTGACTACATGATTATAAAATTATGTGATTGTTGACATAGAGATGTAATAAAAATAAACCACCGTGATCAAGGGAAATAGTTATTGTGTAAATAAAATGTAACACCACCGTAATTAACGGACTCTTCCATAAATGTGTTGCGCTGTGATGATGCTGCATGCTGCTAGAATACACACCCGCGAGTTCAGAGAGTATTACTAGGCCTGGGTAGAATATCTAATGCGTACTGTAATATTAATTAATACAGTCGAGGATGACAATTTACCTTAACTAAAAATTCAATAAACTTGTTACCACACTGTGGTTAGACAGGAGTGAGTAACTAGCTAGGCCTACATTGCAGAGTAGTAGGCCTACACTATTTTTAATTAATTTAAGTATTAGTAGGTAATTAAATTAATTAGGGTTACATTTAGAGGTCAAATTTGCGTGTCAAAAGTGCGTCTTATACACCGAAATACAGGGCCGTAGCCAGGATCTGTCAAGGGGGGGTTCGGACACTAAATATTTGGGTCAACCCCCCCCCCCCCTCACCCAGCCTGATGCGAAGCGAATTTTGTTAAATGACACCCCTAAATGGCCGGAAAAGACACTCTCGTGCAGCATGCTATATAACCAATGAGCAAAAAGATCATACTTTTTTCCTCCTCCTCAAACACGTCGATAATTTAAATGACGATAACTATTTGTTGCCGTATGTTAGATGCGCGTGCTCTGTGCGGAACCGCCGATTGTTTGATCATTTACTCCGTATTTTGTTTTGCGTTCAAGTTCAATGCGAACGTATATCTAGGAGCAGCCCCGAAAAAAGCACAATGGGTGAAGGCAAATGCTATTTGCTAGCTCTATCTATAATATTTATTTACAGCAATTTGTTGAGGAATATAAATATGTAAATAGGTGATATTAATACATTTTAGTACGTATCGGCTGGTGGTCTAGAAAAAAATAATCGGATGCCATAATGTGAACTACGTCAGTACTTGATACCATAGATATTATAGTGTAAAATATTAATATTCACTATAATCCTCTGATACATTATACTTCATAGTCACACATAAATACTGATGTACGTCGGAAGGCTATATACTTTATGCATGCTGCCTGACTGCCAGTGATCTAAACAATTATAGGTACGCAGTTGTCTGGCGGTGTCCTTTGTACGAATCGTTCGTGCGCCAGCTCGCTATGAGACGCGTCAATATCATGTTACATGCAGGGACCAAACATTTATTTTTCAGGTTAAAATCGGCAATTCATTTGCAGCTTTTAGAAATTTACAGACACCCTGATTTCGTTTCCGTCGGCACATCATCGCGGCCGTCGGCAAACAAAGGTGCCGGGGAAAAAAATTTACTATTTATTCTGACAATAATTGAACTGTATATATAATTCTTTTGAGTGTTTGTTTATTTACATATCATATCATCATTGATCCCTTCAGATCAACTATTTTTTATTTTCATTACATCTAACGAAACACGTTAAAAATGTGTAGCACGTACGTACGGCCGTACGCGGTAGATTGTTTACTCAAAAGTCTTTGACCTGCAGTGAGCCTCTCATGACCTGAGATTTGTATGTCTTCCTACGCTAAGAGATTATATAGTTCCACATGCCATGTGCTTTTTTGTCTAAGATATATTTATTATAAGTGCCAAAAACCCGGTTTTTTTCTCGATATGAGGCCTTTATTATTCAAAATTTTTAAAGAAAAAGGACATATACCATAAGAAATATCCATGTATTTTATTTTTGGAACAGAATATTCCGTGAGGCTCAACTACAAAACCACCATTTTGTGATATGACGTCATCGTAAGCCAATCAAAGCTGAGCTTTCTCGCGATTGGCATTGCTCACGGTTGAATGATTTAGGATTCTAGCTGATTTGATTGGTGGATGCGAATCACCCGCAGCGGAATGTTTTCTCTCGCGCGTGTACCATGAATCTCTGATCGTTACTACACAAAGTTAGAGCAATGAATTCCGTTAAGTAAACAACTTTATATATTTTATAAGCATTTAATAACATGTTTTATTGATATTTCCAATGGTGATATATAAAATAAATTACTAAAAAACGTAATTATATGTAACCAAAAATGTTTAACCAAAAATGGCGTAGTTATTAGAATTGTCGACTGAGGCCGCAAATTGTTTTACTTCTTTCGTGGCTAAAAACGATCATTTTCGGTGATGTTTTAGACCCTATATTTCGAAAACTACAAGTCAGATTTTCCTAACTCTTTCTTAATATTGTAATATGAATACAACATACTAACAGATAATGTTGGTTTGGTTTTAATTTTGCATCGTTATCCCATATAAGACAATATGACTATGTAATCCTAGAACATATATTGATCAGAGACGTCGTGTATGTACAGATAATGACACCAATGTTGTCGGCAAATTGGCAATTCCCGGCCCCCCCAACTTCAAAATCCTGGATACGCCACTGATCACTAGTTGACGCTCATACAGAGAAGAAGGTTCACGAACAAGTTTACGAATTTTTCAATTTACAAACAACTTTTTGTACTGTGGGGCACGTATTTGGAGGATTTTTGGAGATGAGGGTGAGGTATTGGGCATGTCGGGGATGGGGGTTCGCAGTTGGTTAAGGGGGGTTCGCTGTAAAGGGGGGTTCGCCCGAACCATAAAAACCCCCCCTGGCTACGGGCCTGAAATATACGGTAGGCCTACGTACACGTACCAATTTAACTCAGCACCATTTTTATTCAAGTTTAAACAGTGAAATTCTTTGGTTTAATGAAAAATATTTTCAGGAAAAAAATAAAAATCCCCAAAAAGATTGAACTGAACTGAACGTGATCTTGTGCGTTCCGAAAAGCCCGGCCGAAGCACGCGATTGGTCAGTCCATTTTTCTGTCATATTTATAACCATCATCTCTCAACAATCTCTCGATCTCACGCTCAGCAGTGACTTTGACATCGGACAATCTGTATATTCGATCGATTTAAACATAGTCAATAGAAGTAAAATGACCAAAAAATCTGCTATAATTGATAATTAATTGCACGATTTTGGAAGTGGGGCCTTTGTTTTTCAAGGGGGGTTCGCTGGTAAAAGGGGGGTTCGCGCAAAAGGGGGGGTTCGCCCGAACCCCAAAAAACCCCCCTGGCTACGGGCCTGTATCTTGGAGGTAGTTATCCAGGGTGTAGCTATCCAAGGTGTATAGCTATCCCGGTTGTAGTTGTCCAGGGTGATGTTGTTAGGGTGTAGGTTCTGTATTAGGTTGTAGCTATCCAGGGTGTAGCTATTCTGGAGGTAGTTATCCAGGGTGTAGCTATCCAGGGTGTAGCTATCCCGGTTGTAGTTGTTCGGGGTGATGTTGTTAGGGTGTAGCTATCAAAGATGTAGCATCCAGAGTGTAGCTATCCTGGAAGTAGTTATCCATGGTTTAGCTATATCCAGGGTGTAGCTATCCCGGTTGTAGTTGTTCGGGGTGATGTTGTTAGGGTGTAGCTCCTGTATTATGGTGTAGCTATCAAAGATGTAGCATCCAGAGTGTAGCTATCCTGGAAGTAGTTATCCATGGTTTAGCTATCCAGGGTGTAGCTATCCCGGTTGTAATTGTCCAGGGTGATGTTGTTAGGGTGTAGCTCCTGTATTATGGTGTAGCTATCCAGGGTTTAGCTATCCCGTTTGTAGTTGTCCATTGTGATGTTGTAGGGCGTAGCTCCTGTATTATGGTGTGGCTATCCTGGAGGTAGCTATATCCAGGGTGTAGCTATCCCAGTTGTTGTTGTCCAGGGTGATGTTGTTAGGATGTAGCTATCCAGGGTGTAGCTATCCAGGGTGTAGCTATCCCGGTTGTAGTTGTTCGGGGTGATGTTGTTAGGGTGTAGCTCCTGTATTATGGTGTAGCTATCAAAGATGTAGCATCCAGAGTGTAGCTATCCTGGAAGTAGTTATCCAGGGTGTAGCTATCCAGGGTGTAGCTATCCCGGTTGTAATTGTCCAGGGTGATGTTGTTAGGGGGTAGCTCCTGTATTATGGTGTAGCTATCCAGGGTGTAGCTATCCAGGGTTCAGCTTTCCCGTTTGCCGCGTCCCGTTTGTAGTTGTCCATGGTGATGTTGTAGGGCGTAGCTCCTGTATTATGGTGTGGCTATCCTGGAGGTACAGTAGCTATCCAGGGTGTAGCTATCCCGGTTGTAGTTGTCCAGGGTGATGTTGTTAGGATGTAGCTATCCAGGGTGTAGCATCCAGGGTGTAGCTATCCTGAAGGTAGTTATCCAGGGTGTAGCTATCCAGGTGTAGCTATCCCGGTTGTAGTTGTCCAGGGTGATGTTGTTAGGGTGTAGGTCCTGTATTAGGGTGTAGCTATCCAGGGTGTAGCATCCAGGGTGTAGCTATCCTGAAGGTAGTTATCCAGGGTGTAGCTATCCAGGTGTAGCTATCCCGGTTGTAGTTGTCCAGGGTGATGTTGTTAGGGTGTAGGTCCTGTATTAGGTTGTAGCTATCCAGAGTGTAGCTATTCTGGAGGTAGCTATCCAGGGTGTAGCTATCCCGGTTGTAGTTGTCCAGGGTGATGTTGTTAGGGTGTAGGTCCTGTATTAGGTTGTAGCTATCCAGAGTGTAGCTATCCTGGAGGTAGTTATCCAGGGTGTAGCTATCCCGGTTGTAGTTGTCCAGGGTGATGTTGTTAGGGTGTAGGTCCTGTATTAGGTTGTAGCTATCCAGAGTGTAGCTATTCTGGAGGTAGCTATCCAGGGTGTAGCTATCCAGGGTGTAGCTATCCCGGTTGTAGTTGTTCGGGGTGATGTTGTTAGGGTGTAGCTCCTGTATTATGGTGTAACTATCAAAGATGTAGCATCCAGAGTGTAGCTATCCTGGAAGTAGTTATCCATTGTTTAGTTATCCAGGGTGTAGCTATCCAGGGTGTAGCTATCCCGGTTGTAGTTGTTCGGGGTGATGTTGTTAGGGTGTAGCTCCTGTATTATGGTGTAGCTATCAAAGATGTAGCATCCAGAGTGTAGCTATCCTGGAAGTAGTTATCCATGGTTTAGCTATCCAGGGTGTAGCTATCCCGGTTGTAATTGTCCAGGGTGATGTTGTTAGGGTGTAGCTCCTGTATTATGGTGTAGCTATCCAGGGTTTAGCTATCCCGTTTGTAGTTGTCCATTGTGATGTTGTAGGGCGTAGCTCCTGTATTATGGTGTGGCTATCCTGGAGGTAGCTATATCCAGGGTGTAGCTATCCCAGTTGTTGTTGTCCAGGGTGATGTTGTTAGGGTGTAGCTATCCAGGGTGTAGCATCCAGGGTGTAGCTATCCTGGAGGTAGTTATCCAGGGTGTAGCTATCCCGGTTGTAATTGTCCAGGGTGCGATGTTGTTAGGGTGTAGGTCCTGTATTAGGCTGTAGCTATCCAGGGTGTAGCTATTCTGGAGGTAGTTATCCAGGGTGTAGCTATCCAGGGTGTAGCTATCCCGGTTGTAGTTGTCCAGGGTGTAGCTATCCCGGTTGTAGTTGTCCAGGGTGATGTTGTTAGGGTGTAGGTCCTGTATTAGGTTGTAGCTATCCAGGGTGTAGCTATTCTGGAGGTAGTTATCCAGGGTGTAGCTATCCCGGTTGTAGTTGTCCAGGGTGATGTTGTTAGGGTGTAGGTTCTGTATTAGGTTGTAACTATCCAGGGTGTACCATCCAGGGTGTAGCTATTCTGGAGGTAGTTATCCAGGGTGTAGCTATCCCGGTTGTAGTTGTCCAGGGTGATGTTGTTAGGGTGTATCTCCTGTATTAGGTTGTAACTATCCAGGGTGTACCATCCAGGGTGTAGATATCTTGGAGGTAGTTATCCAGGGTGTAGCTATCCAAGGTGTATAGCTATCCTGGTTGTAGTTGTCCAGGGTGATGTTGTTAGGGTGTAGCTATCCAGGGTGTAGCATCCAGGGTGTAGCTATCCTGGAGGTAGTTATCCAGGGTGTAGCTATCCAGGGTGTAGCTATCCCGGTTGTAGTTGTCCAGGGTGATGTTGTTAGGGTATAGGTCCTGTATTAGGTTGTAGCTATCCAGGGTGTAGCTATCCTGGAGGTAGTTATCCAGGGTGTAGCTATCCAGGGTGTAGCTATCCCGGTTGTAGTTGTTCGGTGTGATGTTGTTAGGGTGTAGTTCCTGTATTATGGTGTAGCTATCAAAGATGTAGCATCCAGAGTGTAGCTATCCTGGAAGTAGTTATCCAGGGTTTAGCTATCCAGGGTGTAGCTATCCCGGTTTTGATTGTCCAGGGTGATGTTGTTAGGGTGTAGCTCCTGTATTATGGTGTAGCTATCCAGGGTGTAGCTATCCAGGGTGTAGCTATCCCGTTTGCCGCATACCGTTTGTAGTTGTCCATGGTGATGTTGTAGGGCGTAGCTCCTGTATTATGGTGTAGCTATCCTGGAGGTAGTTATCCAGGGTGTAGCTATCCAGGGTGTACAGTAGCTATCCCGGTTGTAGTTGTCCATGGTGATGTTGTAGGGCGTAGCTCCTGTATTATGGTGTAGATCCTGGAGGTAGTTATTCAGGGTGTAGCTATCCCGGTTGTAGTTGTCCAGGGTGATGTTGTTAGGGTGTAGGTCCTGTATTAGGTTGTAGCTATCCAGGGTGTAGCTATCCTGGAAGTAGTTACCCAGGGTAACTATCCAGGGTATCGCTATCCAGAGTGTAGTTATCTATGTTGTATCTACCCAATCCAGAGTATCGCTAAAATAATTATGGTTTTAACTGTTTTATAGTTGTGTTATCAAAGGTAGAGATTGTGGACATTGACCATCCGATACTGAACAACCTTCAACTTTCTGATGGAAATACAGTTGAATTTGCGCTTCAATTTGACACAAAGGGTACGGAAATAATCTTTTACAATTTCGCTCAAATATTGAAAAACTATTTGTTTTGTTTATTTGTTCATAAATATCCTGAAATCTTGACAAAAACCGAAAAATCCACTAAACAACTTTAAGCTAAACATTTCTTTTTAGATTTTGGCATTGTGGCATCACGTATAATATATATATTTTTTTTTTTGGTTCTTTCTATATTATTGATATGGTTATCGCTTTTTTTGTATCTCCATTGAGATCCAGCCACTAATACCCACAGAATTGTCATTTTTTCAGTAATTTGCCTTTGGATTTATATATATATATGGTGATATACTTACTGTTGAATTATTGGCATTTTGCGTATTCAATCGGAAACTTTTGTGATGTTTTTTCGATTTTGATTCATAATAATTTGAAATAAACTACAATAAAAAAAAGATCTGAACACAAACTTGCAATCGAATTCACCAAAATGATATTTTGTTTTTAGGTGAAGTCCTGGTTGTTGCCACTCTCAGCAATCTCACAGAAGCTAAAGCAGGCCAAGAAGTGGAAAAGGGGACTGTCGACTTAGAAGTGTAAGTTAAATACGTTTTACTACTAATAGCGTACACCACTGGTTACTATTTGAAAACTCCAACAATATTTAAATTGTTAAAAACAAACATGCATAATCAGCCATCAGTTTAAATCATCTAGACTTGTAACTATTTAGAACATAAAAACTATTTAGTGAAAAGGATATTTTGTTCTGGGACGAGAAACATTACATTTGAATAGTAAATAATTAGAAACGTTAGGCCTACTACTTATTATTTCAATAATTATTATTGAGAAATTCCAAGGATATTACAACACCTGGTTATGGGATGAGAAGCCATCTGTAACTTTAAAAACACGCCCACTCCTCTTTCTGTACCACCAATCAAACGCGTCAGTGTTTCTACCCACGCTGATTGAGCGGTCGAAAATCTGCAAACGCAACCAAAAATTGTTCTCGGTTGTTTTAAATGTCAGAGACATCTTGTTTGTTACTGATTATCTTTAACGCAAAAGCTCATTAAACTTGGTTCCCATTAGCGCCGCAACATAACGTAACCTACACAACGTAAGAAAATGCCCTTCCAATAATTGTGTTTGCCCCCGCCTACGTGAAATAAAACCTGCGATTTTTGGAGCACTGTTGCGTCGTCAGTTCCCACTTGTGATTACGCAATACATAACTTTGCGTCAATACGTCACTGCGTTGCGTTCTATAAGTGAGAACCACGCTTTATTAACAGAATTTGAGAATTATTGTTTATACAGGGATGTTGACTTTCAGTACTTATCAAGTACATTTTCATGTAGTGTTTACAATATCTCAAACAATTTTTCAAACATGAATGCCGAATTGAACTTTACCATCTCTGACAAATCCGTGAGTAACTTTATTATTTATTTTATTCAACTTAGCCTAAATTTTTTATTTAAATAAACAAATTCAGCCTAAAAGGTGTTTTATGTTGTAACAGTTTTCATTGGTGATAGGCCTTCAGTTTCTCCTTGTTATTTATAATGTGCAGTGCAGTGTAAATGTAGTAGACCGATAAATCCATTGGATTGTGACCAATCGGGTGGATCCAGGATGATTATTAGATGTGAGAGCCAGTGCCTAAAAATTGTAAAAGAACGTGTTAATGACTGCTTCAATCTCATGAGTAACATTCAATTAGTATACTGTTTTCAATTTTTTTTATGCGGTTCTTCCGTTTTCCACCCAGTCGGCGTTTAGCGCCGCATTGGCCCTGTTTTTCAGTAGTTTCAAAACTCTAATACTTGAAATGACAAGTCTGATTTCTTCCGAACTCGGTCCTTCTCATGTATTGGGCGTTCGTCTTTTCTTCTACTCTACCACACGCTATTAACTTTGCTGCTGCTGCTGTTGCTTTTGTTTTTAATATAATTTAATTCAATTAATTTTAGTTGTTTGTGTATTGTACAATAATAAATGGCGTTGGTGACCTGATTTGTATTTTGTCAAGTATTATTATAGTGACTTAACTGTACAGGTTCATGATTCGTAGGCTAGGCAGGCTTGTATTGATGATTTAGGATTTTCTTTTTAACGTTTCAATTACAAAATTTACATTTACAAACTATAAGTAATTGATATTCTTAACTCGCCTACTCTACGGTTTATTTATTTGCACTTCAAAACACGATTGAAATGGCATACTTTTTTCTTTTTCAGTGTAGACCAGCAGATTTCTTTTCAGACGTTTGCTTCCTTCGTTTTGTTTTGTTTCTTTCGTTCCTTAAAATTCAAGGAGTGCTGAAATGTTAGGGTTAAAGGTCAAAAATTCATCTGACTTGCTTTTTGTTCTATTGAACATAGTATTTCTAGTTATTTTGGGGTTTTTTTTTTTTTTTTTTTTTTTCTTTCTGCAAAATAATAGGGAGATACTGTATATTTATCTTATATTATATATTATATTTGATAGCTAACAACCTTAACAGAAATTAAAGAACTGACGTCAGAGCCAATTTGTCTTTTCTTCAATGAAACAAAAAGGTAACATGTCTTATATTTTAACAAATGGAGAACATTGGATAATATTATAATAAGTTAATACAGTAGGATCCCGAATTGGGATTCCTTGAGCTTTTCGAGAGCAAGAAGTAATTATTATTATGTCAACCAAAAAACTCTTAAATGTATAAAAATAATGAATGTTTATGAATGGAAGATGGAATTTATATTTCACCGAATAAAAGTATTTGTACCATTCCACAAATATAAAAACATTCTTTAATAATTATATAACATCTAAGTAGATTCGTGTCAGTTCATTCAGTCAGATAATCTCACTAAAAAACATGGAAGATTTCGTTGGTGGCCGTGTATGCTTGGTAATGTAATGCTAAAGCTTGGTTTCCCACTACAGACGCAACGCAAGTGATTTGACCAATCACAAGCGATGGATTATTCAAACAGTGGCTTGTCATTGGTCAATTCGCTTGCATTGCGCACGTCTTTGCGTTGCGTCCTAGTAGGAACCCGCTTATGAGGGATGTAAGCGCAGCGTAAAAGTGATCAGACCAACACTTGGATGAATAATTCTAACTGTTTCTCGTCATTGGAACTTTATGCGTATTCACGTGCTTGCGTTGCCTCTCAATAGCAACCAAGCCATGGATGCCATTAATAACACTGTTCAAACTATTTTATTTTTAAAGAGTGTGGAGTGACAATGGTATTAGTACTCATCGTTCAGATGTATCACATGATCATGTATCTTGTTACTCTAAGCATTTAACCAGCTTCACTGTGATGATGAAAGTTACTAATACGGACACGGCGCATGACGTAGGTTTTTATCCAGTCAGCTTATGCTGTTTTACAAACTAACCTTTTTTTATTTTATTCCACCAAAAATTAACGCGACATTTGATAAATTCGCCAGCTGGTTTATCGTGTCCAGCTTATCTTCCCATCCGTTAGCTTGTTCGTGAGTTTATGATCGAATCGAGAAGGGGGCTAAATTTCAAATTTCTCCGATCGAGCTGATCAATAGTATAATTCATGGAGTGCTGAAAGCGCAGGGTCAAGGGTCAGACAATTCATATGACTGGTTTATGTTCTATTGAACATAGTGTCTCTAGTTAGTATTTACAATTCTTATTAAAATCTTAAAGCTTAGATTTATTGGAAATCTTAGACATAGGCCTACTCTTCTTTTACGAGAAGTTGATTCATCACTGTTTTTTAAAGCAAAGCAGAAAACGATATTAAATATCGTGTCATACGGTTCCTACATACTTGTGACCCGAAATTACTTATGTTCTTACGGCACTTTGCGTCGATACCTTGCGTCTACGTCTTTCCATAGTTGCGTCCTCCTAGTGGGAACCCAAGTTTTAGGTCGCATGAAATAGTAAAACCTTGACTAAACTAAATTTTAAAAACTTACTGTAGCTTCCTGACGCAAAAACATAAATACCAGCAATTATCATCTTGTTACTTTTTACCATTTTTTACTTAGGCACCAGGTGGCCACAAATTATCAATGTTGTCAAACGTTTGTGTTTCTCTCTCGCTCATTGCCTTGTGCGTCACGCTTGGTGTTTACTGTTCATTTCGGTAAGTAATTGCTTATATTTCATGATTATTATTCAAATATGATAGTTTTACCTAATAATGTTCTGTTATTAATACCTGATAATGCAGTGCAAAAAGAATGATTGCACTATGCACATCATGAAAATACAGTACTATGTGTGTGATTGGCAGTTGCAGACAAAACGACAAATTAAAATTCTCATCTCATCATCTTCAATTACGCGGCAAAAAATTCCGATGATTACTGTAACTGCTAATATTTTAGCATATAGTGTCACCTTTTCTTTTATTACAAAGAAAAAGTGCACAACTCCTTAAATTGTTTAAAATGATCAGCCACTTCCATCGCGTGGATCTAATGTCTGTTTTTCAGTGGTTAATTTCGATGCAATGGAATCAATTGTTTAATTAAAGAAATATATATATTTTAAGTATATTTTGCTTAAAGATGTATTGACTCCTGAAAAAAATAATTCTTACATTTTTTTAAAATGCCATTTTAATGTCATATTTTTATATCACTTTGACCAAAAATTCGATTGAAAAAAAATGTATTTACCTAAATTTAAAGATTTAAAGCAAAAAATAGTCAAAAGTAACTTTAAGGCATTGCTGTAGTTTACGTTCTATTATTTTTTGACTGATTGGGCCACCCTGGTTAAATATTGTGAATAAATAAATAAAAATTAATAAAAATAACTTTATTAAAACTACAAAATATAATATTCAAAGTGTTTTTTTTTTTGCTTTAAATTACAATTTTAATGTCGTAAGATAGTTTCCCGATTAATCGTACGATCAAACGGTACTGGGTATGATCAACTAGCGTTCGTGTTCCCACCTAATCATCCATTCATAGAAGTACTGATGAAGATATCAATCTGTGGCGACAATAGAATGGACCCCAGACCTGGCTATCTTCGACTTTTAAATAATAGAAAGTTTAGAAATTTTTTTGTTAGACTAGAAATGTACGTTGTATGTATATAGAAAAATGGTTGTAGTTTTAAAAATTATGTTGTATAAGTTTTCAAAATTACGTTATATAAGTTGCGATGTGAAAAACTGTTATTTGATCGTTAGTTGTCGTGTACATAAAGCAAAAACATAAATATAATAAAATAAAATAAAAATCGTTTGTAAAACTTTAAAAAAAAAAAAAAAAGAGTAAAGATATAAGGAAGAAAAGCAAAGCAATTTTTCAGGTAAATACATTTTTTCTATCTAATTTTTGGATAACTAAGTGGATAACAATTAATATGACATTAAAATGGCATATTCAAAATAAATTATTTTTTCAGGGTGACAATGCATCTTTAACTGAATTGAATCATTTATACAATATTTAGGGAATTATGGGACTCTCTGCGGAATAACATTCACAAGAACTTAGTTGGTAACATGATCATGATGCAATCGCTATTTTTGTTTGGAATTGATCGGACAGGTCAGAGGGTAAATGAAAGATTTATTATAGCATAATTGCTAAAGTTGAAGAAATGTAGCTTGTGTTCTTTCTGGATAATTTACATACTGTGTAGTAAAAGGGGTACTTAGGAATCAAAACTTCGCAGTTTGTGGGTAGGCATATATGTTTCCTTTAAAGCACACATTTTTTAACTGAGCATTATAGTATAATTATAACAGGAAGTTCTATCAGTTATTTATTGGTTGCATGCGTGAATATTCTTTTCCTACAAATACATTCGATATGATAGGCACTCATTTTGGTGATTTAAGGCGCAAACTGGTTGAACTGAGCTTTATAGTATGAGACAATTCTTTCTAGATTGCTTGCAAGATAATCAAATGGTTGCTGCATCTTACTTCACTCAACACCTTCACTTGGATGTGTGCTGAAGCTGTCTATCTGATGTTCAAAGTTGCATCTGTAGTTCAAAGCAAACACAACCGACTGAGGAATTTCCTGGCAATGTGCTATGGTATCCCACTTGTCATTGTGATCGTTTCTTCAGCTGCATTTTCATCGAACTACATCTCTGAGGATGACTTGTAAGTCAGTCTTCATCGTTTAAATATCATACTCGAACCTGGTATATAGTATCCGTACATGAAAATTACAGTTTGGAGAGTAGCAGCTGGTCTTTCTTATAACAGTAACATATTGTAGATGGTTCCCATCTCAATGCAAATAAAACAATAGAGTACAATGCAAAATATACATAAACCCCAAATTCAACAGTTTTCTCATAATTCATAAATATGTGTTTTTACTAAGTTACTGAAGAAAGAATGACCATGAAATAACATTTTTAAATAATAAAAACAGAATAGCATAACTCTTTTTAATTTTTATTTCACAGATGTTGGCTAAGTCAAAATGATGGGATGATATGGGCATTTGTAGCGCCAGCTGTTTGCATCGCTCTGGTAAGATGCTTTATTTTACCATCATCTCCACAAAGAAAGACAAAATTACTCTCTCTCCCTATTTTTCTCTCTCTCTCTCTAAACTAGAAATGCCCAACAGTCCAAACATTCCCGACTGCGTAGAATAGTGCGGGCAACATTTAAAGCTAGGTGAAAAAGCTTTCAATGTACACACACTCAGTTTAAGGCATCCGACTAAGACGGTAAACAAGCTTCTGAAGAAAAGTATAACATAACGATAATCAGCTAAATGTGTTCGTACTTTTATAAACGCATCTGGCTTGTTAGAATAGCATAACGTAGAGTGGTCTCACAATGAACCCTATAGTAAACCTACTCGTTGTATTTATGCATTACGTCATTATATTGATTAATTATTCATGCTTAACGATGTGTAACTAGCGCCATCATATACGCCTCTCCTTCACGAATAGATGATTTCTTTACAATCGGTGCTTTACTAATTAATAAGAATATATAAAATAATGGAAATAATAATGTAGGCCTACTATTTGTTAAAATTGCACTCACAATCCTTTGATACACATGAATTGGACTGCCAGCAATCCTATGATATTTCCCATCTACATTCGTGTTTAGATACCCTTAATGGAAATGGATACGATTCTCTACTGTACACTTTAATCTTGATCATGTTATGTTTTCTAAAGGTCAACACTGCTATAATGTGTAGAGTGGCAAAAACAATCTATAAACGAGCTGGGAATTTGGTCCATAAGTCACCTCGACAAAAAATAAAGTTTACACAGATAAGGTAATGTAAAATGCCTCCATGTCCTTTTGTTACAACCACCAATTACGCACAAGCCAAGTGCTTTATAATAAACATAATTTGTCCATTGGCACCATGATTATCTATGCGGTGCATGATCTGCGGTTGTGGGCCATGAGGGCCCCTCAAAATCAGCTTCCGCTGGCTGGGTCGCTCTCTTGAAATATTGTTGAATAAATAAACAATAAATGTGCAGTACTGCTATTATGTCGTCTGATTACATATTAGCTGACATCATATTCAAGTTAAACCCGTGACCAAATAAGTGAGTAAAGACGATGGTGATTTAAGCAGGGAAGAGTTAAATTACATAATTTAACTCTTCCCTGATTTAAGGTAATCGAACCCTTGTATATAATAAAGACGGCGGTGAGTATATTGAGGGGTTGTGTAACTGCGACACCGGTTGGGTTCTTTCTGTGTGAACTACACCTCTCCAATGCTCGACGCATATAGCTACTCATAATTTATATTTCTTTAAAAAAAATAATAAAATATTACACTTTAGAAAAGCTGCAAAAGGAACCGGAATGCTGTTACCACTGATGGGGACCACGTGGCTGATTGGTCCGTTTGCTATAGGTCCTGGTACTGTATTTCTTGAATACATATTTGTGTTGCTGAACGGTTGTCAGGGCATCTTCATATTCTTCATCTATTGCGCATTTGATGATGAGGTAATCACATAAGCTGGAAGAGTTTATTCATCACACTTTAGAAAGTTCATTTGTTTGATCAACTCTTTGCATCAACTACGACCTACTTTTCCTTCCAACACATTTCGTTAGATGTTCACATGTGCTATTGTCGACCTCTTCATTCTTTGCACTTAAGTTGAGCATCAACTACGACTTACTTTTCCTTCCAACACATTTTGTTAGATGTTCGCATGTGCCGCATTGTCGACCTCTTCATTCTTTGCACTGAAGTTGAGCATCAACTACGACCTACTTTTCCTTCCAACACATATCGTTAGATGTTCACCTGTGCCGCATTGTCGACCTCTTCATTCTTTGCACTTAAGTTGAGCATCAACTACGACTTACTTTTCCTTCCAACACATTTTGTTAGATGTTCGCATGTGCCGCATTGTCGACCTCTTCATTCTTTGCACTGAAGTTGAGCATCAACTACGACCTACTTTTCCTTCCAACACATATCGTTAGATGTTCACCTGTGCCGCATTGTCGACCTCTTCATTCTTTGGACTGAAGTTGCGCATCAACTACGAACTACCTTCCTTCCAACACATTTCGTTAGATGTTCGCATGTGCCACATTGTCGACGACCTTTTCATTCTTTGCACTGACATTGAGCATCGAATTCGGCCTACTTTATATATTTTCTAACTCAATGAATCAATATGTTCACACTATCGTTTGTTGAAATCTGCAGTATAATGGCGCATAACTGCTATTCATACTCTGCACATCAATTTAACCTCTCGTCAGGGTGTCCAGAAAACTCAGATCTGCATGCATTATTAATACTGTTATAAGTTAGGGGTTTGCATAATTTTGTTAATGTTTTGACCCTTTAACTATTAAATGTAATATATTGTCTCAATAGTATTTAATAGCATGGTAATTACTTGGATCCTTGCTGTGGGTATATTGGTGTCAAATATTGATATTTTTTACGTATGTACTTCATTCGTAAAATACTGCAACTATCTTAATTAATACTAATATTTATTTGATCATAAAATATATACTCTAAAAGTAATAGTATCTCAAATAACCTCTCCTCTGATTAATAATGGAACAATAGAATAGTGATGATTTGAGTTTTCTCAGAGCAGAATGATCTTGAAAGATCTAGAAAACTCAGATAATATTATCTGAGTTTTCGTCACGCTTCATTGGTTGTCAGATCCGAAAGTTCATTGTTTGACTACGAAACATCGGCCTAATTTTTTCTTATTAAACAGTGTGAGGCAAATCAATGATTATAAACTGTGTGTGTGGTAAAAATGTAATTACTGCAGTTACTGTAGTAAAATCATTTTGACATGGTTCATTACACAAATAATTTTAGTGATATTACCGAGAAACGGTATCTGCATATCAATTATTTCTCCATAATGATACTAGTGACAAATTTTTCTTTCCAGATAAAGAAGTGTTTTGAAAAATGTTTTAAACGAAATCGGGTCACCGCAATCACTACAGTGACTCAACCTGGACGTTAGTAGCTTACGTAGAGCAACTGATCCAGATAACTTGCTATATTGATAAAGGAAAACCATTTTCATATTTTTTTTGCATCTAAGCAAGGCTTTCCGAAGAACTTTGAAATACACTATATGACTATTCTTTCTGTTGCTCTGTTTGGTCAGCACTGGAAATGTATTCGTATATCCTGTTGAGTGAAATGAATCTAATGTTTTTATTATAGCTTTTTATCAATTTATGGTATAGTATCGTGACAGGCTATCGATAATTCAGATTTTATTCAATGCAAAATGTATATTCAATGGTTCGTCATAGCATTCTTGTGCAATTGTCATTCTATTCAAAGTGGAATTTGCGAATTCTGTTGATGATCGTGCTTACAAAGTGAATAATGTTTTGAGCCTAATTTTTAAAATGACATTCTTTTGAAATTGACGTCTGTTTCGTGATGATAACGAGGCAGTATTTTTAACTCATGAAAACTGTTGTTGTGTAGTGCATTAAAGTTAATGTTTATAATGCAAGTGATTCTTATTTTGTCTGGAGAGCAATTTCACCATTAACGTCCCACTCCAAGAAAGCATTCTCACACCAAACCCCAACCCCATAATACTAGGTCTAAGTGATGACGCTAGTTGCAATCCCATATTATGCTTGATTGGATTAATTAAATGACGTAATGCATAAACAGGGCATTTAATACTGAGAACGATTTGTAGTCTCTCGGTGTTTATTAGTGTCGGTCCAGTAAAAAGATATGTGCGTCATAATGACAAGCTGTTGTATTTTGTAAATACATTACGAATGAATTTAGCTTACTATTGACCGACCGACATACCACCAAACGTACTGTGTACAATAGTTTAGGCCTATATATTATTAGCCTACAAATAAATAATACAATTGTTATATAAATTAATTTATAACACCTAATTATAAATGTATTAATCAAGATTTTTTGGAATACATTTCTTGCACAAAAAAGATAGTTTCGTTTGCGTTTCTTTAAATGTATGTAACTCCTGTATTATGCAAATTATAGACACGAAACGATTAGTTAGTCACATCACGATAGATAACGCGTTTAAAAATTAAGTTGACGCACAAAGACTATTGAGCGCAGAAAGTAGCCTACTCTCTACCCTTCCGTGACGTGCCGTTCCGTGACGTGTGGGTAGCTAGGTGCTCCGCGATCGGTCTGCAACATGTGTTTAGACGGCGTATAAAAAGCAAAAACTATCGATATTTGTCCTGTGAAGAACTTGAGCTTGTAAGTTTTATTAAATTCATAATGCTGCTAGGCTGGGGCCACTCACTGCTGACTGGGCTGGCCCCAGAATGCCTGCCTAGCCTCTAGGGTAGGGCCTAGGCCCTAGGCCTAGTTAGCTAGGCCCTGGCCTGGATAGTAGGCCTAGGCCTAAAAGTAGCATTGGGAGTTCTTATAGGCCAGTCCTAGTAGCCTAGCCTAGGCCTGCTTAGGCTACTTTAGTCCTAGCTATTTACTTTTTTAAAAGCTTGAATAATAGTTAGCTGGCCTAATAAATAGGCTAGGGCCTAGGCCTATAAATAATCATAAACATTAAATGTCTAGCCTAATATTCTATACTGAGGCCTAGCCTAGACCTACTACTAGGCCAACAAGCCTAGCTAGTAGGCCTAGGCTTCTAGTAGGCGTTTAAGCAGGCCTGGGCCTGCTCTAGGCTTATTTGAGCTATTCATTATAACTGAAGTCTTAACCATGCTAGCCTATTTTAGTATTATTATTATGACATAATAAAAATTAAAACATCACCTTTTAATTTACTTCATCGTATAAACGCTGCACCACACACACATGCATATAAATAAACACATTTTCTATTAATTGACATAATCTACAATTTACCTAGCATTTTACTGTATTTTATGACTTCTTGATATTAGTTGAGTTGTATTTTTTAATACCTAGGGCCCAGGGAGGTATTTATTGGGTTAACGCTCACCTCCTAAAAAACTGGTACCTGGTGTCCACAATTTGAACATTCTGTTGACATTGTGCAAATCACACATTAATTAATTAATTATTAAATACATTTCGAATCCTTTTGTATTTACAATTGATACTAGGCTATGGCATCAAATTATGCCAAGCGCATGGCTCGATTAAGTTCAAGAGTGTTTGGTCAACTAGTTCGCCCAACCAATCCAACATCGATGCGGGTTGTCAATAACCTCAGCCGAGAACCTATTGAACAACAGAAATATTACGTTGACTACTACCCTCCTCATGTGGAGATTGCAAGGCTAATGTACAGACTACGACACTTTGGACTTTATCGGTCAGTATTACTATTATTTATTAATATTTCTTTTATTTATGCACTTGTCAATTGTATGACCCAATATATGATCCCCGAGAGGTGTGCGTCATTTACAAATAATTACTGACGCAGGGGTGCATCAAAAAACCTAGAAGGTACATCACATCATTGGAACGACGGTGTGTCAATGTCCGTCACTTTACCACCCAAAATATCATAAACAACATGGTCACAATGCATCAAAATGTGTTCGTCATGGTCATCTAAGGGTAAGTCACATTTTTTACGCATTCATAAGGTATGACACACATCGGACAAATGACACACCTCTCCTAGAGGTCGTATAGTGGGTCATACAATTGACAAAGTGCATTATTAAGTACCAGATGAGATCATATGAGTACAGATCGCCACATTTCTCTTCATACATAAGTTGGGACCCCCTCATGAAACGTCACAAAATAAGCATGAATATTCATTAGTCATATTCATTAGTTGACGTAAGAATTGAGAGCCTAACTACTGTACAATTTGTTAATGCAAACGCTGTCTGTCAAGCCTTCTGTGTATTCAAATGGATTATACTATGGACTTTACATGTCGATGTATAGGGTTCGAATCCCATGAGCAACATCTTTACTAAGTGAGAGAGAGAGATTATTTAGAGGAAGGGTATGTTTAGTAATATTTAGGAAGTAGTTCGGTTATCAAGACAGAAATTGTATTTTTTGTGTCAAAAAGCTGAAAATTCCAAATTATATTGTCAAAAAATGAGTTTGGTGGAGGAGCTATACTGTGTTCTTAAGGGTAACAAATTCACATTTGACAAAAATACTTTTGGATGAGTGTCCATTATAGGAAATTCAATTTGTAGTTACAGTGTAAACAGAGATACAAGTACGAATTTATTTTTGTATCTTCCACATTATAGAGATGAGCACGCAGATTTTAAAGATGAAATGAAAAGAGTAGCAAAATTAAGAGGAAAAGGAAAACCAAAGAAAGGAGAAGGAAAACGTGCATTAAAACGCAAGTGATATCAGACCTTTATTTATAAGGTAACTTTCTTTCTCACAAGTAAACGAAGTGACCGTGATTGTGAAACAAATATAGGAAGCAACTCGGCAAAGAAAACAAGAATCTATACACAGTTTTTCTTCTGTTGGAAAGAAAATGAATGGTTTCCCTGGAAACCATGGCCAATTAAAAAAACAATATCAAACAAATTTAGTTTGAAAGGTCACTTTGAGGGAGTAGCACGTCCAAGGAAAGTTAACAGTTTTCTACATCTTGGAATTTAATAAAATAAAATTAATCTATTTTCTGGCACTATTTATTTTCTGTTTTTCATGCTAGAGTGGGCATACGTTGCCATACAGCATTGAAAAACTGGTTTTCGTCAGATCACCGAAGTTAAGCAATGTTGGGCCTGGTTGCATCCTGGATGGGAGACCGTCTGGAGTCGCTGTATATACCGGAGAGTTAGGGTGTAATGATAATATCAGACTAGCACATGATAAGCATGGGTTTGAGCCTATCTGTACCATATTAACTGTATACCTAGGCAAGATGCTTTACTCTCACTGCCTCGTCATTCGGATGGGACGTAAAGCCGTTGGTCCTGTGTACAAAGTGCATGTTAAAGAACTTCGCAAAGGTGTGCTAATCTGGTAGCTGGCTGCCGTTGGTCCGTGGAGGGCCTAATCAGAATTTCCTCAATTTGAGGACAAATATAAATACCTTTATTCGTTCAAACCTCATATCCCTTCCCATTTTTTTTATGAATGCGATTACCCAATATTTTTTAAGTTGCAACAGCGAATCAGAAAAAAACATACATTTGTGGGTTTTTCTTCTGACCTTGTACAGTACCACAGTGCATTTTTTGTCCATAAACCTGCCTGTTTTGACTTTACGAAGTTGAGAGGTCACCATGCTAAATACAAGTTTTAGAAGAGTGAACTCCAGCATTATACCTTAAGGCCAATTTACACAGGTGAGTGACAGCGGTATGTGGAAATAAATGCTGAGCGGGTTTTCCACTTACCGTTGCTGCCCTTGTGTAAATTGACCTTTATGAAAGAATAACATTAAGAGATGCCAACTTTCACATCGTTAACTTGTGCTCCTACAGACTGAGAAACCATGTCAAAATTCTTCTATTGTACGGCGCTACTGCAGTAGCGCCCTATTGTACTGCAGTTCCTACATTTTGTTGACTCTTTATCTGTTTTTTACAATTATTTAGTAAGCTTTTTTTGCGGTGATTATTAACACTATTTATTGCAGTGAATGTAAATTTAGTTACTGTAGTAGAATCATTTTGATGTGACCCTCTTCATAAATGTCAAAAACCAGCATCAGAATTGTGTATTCTGTTACTGTATCAAACCATGTTAATTCTAACAAATATAAATCATGTGTTACAACAGTTTAATAACTGCACTAGTAATAATTTTATTTACATTATATTACATCTCATGTATTCATGTATTTTATTTCACTTTAAAATCTGGCCTTGTCCTCTGAGGCATGGGAGTGCAATCGCACACCTAACACGACCCCGAGGTGTGCCATTTACAGCACACCTTAAAATTGGTAAACTTTCACGCACAACACCCCTACAGCATCCCTGAACAGGCCTGTAAAATCATTTTAAACATATCTTGATGTGTATTGATACAATTGGAATTGTTCATTAGAAGAAACAAAATCTGATAATATATTTTCTCAGGTTCCTTTTTGAAAGAAAGAGCCATATCGGGAGGGAACTGTTTAATTCATACTATAGCTAAAAAAAAAATAAATAAACAAATCAAATAGATGGTCTATTCTTATTTAAGTTGTACAGTAATACGATTAAAGAGACGTTTTAGAATTGGGTCTTGAAAACTTGCGACATAAACCACCAATAATTTAATTTTTTTTTTTTTTTTAATGCAACATTTGTTTCATCAATGTAATGTCAAGTTTAATATTCAGGTTGACTTTTATCAGTAATAGGTGGAAGAACTGGTTTTTTCTCAGAGCCTGGTCTTCCACTATGAGGCCTGGAGTCTTCATATCCAGACCTCCCACTGCCAGGCCTTGATCCATTTGGCACAGGGCTGGCATTCTGCGTCAGATGGTCAATAAGATTCAAAGGCGAGTAACTTGCGCTTCCAGATCTAGCATGGTCTGTGCCATCAGAGTGTAGAGATGCTCTGGAACCTAGTGGTGAAGGCTCTGCAGAGAACCCTCTAGCCTCGGAGAGGTTGGAAAGATTTGACACACTGCCTGCATCATCCTCACTGGAATCTGGACTACCAGGCTTTGTGTAGTCCTGTGAAAGTGTGTCAGATTTTGTGAGACCGTTTGTGTCCATGTCTTTTGGAAATGATTTGGGAAGCCTGAAAAAAATTATGAAAATTCATTAATTTGCATATTTTGTAAATTGAGAACATTGTGAATATTACCAATTATTAAATTAATATATTGTTTGAAGGTTTGCATGGTAAAATCAATATGCTGACTTATGTTCCTTTACAAACAAAATATAAAGTTAGCAGTAAACTGGTGGGGAACGTGTTGAAACAGTCCCACCCAATTTCACTTGTATTCCCAGTTTCACAGGCTTTCTGCATTCTTACTCCGGAGGGACTATCAAAGTATGATCGAAATGTCGAGAAACCCAATATAGACTTCATATCAACATCACCAACCTATTAAGCTGTTCAACAGGACTGGGTACAGATCCACATGCTGCTGTGGCCTGAGCAGCACTTTTACGGCGTTCGTATGATGCTTTTTCCTGTTAGAAATTCAGACAAAAATTGTTTAGCTTGTTGTAACAATAATGACGTTCCTGTCCCCTAGGTTTATTTCGCCTAAATTAATCAATATTTGATGGTTATGAATTTATAATGCGCATAAAGAAGTTTTAATTGCGACAGAATCCAATATCAAATTTATTCAATTCAATAAACTCACCACTGCACTTTTGGAAGATTCCATTTTTGATTGGACGCTTGGAGAGAGTTTATGAGTTCCATCTGATGTATTACGAGACCATGTGCGCATTCCTGATTCAGGGTTTTGAGTGCTGCCCGGTTTGGTGCCAGATTGCGCTCGGGATTGTGTTCTGTAAGATTCAATTGTTAAAAAGCAATGATGGGAGGCAAAAGTAGACAGAAAAAAAATGTAATGATTGGTTTCCAAAATATCGAGAATCATGGAGTGACCCAAAACACAGTGTGCAAAGTGACATGTGTGTAAGGCTAGCCTAACCTCACACACAGGCCAAGGGCAATACCTACTTGTATATGAATAAAAATAATGTCATGGGAGTTCTTTTGTAGTGCCGATTCCAAACGCATTGCTCAGGTCAGTGCAGCCAATTAAGGCGCTCTCTCATCTGTCCAAATAATGCTAGTCATAGCGTGAATATAAAACATGGGGTCAAAAAGTAAGAACTCTTACCATGCATTTCACTCTACAGGCTAGTTTTTGTGATTGTTTTTAAGACAATAATCTCATGCATCTTCTATGCCTTAACAACAGTACCTTGCTTGTTTTTTTTAATTTTATTTTTGGTTTATTAGACGCACTATTTGTCACTACCACCTCACTAAGCAAGACAAGTTCCTATCTACCAACCTTGAATTTGATGTTTCAGATGTTGTAGCAGAGCCATCGGAAATTTCCTGAATATAGCTATCGCTGTCAAAATCCTCGCTGAAATCATTGGAAATTCCAAGATATTCCAACAGAAGTTTTCTTAACTGACGATATGCATCTTTCAAATTGGCTACAATAAAAAATGTATATGTAAAATATATTTTGTGAAACAAATGTTTCCAAAATTATTTTCTTTTGGATTGGAAATTTTTTTCTTTTCCATTAGAATATTCAAGGTTTGAAAAAGTTTGTCTTTAAATTGTCTGTCTGGTCAAGTGACTTGCATTGCAAGAACTGTAATTCCTTGCATCCTAGTGGAGCTCTCCCAAAACCAATTTTTTCTTGAGATCCAAAAGTTCTTTTTGTGAATACCAGATATATTGGACAAGCCCAAAGGTATTAAGAAAGTTGCCTATAGAAGATCTTTACTTACTACTATCAATTGTAATGTCAAAGAATCCAGGCTTCCCATCATGCATATCCTGGTACAATGAATTTGTATGCATCACCGACTCTATCTGTAAGTTGCTGAAACCTCCTCGCTCAACTAGTCTTTTCCTGTGAGCTTCCTTGTCCAAGGGTAGTAGAAGGACATAGCGTGGTTCAAAGTACGTCAGTTTCATTGACAAAACTCCCTAGAAAGAAACAATGTAAATTCAGAGTAATGTTATTGCAAAGGAAAAGAAGTAGCCAAGTTTAAATAATAAATTAAGCCCCAGATATTACTGTACCTCTAACTCCATATGTGTGACACAGGCCAGACCTTCTTGAGCGACACTTTCGATAGAATCAATTGTCAGTCCAAAGCTGTGTCCAGATTCCTGATAAGTTAGTACAAAGTTCCCCTACAAAGACATTGACAATTGTGAATGGAGTTGCACTTGCACTTTTCAGTAGTGTTTGGTTGACTGTCGATAGCTGGCAACTAAACCAAAATGGGGCATCAAGGCAATCAAACAACAGGATGGTGAAATATTTTACCTCTAGTTTCTAAATAATCAGTCTTCGCTCCTTAAATGCTTGACTGATTTTGGATTGGTCAATTGGCTTCCTCAAATGTTTAGTAATGGACACCAGTAGGTACCAAAACAGTACCATCCATAATCTGTACACTTATTGGTTTTGCATAGAGGGCATAAACTAAGTACACAAACAAGCCTTTTCTAAATATATTACCTGTTTAATATTTTTTGTGAACTGATCCATTGTAACAAACTTGTAGTCGCAGCTTTCAAGCTCACCATTCTGTGGTGCACGAGTTGAATGTGGAACTCTAAAAGACAATGCTTTTATGTTACAATCTCAGAAAACAGAATAAACGTGAGGTCATTTAATGACATTATGTTTTTATTGTATGTCTTTAGGTACATGTGTAAATCAATCGCAGTTAAATAAGTTCTGTGGTTGGCACTGACCAATAGAATCAAGTGTATCTAGCTATACCAGAAGTTAATTTTATATAGCGGCCAAAATTAAAGGCTCGGTGATAGTGTGAAACATCTGAATTTCAGCTGCTGATAAAAAATTATGAAAGCCATGTGATGTGAATGCACCAACTTACCCATAACCAAAATATTCCGGAAACTCTTCCACCAACTTCTGAGACAGTTCTCGTTTTCCAGATCCTACGGGACCCACAATGATCAGCATAGGGTAGGGCTGGTCCTTTGTCGGTAACGTGCTAGCTAAAATTTTAGCAGGTTTTAAAAACGAGTACACCATACATTTACGATGATCGTGGGCAGCTATGATGTCAGCTGGTGGACTGAACAAGTTGATTGCTGCAACCTGAAATAGAAGGAAATGATATTCAATGTTTTTATGGGTAAATTACACATGACCTTTGACACGTTTTAGGTTTTACCAAGCTAGAAGTATAGAGCTTACATACTAGCCTAGGCATAGGTACACCTGGTAGAGCAGTCAATGCAATGTCAATGTTTTTCTTTTTTGATCATAATTAACCATAGAATGTACATTTAAGACAAGGAATGACATGGTTTTATGTTCTTAAAGTATATATATGAATTATTTTTACAAAACGACGTCAAAAACTGCAAGGAAAATGTCTTTAAAGCATGTCCACATTAATGATTTTTATACCTTTTCATCAGCTTCAGCCCGCCTTCTATCCAACTCTGTAACTTGTGGTAGTTTAAATAACAACGACAAACGGTAGTCTGCTATACTCTGAATCGGGTTCCTCATCAAATTCAGTACACGCAACAGATTTAGATCCTCAATGAATTTTATTTCACTGATGTACGGTATCTGGGAAAAAATAAGAGGTTTTGCTCGGCATTTATTGTAATGCAGTTTAATGTTGAGGGCAGTTTATAACATGTAAGCAAGTCGTTGAGCGAGCAAGCACAACGTTTACGGTACAGTATGTCCTTTTCTACCAGATACAACCAGTAAGTTCTGAAAAGGCGATCTATTTTGATGTCTCCCTTTACTGTAGTATCCTACTCATGTTTTATCACAGAGGACGTGATGCCCCTCTTACACACAACGCATCACGATAGTTTTAATTATAATAATTGTTATCAAAATCTTACGTTGTTGTCTTCAAGGTCGATGACCTCTAAAAGTTCATGACCTTCGAGGCCTTTTAAGCTGGATATTTGATTACCAGAAAAGTTGATGTTCTGAAGCCATTTTAAACGCTCTATGTTCTCAATCACAGTCAACTGATTTCCCCGCTAAAAACAAAACAAAGAACTGCAATGTAGTGTATAACTGAAATTGGTTTTCAGTGCATTTTATTCAAGTAACCAACCACAGCTGACAGATCGTTCAATCTGTGATTGGTCAAATTACTTGCAATGAGTTGAAGGGTGTCTATCCTTTGTTATTGCCTTCGTGAGGTAATTTCCCGATTGATTGTAATCAAAACGGTACTGGGTTTGGTCTACTAGCGTTCCTGCTCCCAACCAGTACATCCATTCATAGGAAGCCTTAATGAAGTAAGCCTACCTGGTGGTGGCCATAGAACGGTCCCGAGATAACGACTATACTCGGGTGGAAAACAAGGTTTCCTTTTTGTGATGTAATTATCCTGTTGGTTTGGGTTTTGAAATAAACAAATAAATAAATTAAAAACAAAGTATTAAATAAGATATTTTGGGTGCAGATTTAGACTTCCAATTGAAAGGTTCAATTGAAATAATTTTAAATTGTTTTTTTAAATTAAAAGATGTGTATTACCAAGTTAAGATATTTCAATGACAATCCATTCAAGTTTTCAAGTTTGCTAATATTGTTGTGAGCAAGACTTAAATGGCTCAGACGCACACAACTCGATAAACCATCAATCCTATTTATTTGATTATCTGACCAATACAAATTAAAGAAAATAGATGAAAACAAACTTTTAAACATTAACATGTACTTGTCATGAGCATATACTGTATTGAAATAAAAAATTGTAAGCAAATTTTCTATAAATGGTTTTAAGAAAGTTGGAGTCAGCATTGTGACAGATAGATATCTGATGAGACATTTAATGAGTTTGTATTATTCATCTGTTAAAAACAATTGGAGTTACTATTTCAGTTTTTGATGTTAACTAAAAAGGATACTGTCTATGACCAACTTGGTAAGTGCATGATGGGAAGATAAATTTTCCATTTCTTCAATTTGATTATAGGACAGATCGACTTCCTGCAAAATAAATAATACTTTATTAAATTAAAATATAAAACAAAAAAAAGGAAGAACAAAAAAATATAAATATTGGAATAAATACAGCTCTAGTAAAAAATGTTTGTCATTCCCAAAATGTAATTCACCAAACCTCAAACTATGTTTATGTCCTTGAGTTGTGTTGGATGAAAGAAAGATTTTTTTAAAAAGTAGGTCACTTTGAAGTATCATAATAGTTATTAACTTTCACCAAAAATTAGTCGAAAAAAAAATAATTTAACTGAAATACAGACGTATTTTGGTTAAAAAAATAACTGACTTCCAGTCAAGGTTTTCGATCAAAACATCTCATAATGCAACGCGCTTATTTGGCTACTCTGTATGCATAATCATAAAACTTCCTCGAGATCTGTGTGAAAAGACCTTCTCAACCAGGACGAGTTGTAAACAATCCTAATTAGCATCATGCATAATGCATACTCATGGTTTGAAATCTTTGTTTACTTTCGCTCCTTACGATTTTCCATGCAAAATGTTAAAATTAATTTACCTGTTAATTACGTAAACTTGTTGTTTTTGGCTCGAATTTTCAACTTATAGTGAATAACTTTAATATTACTTTGATATGATCAATTTAAATTTAGAATATTTTGACCTTCATTTTTTTGTGTTTCAAGGGACAATACATCTTTAAAGAAAACTGAAATTTGCCAATTCTGTAATATTTTGTAGGGCTATCGACAGTGTAAATGTTTCTGTCATCAGCACAGTTGATTTACTGTGCAAAAAGAAGCAACGCAATGTCGGCATAGAAGAGACCAATTTACATGCATGGTTGAACTGTGCCTATAGAAATCTTGGTGGACTGTGCCTATAGAAATCTTGCTGGACTGTGCCTATAGAAAACTTGGTTGGCAATGCCGATAGACTCTAATATACTTGCCTGAAGATTGTGTGGTGGTTCGAAGTCTAACATTGTTGTAATTTCATTATGAGAAGCATCAAGTTCAATCAGGTATGGCATTTGGGAAAGAACACTCAAATCTGAAAAAGGTAAATATTTTTGATAAAAATAATTCAGAAATTATTTTAATTACTATTAACTAATCACTGTACTACATTATTAGGCATTTTTTTTTAATGAAAACGGTTATTTCATCAGGATGGAATTTTTAGCTTGGCTACTAGTCTTGGGTTCCTATACTCACCAGATATTTTGTTGTATGGGATCTCCACTTTTTGGACATTTACAAACGTTTCCAGCTTTGAGATATCAACCAAGTTATAACCCTTCAAGAAATAATAACAATTTTAAGATTTATTCTTCATAAATTAATTGGTAAATATATATAAAATAAATAAACTGTTAGATAATAAATAAAATATGCAAATAAAAATTTGTTTCTCTTGGATTATTCATGTTTTTAATATTTTTTTTATGGAATAATAGTAATATAACATTTTATTGCACCAACCAAAGTTACTCTTTTTGGATGCTACAACTTTTGGAAGCATTTTTAGGTTAAATGCGCAATAAAATGACATATTTAAAATAAGGAGCATAATATATCTGTTTGTACACCTGGTTTTCAATTCAAGTTCACACTTAAGGCCGATTTACACTCTAGACTGGAAAACCAATGGTTGTCCCACGTACAATCTATTATAAGCGCTCAACCATCCGTCCGCCTCGCATGGTCTATGTAAATTGGCCTTTAAGCTTGATTCCCACTAGAACTATGTAAGTGTGTTGACCAATGAAAAGCAACAGATTAATCCATCTAGTGTAGAATTATGTGATGCGTCCTAATGGGAACCAATCTTAAGCTCTGTCTACCCTATCGAACTTTGATGATGATGTAATATCACTACCATTATTATTTGGACACTTTTTCAAACTAGTTTGATAGTTTAGAAAGAGCTTTAAAGATATTGTGTTCCACATCACCACATCAGTATAGCATGACAGTCTGATCACCAGAGTGGTGATAAACTCACTGCATGCAGCAACAGTGGTTTAAAAAGAGAGGGACCCAGCTTTTTGTTTCTTTGGTTTTAAAACTCTTCAATAGATAAAATGAAATATTAATAAAGACTTACAGGTAAAGTTAAATGTAGGTAAACAAGCTGTGCCCCATCTGATGAACAGCCAAGATTGGACAACCCAAAAGCTATAGTTTCTACATCCAAGATTCCATTTGGAGAAAGCTAAAAAAAAAAAAGTGGTTTCAGTTCAGAGATGATTTGTCAATCCCAATTCAGTCATCATTGTATGAAGGGCCATGGCAACCTCGTCGGTACAATAGAAAATCAAATTTCTGTTAACAAT
Source organism: Antedon mediterranea (assembly GCF_964355755.1). Lineage (NCBI taxonomy): Eukaryota > Metazoa > Echinodermata > Crinoidea > Comatulida > Antedonidae > Antedon > Antedon mediterranea. The sequence continues at coordinate 7,368,356 of NC_092678.1, forward strand.
AATATCATATTCTCCCAACGACTTCAAACTATCACATCAGACACTACCTCAAGACTTTTGCCTCATTACTCAGCAGAAAGTCCCGACCTGTGAAAAGACAACTTACTTAACGACGACACACATCATGATCACATCATTACTCTGCTGGGCCTTTTTGACTTGAGTGAGGACTTAAAAAGGTAATGTTCATTATCTGTTTGTTTTTTTCAGTATTTTAAAAGCCACCTTGATATGCAAATTACGTTTAAAAAAAAAAATTAATTCTATTATATCTAGGCCTACTACTACTACTACTACTACTAGCCTACCTACTAGGGCTAGGCTAGGCTCTAGTAGGCCTATAGAGTAGAGGCCTACCTAGCCTAGCCTATCTATAAATACTGCTAGACGAGAGTATTCTTTTACTTAGGCCAGTCCGATCATTCTGCTTGCTAGGCCTTACATAAATAAAGCTTAGAGGACTAGGCCTAGGCCTTCTAGACTAGGCCTAAGCTAGGCCTAGACTCGTTTTTTTCCGGATAAACTCACCTCCACCACGTCGTCATCGTCTGACCCCGTTGAATGACCAAACGGAACAGCCCGCTTTCTCTGGCCTTCCTCATATGACTGATCGGTTAATGATGATTTTGAATCTTCACAATATTCATTACCAAATGATAATACATTTGTTTCATGAAAAGACGGATTCAAATTACTATAAGAAAGTTCTGATTTCATTGACAATTCTACAACCGTATCCGCCATTATTACTTTGTTTATGTTTGCTTGGAGACGGTGTCACGTGTGTGATAAAACCCCGTTCATATTATAGGAGGCCTAGGCTAGGCTACATACTGATCGTAAAAATGCAACAATTTACTGATCATCGATCAACCGTGTGTTCACCTAGTATCTAGATAGGCCTCAATTTTAAGATTCTTCAATTTGATGTCTTTCTTTTTAATGATACACAACTAACTGTTATAATTAATATAATAAATATATTAAAATTCAATCAATCATTATTCAATCAAAAGAGCGCCACCGTTTGACGAAGGTCGTTTTTTCGTGTGTGAAATCGTCGTTCGCCGCCATATTCGTTATGGAAGTGTGTAGAACAGAAGTTCGCGGAATGGATTTGGACACTGAAAGCATTTTAGATGCTTTGAATGGTAATGTTTTATATGTTTATTTGATCATTGGTATATCTTTTAACAATTTAAGTGTGGATTTTAAATTCTGTCGTGTCGTATTTTTACAGATTTCGAACGTAAACCGACCTCAATCGTACCCCCTGTGTTGGAGAATCTCCTGTTGTGGATTGCGAAAACGGGTGACACTTTGTAAGTCTACGCCGCTCACTGTTCTGGCTCAAGAGAGAGGTGCCTTCCTGGCCTAGGCCTAGGATATAAATATGTATGCCAGATGGCAATATTATTTTGGCTTACTGGCCTGTATTTTACTATTAGTATTTTATTATTAAGCATAATATTAATTAATAATATGTTGTTTTTTTTTCTTTTCACGAAACGGAAAACATCTTCGATCAATGACAAAAATGCTGTGCAGGGAAGCGTAACCAACAGAAATAAAATAGCGCGTCAAGCATTTGTTTTCAAAGGACAAGTTGATTGTTGTTCCTTAACGGCGGTTCTTAATGAATAAACAAAATTGTTACTGTAAAATGTTTTTAAAAGACTGTTATTGTTAACATGATTTTTACAAATTTGAAAAATTGTTCTGATTGCCTAAAATTCAACGGAAAAAAGATAATAACAGTGTAAAAGTATAGGCACCACGATAAAACGGTGGTGTCACATCTGTGCAGTGTGCCTATGCTTAAACATTGTCTTTTTGCCATTGGATTTTAGGCGAACAAACAATTTTTGTAAATTACTGTATTCAATAATGTACAGTACCATTGTTCAAAGAGTTACATTGGCTACCCATGGAGTCACGTGTTAAATTTTACAGCGCCATGAGCAATGAATGTTGGAATGGCGCTATATAAATCGAACGATTGATTGATTGATTGAGTACAGTAGGCCAAATTTTTTATGAACAGTTTACAGTAAAAAAATTCTCTCATACGATCCTTCGTTCAAGAGTTAGGATTTTTTTATTAAATCCCTGAAAACACTTTTATTTCTGTTATGTATGATTTTATTTTTTAGGTATCCATGGAAGAAACTAAAGCCTTTATTCATTTGTAAGTTGGAGATTGTAATCCAAGAGTATGTAAAAAATAAGAAAGAGGACGTGCCTATAGCGCCAAATGTTGAGAACGTAGACTTTGATGATATGCGTCAACGACTTGTAAAAACTATCAACACCTTTGTCTAGTAAGTGTGATAAATAGTTATATGTTTTAACGCATTGTCCCCCAAAACATTGAAAAAGATGCATCAAAATGATAAAAATCAGTCTTTGAATTATTTTTTTTATTATTATAATTATTATTAAATAGGAAAATGCTGAATTGCGTTTTAATTTTAAGTCAAAACATCAATCAAAAGGTAAAAAAAATACCAAAAAAAAACAATTATTTTACAAAAAAAACATTTAGTGCGATTCAACAAGGTTGTGTCTATGCAAAAATCTGACCAATTAGCTTCTTGATGAAAAGCTAATTCGTAAATATCGCCAAGTATTGGTTAATTATAAAAATATATATAATTTCCAAATCATATGTTTTTTTGCAGCGCACCATTTACAATCCAGCGACTGTGCGAGTTGATAACTGACCCCAAAAGATACTACAAGCGCAGTGATAAGTTTATGAGAGGAATTGAGAAGGTTAGTAATAAAGATAACATTCTATGTTTGCCTGTATTTTAACCAAATTAAAGAACCCTCTGATATTTAATTTTTTTCCAAATCCTGTAAAATTAGATAAAATCGAGTATATATTCATTCAATCTTTATTTCAGAATCTCTGGTCCATAGAAAGTAAAAATTACATATAAATGAAATAAAATAAATATGACTAATTACTACTACTCATCTCACGATGGTATTCTCTGTGTGTGTACACTATGACCTGTTTTACTGTTTGTTTTCGTACTGTATAACCATATGATTAAAGGGTTACTCCGGGTTGAAACTTAAATAAATGATTATAATAATAAAATATCTATGTAATATAACTCATTTTTTCACCTACTGTAGTAGCTGGTTGATGATTGTAAATAATTAGAAATCAATAAAATCTTTATCTTATAACTTTACAAAAAAGTCCTGTAGCATCACTTTTCACGCTGCTGCTCTGGCCCGCTACGTCAAAAGAGATGACTCATGTATAAGCTGAAAGCAACCAGTAGTTATAGTACTAGAGGCTTTTTGCTAATTTGTAAACTCAACTATAATTTATAAATCTCGGCTGCTGGACCCAAAAAACTATGGGAAAAGAGAGTCTATTAGGGCACGTCATGCTAAAATTAAAAATCCCAAAGCATTTCTGGTATTTATGAGTCCCATTTGACTGTCAATCTAGACCTATATATATTATACTGTAATTCGCTGTCAGATAATCATTGAATTATTATCAAAACAGTCCATTCAAGTTTTTGTTTGTAATAGGATACTTCACACTTGAAATATCTAGGCATGATGAAGTGACCCCCAGACTTGACCTTAGCAATAAAATAAACTAAAGTGACAGCAATCAGAGTCTGTGTTTCATATCAAAGTTATTCACTTCTGTAACAAAAAAATAATATTTATTCACATATAAAAAGAGAAAAGAAACGTTTAATTGTAACCCCAAAACCATTGTATGACAGACAAGTATTTTTGGCTGTAAATTACATTTTTTCAGGTACCATAAAGTAAGTATTATGTGACAATAAAATGACACATTCAAAAACAAATTTGAAATAAAAAATATTTTTCAGAGGGACAATATATCTGTAAAACTGTTACGTCAATAAGCGAGCAGCGTTTTTTGTAAGAAATATTTCTTGTTTAAAAGGCCTTTTTTTGAATGCTTGTTCTGCTTAACTGCCGTTACATAAAATAGGTTGGGTTATTATCAATGTTGTTTTAAACTTCAACTTTAAACCCGGAGCTACCCTTTAAGCTGTTTTTTTAAAATAAAATAATGAAATTTATAATTATCTCCTTATTAGAATATAATGGTTGTTAGCACGGTGACGCCCAATGGAAAACGACTATTAAAACACACAGATTTAGAACAAGCAGAACCTGTGATGAATGGCATTGACAATGACCACAACCACCATCTTCACTCAAACAACACAGCTGCTGAACAAATAAACAACGGAGATAGCGAATCAAAAACGAATTCAAATAGTATAACTGTTTCGGAGCCTGTTGTGCAAACCGAAGAGCATAGCAACGTTGAAACTGCTGTAGATAGTACCACTACTGAACAAAGCACGTCTATAGAAAAGCCTGAGGATACGAATAATACAAATGAACAGACTTCACAATGTGAGTATCCTATTTTCCAATTAGATGAATTTGTTTGCACAAATCAAAATCATCAGCTCATACATATTTGTATTCATGTTTCTGTCTTCCAAAACCGTCTCTACGACAAATTCTAGTTACTTAAATTTTTCTGCTATACCAAAATTAATACAGTCGACTCCGCCTAAGTCGAATCTAATGGGACCGGTATAAAAATTTGAGTTACGCGAACTTCGACTTACAGATTTGCCAAAAAAAATGCTAGGCCTAGGTTCACTCACTAGCTGCGCTATGGATAGGCCTAGTGGACCCTGCCCTGTCGCGATCACGGCCCACGCGATGAGCCTTCTTGAATTGAGTTTGCTTAGCTAGCTAGCTAGGCCTAATAAATGCTAAGCCTCTTTATCGGCAATGATAAACTGTATTTTCTTTTATGGTTTAAGCCCGAAACAATACAAAAACGTATAATAAATACATTTCGGTTTTTATTCGAATTCGGTATCCATTGTTTAATGCTATCTGTCTAGCACAAAATAGGTACCCACAAAACGCCGCTCAAGTTCTCAACTCTGAAACAACTCATACACTATACACTAGCGCGAGTTGTAGGACGCCGCCTATACTATACAACCTACTTGAGAGAACCGATATGGTCCCACATTATCCCCTCTGTTGTTTGTTTATCGTCGAATTACGTACGTTTCATCGGCTTTTTTAGCGCGTTGTTGCCGCGTAATTTTGACTTCGACTTATACGATATAAATCACTAAAGAATGTGTGTATTCGGACCGCAAAAAGACTTAGAAAAATTCGACTTATAAATAAAAATTACACAGTAATGTATAGGAAAGAATTGGGACTTTCCTAAAAATTCGACTTTCGCGATTTTTCGACTTACGCGAATTCGACTTAGGCGGAGTCGACTGTAGCTCGAATCATATTCTACGTTTTGTGAAGCGAAAAATGTGCAACCAATCAGCTTAGGAAATTGGTTATGACGCGTTCATGAGCACTCAAATCGAAAAGACGTGCGATAGAAATGAAAATCTCAGTTATTTGTTGTTGTGGAAAGGGTAGCATTTTTTTTTTTTTTTTTTTTTGGAAAACAAAACATTAAATTTGAACAAACACATTCGCCTTGTGGAAAGCAGGCTTTAAACTTGATTCTCACTTTGACACAACTAGGTTACCTTTCTTAAAAGTTTTGCAGTGTGAAAAGGGTGTTAGGTGTATCTTTGCCTTGGTTGAGTTTGCAGATCCTTCCTCACGATTGGTGGTTACATTGAAAGAGAGATTTGTTTGAAATACATGTCTGGTGACTCGCCAAAAACCAACCTGTTGTGTGTGTCATCTGTAAACTGTTCCACTCAAAGTGCCGTTTTATTGAAAAAAAATTTACTTTAGACAGTAGGTGTTTTGTATTCATTGAATGGAGAGAATATTTTTATGCGATAAAGCCTGACCTCTGAGCTGTCTTTTAACTGATGAAAATATTCTCTCCATTCAACCCATTACATTCTTTGCCTAATCTTAACATTAAAAACATTTATTTTTTCAGCTCAAGAAAAACTAACTACTGATGCTGAAAATGAAAAAGTTGAAACTAGTGAGGAATCGACAATAACATGTGAACCGAAAATATGTGGATCAAAGCCGTCTTTAGACCCTACTGATACGCGTTCTGACAATGATTCTAACGCTACAAGTCAATCTGAGCAATCCAGCCAATCAGAAGCCCCAATACAATCAGAAGAATCTAACCAAACAGTAGAGTCCAACCAACCAGAAACCTCATTAGAAACAACTACGTCTGAATTGACCAAAGACATATTAGGCAATGAAATGGACCAGAGCTGAGACTAGGCTTTGAAATGTTGGCGAGGAGGCCTTCACGTAAAAATGAGTTTTTTGAAGACCTGTTAAGCAGATAAAAACAATTCAGGGATTTAAAATTGCAGAATCTTGAAAAAACGAAAATATATGAAGATTAAATTTCTTTGTGAAATATTTTTGTAGCCTAAAAGTGCTCAACTCCACAAAGATGATGTGGTTTATCTGATAGTATTTAATACGTGTAATTTAATTGCATATTATTGTATTAATAGTGTATTCAAATTGAATTCACTATTTAAATAACGAAACTAGTGATTTTCAAGGTCACTATTTTTCTAATAAATTGTGTATGTTTGTTCAGTTTGTTTCCTCTACATTCTAAGTGAATTAAATTATAAATGTACTTTTAAAACAATTGTATAAGGCAGAGAACAGTTTGTGTTGGTTCATTGCAAAATGTATGATCTATGTACTGTATTGCAAAGTGACCCCTAGTCATTTGACCTATGACCCTTAAATAAAGGTCAAAGTGAGTCTTAATAAAACTGCAATATTTAAAAACAACAGAATCTATTTATGTCAATAACACCATCCATTTTATCAAATATGGTTTTATATGTAACCGTCGAGAAATAGCTTTCGCCAATAATTTCCAGTCGTGTAAATTTAATTTCTACACTGTCCTAGCATTTTGTTTATATAATTGTTTGTGAATAAATAAATTGCTTGTTTGTCATACTAAGACAGATTTCAATTTGACTAGTCCCTCTATGAGCAGCTCTGTACCTTTTGCGTGGTTTTACTTGCACTGCTCAAATAAAAATTTGACGTTTTCCTCAATACAGTACTGTGAATGAAGATGCTGAAATCTCACAACTTAAAACAAAACAGTACAAGGGACATTTTGGGACTGAAGAAATTATCCACTTAAATTGGGGGAATCCCCTGTATATGAGAGGGATTTTTTACTGTATACATTTTCTGTGTTATTAATATCAATACTCAACATTTATGACTTTAATATTCTTTAAAAGGATGGTAAATTTTCATTTATTTAATATTTTTTTTACACATCGCAGTTATTTACAAAGAAAGTGCCAGTATTTTCAAATGTAAAATTATTAATAAGCTTATCATGGAAAATTTGTAATATATATTTGTAAGAAGCAACATTTTGTTTTTTATTCATTTTTCCGACTATTTGAAGAATATCTACTTTTATTTTAACTTAAATTCTACAAACAACTGCTATTAAATAATACTATATTGTCCTTTGTTATGTTAATGTATTAAATTGCTTCTCAACTTCGCAAGTGACATTTGTATTCTGCGTTTGTGTGTAGTTTATGTAAATATGATAAGGCATTTTAAAAACCACAATGTGAATGTAAAATGAGGAAGTTAGTCGATGAAATAAATAAAAAATCCTCCTGGTCTAAAAATTGAAAATGTAGCATTTTTTTTTAAAGAGTAATATTTACTAGATTCTAATGAAATATGATTTATTTCAAAAAGTTTATTATAAATTACTAAAAACAATTTTGTGATAGAAATCTATTTTTCAATGCAGCATTTCACATTAAAGCCCCATTCCCTACGTTTTTTAGATCTAATTTAAGATCACAGACTATATTTAATGTAAAAATAATACTATATGGTCCTATTGCGATAACTTTTTTCGTCTTTAAACGGTTAAAAATGTGAAAAATAAGTCGATTCTAATAATTATAGCGGCCCGCTATAAATCCCAAAATGCATTGCGCGCGGATGGATATTTTTGTTTTTCACCTGTAATTCGCCCACTTTTCGATCGATCGTGAGGCCAAAACAAATGGAAGACTCCTAACTTTTCAGCGAAAATACCGGGTTTTCCCCAATTTGTATCAACGGAGTATGGCAAAAATAGAAAGACAATTAATGCAGCAACTATACAACGTCATGCTAGGTATATAGGTAGCGTACGATGTTCGTACGTTACCGATGTTTACCAGCTAGGCCTACAAAACTAAGCCTAGCTAGGCTAGGCCTAAGACCGTCCACGAGAGGTCGATCGCCGCGAGCTACTTAGGTAGTGCATTGTTTCTCACTTTTTATCATAATTTACCATAAAACGTACATTTAAGACAAGGAATGACATGGTTTAATGTTTTTAAAGTGATATATATGTATTATTTTCCAAAAAACGTCCAAAATTGCAGGGAAGGGGTCTTTAAGCCTAAAAATTTTTCATTAAGAAATTATGAAAAATAGAGGGCGACAGACAAATTGAACCAGAGACTGACACGAGTACGCTACGTACGTGTATGTTTTGGGAAGCCGATCGGCGTTAAATTGCGTAAAAATTCAATTAATTAACAATCATGGTAAGTATTATTTACTTTAAAATGTGGTTGTACTTTATTTAGAGTTTTGTAATCTTAAAAGTTTGTTGTGAAATGTTATTTTAATTTAAATAAAACCTAATTACCGCCAGGCCTCCTACAGACATCTATTCTTACCACCACCACCTGATTACCGTGGTAGAAAGCCTAGATAGGCCTAGGCCTAGTAAAGTTGTAGGCCGGCCGGCCCAGGTAGGCCTAGGCCTAATTCTTCATCCGGTCCAGTCTTCTCTGTCTTGAGAAGTACAGTGGCATGGGTTTCCCGGTAGGCCGTAACCTAGAAAGAATACAGTCCGAACTAATAAAACATCATTTATAACTTTGGCTTTGTGTGACTGCTGTTATTTATATTATTAATAATAATAATTCTTGTTGTAAAGCGTTTTAATAATAAATAGGCCTTTTCCACGAAACGGTAGAAGACATATTCGATCGATGACAAAGTACTAATGCACTTGTCAATTGTATGACCCACTATACGACCCCCGGGAGGGGTGCGTCATTTACAAATAATTAACGACACAGGAGTGCGTCCAAAAACCTAGAGGGTACGTCACATCAATGAACAAGGTTTGTCAATGACATGTCCGTCACTTTACCACCCACCATATCATAAACAACATGGTCACAGTGCGTCAAAATGGGTGCGTCATGGTCACCTAAAGGTAAGTCACCTTTTTGACGCACGGGTGCGTCATGGTATTCAAAAGTACGACGCACATCGGACAAATGATGCACCTCTCCCGGGGGTCGTATATTGGGTCATACAATTGACAAGTGCATAAAATATTAATTCATAATTCGTTAACGAACACACTTACTGTATGGACAACATTTACTGTATGGACAACATTTTTGTGAAATGTTCCTAAATGAAAAAGATTAGCCTAAATGTACATCACTGTATGATTTTTAGACACTAGAAAAATTATTTTGATCGCTTAAAATCCAACTAAAAAAAAGATAAGTAAAACACAGTGTATAAGCATAGGCACCGCGATAAAACAGTGTGGACAGTTTGCCACTCTTTATTTCCATTGGATTTTAGGTAATCAACAAAATGTTTCTAATTTTTTTTAATCGTTTTAGAATATTTTGTACATTAAACCAGGTGATTTCTTGTCTTTAATGTGCATTCTAAGGTTGCTTATTAATTATCTAAGTAGCTTTCGTCGAATATTCTCTAGTAGACCTTTCTAGTTACTCTTACGAGAACTTAAGAACTTGTTTTTGTAGGCTTAACTGGTGAATAGCGGTAATGTACGGACATCGTATGCTAGCTATAGGCTGTCTTTCCTTTACATACAAATTGGGAAAGACCTAATATTTTTGCTGAAAAGTTACAGTTCTTTTATTTGGTTGTGCCCGTTCACGCAAACGATCAAATTGGGTGCATCACATCACAATATGAAATGCATAACTTATTAGAATCGACTTATTTTTCGCACTTTTAAAAAAAACTTAGGTCTAGTGTCTTTAAAGTATATCTTTTTTATTGTAATAATTGTTATTGTTCCTATTTTAATCATCTTTTCAGGTTTCTGTAATTAGCACTGTGGATACTGCACATGAAGATATGATTGTAAGTAGGCCTAATCTCGTTCCTAAATTATTTTGAAATTGGTAAATAATAAATTAGTAAATAATAAGGCGTAATCTATGCTATACGTTTACTTTGAATTGTTTGAAAAGTATTCATTTTGGAAAATGGTTTCCAGTGAACAATGTAAGTAACATTGAAACTAAAGTATCAACAACCCAAACGCAGAGTTGAAAGATATAGAAAAAGTGCAGTCATATACCTTATCTCGCTTCTAAATGAATAATATTAATGATAATATTTAGAATATGTAAATATCTTTGTAATTCAGCTTTGGCTGCGATGAAAATATTTAAAATAAATGAAATGAAAAAAACAATAATAAATCATTCAGTCTATATTTAAAATAAAACAAACACATCTTTTAAATATATCAATTGATTTTATTTATCGACAATTTTGACAACTCACAATAATACTAACTACTGGAAGCATTTTAAATTTGTTGTCCTTTTCAATGTCTTTTCTTGAAAATTAATTATTGATGTTTACTTATTTTTAGTTGTCTTAAGTTTGTTTTATTGTCCTGAAATATTAAATAAAAATCATCTTTTGTTAGCATGATGCACAGATGGATTATTATGGTGTTCGTCTCGCTACCTGCTCCTCCGACAGATCGGTCAAGATATTCGATGTTATCAACGGTCAACAAACACTAGTTGCAGATCTAAGAGGGTAAAGCATTTTGTTGTTTAATTCATTCAAATTTGGCAATTTCCTACCACCAGTACAGTACATGGATTTAAGCTACAGGCCTTGTCTTTTGAAAATGATAGGTGTTACAAATTGCACTCCTCAATACATTCAGGGCTGCTGTATGTGTTCTGTTTGTATGTTGGTGTGTAGAAGTTTACCAAATTTAAGTGTGTTGTAAATCGCATTTTTCAAGGGCAGTTTAGGAGTGTGTTAGACAAGTGATTGCATTCCCCAAATTCCTCAAATGACCAGGCCTGAAGCTAGGGAACTCTATAGTGTCAAAATCTAGGCTGGGTGGGGGGAAAAAAGCATACATGATCCGTAAATAAATAAAATTTATGCTTACAATATACACATCATGTATATTTAAAAAACATTTTTACATTTGTGAAAGTCCATTATCTTTTCTTTTATTTAATATAAAACAAGGTACAAAATGTATAACAATATCCAATCTGCAGACAGTACTGTTTCGATCTCATTAGTGCAGCTCAGGTTTTGAAACAAATATGAAGCACTGGTGCAACAGTCTGAGCCAGTTATGTTGGCAATGGTACACTGATGATTATAAACACATAAATAGATATAGCAATGAATATTAAATATCCGACCAGCTGACATACAATTTTGATAACCCTTTGATATTCCCATTGACAGGCACGAGGGACCTGTGTGGCAAGTTGCATGGGCTCATCCAATGTATGGTAACATCCTGGCTTCTTGTTCCTACGATAAAAAAGTGATTGTCTGGAGGGAGGCTAGTGGCTCATGGGAGAAGATCTACGAGCATGGTGATCATGACTCATCAGGTAAATTGATTTGAACTTTGACACCTGAATAAATTATGTCTTGCCCATAAAGATTAGTGAAGAGAGTAGCACTAGTAGGTAGGGATTTATATTTACAAAGCAATATACTACAAGATGAGGGCGTATCAATTTGATCGATGTTGCATGTGTGTACACTGGCTTATCTGATTGGCCGATTCATGCCATTACTCCTAATTATTAATAATATCTTGAAATATTTATACAATATTGGTAATAATACATATTTATTATATTTGATATATTTTATGTATTCAATGCAAAATTCATATTATAGAAACATTTTTTATTACAGTGAACTCCGTTCAGTGGGCGCCCAAGGAGTTTGGTCTCGTTCTTGCTTGCGGTTCATCCGATGGGTCAGTTTCTATTTTAACGTACAATGAGAACCAATGGTCATCGACCAAAATTAAGGAAGCTCATTCGGTAAGGAAAATCAAAGTCATTGGCCAATACTACTGGTCATTTCTGACCTTTATTGTGACCATTCTTTTACATTGAAGTCAAAATTTGGACATAATTTTGTGAAATTTGTACACAGTACTACCCTGGTCATTCTTGGATCAAACACATACTCCCATAATGCAGCTAGTAATCAGTGCAAATTCATGTATCTTGCCGCCTAAGGATAGAAACAATGTAAAGAACCTACAATCTGTAGTCCATCGTCCAACTCACTGCACCACTAATTTGAAATAAAAGAAGAAATAAATCTTTAAGCAATTATCTTGATTAATTGTCCAGTAATGATAATTGATAATGCTTATTTTCTTCAGATTGGTTGTAATGCTGTTAGTTGGGCACCAGCAGTCGTACCAGGTTCATTGATTGAACCACCATCAACACAAAGACCAAACATTGCTAAACGATTGGTTACCGGTGGCTGTGATAACTTAGTAAAGATTTGGAAGTAAATATAATGTTCTCTCTACACTATCAAACTAGTTTGCCCAAACTAGTGATATGCCCATTACCACTAAAAACCATGCCACCAACCATTAAAAATTGGACAGAGGGTCCTACTAAATGTTCTGTTATTATCTAATGTCCAGTTTGTATTAAAATAAAAGATAATGTCCAGTTGGTAGTTCACCAGGTGCTACTTTCTCAGCTGTTGAATTTCCCTGGAGTGGGACAGAGGGTCCAATAATAGTTTTATTGAATTGAATTGAACCAGCTGGAAGGACAGTGTCTGAGGGTAGCTTCTGTCCACTTGCTGCACCTGTGTCCATACCCTGCACAATGTATCTGCAAGAACTGATGTCCATAGTAAGAGAGAGGTACACCAGGCTTACATGCACAACCCTGATTGCTCCTTATTGTGAATCGAAAGAGAAGCAAAAACTTGAATCATGTAATGATTATTTACACAATACAGCTTGGTGCCCTAGAAACCATATCACCAACTATTAAAATTTGATAGAGTGTGCTCTTTAATCATGTCAACTTTTCTTACAGAGAAGATAATGGTGAATGGACCGAAGAGCATAAACTAGAAGCACATAGTGATTGGGTACGCGACACAGCGTGGTGTCCGTCCATTGGCCTCCCGCAGAGCACTATAGCTAGTTGTTCACAAGATGGCCGTGTTATTATTTGGACCTGTGACAGTAGCACAGGCAACACATGGAACCCAAAGGTAATGCTACAAATTGCAGTTCCCCAGGTGGTAGTTTCTCAGGTGGTAGTTCACTAGGTGCTACTTCCCCATGTGCTTGTTCCCCTGGTGCTAGTTTCCCAGGTGCTATTTTCTCAGTGCAAGTTCCCAGGTGGTACTTCCCTGGGTGCTAATTCACCAGGTGCTAGTTCTCCCTGGTGCTGGTTTCCCAGGTGCTATTTCCCCAGGTGCTATTTCCCCAGGTGCTATTTCCCCAGGTGCTATTTCCCCAGGTGCTAGTTTCCCAGGTGCTAGTTCCCCAGGTTGTATTTCCCCAGGTTGTATTTCCCCGGGTTGTATTTCCCCAGGCACTAGTTCCCCAGGTGCTAGTTCCCCAGGCACTAGTTCCCCAGGTTGTATTTCCCCAGGTTGTATTTCCCCCGGGTTGTATTTCCCCAGGCACTAGTTCCCCAGGTGCTAGTTCCCCAGGTTGTTTTTTCCCAGGCACTAGTTCCCCATGTCCTAATCTCTCAGTTGTAGTTTGTGTCTGGTAAAACAATAGAAAAACGGGTATCGTATTATCGATGATTTTTTTGTGTATCGAATAACTTGGAAATAATGCATAAAATTGCAAAATAATTTAATAAAATATCAATATAAATAAACAAACAATACACAAACAATATGGCCTTATTGAAAATAAATTAAGGGTTGATATTGGTAATATGTCTAGTATATGTCCATGAGGTGTGTCTGCCTCAAAATTTAATAGTACAAAGATTTGCAATCGAAAATATTTTTTTTTTAATTCTTGTAGATTTTAAGCAAATTTAATGACGTTGTTTGGCATGTTAGCTGGTCCGTCACTGGAAACATATTAGCAGTGTCTGGTGGTGATAACAAGGTAAGATTACAATACAGTGGAACAAAGTGTCCACTAAATAGAGGTTTTCCTGAACAGAAAATTCCTCTCGTTTTGCAGAAATGTGTCCCCTAAATGAGGGATTTAGAGAATGCTTTGGTTGTTTTCTATACATATTCTTGGTGAACACACAATTTATGTAGTATATAATGTAATATTGCTTGCCTTCCTACTGGGATATGACATGTCCATCAAAATTTTAAACTCTGTCTACACTATCAAACTTTATGTAACAAAACAATGTGTGAATGGTCTGAATTTGCTTATTTGTTGAAGCAAAACAATTGGATCTTAAATTTTTTTTTTTTTAAGAATGGATTCAATTAAAAAGATTTTAATTAATTACAATTTAGGTTAGTTTGTGGAAGGAATCGTTAGAAGGACAATGGGAATGCGTAAGTGATGTAAGTAAAGGAGAGGGTGTTATTGAAGGCCAGCAGCAAACATAAGACCACCTAAGGTAACCAAAATTCATCAGAAAAACAGGAGCATTTCTTGGCTTACGACAACATTTTAAGAAAGCCACCTAAGTAAGCGTGAACTAAAGCAAGTTTCAAACGAGTGGAAATACGAAAAAAATTGCAATTCATCGATAAAAAAAGGTTCAACAGTTTTCAGAATGTTTCTTGACTTAAAACGACTTTTTAATAAATCCACAGAGGTAAGCACAACGTTTCAAACCAGTGGAAATAAGAGAGTAAATGAAATTTGTGTTTTGTTTCTTTTGAAGTGTTTCTGGCTTACAAAGAATTTTTAATTCTTGAAATGACTTTATACATACATCGAATAAGAACAACATAAACCTATATAGCTAATTATTTTATTGTATATCCATCATTTTTGTCACATTTTGTTCGTCGTGTTCTGTACTTACGTATCTTCGTTTCCCGTATTGATAAGATGAAATTCAGAATTCAATTAAGAATTGACACAACACGTGACTTATATGTTGGCATACATTTTCTTGGAAGTTATTTAGTCAAAACAATTTAGGGGCAATTGAATTGAATGCTGGCTAAAAGCATTTTCTCATTTTGTTATAACTTTAAATATAACTTCAACAAATGTCAGTTTTCTACACTACTTAATATAGAACATTGGTTTATTTCATTTAATTCATTTTTAGGTTGATTTTAAACATGGAGCCTAATTTATTCATGTTTTAAACATTTCTAAAAATGTTCTTCTCTTTTAGTGGTATTTATTTTGTTATGCATAATGTTAACTTTTAGTGAAATTATTATGACCAATAAAGGATATGTTAATGGTAAATTATCAAGCAATGGTATAGTAGCATAGTGGCATCTCCGGGTCCTTGTTGGATCATAGTATCAGTCTCTCGCAAAGATAATAACAGAAGATTTAAAAAATAAAATTTGGTTAAATGCAAACATTTCTCCATGGAAGTAAGCGACCATGTCAACATTATTCTAATGCAGTAACTGCATCTTTTGTTTATTTCAATGTAAAAGTTTATGTTTATAAACAGTGTGTATGACAGATTACTCAGAAAAAGCTTTCTAAATACTGCAGTAGAATATTTTTTACATGATCCTGCTAAACTCATGTAAACACATTTTATTAAGAATTTAAATGTCTCTTTAACATTGCCTGAAGCAAACTATCAGATGTGTTGACTATTATTCTCTGTTATTTGTAAATAAAAAAGTAAAATATTTGAAATTGATTGATTTTTATTACTTGTAGATATTAAAATCCCCTTATTTGTCTCCAAATGGGAAAAGGATGAGCTTTCTAAATTCGAGCATTATCACAAAAGTATAATATAATTTCACAATTGACTGATGTTTAAAATATTAAATTTCTACATATATGCACATATATTGCATTGCAATCGCTTTATGTTGTCATAGTAACAAAGTATGTCATAAAAGTGTCAAATTTGGTGATTTTTTATTGGATTGTTTACGGACTATATTAGATCTATAATAAAGTCTGTGGAATGACATTCCTGAATGGATTAGGCATTGCCATACAATTAATTCTTCAAAAAAATCATTAAAATCATACCTTTTTGCTGAGGCATATGGTATTAATGAAGAATAAACAAACAGTGTTGTGATTAGCGCCTTGAGCACTTTTAGTGGATATGTGCGCTATATAAATTGTTATATTATTATTGTTATTAAAGTACGACTAATTTGTGTAGTTGGTTGAGAAGTGAGATGGCGAATTAAGTCGGAATTCCGTGAGGTTTAAAAGGACTTTGTTCCCCAGCAGAACAAGGTTCTAGTAAACAGCGTGACTATAACTTGATAAGTAAGTGAAATTTCATGAAGGATTGGATACTAATAGAATGTGAGCTGGGATTAGAGCAAAACATGAAGCAAGAATTAAGTACAACGAGGCCCGATGAGTCAACTCGTCGGGAGAAAATTAAATATGTTTGAAATTCTGGCATCGACCTAAAAACTACACCCACTGCTATCTGAAGACGTCTCGTCGGGATTCAACTCAAGACTTTTTGTCAGGCCTCATTGTACGGCGCTGTTTGAGTTGGCCTTAAACGATGGACGTCGATTGAAGGTTGAGGTCCTCACCACAAAACAACCTGTAGTACATTAAATAGGCTTATTTATACTTATCTATTTATAGGCCTACTTATACTTATATCCTTGTACCTCTTATATAATTTATTTATATGTATGTATCAGACGGCCAGTTTGAGTAGCTCACGTCCAACATTAGGTATCAGACGGCCAGTTTGAGTAGCTCACGTCCAACATCAGGTATCAGACGGCCAGTTTGAGTAGCTCACGTCCAACATCAGGTATCAGACGGCCAGTTTGAGTAGCTCACGTCCAACATCAGGTATCAGACGGCCAGTTTGAGTAGCTCACGTCCAACATCAGGTATCAGACGGCCAGTTTGAGTAGTTCACGTCCAACATCAGGTATCAGACGGCCAGTTTGAGTAGCTCACGTCCAACATTAGGTATCAGACGGCCAGTTTGAGTAGCTCACGTCCAACATCAGGTATCAGACGGCTAGTTTGAGTAGTTCACGTCCAACATTAGGTATCAGACGGCCAGTTTGAGTAGCTCACGTCCAACATTAGGTATCAGACGGCCAGTTTGAGTAGTTCACGTCCAACACCAGGTATCAGACGGCCAGTTTGAGTAGCTCACGTCCAACATCAGGTATCAGACGGCCAGTTTGAGTAGCTCACGTCCAACATCAGGTATCAGACTGCCAGTTTGAGTAGTTCACGTCCAACATCAGGTATCAGACGGCCAGTTTGAGTAGCTCACGTCCAACACCAGGTATCAGACGGCCAGTTTGAGTAGTTCACGTCCAACACCAGGTATCAGACGGCCAGTTTGAGTAGCTCACGTCCAACATCAGGTATCAGACGGCCAGTTTGAGTAGCTCACGTCCAACATCAGGTATCAGACGGCCAGTTTGAGTAGTTCACGTCCAACATCAGGTATCAGACGGCCAGTTTGAGTAGCTCACGTCCAACATCAGGTATCAGACGGCCAGTTTGAGTAGTTCACGTCCAACATTAGGTATCAGACGGCTAGTTTGAGTAGTTCACGTCCAACATCAGGTATCAGACGGCCAGTTTGAGGAGCTCACGTCCAACATTAGGTATCAGACGGCCAGTTTGAGTAGTTCACGTCCAACACCAGGTATCAGAGGTCCAGTTTTGAGTAGTTCACGTCCAACATCAGGTATCAGACGGCCAGTTTGGGTAGCTCACGTCCAACACCAGGTATCAGACGGCCAGTTTAAGTAGCTCACGTCCAACATCAGGTATCAGACGGCCAGTTTGAGTAGTTCACGTCCAACACCAGGTATCAGACGGCCAGTTTGAGTAGCTCACGTCCAACATCAGGTATCAGACGGCCAGTTTGAGTAGCTCACGTCCAACATCAGGTATCAGACGGCCAGTTTAAGTAGCTCACGTCCAACATCAGGTATCAGACGGCCAGTTTGAGTAGCTCACGTCCAACACCAGGTATCAGACGGCCAGTTTAAGTAGCTCACGTCCAACATCAGGTATCAGACGGCCAGTTTGAGTAGTTCACGTCCAACACCAGGTATCAGACGGCCAGTTTGAGTAGCTCACGTCCAACATCAGGTATCAGACGGCCAGTTTGAGTAGCTCACGTCCAACATCAGGTATCAGACGGCCAGTTTAAGTAGCTCACGTCCAACATCAGGTATCAGACGGCCAGTTTGAGTAGCTCACGTCCAACACCAGGTATCAGACGGCCAGTTTAAGTAGCTCACGTCCAACATCAGGTATCAGACGGCCAGTTTGAGTAGTTCACGTCCAACACCAGGTATCAGACGGCCAGTTTGAGTAGCTCACGTCCAACATCAGGTATCAGACGGCCAGTTTGAGTAGCTCACGTCCAACATCAGGTATCAGACTGCCAGTTTGAGTAGTTCACGTCCAACATCAGGTATCAGACGGCCAGTTTGAGTAGCTCACGTCCAACACCAGGTATCAGACGGCCAGTTTGAGTAGTTCACGTCCAACACCAGGTATCAGACGGCCAGTTTGAGTAGCTCACGTCCAACATCAGGTAACAGACGGCCAGTTTGAGTAGCTCACGTCCAACATCAGGTATCAGACGGCCAGTTTGAGTAGTTCA
Organism: Antedon mediterranea; assembly: GCF_964355755.1. NCBI lineage: Eukaryota > Metazoa > Echinodermata > Crinoidea > Comatulida > Antedonidae > Antedon > Antedon mediterranea. The sequence continues at coordinate 7,387,246 of NC_092678.1, forward strand.
CGTCCAACATCAGGTATCAGACGGCCAGTTTGAGTAGCTCACGTCCAACATCAGGTATCAGACGGCCAGTTTGAGTAGTTCACGTCCAACATTAGGTATCAGACGGCTAGTTTGAGTAGTTCACGTCCAACATCAGGTATCAGACGGCCAGTTTGAGGAGCTCACGTCCAACATTAGGTATCAGACGGCCAGTTTGAGTAGTTCACGTCCAACACCAGGTATCAGAGGGCCAGTTTTGAGTAGTTCACGTCCAACATCAGGTATCAGACGGCCAGTTTGGGTAGCTCACGTCCAACACCAGGTATCAGACGGCCAGTTTAAGTAGCTCACGTCCAACATCAGGTATCAGACGGCCAGTTTAAGTAGCTCACGTCCAACATCAGGTATCAGACGGCCAGTTTGAGTAGCTCACGTCCAACATCAGGTATCAGACGGCCAGTTTGAGTAGCTCACGTCCAACATCAGGTATCAGACGGCCAGTTTGAGTAGTTCACGTCCAACATCAGGTATCAGACGGCCAGTTTGAGTAGCTCACGTCCAACATCAGGTATCAGACGGCCAGTTTGAGTAGCTCACGTCCAACATCAGGTATCAGACGGCCAGTTTGAGTAGTTCACGTCCAACATCAGGTATCAGACGGCCAGTTTGAGGAGCTCACGTCGAACATTAAGTATCAGACGGCCAGTTTGAGTAGTTCACGTCCAACACCAGGTATCAGAGGGCCAGTTTGAGTAGTTCACGTCCAACACCAGGTATCAGACGGCCAGTTTGAGTAGTTCACGTCCAACATTAGGTATCAGACGGCCAGTTTGAGTAGTTCACGTCCAACACCAGGTATCAGACGGCCAGTTTGAGTAGCTCACGTCCAACATTAGGTATCAGACGGCCAGTTTGAGTAGTTCACGTCCAATATCGGGTATCAGACTTGAGCTACCCCAAAACGGACGTGCGCTACCCCAAAACGGACTTGCGCTACCCCAAAACGGACGTGCGCTACCCCAAAACGGACGTGCGCTACCCCAAAACGGACGTGCGCTACCCCAAAACGGATGTGAGCTACCCCAAAACGGATGTACGTACCCCAAAACGGACTTGCACTACCCCAAAACGGACGTGCGCTACCTTAAAACGGACTTGGGCTACCCCAAAACGAACGTGCGCTACACCAAAACGGACGTGCGCTACACCAAACGGACGTACTCCAAAACGAACTTCGCTACCCCAAAACGGACTTGCGCTACCCCAAAACGTACGTAACCCAAAATGAACTTGCGCTATCCCAAAACGGACTTGCGCTACCCCAAAACGGACGTGCGCTACCCCCAGAACGGACGTGCGCTACCCCAAAATGGACGTGCGCCACCTCAAAACGGACGTGCACTACCTCAAAACGGACGTGCGCTAACCCAGAACGGATGTGCGCTACCCCAGAACGGACGTGCACTACCCCAAAACGGACGTGCGCTATCCAAAAACGGACATACGCCAAAACGGACTTGCGCTACCCCAAAACGGATGTGAGCTAACCCAAAACGGATGTGCGCTACCAAAAAACGGACGTGAGCTACCCCAAAACAGACGTATGCTACCAAAAAACGGACGTGAGCTACCCCAAAACGGACGTGTGCTACCCCAAATTGGACGTGCGTTACCAAAAAACGGACGTGCATTACCAAAAAACGGATGTGCGCTACCCCAAAACGGATGTGCGCTACCCCAAAACGGATGTGCGCTACACCAAAACGGACGTGCGCTACCCCAAAACGGACGTGCGCTACCCTAAAACGGACGTCCGCTACACCAAAACGGACGTGCGCTACCCTAAAACGGACGTCCGCTACCTAAAAACAGACTTAGCGGACTTGCGCTACCCCAAATTGGACGTGCGTTACACCAAATTGGACGTGCGTTACCCCAAAAACGGACGTGCGCTACCCCAAAACGGACGTCCTCTACACCAAAACGGACGTGCGCTACCCCAAAACGGACATCCGCTACCTAAAAACAGACTTAACCCAAAACGGACATCCGCTACCTAAAAACAGACTTAACCCAAAACGGACGTGCGCCACCCCAAAGGTTCGAGACAATATTGAGTCTACTACGACAAAATATTCTGAATACCTCACAAACAAACAACGCAACTCAATGTTTTTTAGCTATGTTGATGAGGAGGAGGTACTAAAAGTTATTGAATCTCTCGATTCAAACAAAGCCCCCGGATTTGATGACATTTCAGCAAAAGTTGTAAAGGAAGTAAAATACAACATTTTAAAGCCGCTGACATATATTTTTAATTTATCACTTCAAACTGGACTGATACCAGGGAAGTTGAAAATTTCCAAAGTAGTTCCTATACATAAAAAAGGGGACCGCCATTTGGCCTCAAACTATCGTCCCATATCGCTGTTGCCCATTTTTTCGAAAGTTTTTGAAAAGATTATCCATAATCAATTATACAATTGTCTTACAAAATTTAGAGTGTTAAGCAACAATCAATATGGATTTAGAAACAAACACTCAACTTCTCATGCTATGATCGACTTGGTCCATAGAATATTAAATGCATTTGAAAAAAAGGAATATGCACTTGCTACCTTTATGAATTTGTCAAAAGCGTTTGACATTATCGATCACAGTATTCTGTTGAGCAAATTGGCACATTATGGTATAAGAGGCATCGTTTTAATGTGGTTTAGAAACTATTTAAGTGGCCGCAAACAATATGTGTATGCCAATGGTAGATCATCATGTTTAAAAGACACCAATATAGGGGTGCCACAGGGCTCTGTTTTAGGACCACTTTTGTTTTTTGATTTACATCAATGATATAAGTCGAGCAAGTAGTAAAATAGATATAATTAGTTTTGCTGACGACACAACTTGTATAACAAGGGGAGATGACCCTACAATGTTAAACCATATGAATATTGAACTAGAAAAAATAAACGTATGGCTTAAAGCAAATAAGCTGTTACTGAATGTCAGCAAAACTAACTACGTTGTTTTTAGAACTACCCATAAGTACTTTGACAAAAACCAGTTTAAAATAAAAATGAATAATGTGTTATTACATAGAAAAGAAAATGTGACATTTCTAGGTGTAATTTTAAACGAGAATCTTAACTGGAAACATCACATACAGCTTATTAGGAAAAAAAATTCTAGGGCAATTGGTATACTTTTAAAAGTAAGAGAATTCTTTCCTCATAAAGTCCGTATTAGTCTTTATAACACCTTAAGTATTACCTCACCTTCAGTATGGTAACTTAATATGGGCAAATACATACAAGAGCACGTTAGAAGTAATACTAAAACTCCAAAAGAGAGCTGTAAAATGCATTACCTTCTCTAAATCCAGACAAGCCTCAGAGCCACTGTTTAAGAAACTAAAAATATTAAACGTTTATGATATTTACAAAGTAAACGTCATAGGATTTATGGCAAACGTAAAATTCAATGAATTACCACATCACATTTTAAATATTTTTAATTACTGTGACAGTATTAGGCCTACTCATAACCTCAGAACAGAAACTGAATTCGAAATTCCCTTCACAAGACTAACTTGCAGTCAACAGTTTATACACATATATGGACCAAAATTGTGGAAAGAGTTCACTTGTAATGGTGGTAATAAACCGGTTATCTTAAAGAAACAAAATAAATGTATAAAAAAACAGGTCAAAAAATACTTTTTATCACTATATGCTGATTAACAACACCTTTGTTTATTTAAGTTCTATATACTTGTTCTTATGTAAAAGGGTCCTACAAAAAAACGAAGCTACAGCTTTTTTTTGCAGGATCCCTGTTTTCAGTTGTACTGTAATTATGATGTACTGTAATTGATGACTAAATAAATGTGGAATAAATAAATAAATAAATAAATAAAAACAGACGTGCGCTACCCAGAACGGACGTACACTACCCCAAAACAGTATGAACACCAGGCTAGTGGTTTCAAGTCGCATCATCCGAGTATTACATCTGGCCAAACAGTGACTTTGATTTTGTCCAAATGAAACTAAACAAGAACACTAGAATATAATAATTTACAAGTCAAGTCTGTGCTACAAGTAACATTTTAATAGAAAAAAAACACCTTGCAACTCAATTTTACAATTTACATGAAAACTTGACCGAAATAAAACTTAAAGAAAAATACAGTACTGCGGTCGTCGACAGTGTTAGGGAGGCACATACAAATAATAGTAGCAACCGTAAACCGTTTGATAGAATTACACAAACCAACAGTGGTGTTGGTAGTCTGTGAGTGCCGCTTACCTGGATAAACCGACAATAGCATCTCTCTCCAAATAGGAATACGATAATAGGTGGAATTTAGCAAACAGTACCATTATCCAAAAGGGGGTTCTCCTTTTGTATATATTTCTCTTATTGGAGAGATAGGCTATTGTTGGTTTATCCAGGTAGCACTGCATCCAGGTAAGCCATGCACGGACTAACATTTTAAAATTTACAAACGTTTTGAGCTAGTTCATTGACAATTGGATTAACAAGAAAACACGGTTGCACAAAACATTTGATACAAAGTTACCTAAGACTTTAAATTTGTCTATTTTATCCAGAAAAGATCCACTTCTTTATTAATGAAAGACAAAAGTTGTAAAACCATATAAAAGTCAAACTGAATTAAGTCACATATTCAAATAAACTTGTTTTTGTACAATGGACATTAATTAAAAAATTCAACCGTTTAAAAAGTACATTTGGAATACTGTTTTCTTAATTAATTAATTAACATTTAACCTAACCATGGATGAAAAATTGACCTCTACAACCTAACTTAACACACCTAATTTTAGATTTCCACATACTCGCATATAGAATGTTCACCAAAACTTGTTCTTATAATCTATTTAAAAAACAAATAACAATACTGCAATAATAATTTTAAATGTCTGCAATGCTATATACGACTATTGAAAAAAACCTCTTTGGCAAACTGTAAATATATCAGCATATGAATATTAATTACAAATGTTAATTAGCTATTTTTAATAATACAATAGGTTTACATGATTTACACTATTTATTCAATTACATTTCCGACATCTGTACACATTAAAGCTACGAAAAATCAAGGTTATAAACAATTAGACCCCACAAATAATTACTGAGTGTCAAAAATAATTGATTAATATGAACAAAATTAACACAATAATTATGGGGTGTTCAAGGTATAATTTCTTTTAATCACAGGTTATAACTAGATCTGATATTTTTTACCATTTAGCCCTACCCCATGGATTATCTTGAAAATCCATTTAAACTGATACTGTGACATAACATTCAATAATCATCATTGTTTAAGAACTGAAATATGGAATTACCAACTTTACAAAAGAGACTTTTTTTGTTCGTGTAAACTTTTAGAAACACAGAAAGCAAATACGGCTACTATTTTCAATATATACAAATAAAAAATGTCTACACAATGTCAGTCAAGATGGATACACTAAATGTACACCTTGATCTTTAACCTATACAATACACCTTGAACTTTGACCTATACAGTAGCTCAGACACAGCATATCTAATATTTTTGTAAAATAATTAAAAACAGTTTTTTTAAAATAATATATACAAACAAACACAAAGAAAGAAAGAAAAGTTAAATGAGGAAAAGTTATTAAAACGATAATTCAGTCACTTAATTTTGTTACCGTTAATGTGGTTTTATAGTGCAATTGCAATACCATGAACAATTTATTGTTTTACATATGTCAAATATTGTATGTCAAATTTCGGGATCGATATTGAAAAACAAATCACTTTTTTCCTAATTGATTAAAAAAAATTAATTTAATATACCCTTAGTTTAACTAAGGAATAAGAACATCTTAAATACACACAAATACCTAAAAATTATTTATTTATATAACATTTAGTTCATATAAAAATCATCAGAAAAGCCTCATATACAGCAATTTTACCATCCAATTAATTTCAGTTCAAACAATCACATATCTGTATTTGATTCAAGAAATTCAAGAATCTATAGGTGCATCAAACATTGACAAGAATAACTCTTACGGTATGAAACATTCAACTACACAACACTACCACAAAAATGTCTTTCCACAAAAAATGTTAAAACTGGACTGTAGTAATAATCACGGTCTTGGTGGGTTTTGATTGGTTTAGACTGGATACGTTAAACGATGACGTAGTATTCCGAGTCTTCCTCGTTCTTATTGGTGTGATATTCTTGCTGTAAACACTCAGGCTCTTCCGACTGTAATTGTCATACGGATGTTTCGTTACTGCTGGCGCTGCAATGAAAACGCAACCAAATTTTATTGAGAGAGTAGGGCATAAGAAAGTCCCTGAACTACATCAAGTAGAGTTCAACTTCCATGTCCAGTACCATGGACACATCCTATACTAATCACTGGCACATTTTTTACTTCTTTTATTGGATGCCTCTGTAAATAAAATCTACGATAGGTTCAACTTCTACATACAAGTTAAACAATGGCAATCGAATATGAAGGAGAAAATCTGAAAAAAGGCCATCACTGTGAAACAATTGACTATACCATTGTAAAGTGGGGGTGTGTGCAATCAAGCTTTATTGTTGCTTTAAATAATACAAAGTATTTTGTTGAGATGGACCCTAAATAATAAACTTACTCAGATTCAGACATGTGTGCTGTGCGGTCCCTTATTTTTAGACCTAGCTTATCTGGGCCGCCCATTCCAAGCGGTATAGCCATTCCAGTTCGTGTGAGACTCGAGATGCTAGGTGTACGTGACGAATCAGAATGCTGTTTCATTATACCGCGTAGTGGTAGGATGTCGGGTCGTTCATTTAGAGTTTGATGACCTATTCATAAAAGAAAATATATTAGAGATATTATACAAAAATTGAGTGGAAAATGTTCAAAATAAATAAATAATTCTAAGGCAATGGTTCGAAAAAAAAAGTCAAATTATTTGTTGATGGCAATTGAAGATAATTATTGGATTCGAGATTTTATCAATCACTCTGCATTTTACGAAATTGCATTAGAAGCAAGACGACGATGCTACAGTAAGATATATTTCAAGAGTGTAGTTTACTAAATTGAGTTGAGATTGTCTTGACCTTTTCGATCGTTACGCTACAATGATTCCTAAAGAAGGTTGTAGTAATCTTACTTTACTAGTGTTTATTTTCCATGCAACCTAAACAAGAGTAATTTGTTTTAAATTCTTCTATACGAAGTATGTACATGCACACATTCAGCAGGCCCTTGATCTATCGACACCTTCAAATTTTATCTGACAATTTGATGTGCCTATGGACACGATGACATTACATCACTACCATATTTAAGCACATCACACTTTTTTTGTCAAACTAGTTTGATAGTGTAGACAAAGCTTAAGGGTGCGTGATAGGATTTGAAGGCATATTTCTAGCCTTTAGTTTATAATAACGTACAGTCGATGCTACCAGTTGGAGACTCCGTCTGGCTGTTCTCTTTCTCATCCGGAGTAAGCTTCACATCAATTACTTGTAGTTCTCCTTTATGGGAACCTGCTCTGGATTCTGTATCACTTGCTGTTGCAGAGTAGCCCTCGCTTGGCCAAGCATTTCGGTGATAGCCTTCTGGTTCTGTGTCTTGTTTGTAATTCTCACACTCAGGTTCAAGGGTCATACCTGGAACTGATAATATACGAAAAATTAAATACATAATTTTTTTTTCAGTTTGTAGATTAATGACAGATTTTAAAATAACTTTTGTTGAAATTTTAAAAATGTTTGTAGAGATTCAAGAATCGTCAGTGATTCAAAATCTATTCAACAATCACACAATATTCTTTACATATAATAGGTAGCTTAGGTAAAAAACAACCGCTATTTTGGGTTTGTTTGAAACTACAACCAAAATTTGTAGTGCAGCCATACAAAATTAGTTTTAAATGATCATAAAAATATGAAACAAATTATTTTAAACTAACTGCATTTTTTAAGCAGAAAAATGGTTCATGAAATACATAAAATGAATTTTGTTTAGATTTTGTGATTTGAGCATAAAATCAAATTTTAAAAGTATGACAAAACAACTTTTAAATGATAACAGTAAAGCGTTAAGATTGCAATTTGTGGCAGATCTAAATAAATTTTTCAGTGATATGGTTGAAAACGAACTACTTTGTGACAAATATGACAAGGAAACAGTGACAAACATGACAATATTATTGAACATGAATCTAACAGACAACTAAATTTCTATATCAATAATTTAGGAGAAATACAGATGTTGTTTATTGTCTATATTGTTCAAAATTCTGGCAGCTATATTTTTTTTAATATTTTTTTAAAGAAAAAATCCTGACATGTGACAGGATTTGAACCCAGGACCCTTGGAGTGGTAGCCAAGCATCATAACCACCAAGCCACAACTCACAACTCCACATATAACAATTTCTAACAGTTATTTTTACAGGTACTATTACATAAACATATACAATTTTGAATACCTTTGAATAATGTTGCATAAAAAATAAAGAGTTGATAACAATTTATTTTAAACACATCTGTATTATCATGTTTTAAATTGTTTTATTTATTCCTTACAGTGATACATTAAAAGGAAGCACATGTGGTTTAAATAAATAATAAGTATAAATAAATATTTTATAGGTACGGACTGCTCTAGAGGTACATCCATGGCTACTTTTAAAATTTTGTTGAAGATTTTATCTTTCTGTAAAGTTCCATTTATTCGTATTTATGTATATTTTTCTAATTTATTAAAAAAAAAAAAAACATACATTTAATTAAATTTTTGTTAAATAGGCTTTATATTAAATTGTTTAATATGGTAAACAAAATTCTATGAATTTAATTTATTTTGATTAAATAATTAAATTAAGATTGTTATTTTAAAAATTAGAAACAACCAATAACTGATAATAATAAATACAATTTATACCATCACTTTAAAAGAAATAGGCTTTATATTAAATTTACTATTTTAGTTAAAATACTAATAATATGGTAAAATAAAATTCTATGAATTTAATCTATTTTTATTAAATAATTAAATTAAGATTGTTATTTTAATAATTAAAAATTAGAAACAACCAATAACTGATAATAATAAATACAATTTATACCATCACTTTAAAAGAAATCAATAATTTAAGAGATTAACGTTCAAAGAACCTACATACTAACTACACACAGACAGATAACTAAGACAATTAAGTTACGAACACATTTAACTTTAAGTCATTTTCGTAAAAACACCAATACTTGTATTTCAACCCAATTAATAGACCAACAACCCATAAATTAGCAGATATTTGATTAATAGAATAATAATGACAATTACAATTTATTTTGATCAGTGTTCGATATTAAATTATTTCTAAAGTTTGAAATCAAGATAAAAGTAGAAGATATCTACATTTAATAAAATTATTGTCATGCAAATTTAGTTCTGAAAAAGGTATTCAACTTTGTCCACATGAAAGGCATGCAGCTGAATTTTTTAGCCACATTTTAAAAAGCCTAAAAGCATTCAGGAAATTGCATTTTGCAGCCATTACAAATTTTTTTTAAACATTCATATATTTCTATTTCTTTCCTGAAATTTGGCTTTGGCTTTAAATAATATAAATTTATAGATTAAAATTGTGATGATTTGACCAAGAAAAAAAATGAATCGATATTTTCTCTTCTTAATTTTCAATGGTGATTTGATCAATCCACTGTGTCAATTTGACCTTTAAAATATTAATAAACATTACTGTACAGTATATCTTGATTTCATCATTCAAAAACATTTTAAATGAAACATAGTAAAAATAGTTTTAGTATTAGAAATGAGCGTGAATGGCGCTTTGACCCTTAAACCTGGTTAGTGAGTGTGAAGAATTTAAAATAAATGAGTAAAACAGAAACTGATCGTTAGCGTTAGAGTTAGCGTTAGAATGGTGCATGCAACAATTCTTCTAAGTGATTTTTGTAAGTTCTTCATCTCTCACCAGTGGTATAGTAGTAGACCGGAACGGGACTATAGCCTTTAAAAGCAAACAAAACCATTTTAATTAACTGACCGCCAATGAGTAAAAAAGTCATAATGAATATTCTGTATGATGTTAATGCACATATTTATGCACAGATATAACATAATAAATAGATATTGAATAAATACCAATATGTGTATAATATCGACCTGAGAATAATGAATATTATATCAGATTTATAATTTAAACATTAATGGAACAGGTGATCAATCAATATGTAAATATAAACATGAAATGCATATATTATATGTACCAGGTGGTCTCCTTAAAAACAACGTCACAAAATAATATAATAATAATAATAATGTAATATATCAATTAGTAAGGTCTCTCCCCACCTCCCTTTCCACTTTTAGTTTACTCTTTAAAATTGTGTACACTTATGAGCGCGACTTACAAAAATTGTTAGAAATAAATAGTACTTAATTCACACAAGTACAGCAGAGTGCTGAGAGTGTTAGCTCATTTGAAAAATCTTCATTGGTTAAATCATTTCTAGTCGCAAAAAATGCGATACGGTTTTAATAAATAATTTTGCGATGACCTTGTGAATATGTAATGTTTTTAGTCCTGTCAATGATTATAATTATAAGGGTGCACTTGAAAAATATTGTTAATAACATAGTATATAAGAGTAACTGCAAATCGAGTTAAAATCCCAGAATTCACAACAATTCTCATCAGACAACAGCTGTCAATGGCCGCCAAGTATGCAAATTTGCAGGTGGATTGTCTACCATGCCTAAAAACCAGTCAAGATGCTATACAGCTGTGTAAAATGGAGTAGTATCATTAAACCTGTGCAACTGGCAAAGCACACATGTGGTCAATCATTCTCACACATGTGGCCAACCATTCCCACACCTGTGCAGCCGGGCTAGCACACATATGGCCAACCAATCCCACACCTGTGCAGCCGGCCAAGCACACATAATGGCTAACCAATCTCACACCTGTGCAGCTGGACTACACATGAAACTAGCGACAACCTGTGCATAAGCATTGTTAAATTATGCAGTATTAAGGTTATAACATTCTGCTAAGGAAGAATGCATACCAGGAATGAACCAAATCTTTTGACTGTCACGGCCTGGTGCCGGTGCTAGGAATGAAGAAAACATACATAAAAATAACATAGTTACAATGTCGTTAAACATGAAAGGATAAAGAAAAATGTACATGTTAACATTTGATCTAGGACGGGAATGAAATCACAATAGCAAAGGATGTTGTTATTAAAATATTGACAAATGTAGACGACAAAATACGAGATGAAACATTAGGAAAAGAATTTACATTATACATTAACATTCATGAATGAGTTTGTCAGAGTTATGGAAAAGAATTTGATTCATGCAAATTTAGAATAATTATTGAAAAAGTACAAGAGAAAATTGTTTACCTTTCGGGGTGCTATGATACGGGCCTGGAACCGGAGGTTGACTGTCCACTGCTGTAGAGAAAACACCACAAACAAAACAATTAACATTGAGAAGAATTTATGAACACAATGTTATATTTTTTTTACACTTTACAGTCATGTAACTCTGGTGGTTCATCAGCACTACAGACCTTTTAAAATATTTCTTTAAAGATTTGTTTGTACTACAATCGAAAACTATCGACGATAAATAGACAGACACATACCATTGAATATTGTGACCATTCGATCTAGAAGCTAGTGTTTATACCCGGCCATCCAGGAAAAATAGACATTTATGATCAATATGGGGATCATATCCAAGAGCATACAGACGGTGCTTTGGGATTGTATGATAATGATATTAATTTGTGGAAGCTCAGACCTTAGCTAACGCACACAAATCAACCATTGCATTGATAATCAAGACACCTTACAATTCACTTTTAAAGAACTTGCAATATCACAAGGAATATGAGGATAATTTATAGAAAGGGAGATGATACCCCGATTGCTTTTTCCTTTTTTTTCAAGATGTGTTTACATTTTAATTGCGTGTCAGCAAAAATAAATCATAAAGACACCGGAACATCACGTCTAGGTATTAAAACATCTTTTCCATATTTACTCGTTTGATGTTCTGAAGCGATTACTTTCTTACCATCCGTTTCAGCAGTCTTTGGTTGCATTTTCCATTTTGGGTCCAGTACGATGTCGTCATCTTCGTCAGATGAGTGAGAGGAGGCCAAGGACATACTATCGTGTCCTCGGGGCACAGACGCATCACTGTCACTATCTGAATCTTGTTCTGTTCACAAAAGAATTTAATTAACAATTAAGTTTAACATTTTACAATTGTCAATATTGAGTTATAAATGAAATACAACATGCCAGTAGGCTAAATGAAACATTGATGAATGTTATTCCCCTGAGGGGCCATGTCATGCAACTAATCAGTTAGTGGCTCCCTAGTTCTGTCTCGATGGACCTGTTCTGTACCCTAGTCCAAAAAATGTATTTGACAATTTAGTGTGATATTGCAAACATAATAATTAGGTTATGAAGAGATAATAAATGAATATTACTTTTATCAATATATTTCAAAACATGTCTATAAACTTTCCTTCTGCCATTATTGATAATCAATAATATAATTATTAATTATATATTTTTTGACAATATACCAATGCTCCCGATTCTAATTGTACAGTATGTGGCATAACTTGTCAGTATCATAGACAAATTACATGATACAGCATCACATGATGGAATTATTTGCAAGGTTGGTGTAAATATAGCTTCATTGTATTATACAATGTCACATGTGCAGAACCGTAAGCAGATCCAACTTACCCATTAGATTTGGCAGAGGCGGTCTAACCTGCATAGCCATTGGATCTGTAGGAAGCATGGAAGCATGATGTTAAAATGACATGCACATAGTTCAAAGGTCAGAATGAAGTGTGTAGTATAAATAATATGATGTTAGTTAACATCAAAATCATATATTGCAATTCAATATATTTATATGTATGGTTGCCACCTGGAAATGTTGCCTCGGTATTTCCCCCTTAATGGACATTTGCTCCCTGTGACATTTTCCCCAGGAGCATATTTCTTTACGTAAACAAATTATATACTTTATTAAAAGTTTAAAGTGATTTGTAAGTAAGTTTATAGATAAACACAACAAATTTAAATCATTAATAATTATCAAAAGGTATATTATAATTATATTTTTAATTTTTTAAAACATAAAATTATTGTTATAGAATATTGTAATATCAGAGAAAGGTGGTTTTTATATATGTCAATTTCAATATTTAAAAGAATAAATAGTAAAACAGTTCGGAACAAATCATGTCATGTGTACATTTGATGCATATGTTATGGACAAAACATATATCAACAGCCATAAAGGCTATTTAATAATATAAAAGCATTAACCATAGTAATAATACTGATAAACATTGATATTGTTTTTGTAAGAACACAATGCATGGCTATAATTATGTTCTTTCAACAATTACAAGGATATTAAATTCTTAAAAACACATCATGTTAGTTCACATATTAGCAATTAATTTTAGTATTAAGCAAGGTTTTAGAAATATTATGGAGGTTGGGATCAGATTGGAAATGGTGGGGGTGGGATCAGATTGGAAATGGTGGGGGTGGGATCAGATTGGAAATGGTGGGGGTGGAATCAGATTAGAAATGGTGGGGGTTGGGATCAGATTGGAAATGGTGGGGGTGGGATCAGATTGGAAATGGTGGGGGTGGGATCAGATTGGAAATGGTGGGGGTGGGAGTTGGTAACGAGGAGAGGTGAAACTTACCATCTAGATTTGTAGTTCGAGGTTTGAAATAAGCTAAAAATAATAAGAAACGCAAACATTTTACAACATGCACCACAAAACTAAACTTTCACAAGCAAACTACTGTATAATTCAATAATAATTTTTTTGCACATTTATATATTTAAATTGCTTTACTATAAGGTACTAAAGATTTGTAATTACTTTTCCATTTTTGCATGCAATTATAATAATCAAAATATGAAATTAAAGTCAACTTTCTTATTAAGCTCTGTCTACACTATCAAACTAGTTGAAAAAGGTGTGGTGATATGCCCAAATATGGTAGTGATATGCCGTCATCGTGTCCATATATGGGGGCATCACATATTTTGTCACATAAAGTTAATATGTTAGTTGATATTGTAGACAGAGCTATACAGACTTAAAACCAGAAACTAGTCTTTCTTTCATGCATACCAGACTTTCTGGGAAACCATATATTTTTGGGCAAGTCCAATAATGTCTGTTATTGGGAAAGTTGACTCTAATATGAAGAAAATAATGAACACATTTGTACAAGATTGATAGTATCAATATTTATCATACAACTCATCAACATTGAAAACGTACCTGGATAATAGTCATAGGATGGAGTGGCGGTTGATGTGCTTGCCGTCGTACGTAGGTAGCCCTCGGGCCGGTAGATATTGCCGCTACTTGTCTTACTTCCTGTTCTACTACTCGTAGATGTTGTTGAAATTCCTACATTGAATCTGGTTTGATTTTCCTCATTTGTTTTGTATGCTAGATTAGATCGCTGCAAAGAAATTTGTGACAATTTTTACAATTTCCGGTGATTTTGGTGACGCCACCATTTTGGAAATAAACGTTGATTTTGATTGATTGATTGATTGATGAAGTACAAGATAGAGACATTGGTGTAATGAAGGCTATCGGACAATGTGATAGGTATGGGTTTGAGACCTGTCTGCACTATATTGCTTGTATCCTTTTATGCAAGATATTTTACTCTCAATGGCTTGTACTTTGAATGGGACATAAAGCTGTTGGTCCCGATTACATACAAATGCACATGTGCACGATACATTTTTTTAAAGTAGGAGCATCTCCTAGTGTGCTGTTCATTGTAAGCGTTACACATGGCTGCTGTGAGTCTATGAACAAATGCACATGTGCAGGATACATTTTTAAAAAGTAGGAGCATCTCCCAGTATGCTGATCATTGTAAGCACAACACATGGCTGCTGTGAGTCTATAAACCTAATATAAATTTCCTCAACAAGATAAACTATGACAGTATATACAAGAACTAAAAAACAGAATATATAATTATATGTGAAACTTTAAATTTCAATCCACAGAATTTTTTGAAGGCCTTTAATGCACAACAACAGTGCATTATACTACAAATAGAAATTTCTTTACATGAAAGTGTCAGTTGATACCTGACACAAGTCAATGCACTAATAATGGTTACAGTATAACCTCACACTATACCCATGGCACCAATTAGGTGTTGTGAAGGTAATAGTAGGATGTAATTAAGAATTATCTCGACGTTGTTATTAGTATATATCCATTAGTTTGCACTTACTGAAATTGTTGCGTTGGAATGCAGATCATCACCAACCTTCTTGCCTCGAATTTTCATGCAGCATACCCACCATGCATAGCGAGCCTACAGAAAAAAAAAACAAAAAAATAACATTAAATTACCAATACAGTCAACTCTCCAAATACTGGACACCTTTGGGCTGATCTAGTTGGTTGTCTGGAAAGTCTGGTATTTAGAATGTGTTTTTAATGGTAACAATGAGTTTGGGACCTTTTGGACTTCAAGAAAAGTCTGGTATTGGGAAACTTGACTATATTACTATATACGAAAAGAACAATTATTCCAAATTGTTTTGTATGTTTCATAGTCTATTTGCTATTGTTATTTTAACTAATAGATGTTTAAACAATTTTATGGAATTCATAGCATGTTTAATTTATAGTTATTGCTTTGTAATTGTCAACGTTTTTTAATATACCACAATATATTAATTTTTTTTAAAGTCAGATCCTATTAGGATGTATGGGAAACATGTGATTTTTAATGTTTTGTCAAAATGAATGTACTTTTTGAATTTGTGTCTGAGAATAATGAATATTACCATATAAATAAAGCAATTGGTAAAAACAAATGGAGATGGGCAGGCCACTAAGGAAAGGGGAAAAGGACAAGAAGAAAATCCAAAATCGATAGAGAAATATAAAAACAATTAATAATAATAATAATAATAGTCTGTTCTTATATAGCGCATATAAGCAGGCTCTCAATGCGCTTTACATCAAAAATAAAAGCAGGAAATGATAAATTAATTAATTAAAATTAATTAATTAGTTGAGAATACCAAGAGAGAGAAGTAAATTGTATGTATATGGATGGACTGCTAAAGAAATAAATATAAATGATATTTCCACTGATGACTGAATATTAAGAACAAGTATCTACCTTTGAGTTAATGAGACAATGGAACAAAAACATAAGTAGCCCCTGAAGGCAACAGAAGAACGCAAACAGGTAGTAGTACGCGTCATTATCTTGATTGACAGCAAGGAGACCGAACACCCACGTTATACAGATGATTGGCGATAAAATGGCTGCCGCACACAGACTTGTCCTAAAAGTATAAAGAAAATACAAATATTTACGATTATTTATTCATTCTTTGTGGATTTTGAAAAAAGAACCAATAAACTCATAGATATTCAAAATCAGATGAACATTTTTATTCATCATTAAAATGAATATAAAAGAAATTATGATATAAATATTATGAATGTCAATCATTATTTAAATATAGGCAAATTTAATTTGACAACATTTTATTTTTTTAAATGGTAAATTTTGGGGCATCTTTCTTACAGATTGTGTTCAAATGAAAAAAAAATGGAAATAAAAGGATATCAATATAAAAGGAACATTATTGTTAATTAAAGGAAAGCAAATTTAAATTGTAAAAAAGGCAAATGATTTATGGATAGGAACTGCTGGACATACTATAAACAAGCCAACATCAGATGTCATTAAACAACATCTTACGGGGCTAACATAAACACAAAAGCCTCTCAAAACTTGATTGATAACATCACAAAATGCGTGCTTCCGCGATAGATCTCAATCTGAGATCGTTAGTAAGGGAGACATTTAGTATATACGTGTCACTCTCTCTATGAAATCGTTCATTACACATTCAACAAATTGTGAGTTACAGTTATAATAAATACAAAAACTTTGGAAGGTAGGGAGTTTAATCGTGCATCATATTGTCTAAATTCTATCATTTTGAGCATTGTACTTTTTATATTTTTTCAAGTGAAAACATAAATTCATACAAATTCAAAAACATGCTAGATGATTTTTCAATATGCTACTTTTTGCATCAGAATTAAAATAAATAATATTTATAAAATAGCAAGCAGGTGTAACTTAAGCTGGGATAGTTTTGAGATTATTTGTGTAAACAAAATATATTCATAACAAATTATTTTGTAATATATCAAATTTCAGGCATGTGCAACATTGCATAATAATTTTTAAAGACAAAACTGATCTAAGTCTGAGTGTTATACTTACATTAAGGCTCTGTTTTAAGCAGAGACAAAAACAGACAAAAAAACAAACATTAAATTGTGATAACACCCATATTTATAATGACAATACATACAATTTTGGTAAAACGCTGTAGAATACATATTTGGTAATATAAAAAAATAATTGACTGTAGGTTTTAAGCATATAAATTATTATTATTTTAAAAAAAATTATACTCTATATACATATATATATATAGTTTACCGCACCATGCCACTACAATTTACTGTAGTTGCTAAGCAATCAAATTTGAATATTAATGGAAGTTCCAGTGGTTTGATGGTTAGAGCATTTGAATATAAAGCAGAAGGTTCCTGATTCAAATCTTGGTTGGGTGACTTTTTCTCATTCTCACAGATTAGAATTTCTTCTGGAAATGTTTATAATAGATATATCAAGCCCAGTGGTCTTATGGTAGAATGTCTACATATCAAGCAGAATATTCTGGGGATAAATCTTGGTTGGGCAGGTATTTTCACTCTCATATTTCGTTATCTTCACCATTTACTGAGTCGTTGAATTTCTCTTAAATTATATATCTTCTAATTTGTTATTTGTAAATTAACAATGAATTAACATATTGCATACGATATTATTAATTACTAAAATTATTTAGTAGAAATATTATTTTAAAATAGGCAGGTAAATTTATCATTCATATTTACAAAGTTATGATAAGTGATGATACCATTGTTATGATAAAATATCATAAAATTATTTCAATTAATATATTTGACAAAGAAATGTATATTTCTAACGGATGTTCCACAAGTTAGTACGGCAAGATTCTTAAGAAGTTAATGAATGCATAGGCAATTTAGAGAAGCTAACTAACGATGATGGATGTATGTACGCGCTTAATGTCGTAAGCATTTTCAGACTATAAGCTTACATTTAAATCAATATTAATCGTAATTTCCATTAGTAGCTGTATTGTCACTGTCAATCGGAAATCGCTGTTTCTAGATCGTTTACCAATTTAAATTATCATTTATTATTACTTAATTTCTAAAAATGGAAAACAGCAAAATTCAGTAACAAACAAAACAGAATTTTTCAAAATTGTTTTTCTTATTTATCATTTGTAGGTAAATTTCAGACATTTTTAAATTTAAAAAAAAAAATGATAAAAATGTTATTGTTGAATTATTGTACAATGTTTACTATCTAGCATCATGAATTATATACACTCTAACTTTAGTTATGAATGAATTAACATGAATTAGAATGACATGAAATTTTAATAAAATGGGTTGAAGAAAATATGAATGTGATATATATATTAAGGCAATGTGGCCAACGATTACCAATAGTAAATTAATCACTGTCAGATAGGTGGTAATCCCCCTGATACAGGTGGCTATTTTGTGAACCAGTTGACCGGGGTAACCCCCTACTCTTCTCGAATAATGAACTGGGTTTTCTAAAGTGCACACAGGTTATAACTGTGTACACGGGACATACGGTTTATAGTCCTTATCCGAGAAGACTTGTTCCACCACCAGAAATAGGAGCAAGTGGGCATTGAACACATGCCAATGTTGTTGGCTCTTTAGATACGGTAAACGGCGCCCCTGCCTTAACCGCTTAGCCATTTGACTTGCAATTGAAAAGAAAAAATTACAATATAACACTTATTAAGGGGACATCATCGGGACACAACAAAGCTTCCTCTAAATAGGAGTGTCCCATTGATAGGAGTGTTACCCTTAATAAGGGTATCCCCTGAAAAGGGGTTCAAAAGGAGGAGGTCTAATGATATTTAAACATATGGAATGATTTTGTGTGAAATTAGAGAAACAACGTAAATGTATTGTTGTTAAATCATTGGATCCCCTACTTTGTTTACATCTGGGGAAACACACCCTACCCCAACATTTGATATTGTTTATATAACAATGAAAATACATTAAAATGTTGAAATAATTTTAATCCGTGTACTTACTTTAATCCTGCAAATTCAGTGTTTTTATCAGTACTCTGTAGTAAGACTCTAAGAGCCATGATAAACAACACCAAATTAAACTGAAATGCAAACCAATATAATTTATTATAAGCATATATCTATTGCAAAATTACAAAAGCATGTATCCAGAAAGGGCATGTAAACCAGCACTAAGCAGTGTGCGAGGCGGTTACTACTGAAGATAATTTAGGCCTAGTCTAGGCCTATTTATTATTAGTTTGAAGGGGTACTTTAGGAATAATGGGTTTCATTCGAACCCTACAACTCTTCTGCCCGCACACCCTTTCCCCTGCCTACGGGCAAGTTACAAGTCACACACATGTATTTAGTTGAAAATGTAATACCAAAAGTGTATGCAGCATGTCACACAGTATGCTTCTACTAAACAAATGTGCCGTTCAATAGATATACTCTAGTTATACATTTTAATTTTTTATTTTTTATATTTGATTTTTATAGACTATTTAAATACTTACGAAAACAGTCGCTATGACGGGTGCAGCAAAGCTCCATATAAGTTTGTGATTCATCGATAACCAACAACTAAAAAACAAGTAATACAATTTTTTTTAAACAGAAGATAAAACTGTATTAAGGAATTTATTTCTAAATATAATTAATATACAATACCAAAAAATCCTCATTGTCACCCTATCTTTATTACAATAAAAACAAAAAGCATCCAATGTTTAGCTCAAAATCCCTACATTGGATTCATCACAACAAGTAACATTTAAAGATGTATTGTCCCCCAAAATCATGAGAAATAAAAATTTTTAAAATTGGACTTTGAATAGGCCATTTTGCAGTTTTAATGAAGTTGTTCACTTCCATAAGAAAAAAAAACGGGGGAAAAATTATTTCACCTATAAAAAGACAAAATAAACAGTTAAATTACCCAAAAACTCATTGTCTTCCAGACAATTTGATCATTTTTTTGCTTTAAATTACATTTTTCTCAGGTAAATAAATTTTTTTCAGACCCAATTTTTTGTGAGAGTGAAAAACTATTATGTGACATTAAAATAACATATTCAACAAAAATATTTAAAAAAATATTTTTTTAGGGGGACAATATATCTTTAAGTCATTCCTCTTCCCAATCTTTAATAATTAATAATATTTACTAGAATTAATTAATTAGTTAATATGGTTGTGATCTCTCGCTTCCAATTATAAGTGACCGTACTACAATTCAATAATAGCGAGTTTAGTTTCTCAACAGTAGATGGCAAAGTTAACAGATCGCGACGTGAAACAGATATTCTATTCATGTTCCAGAATCGTCTTTTGTCTACTTTCGTAAAATGAAAGCTCGTTTTAATACTTTACAACAGTATTTAGCATGATGCATTCCTAATTAGCATAATGACACAAACAACAACAACTTACAAGTGTTCATTGCTACTATTAATTTGCATATTGTATTCTTCAATGCTCAGCGGCACCGCCAGGCATACTATTATTCCCGGTATTCCGTATCCTACGAGGTAGTAAAACGTCATCTGGCCGTGATTTATGTTTCGTATTTCAGTCATCATGCGATACAAATGGAAGAATTCAATAAACATCCACGAGAAGACACTCAGCAGCGTAAAGTGTAGCGTGATGGCTACAAACGTACAGAAGGACTGCAGAAAAAATAAATATTTAAATGAATTGATTTACACTAGCTGATTGTAATCCAGATCGGTAGTTAACCGTTAACCTATGTCCTAGGAATAATAGAGAGCTTTCGACTGATGGTTTTTTTCGGTCCTCAGTAGACAAAAATCAAAACTCACTAATGATCTATCAGGATAGCTTGATTTGATCAAGCACGCTAACGCTTATAAATTTGACCTCTGTTCCTTAATCAGTCTCTAGTATTTCTTTGGTGTAAAATCATAGTAATGAAATACAAAATTTCCAACCAAAAATTGTTATCTGAAAATATATATATTTCACAATGTCCTGTTTTCAGGAAATGCATAGCTAGAATAGAAACAAATTTGGGAGAACAAATTTCATTTCAGTTTGGGGAGAAAGTATATAAAAAAAAATCTGCTTACCTCATTTGTACTGCTAATTCCAGCCATAAAGATAATCTCAGCAATTATGAGTGACAGAACAACGTTCACATGAATACTATTCAAGTTGGAGTACAGGTGCGAAAGACATGTGAAGCCAAACAGCGCAACCATAAGGAAAATAACGGAGATGGTTAGACAGGTGTTGACCACGTAATCCAATACCATGCCTTCTGGATCAATTGCCTAAATAGAGAGAAAAAGTTTTATTGACTGCATACAACTCCTTAGGTCTGAACTAGGAAAAGCAACTTGCTACTGATGATAACTTTATTACAAAATTCAAGGTGATAAATTTGTGTATGACCAGAACTATACAGTACACATTATGAGAATTTGACTAAAAAACAAAAACCAATTTAATTGGATAACAGTATTGTGTACCGATCATGGTCTAAAGCTTTGTCTACACTATCAAACTAGTTTGACAAAAAAAGTGTGATGTGTCCAAATATGGTAGTGTTATGACATCATGTCCATATATGGGCACATCACATTTTTTTGTCACGTTTGATAGTGTTGACAGACCTTAACAAAAGCATTAGTTGAGTACTTTACTGATGATACAACGCTAAATGACGTTGCTTTCTGATAAAAACCAAAACATTTGTAGGTCTGAACATATAACACTAATATCCTTCTGCTATGTACTGTACCTGTTGGTTAGAGGTCATTAACACCGCAAAGTTGGTCAAGTGAGTGCAAGCACAGGTCACTTTGTCCTTAGATTGACCTTCTAAAGCACAGCCTTTGCTTGACCAGCCCCCACTGCCATTGCTCCTTTAAGAAGTAAAATACAAGATCATTGAAATATTCTTTTAAAATTATTGTTTTTATGAAATCATTTATTTAACAGACTAAGATGATTAACATTGTTTGCCAGATTTAAATTTTGATTTTGACTAAATCTCTGTCTACACTATCAAACATGATTGACAAAAAAGTGTAATGTGCCCAAATATGGTAGTGATATGACATCATTGTGTCCATATGGGCACATCAAATTTTTTTTCACAAAAGAATGAATGAATAAATGAGAAAGACAGAATGAAATGGTTTGTTATGCTTAATATTGCTAAAGAACATGATGTCAATTTAAAAAGTGATAAACTACCACAAGGTAAGCAGTTCAAATCCCACGCTGCTCATTACCCACTAGCTATCACGATCAACTTATAGAGAATTAACGTAATGTCTGTAGAGTTTCAAAACGTTAATATTACAACTGAATAAAATTATAATGAAATCGGATATTGATACTTACATTAGAAAGTCCCAAAACACACACTGTGGGTTTGTCTTGTTAACGTCTGTATTCAGTTTAAATTCAATGATGATGGGATCAGGTAAAGGATTGTTAACTGTGCCGTTAGCCAGAGCATCAAACAACGTCAGAGACACTACAGGTGTGTTGACAACAACGCTACACTCGGACTGACATGTCAAACTAATTGTTAAAAATAAAATATGTTTATAAATAGGTTTGTAGTGTGAATGTCAAGTCTGTACAGGATTGTTGAAAAGGGTTTCAACCATTTGAAATAGGAAGCTTTTTGAATTTGCAATGACTAACAGCCAAACTATGTCATGTTAATTTATTTACCTCCGCCAAGTAGGTATATTTAATCGATTGTGTGTGTTTGTTTGTTTGTTAGCAGGATTACTCAAAAAGATCTTTTTAACAAAATGAGTATACAGATAGATATGTGGTCAAGGACCATTCCATTAAATTTTGGGCCCACGGTTCCAATTCTGGACCACTTTTAATATACTTTTCAGACCTGCTAATGTTAAAAGATAGGACAGATTTTTCCAAAAGCCGGCGAGCAGTCTTAAAGTAACAAGTAAACTGAAATTGCATTTTCAAAAACTTCATTTTTGTACAAGAGACTTGATCTAGGTTGGTCCTTGGTTGTCATAAATCCAAAACTCCTTTATATTGATGGCCAAACAAATGCAGTACCCACTGCATAGCTTAATTTATCATGCACAATGCAGCAGATCAGCCCACAGGGAGAAGATCAGTGCTTTGTTCAAACAGCATACAAAATTCTTTTTTTAAAATGGCATACGCATCTAACAGTGAGCAACTTGCCAATTACGGGATGAATAAATGTATTTGAGGTTTAGGTTTAGCACTAGGTCAGGAATGAACCCTAGACCTTGGTATTTGAATGCAAGCAAGCACGGCTTAAATTCAGATCTGAAGGATGAGAATCTTAAAGCACAAACTGGTATTAAACTCAGATTCTAGCCAGATAACTTACGGCGAAATATCAACCTACATAGTTACAGCTACGTAAACAAGACAGTAATAGGAATAAACCATCAGCCCAATTATTAATATGGCTCTGCACAGCATCCAACTACATTGAATTTATGTAGAAATATTCACATTTCTATTTACTATCAGATCCAACAAATCCATTTACGATGCAAGCGAGAGTCAAGAGAATTTAAACTACTTTGGAATGACTAGTTAAGGCAATATATATGTGAAGTTCAAGGCTGCTTAAATTTATCGTATCACTTGAAAATCGAATCTTTATCTTCAATCAAAACCGAAAATAAAATTTAACTAGAAAATAAATGATAGAGCTTGCACACTAAGTATGTTGTATTTAATCTATTTAGATGAAATCCATGAAGAACCGAAAATTGATAGGATTAAATCATGGAAATTATTGTTATATTGGTTTATGTGAAAGGTATTTTCAAGTTCAAGAAGAACATATAACTAGCTAGACTAGAATGCGGTTCACATTCACATTTTATAAAATAAAGCGCAATTTACCAGGCTACGAAATTATTACTTACTCTACGGTATCGTCTCCAACCATTGGTAATAACGCTCCAAGATCTGTGTATAGTATAAATGAGGCCACTGCTACATTCTCCCACATGCTGGACAAGCCAGGACCGGATGTAACTGGTTTAGGCTGGATTGCAGACTTTGGCAGAAGGATGCGAGTTGTATCATCAACAATGTCATCCTTTTCATACTGAGGAATTGTTGTCATATTTGATATGTTTCTTTCTAAAAACTGAAATCTCATAACTGAAAGAAACAAAATATAAATGTCACTTAAATTGTAAGTTTCCTGGACTTTCTGCATTTATTCATTGTAGTAAAATCTCAACAGTTTTTAGAACTAAAATATGTGGTGTACCACAAATCAAAATATAAAAGTAAACAGAACATAAACATATTCCATCTTGAAACAGATGAAGGAGACAAAAAGTTATGTTTTACTTTAAATTACTAACTTAAACCTACTGCACAAGTGTTTACTTAATAGGAAAGTATTAAAATGATATCAAAAACTTTTCTCTGCCTTATTGTCAGACTGAAAGCTAAATTGACCAAAGACTGTCTGCTTCTACTATCCAGGAACGAAAATTCATTAAGTACACTTACCAACAGTATCCGTGGCGTAAGTAAAATTTGGCGTGTATGTGATGGAGTCGGATTCACGTGGAATATTTATTGAAAACAGTTCAAAGTTTTTCATAATGTCTACAGTGCCTTTAGACTGCTTTTGAATAACCGACCAATGGTAGTAGTTGTCGTCGTCCAACAAATGGTTCAGACTCGATATAACTTTCTATAATAAAAAACATACTTTTATAAGGAACCATGTCAAAATGATTGTACTGCAATTACTGCAGTAACAACAATTATTCAATTATTTAGCAAGCTGGGAGGTGATCATACACACTATTTATTTCAGTGAATGATTGATTACAAACTTGATGAGCAAATTAAATGCAAAAGCATAAGTGTAAAATCTTTAAATATCAATTCAAACAATATCTTATCTCATTTTATATTTAACTTAATTTACAATGCCGTGTTTTATCATATATGCAAAAACCGGTAATGTACGTTATTTTATTTTATAATGTTCGCCTATATTTGCTTTGTGTAAAATATTTATCTTATTTGTATAATGTATTGTCCTGTCTTTGTCATGTTTTTTTGCTCATTTGGTTTTTTCCCTCCGTTTTTGCTTTATCTTAACCACCAATCAAATTATCTTATAAATATGCAATTTTGAAAATAAATTATAACTTGAAACTAAACTTGTTAAAAAATTTAAAAACTTGAAAAAACTTTAAATTTATGCCAGAAAAACAATTCAGCTACTGTAGTACTATAATTCGGATATAATCCTTATTGTTATGTTTCCATGGTAGAGAACGCTTACAATAATTACATTATGGATGCAAAATGAAAGAATTTAATATATTCATTGCGTTGCCTGAATACTAATGTCATTAATTAAATACATACCTTGTAATTCATTTACGACATGACAATTAATAATGTTTGTGTAAACACACTGTCATTTATAGCTACGTTTCCATAGTAACAATAATATCAAATATATTCTCAATGAAAATTTAATCCATTAATGATTATAATACATATAACACTATTATGTACATAGACTTAGAGTACATGTAAACAATTATCCAAAAACAGTTGGGTTATATACGATGGACGGGAAAAATTAATGCTTTAAAATGTTAAAAATGAGTACTCTTAGTACAACCACTATTAAGCGGACATCTTCAGGACCAAATAAAGTGTCTTAACATTAAGTGTTTACTTAACAGATGTGTCCCCTGTACACATAACATAGTAACTCGTCAATTACAGGATGGATAAACTATTTAATAATTTATCGCGCTTATAAACTAAGTCTCATTTGAGGCTTAGGGAGTGGAGTTGAAGGAGTCGTGAGTTACAACCCTGGCACTGGTGAGGATTGAACCCTGGATCTTGGAAGGCAAGCATGTTAACCACCAACCAGCTCCATTACCAATGTCACCTGACTAGCAGAATAGAGGTGTCTATTGAAGAAGTTGGACCTTACCCCAATGAATGTGCTTTCTTGTGTAGCTGTTACATCTAACCCTTTCTGCTTACTCTCATGTTCCAACACAAGGTTCATCAACTTATAGCTGATGTTTACATCATTCCCGTACAGTTTACCAGTTTTCTGCAGTGCACTTTCTAGCGAATTTACGATTTCGATAGAAAGCGTTTTGTTCAGCTTCTGGCCACTGTCTAAATACCTCAACTAAATGATGAAAGAAAAAATATATATAAATAATATATAGGCTTATTGCTGTGGTACATAATAAAACTTGCGCAAGCTCAACTGTATACACACCAGCCTGTGCATTTTCTTTTTGTTTTTGTTCAGTTTCTGGCCTAAATAGCTAAAAACACATGCGTAAGTTCAGTGGTCTAGCTAGTGGTGTTACCTTTCTTCCTTCTGCCTATTGTTAAATAAACGATTTCAAAATGTCAATACCTGTGTCAAGATTAAATACAAACAAATCAGATAACAATTGGTTCAAATTGACCTTTGACATACCTTTTCTAACGGGTCAATGAAGTTAATTGATGTACATGAGAACAGGTCTGGTGTAAGCCATCCAATATTGATATCGCATCCACGAGCTGCTTCTCCGATTGTACCATTGGGACAACGAACGACTGCTACTTTATCGAACTTGGTACGTGGCCACCATAAGCCCTCTTTGTATCGACGTGGACAGGAATCGTATATTACTATGAAAATAAACAAGAAAATGTACATTCAATTTTATAAAGCAATGATCATATTTTAAAGTTTATACCTGAACTAAAAATATGATTGTTTTGTGTAATTGTGATTACCGAAATATGTATAATTTGCATCTGAAATTATTAAAATAAAAAAAATATTTTGATTTTTACTGCAATTTCAATAATAAACAAACCTTCACATCCTTTCCCTTTTATAACCTCTGCAAACGGATCGGTGCATTCATCGCAATGCTGCCCTATCACGCCATTAAGACAGTAACACTGCCCTTTCTCATCGCACTCTGCTCGATACGAACCAGGATCATAGCAATTGCAGGGAAGGCACTCTTCCTCTTTTCTGTAGTGATAAGCCTAAACAAGAAATATTATGATTACTGACATTGAAAAGTATTATAAAATAGATGTAAAAATTAACAATTTTTTCCGGGGCCATCAAATCGTGTAGCCGCGCAGTTACGGCAAACTATATCTATACAATCGGCACATGTTTAAGGCTCTCTTGAAAAAGTTGAGTAGTTTCAATACACATCTGGTTTGCGCATCTTTCGGAAAAGTAGTATGGGGACAGACGAATGAGCACTGTTTGGTGGCATCTATATGACATGAAGTGGAGAAAAAGATTGTTGTATGCGTCATCCACACCTGTGCGCAATTCAGTCCAGAAGGCTGCGAGTCACAGATTATTCTTCCACATACATTTAGAAAACATTTCGAGACCATATCAAGTAACAATATGCTACATTTTGTTAGATTGTTATAGGTTATTAGTATATATCATGTATATTATGTATATATCAATATACTGTATAATATTACTTCATGCCTACTCTCTACAGTTAATACAAGTAGGTAAGAGTGCAACATTATATTTATGGCCTGTGTGACCTCGTAAAAGAGAGCAAAGTAAATTAGCATTCGGCTCAAATGAATATTTAAAGATGTGGGCAATTTGAAGGTTTTCTTCTGCATAGGTTATAATTTACAGTTATTTTTGAATAAATTACAAATTATAGCGCATTAACTTTCTGCTTTATCTAACTAACAGAAATATATTAGACTTTCTTTGAATCAGGTTTGCTACTTAGTATAAACAAAACAGTGCCTGAAATATGTATAGCTGAAATATTAATTAAATTTGTAAATTAAAATTGTTATGCTAATTAGGCTGGAGTACAAACAGTCAATTACAATGTTGTTGCAGGGCTGGGAAAACGTATACTCTTCCAGACAGTACAATACAGAAATAGGGTGTTTAATGAATTTAAAGTTATATATTACTCTTTGATAAGAGAAGGGCTATCGATGGTTTATCCAGGTAAGCTAGGCATGATATCTATATGTACTATCTTATAATGTATTCAAATGAAACTATTATTACATTAAAATAAGAAACTTACTCTACAGGTACACTCTCCAGTAGTTTTGTTACACGCTGAATTCTCACTCAGATTAGGATCGCAGTTACACGGCCCGCAAATCGGGAATCCCCATAGCCCATCGCTGCACTGTTCAACACGATTTTCACAATGATCTCCATAAAAGGACGAGGAACATTCACATCCGTAGCCCATTTCAGTGTTGCGATTTAAAGAACATTCTGAGCCGTGCTGGCAAACGTCTAGGTCACATGCTTCGGTACAGGTAGGGCCAAAATGAGCTGCAAAAATAAATGAGAAAAATCTTTTAGAAATTAAAGAAAATAAAATTATTGCAACAAAACAATATTCAATATGGTTATTGATACATATGTGAATGAATTATGGTTATATTTCTAATACAAAATAATTTGTTATTGTTCAAACAAATTCCAAGTTCGAATCTCTGTTTTGTTTTTCTTCTTAACACTTTCACCGCCAAAGACGGAAATCTCCGTCTTTCGATGCCCAGCGCCAGACCGCAAAAGACGGAAATTTCCGTCTTTGGCTTTTTATTGCACAATTTGTTAGATCAGGTATATATGGACCGCATGTAGAAATTTCAACATCCAAATCGATCTGGACCGCAAATATTTTGATACTTTATTAACCCCTAGTGCCATTGACCCAGCTGGCCTACATCGCGTCCTATCCGTAAACAACATAATGTGCTTACTGCAGACGAAGCAATTGCAGAAATATTTGCCGACTCTGACTCTGAAAATGAGTATTTATTATCCCCAGATGATGAAGGTATATTTGTACCTAAATCTGGTTTATAAAATGTAATAAATAATTGGAGAAAATTTAGTGACACTGACAGACGGTGCAGCCAGGCTAAAAACCTCATTATCTTTGCTTTGTTCTCCGATTGAGCCTAAAGTGCTAAAAGTGAGCCAAGTTCTTTGTACAATTATGTGGTATTACAGTTTTATTTCAATAAAGTGTTTGGTACCATTGGAAAGTTTATTTCTATCTCATTATTTGAGTGTATATTGCATGTTATTCTGATTACAAACACCTTTGCTATGAGCTTTGAAAAACAGGTAAATTTATCTAAAATGGCTGGCGGTGAGGGGTACTTCCTTTATTGAATGCCTGGCGGTGAATATAAAATAATAATAATAATAATAAATAATAATATAAAAATCAAATAAGAAAATAATTGAATAAGTATACCTTGTATAATTTCATAAAAAAATTACCATACAAAATATGTATTGTACCTGTAAACTGCAAATATGACAGTATCAATTATTATATAATTATTCTTCAAAACCCATACTTTGAAATTGTCAACATTACGTTATGACACCCACGAGAGCAATAAGGCTTTAGCTTCCCTTCATAACAGCATAAATTCTCGTATTTAGATAGGCCTAGATAATTACACACTGAGGAATTATTGCCTTGTACTGTTACATCTTGTATTTGTGATGCGCAAAAGGTGACAAAAAAGTGAGCATTGATCATACCCAAGCATATTATAAAAGTTGCTGCGCTGCCATTTAAAAGAATGGTTTAGGTGTTGGCCAAGACTCTCGTTTTAAAGCAAATTATTGAATAAATGTAGCCAAGTTATAAAAGAAATAATTATGTTTTATATTCGTACAATAGAACAAATAATTATTTGTTTTATTTTTTACCTCATGAAATTATTTGTACCATTGCACTCGTAAACATTGTATAATAGGTAAATAACATTAATAGATGCAAATGATGTGTGTACTGATTTATGCTGGTTTTATGAATTTACAAAAGATGTTATCATACTAATGATGACTAATAATTAAAATTGAAATCGATCAACAAAAAACGTGCCAGATGTATTAAAGTACAGCGACTGAATGAGTAAACACGTACAAAGACACAGTTCAAAATCCATTGCCGCGGCTTATCAGTCAACTAATTGTATTGAAAACGAATGTCTCAAGTGGGTTTATAGTCACAACAATATTTACATTTATATATTCAAAATTGCTTTATATCATATCATTGTAAATTTATTTATACATCAAAAATATCCTTCCAAATTTAAAGAATGGATAATTTACAGACAAGCTGTAAAACAGTTTTAAAATATACAAGTAAAAAGTTTATTAAAATTAATGATTACAGGAGAGGTAACATGAATTTGATCGTAACATTTCACATTTAACAGATTTTTTTTGTAATATCAATCTATAAAATCATTTTAATATTATTATAAATTGTCATTAACTTCTAAAAAATGTTGAAATTAAGGCTGAGGTGGTGTTGATGGCTGAGGTGGTGTTGATGGCTGAGGTGGTGTTGATGGCTGAGGTGGTGTTGATGGCTGAGGTGGTGTTGATGGCTGAGGTGGTGTTGATGGCTGAGGTGGTGTTGATGGCTGAGGTGGTGTTGATGGCTGAGGTGGTGTTGATGGCTGAGGTGGTGTTGATGGCTGAGGTGGTGTTGATGGCTGAGGTGGTGTTGATGGCTGAGGTGGTGTTGATGGCTGAGGTGGTGTTGATGGCTGAGGTGGTGTTGATGGCTGAGGTGGTGTTGATGGCTGAGGTGGTGTTGATGGCTGAGGTGGTGTTGATGGCTGAGGTGGTGTTGATTGCTGAGGTGGTGTTGATGGCTGAGGTGGTGTTGATGGCTGAGGTGGTGTTGATGGCTGAGGTGGTGTCGATGGCTGAGGTGGTGTCGATGGCTGAGGTGGTGTCGATGGCTGAGGTGGTGTTGATGGCTGAGGTGGTGTTGATGGCTGAGGTGGTGTTGATGGCTGAGGTGGTGTTGATTGCTGAGGTGGTGTTGATGGCTGAGGTGGTGTTGGTGTTCTGTATGGCCAAAAGTTAGACCCCATTGGGATATGAACCTAAACCTTGTAAATAATAGGCAAACATAACCACCAAGCTGATACATTTCGCTTATAATTCTGCTTCTACGGTAATCATTTTAAATACGACATTTTGTATTTTATCCATATCTTTTCCTGATTTTTTTTTTATTTAAAAAAATTAATTAAAGTAAGATTTATAGAAAAAGTCTGTAGAGAGTCGTCAGAAAAAAGAAAGATATTGATTGATAATACAACATTTAGAACTCGGCTTAATGTTTTTTTCTTTTGACAGCTTAATTAAATTCTACATCAGAACACCTTCCGAGTGTCTGCAACAAACAATCCTCATTCGTTTGTTGACATTTGACAAGACAAACGTAAATCACAAATTTAAAGAACATGGCGCCAGTTTTTTTAGATTGATATTTGCAATTAAGAAGTTCTTTTTTTCTCTTTATTTGCTAGTGTATACTTACCATTGTTACATTCACAATGATATGTCTTCCAGTCGTCGATGCACATTGAATCGACGGGACAAGGATCAGACTTGCACGGATTCTCATAATTGCAACCAGACGTAACCATTATTTCGTCCTGAACAACTAGATCCAAAGAACCAACTTTGACACCCTTTAAAGAAATCAAAATAAAACGCAAATTAGGTTTTGAGAAACAAATTCCCAACTGCTTGATTATAATTTAATGTCAAATCAATATTTAATTGTCTAATTCACACTTAAAAAACTATAGACTTAAAAAATTGACTAGAAAATTTTGGATTTGTCCAACGGGAAATGAGCCCGAAGCTAGCATCCATTGGCTAGGGCCATCAAATGCGGAGCCTACAGAAGCTCCAACAATATTAGACATTTAAAGATAGTTTTAGTCGCTCTTAAAGATAAAAATCATGGGTTTTTAGAAAGGTTTTACGATGGAAACACAAGTCACAGCTTCATAAACCTCTACACCTGTACAACTATTTATGCAAATTACTTATGTTAATATGCAATTAGTAAAGATTCTACCTGAATGCATCCTGAAAATCCACTCTGAACGTCTCCTTCAACCATGATGCCACCAACCTCAAGTATACTAACAGGTGAACCAGCTATTTCATACACAACTATCTCAGTTTGCTATAAAAAAAAAAGGCGGGAAAAAAAAGTGGTGATAGTCTGCTATATTATATGGAAAGGTTAATAAATTGATATAGATTCGAAAGATACTGGTTTTATTTCAAGAAACGAAGCAATTTTCTTCGTTTTCAATTAAGAATATAACTTACGGTTACTTTGCCGTAATCCAGTTTGACAACGACCTCCCGGTTTTTCCATTCAGCTTCAACATAATGCCACTCTCCATCATTTATCTTCATACTGCTAACTGTTGTTATCACGTCCTCCCGGTAACGATACTGTACGTATCCATTCTCAACCTAAATAAAGATTTTTTTTTTCAATTAAATATCGTATGCAGATTGGGATGGGAAGAAAGTAATAGATGACTTTAGGGAAAGGTAAACCAAGAAAGTAAATAAATGTTTAATTTAGTTATTCTATACGAATATATACTTTCCAATAGTAGTAATAAGAGGTAACATTTAAGACACAGACATTGTCACTGTTTTACAGGTTTCCCGAAGTGCTGGAGTGTTAAAAGAAATGTAGTTGCTCTTGTCCTTTTCACAAGTGTCGCTCCAATAGGGTGTCCCCTGAAAAGGGGTTTTCCCCCAAAAAATGGGTTCTACTTTTGCTCTTGTCCTTTTCACAAGTGTCGCTCCAATAGGGTGTCCCCTGAAAAGGGGTTTTCCCCCAAAAAATGGGTTCTACTTTTGCTCTTGTTCTTTTCACAAGTGTCGCTTCAATAGGGTGTCCCCTGAAAAGGGGTTTTCCCCCAAAAAATGGGTTCTACTTTTGCTCTTGTTCTTTTCACAAGTGTCGCTTCAATAGGGTGTCCCCTGAAAAAGGGGTGTTTCCCCCAAAAAATGGGTTCTACTTTTGCTCTTGTCCTTTTCACAAGTGTCGCTTCAATAGGGTGTCCCCTGAAAAAGGGGTGTTTCCCCCAAAAAATGGGTTCTACTTTTGCTCTTGTTCTTTTCACAAGTGTCCCCTCAATAGGGTGTCCCCTGAAAAAGGGGTGTTTCCCCCAAAAAATGGGTTCTACTTTTGCTCTTGTTCTTTTCACAAGTGTCGCTTCAATAGGGTGTCCCCTGAAAAAGGGGTGTTTCCCCAAAAAAATGGGTTCTACTTTTGCTCTTGTTCTTTTCACAAGTGTCGCTTCAATAGGGTGTCCCCTGAAAAGGGGTGTTCCCCCAAAAAATGGGTTCTACTTTTGCTCTTGTCCTTTTCACAAGTGTCGCTTCAATAGGGTGTCCCCTGAAAAGGGGTGTTTCCAAAAAAAATGAGTTCTACTTTTGCTCTTGTCCTTTTCACAAGTGTCACTTCAATAGGGTGTCCCCTGAAAAGGGGTTTTCCCCCAAAAAAATGGGTACTACTTTTGCTCTTGTCCTTTTCACAAGTGTCACTTCAATAGGGTGTCCCCTGAAAAGGGGTGTTCCCCAAAAAAAATGGGTTCTACTTTTGCTCTTGTCCTTTTCACAAGTGTTGCTTCAATAGGGTGTCCCCTGAAAAGGGGTGTTCCCCCAAAAAATGGGTTTTACTGTATCAATATCTCTTAAAAATACATCTTATTCTACAGTAGTAAAATATATTGTATTTAAATAGGAAAATGCTATTTCAAAAAACATTACTGTACCTCAAAGAATATTTCTTTTTGACTGTCTACTGTACCAACTTTTATGTACATCAACAATCCTGCTGTAGCACGTGTTCTGAACGACACAGAATTCTTCCATGGGAGTGTAATACCAGTCGGCGTAACCTCATAACGTACTACGCCGACGCCATCAAATCTCTTAGGTTGGCTTGACCCTAGATTAGTGAAAATGCAGACACTTAATACGAGAAATGTAATCTTTGGAGATATGCTTGATTGATTTTCACACCTTAGAAATTACAAATACAGAGTAATGATGCATATTGTCTATGATATAAAAACAGATTTTCAATTCATTGACTACACTTTACATTCATTGATAAAATGTATCATTATTATACAAAGTCAATAATGACCCGAAAAAAACATAAAACATTTTTCAATCTTCAAATATTTGTTTTTTTATTAATTTATTTATTCAAATATTTTATTTTGTTTTGCTGAAATGAAAAAAAAATTATTTATTTGGTAAAACCATAAAAAAATTTTTTTTCTAGAAGACAATTTCTGGTTTAAATAATAACCGAATATTTTGTACTCTTTTAAAAATGAAACCAGTTTTGTTTGTGTTTATTCTTTTCCTCCGAACATGAATAATTTTATCTACAAAATACATATTTTATTTTATGTAAATGTATTCATCATGTTTTGGTGGATAATACCCTTTAAAAACAATAATGAAAAACAAAATAAGTAAAGTTTAAATTTAAATTTTCTGACAATAATCACAGTTTGGCAATGTAGAATCCAATACTATCTAAAGTTGTAATTGACAGCAAAGAGGAGATAGTAAAAAGATTAACTCTGAAAAACAGGTACGATTTATAAGAGAGCATAAAATGTAAATATATAGTTGGCAAATGCTGTAGCAGTTAAATTCAATTAATTATAAAAAAACAGATGCATATTAGCAATGATTTGGAAAATTTAACAAATGCAAAAAATAATTCCGAGAGACTTGTGATAAGAGCTGATTAAGTGTACAGTCTGTATCCTTCATTGTACGCGATGTCTCATTAGATTTAGCAACTTTCATAAAATCAATAGTAACGAATCGTTGAGCTTAATTTCCGTGCTTTTCACATTTCAAGTGTAATGACATCACCGCTGTTGCACGGTACATTTTGCGAGAAATAACAATGAAATGCGATAGGTTAATGTAATCGCCCGAAGACTGTATTCGCGTTAGTGGAATGTGTTACAGCGTACGTATGATGTTACCCACATACTGTTGGCCTGCGCTACTTTTTTGTTAATGTAGGTAAATAGGACTTGACAACTGCACAAAAGGACTGATTACATTAGCGTACTGATATCAAGTTTCTTCAATATGAAATCAATTGATCTACAATGTTATTAAAAATTGCATCAATTATTATCAAATTATGTTATTCTACTAATCATTAATAATTATTAAATCATTTTGGTATAATATTAATAATATAAATGAAACTATGGCATTTAAGCTATGGTATTATGGTAATACAGAAATCATTTTAATTATATTGATTTTAATGTGATTTTGTGTAAAATCTTGGTAAAAATGTTTTTCTTATACTAAACTTGTAGAGCACCGTTCTGTGTCGTTATGCCATGTATTATAAAACAGTAGAGAGGCTCAAACAAAGTGTGCAGTAGGTGTGTCCTTTAAATTTGGGTTGGTCATTGTGTAAAACATATTTTTTTTGCTTATCACAGAAAATGTCCCCATAATAGTCCTTGAATAGGGATGTCCCTAAATAGAAGGGGTCCTAAAGTAAAAGACATAATTATCAAATAATCAATCAATACATTTTTTTAATTAAAAAAATATATAACAAGTTTATTTAAGAGAAGAACATTATTTTATACCGTTGAAGCAAATTAAAATTTTTTTTTTTTACAGGCAATCAAAATACTATTACATAGTGTATTATTCGAAGCTATAAATTTTAACACATCATTTCAAAATAAATATAATTTTAATTTACGAGAATAATAATTTATATCACACACTGTTAAATCAAATTAAATATAATATCATTGTATTATATAAAATAATGACATGTGTTACATTAAAAAGGAGTGCGGTTTAAATTGTAAATTCAGTTCAATACTAATAAATATTAATTTACAATCTATAATATTTTCATCATTTCATAATAACGTCTTATTATTTCTGAACTATTTATTATTCTATTCACGGTATGCAGCATCTATTGACGTGAACTGTTTAATATATTAGTAAATTTTGTAATTATTCTAGAACAGAGAATATATCTCATATAGTATCTTAGCCACGTTACAACATATTCATCAGTTAACGTATATCGGTAAAATGCTGCAAAATGTATTTTCAAATAAATGGTTTAAAGTGAACTAGATAACTTTAATGTGTAGTTAATGTAATATGTATCAGAAGAGAATCTGAGATTTCTGGTATGGCAAGCATTTAATAGATTTTAATCTATAACATTTGTATGATAAGATGATTGTCATAGTACATTTAATTAGCTATATATTCAAATTGTTGTTATTTGTGCACTCACACAGTATGGGTATCTAAGCAACCAGAATTGTATTTTGAATTTTTTTAACTATGTTTAAAAATTATCCGTCATCTTTGATCCAATATGGCAGCCAGAATGATGTTTAAAATCCTTTCCACAACAGGCTGGGATTGTAGGCCTAATTGTTTATTTTGCTAATTGCACATATCCACATGAAGTATCAACATCAACAGACTTGTACAAGGAAGGTTCTAAATTAAACATTTGAAAACCAACCATAAATTATATAATTTTATGTTCTGAGGATAATTTCTATATTATTCAACCCCAGGGGGTATTTATTGTTAATGAGGTAAACTTTAAATTGGATTTGTTATTCAACCGTTGACATTAAAACCTTCTAATTTATAGGTGTTTAAAACTTGCTGGCAGACAGAAGTTGATATCAACAAACCTTTTACAAAGACAAGTGATTTGGGTTACTATATATAGCATTAAAACTATTTTCATAGATGTATTATTGCACGAGTTTTATCTTTTATTAACACCAAAACCTTCTCTTAACCTTTATAAAGTTTCTTCACTTTAGACTAAACTGTAAAAAGGCGACAATTAGCACAGAATCCAACATGCAAACAACAAACCAATCTATATTCATTATATTTGCAAGGTAACGCAAACATTAGCGTGAAAGAACTTCCCCTGTGACCAAACTCCAAATTGACAAAAACTACCCACAATGCATAGCAATGCCTTGAGGGCCCTATACGAGGTGTCTATCATAGGATGATTCACTACCAGAATAAACACCTCCCCCTCACCTTTGATTTATATACTCAATACGAAGAAGAAATACTCTAATGCGAATACCCATAGGCACATTAAAATCTCCATGACAAAGTAATAGTCAACAATTTTTTGTTCTGTTCTGGCTTGTTATGACTTAAAAGAATGTAATGTGTTCTATTTTACTTCGTCTACTGATTGACGGTTCTCTAAGTGGCTTCCTCTGGTGACTATAAAATCAGCTGAACTTTCGAGGCAAATTGGATATTATTTGGCGGATAATTGATGTTCTGCGAACGTGAAGAGTCATCGAGCCATTTCAAGACGGACAATAAAATTGGAGAGCTAGTTCGAAAACGCAGTTTATGAGTGAAGTTAGATATGCAACAAGCTTGCAGAAGGTGTATTAGAAAAAAGGCACACATTTGAAAATTAAGGAGAATTTTATCTTGGTTATTACTTATATTATTTGATCATGATAATATCATATTTGATTTATTCAAAACTATAAATATAAAACACATCTCCCTACGTCATGTTGTTTAATTTGTTGATTTGTATTATATAAAATGTATTTTTTGCCTGAATAAATAAATAAATACATAAATAAAAATAAATACAAAATTACTAGATACACAAGATTTAGACGCATTTATTATATTAAATTCCCTATGTGAAAATAATGTAATTAAATATTGTATATCATTAATATGTTAATGAACCATTTGTGCTTTAGTTATTACTTTGATTTGTAGTTTATATCAATGTTATTCTTTCTTTATATCAATTGTTTTTATGATTGTAGATCCCTCTTTGATGTTAAAATGTGTACTTTGTATTGTAAGCTGATGTGATCCATCTCCTTCTCAATTGCCCCATGAGGGATGAATAAAGATTAATATTGGGGATTTAGAAAGCTATCCCTGGTACCATACAATTGATTGTGTTTTTTATTTGTTCTCATCTGTGTTTGTTCTTTATGTTAATAAATAATATATGAATATTTAAGTACCTTGTTCGCATCGTTGTCCGGTATATCCCTGCCGACACTCGCACTGGTACGTGTTCCATTGACTAATACACGACCCACCATTCTCACAAAGACCCTGGCGACAGAAGTTCTCCTTTGCCCCACATCCAGACTCCGTCAGATAATCCTCCACGCTCGAGGCGAGATCTAGAAGATTGTCGTCGATTGTTACGTCTCGTATGCAACCAATAAAATCTCTACTTGTCACTTGGAATGGGTCTGGCACCTCAGGGAGTCCGCCAATTATGAACGGACCAGTTAGATCTAAGAATCTATTAAAATAAAAAAAATTTTATATTATGCATTCCAAATATACAAAAATGTACAAAATTAAAATATGAACTATTTACTTTGATTTCGATAGATTATCAATGGAAAATACATTTATAATCCACCATGAAAAAATGTCCTCTGGTCAGGTTTAAATCTTTGACCCCTTGCTTACCAGAACTTTATTAAAATGTATTAAAAACATGCTAATTTCTGTTACTTACTCAATACAATTATATGATTAATAAAATTGTAAACTCGCTTAATACAAGACATATATTCATATACAACAAAATTATACAATTTGACTGGGGTAATAATGTACAGGTTTCACAACACGAGGCGCTTTATAAATCCAGGATATTATAATATTATATCTTATATCACCTATTGAATATGAAATTTATACTGTATATATCCAGGACCATGACATATCTAGTTATGTTCCCTCACTGTATCCACTTACTTCTTTTCAGTAGTAGCCTGTGTGGCTCTTGCAGCACATTTGTATTCTGTCTCTCCGCTGGATCCAAAATGTAACGCTACCTCAACATCGCAGTCATCAATAGATATTGTTGCCGTCTGAAATATAAAAAAGTACAAATTTTATTGAGGAATGCTTTAAAAATAATAAAAGTAGATGTTATATTTAACAGATATGAATTTCTACCAAATTTAACAGTTTATTATAGAGAATAACAGTTTAAAATTGTAGTGTGGTAGGATTTAAAATAAGTACAAGCATTAAAATATAAATTTCTCTAACGGAAAGTGTCTCCATAAAAGGGTGTCCCAAAGGTTCAATTTGTTAATGGAAATTAATCTAATACTTTTTCTAATCATTGAATTTTCTAAAATCATTAAACAGCATTAAAATAACAAATATTCACATTTTATGTTTATTAACAAAGACAGAATATTGCCAAAAGAATATTTTTATTTTAACTCTTAAATTTAGATAAAAGATACACTGTATGTGTAAAATGCTGTATTAAATGAATAAATACAGCATAATTTTACTTTGAAATTCTGAAAACACTATCTAATATAGCATAACATGTATTTCTAAAAGAATATTTCATTTAACTTTGTATGTAACCATGTGTAAATGATGTATGTACCCTCTAATGTATTTCTTC
Source organism: Antedon mediterranea (assembly GCF_964355755.1). Lineage (NCBI taxonomy): Eukaryota > Metazoa > Echinodermata > Crinoidea > Comatulida > Antedonidae > Antedon > Antedon mediterranea. Next base: position 7,427,024 of record NC_092678.1, read on the forward strand.
ATATCAAATGAATAAATTCTGGCACGGTATAATTTTACATATTAATATACCTGAAACCTATATTTCAGTTGAATGATAATGCGTACCCATTTTCCATAAATATTACCAATGACTCATGTATTAAATAAAATTACGAAACATCTGTAGAGTTTATTTGGCAGCAGGTTAAGGAACGGCATGCCACTTTCGTTATAATTGACTCACCATCATCTTTACTCACCACTGACTTGAAGGAATTGTTTTTGGGAAAGTAAACTAAATGGGTTAGGGTTTTGTTTTGTTTGTGGCGCATCATTTGGGCGTTCCATACTTAGTAATTGATCTGTACTGTAACCAATTTTAAATACCTACATATGGTACATTTAATGATATTAAGTATTATTGTTTTTGTGTGTTTTTAAAAGATAACTAAAGAGAAATGCCACATTGTTGTATATATATTATATATAAATATGTTTCATTAAAAGATATAAATTCAGAACTGATGACGGTGATAATTAATATATTTAAATATCAACATGGTTTGTTAGGAATAATGTCTAAAGACACTCGCATGCCTAAAGACACTCACATGTCTAAAGACACTCAAGAGACTATGTTAATCCTTAATGAACATGCGAAACATGTTGTCTATTAAACAAGTCAAGCAGGCTAGACCTATGGCATTCTTTGTTGCATTCTGTAAATCTCATTCAACTTTTGTAGAACTTAATAGAGTTCTTATCAAACTATTTCTAAGCAGAGGTAGATATGGAGGGTTGTGGGGTAGTGGAGATTTTGGTTTCACAAAATGATCATCTTCGCTAAAACCCATTTGCTTACTCGAATATTAAAACGTTCCAAACTTGACGTCCAAAAAGGATTATTTCAAAAACTGTTGAAATTACATTTTGGGAAATGATACATTATAGAGAACTAGTCAATTTCGGCCAAACCAGCCGATGGATGTCCAATATTGGGAGAGTTTTATTGAATCATCAAAAATACAGATTAATATTAGTATACAAATAAGCAAATACTGTATTAGTATAAACTTGGTAGAAAAAATATGGCAAAAACAATCATTATGGTCAAATCAAAATAATATACTTGTAATATACACAAATTGTTTATAATATATGGCGTATGCTAGTAATATCAAATAGTAAAAAAAGAACGCAAAAATTTGATGAGGGAGAGGAGGTGAAACTAAAATTTTTTGTTTGGCCTTAAAATAAAAAATTAACATTGACTATGATCATTGTTGCATTAAGAATTTTAAAGGTTATTACACATAGTTCTGAACATCACTTTAACTTTATTCAGTAATGTTTGAATTAACTTATCCATTTTAAGTTGTCAATCTCAATGATAATTCCTACTGAACAATACGGAACTTTACTTATATCATTCTATCAACAGTAGAAACATCAAAGATAGCGAAATTGAGAAAGACGGAATGTAGAATTACTTCGCCGAATGCAATTAAGGTTGTGTGCACGTTATGAGATTGTACACATTAACATTCAGATGTGAATTTCACACATAGTCCAGCAGCTGATATGCTACCAAAGTTACTATCAGAAATTGTATCCTAATGTTAATTACGATACTGTATGATCAGTTCCTTATATCACAACTCAGCCTAAGAAATACATAGTGTTCCTAAACTCATTTCTTCCTCACTCCACAACTCGAAGTACATGATATAATTCGTGAATATGATAAAATCAAACTAGTTATTCATTCATAGAAGCACTGATGAAACAGTCTACTCTTAGTGATGGTGACTATAGAATGGTCCCTAGATCTGTCTTAAGCTCTGTCCACACTATCAAACAAGGTGTGATGCCACCAAATATGGTAGTGATATGCCCAAATATGGTAGTGATATATCATCATGTCTATATCCTAAAGCAATGACTAAATCCATCACCAGAAGGCATATCTGACATTGATTATTCTAACCTATTCATTTATAAAATGACAAATCTTCTACAGACGACGACTAATCCTACAATATAAGAAAATTTAATCAATTCTTCTTTTTTTAAATATTCTTAGGATGACATTCACAGTAATATAGGTGTTGATGACTCACTATACGCCACCAGGTATTCTCGTTTTTATAATCTCATCTGATCGTGTAATCACTCTATCATTTGGCAGCAAGCCCAGGGTATCGTCCTTCTTCTATTATCTCATTTAAATAAACTTGGTATTCTTTCATTGTAAACAGGTAATATTGTTTAAGGGAAGGAAATTCTTAATTTCTATGTTTGTAAATAAGAAAGGTTTATCTAATTTAAATACTAAAAATTACTTTGTATGATAAGTAAAAAATATAATTAAGAAGGAAAGCAATTTTTTAATATAACTTTTGTTGTCTTACAATAAATAAAAGAAAGATTTATCACATTGTATTACAGAAACTCAGTAAATACATTTGTAACTAAGCAAAAATGACATTTTTGTTAATAACTTTGGTTTTTTCCTACAAGGAAATGGAAGATTAAAGGTTTATTTCATTTTTTTTGCTCCTAGAAATTACAAATTCATAACAAATATCAAACAAAAAGAACAAAAACCATTATTCAAAATTATGCTAAATGTGTATATAAAATTGATATGAAACATATCTTTATATCTTTGTTGTTTTTGTATTAAAAAGAACAAAGCAACATTTTTATTTTGTTTTAAATAAAATAGTTTCTTCAATAAAAAGTTACACAAAATAAAAGTAAATTTTTCAAACAATAGCAATAAATAAAGTTATTGCTTTGAGTAAGAAATAGTAGGGGACTCTTGGGGCGTACCATTTTTTTTAATGGGGTTACTGTTAGCAATATAATTCAACTCTACAGTTAATTCTATTAAATTTGTGACCAATATGGGAGCTCCTAAAACTCACCTTATGACATAAAATGGCGACAAATAACTAAGTTGTATTACATGGAATTTATTTTGAAACTAGTGAAATATTTTTTGTTAGTGTAATAATTTCTTTTGAATCTAATGTACTGTAAAATATGTATGAAAAATTGAAAGAAAATGATATAAAAAATATAAAATAATCATTAAAAAGCAGCTAAAAGTGTCTACAGAATAGAAAATTGGATTATGAAAATTCTATAATTATGAAACTACAAAGAAAGTTCAATTTTAAATACTGCAGAAAGATTAAGAAAAAAATATACAGTAGATATTTGAATGTGAAGATTAACCAATTAAAAACATAATAAAAAGGCACCGAATAATTTTCACATCAAATTCAATCAATCACGGTTATTTTCTTCCCATTGAAAATTCTATTAAAAATATATACTATATACAGTATAACTACCACCATTGCAGTATTGTTACCATTTGAATGAATTGACATTGCACCAATATTATTAAGCAATTACCAGTTAAAAAGCAACATATTGAAATAAAGTTTTCTAAATTATAGTCTACAAGAATAAATACACCATCTATCTAGTTTTAAAAGCAGTGTCAGAGGTGGAGACAGAATAAAGGGATATCTCCCTCTACTGAAGTTTCTTGGGGTGGTGCAAATACACCTCCAACCCCTTTCTTTCAGGATTTTCCCCTGAACCTGTGATATATGTAAAACCAACTCTTTCTAAAAGCAGTATCAGGGGTGGATCTAGAGGAGATGTCTCCATCTCTGTATAATTTTGTTGGGATGAGAACAAGAGAATTACCCCATTCTTTCTTTTCGTCTTGGATCTGCCCTTAAATGTGACAAGAATTAAAGAAGAATCCAGCAAATTCTAAAAGCAATCTCTATGCATGTAATAAAATATCACATAGATGCTACAAAGAGTTTTAAAGTTAATATCTGTATCAAAAGACCTTATTTATTACCTTAACTCCATATTCAGCTCCCTGAATATAAATAAAAGAAAACAAACTAATAAACAAAATGAATATCATTCATCAAAAATTCAGCCAATTGTTTACAAATAAACCTTAAAGAAAAGTTATGTAAAAATTGATTAAATACAAAAATTGTCATAATTAAATAAATTGACAAATAAAATCTAATGAGATTTTTCTGGTAAATTAAAAAAAAAATCTTTTGAAATCTAAATTTACTACTGCAGTAAGTTTATTTTAACCCTTTTCTATTATTTTTTTGTTTTTTGTTTTCATTGACTGCCTTATAATAGATTAAAATAAATTAAAATCTATTATAGCAGAAGAAATGTGGTTACTGCAGTAACTGCAGTGGTTACTGCAGTAGAATAATTTATAGAAACAATATTGATAAATTGATTCTATTTTAAAACATCTACAATTTCAATTAGAACTAAATGAAGTATAACGTGTCAAATTTTAAACGATTCAAATCTATCCAAGTCCAAGAAGATTATTTTCCTGAAGAGAAAATGTTGTTTAAATAATCATCCATACATGAATACATCATTTTAAAAGTGACAGGGGATTCGACTCGGTGTATCTTTGATGTCGTGTAGTAATTTTACTGAGTGAAGTAAACTATCCAAATAAATGAGTCACGCACAGTAACGAGGTCTTTAATCAAGTCGTAATAAAACAGGTAATAATATAGCTGAATGAAACTACGCGTTGCGATAATACTCCATCAGCTAAGACGCTCGTCATTCAACGTGACCGAATTGTAAATTTATACCTACTGGCTGCTTGTTGCTATACGTCTTTAGGGAATTAAGTTCTAGGAGATGATTTGTAAAAACAAAACTTTCATTCATATTCTAACATCTTGCATAACATACTATTAATAAAAATTATTTTAATGATCAACTATAACTAGACATTTTTATCTTAAAAATATGTAAAATCATTCTTAATTTTTTTTAAATCATGTTTATTGATATTACCAATGGAAAGTGTACCTTTAATAGGAATGTCCACTCAAATAGGGACTTTCCCTAAATAAAGATGTCCCCTGGAATAATTGCTCTATTTAAAAATGTATTTAAGTATATGATAGTTGATTATTTCTGACACACATGTTATTGTAATACATTTAGTTGATTACTTGTACGTCAATTCTCATTAAAGCAGAACATGAGACATCGGACACCTCACAAAGTGAATTCTAAATACAACATTGTCACAACATAATCGATAACAGTATCAAATAGACTTGGAACAAAAACGGCCAAATTGGAAGATTGGAGTCAGTCTGGCGCAAAATCCAATATCATCTCTTGTAAAGACTTTATCATTTTTCACCGTTGCTGAAATTGAGTATGAACCTTCATACCATACACACACCTTACAAACAAAATCAGAGATCAAAACATGCCCTACTTCTTATCTTCTTCTCATACATATTCTTAACTTCTTCACATCCATATTCAGTGATTTGTAGAGTTGTACTTTTTAAAATCGGAATGAGTCATATGTAATAATCGCATCTATAAACAAATTAATTTTGGTGCACAATTTGCACTATTTTGTTCTTTCTTCCGATTACTTAAGCGATAATTTAAACATCACAAGTATCTTACAAGTTGCCATAGATACAAAAGTCGTAAAAAATTATCAGTAAAGGCAAATAAGACACTGTTACCATAATCACATTTCATGTCATAAAAAACGTGTAAACTATCTGTACCTGACATAATAGTCATCAATTGCACTTTCCACGGTGAAATTTAAGAAAAAATAAACTAGGTCTGAAATTTAAATTTAAAAACTGTAGTTTCCGGATGAGAATTGTTCAACGGTGATAAATTAATATGATCCAAAATCATAATCATTTGTATCATTATCTTTGTCTAATTATTTTATTCAGGATTTAGTGGTCTCTATTTAGAAGTTACTAAAAGCAGTCTCTAATCATTTTAGCAGTGTATTTATTATTATTGGTTGTAATAAAATATTATAATTTTTGAAAATTGCAATGTGGTCAGAATTGAAACAGAGACTTATGGATTTAAACGAATGTAATGAAAAAATAAAATTATTTGCTGTATAAATTATAACCACAATAAACAAAATTAATATTTATAACAATCAGTCAATATAAATAACGTTTATATTTAAAAATTTAAGAAAAGAACATTTAATATTTGAAAAGGTGCATTTCTAACCTAGCATCTGCAACAGAAATACATACATTTCATAGCCAAAAGATTCCGTTACAACAAGACAAAATGACACATCTGTAGCCTAATTTACATAGCAAATAAAGATGTTTAAATAACGATTCGTTGTAGCATGCAATCATATTCTTGAATCAGCACATATCTAGGCTAGAGATGAAATAAATACGAATAATGTAGATCAAATTTCAAAATTCATTTAAGTTCCGGTTTCAATCAATGGTACCTTAAAATGAATCTTTTACTAATTAACTAAGAACTAGGTCATTCTAAAAGTGAATCTTAAAAATGAATTTTGCCCTAAGGGGCAATACAATTTAGCTGATTAATACATGGTACTTATGGTATTTATATAGGCTACATAAATAAGAAGGAATTATTTGAGAATAAAAATCATAAATATATTAAATTTAATTTATATGTAATTAATCAAATTTATTAGTGGAGCCTTTAAAATTATATAATATAAATTATCCAATCTGCAGACAGTACTGTTTCAATCTTATTAGATCTCGTCAGTGCAGCTCAGGTTTTGAAATAAAATGTACCGCAGAACTGGCACAATATATAGGCTAAGACAGGTATGCGGGACATGGTACACTGATTATGAACACAAAGAGTGCACAACCTCAACGAGTGCAAAATGCTAATATTATTCACAACAAAAATGCACCGTTTCGAACTGAAGAGTGCTCTACAAAACAACATACTATATATATGTATCTTTTTACTGTAAATCAGTTAATCTTATGTTTATAAGTAAATCGCTCTAAAATAATGGATCGTAATTACAAAAATATTTTGTTGCCAATATCAAGCAATTTTCTAAAAGGTTTCACTAAAAAAACATTATTTAATATTAATTTTATTTTTTAATATATATTTTTATGAAAACAAATATAATGGGGTTGTAGCTTGGTGGTTAAAATCCTTGGCTACCAATCCAACGGTTGTGTGTTCAAGTCCCGTCATATGTGATTTTCTCATGAGAAAAATGCTCCACTTTTAAAGGACTTTAATCATCTTGTGAAATCTGTTCAACTGAAATTGAAACTTTAAGAAGGATAGTGAATGAATTCACTTATTGTTATGGCTAAAAATTTAATTTAGAAACATATATTTTAAAAAGAAATAATTAAAGATTCCTCCAAAGCCTGTTGAAGAGTTTACTAATCATCGAGGCGCATTTGTTGTATGTCACTTAGCAGTAGTAAATTTGACAGTTAAATAAATACCATCCATAACATGAATTCCTAAATCCAAAGTCAAACGTGCCGCTAATTGTAAATACATGCTATCTGTTAATTAGCACATCATTCATTGTTCCAATCAAAACATTCATTCATTTTATTCCGGCTTCATTATGATGCAATCAAAACAACAACCAATGAAATATTTAAAATAACATTCAGGTGAAAACATTTTCGGAAATGCATGAAACTTTTCAACAAATAATTTTAACTCACTTATGTTAAGCTCTGTCTACACTATAAAACTTTATGTGACATGTCCATATATGGACACATCACATTTTCTGTCACATACAGTTTGATAGTGTGGACAGAGCTGGTCTCATGTCTACATTAAAATGTGCTCACCTCTGGTCTTGGTATGGCAAAATTAGGTAAGAATGAAATCTATGAATTTGAGCAACGATGTTACTTTTTTAATATACTCATTCTCCATGTTTTTTTTTTACATTCTGGCCATAGAGAGGGCAGGCTCTGTGTGGACGTAGCTTTATTTTTTAAATATTTTTTACATTCTGGCCATAGAGAGGGCAGGCTCTGTGTGGACGTAGCTTTATTTTTTAAATATTTTATATATTAAGAGATAACTTACTTATCCTTGTTACTGTTTCACTTGTTAAATGTAAATCATATTGTAATGGAACCATTTTATAGCCAATCGCTGTTATTTATATTCTCACAAATTTATATGTGAATTTTTACTATCGCATTTTAAAGGATCAATATTTTATATTTACTTAACAACATGTCTAATATTACACATTGTGTAAATCAAATGATATAGTTACACATTTCATTTCTAATTTGTCAACGCAATGCATGTCATGTCAACTTCTAATATAGTATCAGTCAATTTGGGACATCACTATTCAGGGGACATAGGCAGATCCAAGGGGAGAAGCCATCCAAGACCCATCTAAATTTCACGATTAGGTTCATTCAAGCCCTTTACAATTAAGCCCTGGGGACACTCTTATTAAGTGGACATTTTTCATGAAATGAACAAAACACGGCCAACTCCTATGCAGGGGCAACCCAACATTTTGTTGGCTTTCAACCGTTTTCATTTAAAATGGATACTTTTATGTGTTTTTTAATTTAATTGATTACAGATCTGACAAAATAAAGTAAAAATATACACAAAAAACGTATCATATTATGACGAAATTTTTTTTATAATACTACATTCAATTTTCAATCCAGAAATAAAATAAATAAAATTAAAATAATATAAAATTTAAAAAATATTTTTTATTTAAATTGTTATCAAGTATTAAATTAAAGATGTATAAGATAATGACAAGTAACGCAAAAATCATGACAACAGCAGGTGGATTAAGCAAGATAATAATGACATAAAAAACAGGTTAAGCATCATATCGCTATGGTTACAAGAAATTCAATTTCCTAGAAAAAAAATTGTTATTTAAAAATATTTTAAAAACAATCTATTAATGAAAATGGAGTTTAGGTAGAAGGAAGATTAAGCTGAAATTAATTTGATTTTAATAAGGTAAATGTAAATAATGCTTAGGTTAGTTGGGAGTTCAAGAGACTAACCTGGATAAATTCTCACAACTAATCTTTATTAGGCTAATACTGTAATCTTATTTACAATTTCTACACAATTTTACTACAACTAAATAAAGGTAATGGATATCGAACTAGCATATGATATTGAGGAGGTATTGGTTCGAGACCTGTCTGTGCCATGTTGCTTGTACCCTAGACAAGTTGTTTTATTAATATCATTGCCTCATCCTTCCGATAGGATGTAAAGGTACTGGTCATACATATCACAAACAATGAACTTTGTATCAGCATCAGGAAGCATGAATATAACCTACCATCATGCATACATAAAATAACGAAAATCCATCTGTTTCATACACAAAATACTTTTATAATTGCCACATCCTTCAGAAGGGATGTAAAGCATGGTCCTGTGTACACTTTAAAGAACTAAGTTGAAAATTATTTGAAGAAAGCAGACCTTGTCTTAAAATTATAGGTGTGCTACAAATTGCACTTCTCAATACATTCAGGGATGCTGTAGGTGTGCTGTTTGTATTTTGGTGTGTAGAAGTTTACCAAATTTCTGGGGCGGATCCAGACATTTTTTAGAGGGGGGGTCCGCCAATAAAAAGGGCACATCAGATATTGAGTATTTGAGCCACAGCCCCCCATGGTGGGGGTTGTGGCGAAGCGAATTTTGTTACAGGACACACTTAGATGGCCGGAAATGGCACTTTCGCACGCAAAATCCATGATAAATGGCACCTTTCTAGTTCGCCGGAAATGACACTTATTAGCAGGGATAACGATGCAAAATTAAAAGTTGTTATTTTTCAACCAATTTAAACATTATCTGTTGGTATTTTGTTTCAATATTCCAATAAAGAATCTGACTTGTAGTATTCGAAATATAGGGTCTAAAACATTGCCGAAAATGATCGTTTTTAGCCACGAACGTTGTAAACAAATTGCGCCATTTTTCGCTAAAATAATTACATATAATTACGTTTTATAGTAATTTCTTTTATATATCAACATTGGAAATATCAATAAAATATGTTATTAAATGTTTATAAAATATATAGAGTTGTTTATTTAACGGAATTCGTACAAATTCATTGCTCTAAATTTGTGTAGTACCGTTCAGTACAGAGAGATCACGTGACTTCTTGGTACATGCGAGAGAAAACATTCCGCTGTGGGTGATTCGCGTCCACCAATCAAATAGCCAGAATCCAAAATCATTCAACCGTGAGCTCTGCCGATCGCGGGAAAGCTCAGCTTTGATTGGCTTACGATGACATCATATCACAAAATGGTGGTTTTGTAGTTGAGCCTCACATAATTTTCACAAATATTGTTTCAAAAATGAAATAAATGAACCTTCTTTATGGTATGTGTGATTTTTCTTTAAAAGATTTGAATAATAAAGGCTTCATATCGAGAAAAAAACATTTTTTTGGCACTTATAATAAATATTTCTCAGAGAAAAAAGCACATGGCTTCAACTTGTAGAACTATATTATCTTGGCATAGGAAGACAAACAAATCCCAGGTCATGAGAGGCTCAACTACAAAAACAAGGTTGAATAGTGTAATTTCGATGATGTTTTAGTAAACAATCTACCGCGTATGGTCGTACGCGCTAGATAGTACGATATTTTAACTACATTTTTTACATGTTTGGTTGGATGTAATGGAAATAAAAAATAGTTGATCTGATGGAATGATATGTAAATAAACAAATACTCAAAAGAATTATGTTTACAGTTCAATTATTTTCAGAATAATAATACATAAAAATGTGTTTACCAATGGACAAATAATCGCGTCAATGACATAGCGCGCATGGTAACGTACGTGGAGTTGAATCGTAAAAAGTTTACATGCGCCCTCTGTAGTATGTGAAACGATCTATTTTTAGAAGTTTAAGTATAGAGATCATCACGCGTCACCACCTCTCACGATGCTCTTTGATCGGCCGCCGTAACTTAACATCGCGCTCATTGTGATAAATTTCTGTTTTTATTTTTGGGGTTAGTGTGCTGTGCATACTAATATACACACAAATATGTCACACAAATAAAATATTGAACCTTAAAATTTAGGGGGGGTCCGGACCCCGTGGACCCCCCCTCTGGATCCGCCCCAGCAAATTTAAGCGTGTTGTAAATCGCACTCCTCAAGGGCGGTTTAGGAGTGTGTTAGGTGAGTGATCGCACTAGCTCGCCTTTAAAGACAAGGTCTGAAAGAGAGGTTACTCTATCATGTGAACATGGGAGAGAATGAAGAATTGCGCACAGGTGTGGACGACACATATCTCCCAGTGTGCTGATTTCAGTTTTGCATTGGGCACTCTTGTGAGAACTGTATAATGTACATTAAAGAAGAAATAAATAATACATAAATATCACTTTTTACTTCAAAATCTATGTTCTAAATATGAATAACATGAATTTATAATAATATAATCATAATAATTTTAAATTTTAAATCAAGTACATGTAGTAGATTTTAAAAGCAGTTGAAGTTTTTTTAAGATGGCTGTAAGATCAAAGGAGAATAGCAACAACACTCATTCATCTATTATTTCGATAATATTTGTTTTACGATTCAAGTCGTAGACGTGCAGTTATGCTAATGTGCGGAGTTAATTTCAAAAAGAATACTAAATCATGTTTACTACACTCTTCTGATATTGCATCAATGTAATTCAAAGACAGCTATAAAGACCTATTTGTTATCTTTCCATGGCTATGTAGCGAAATTTACACTATAAGATAATTCTTTATTACCATATATAGGAGAGGAGGAGAAATGCTGTTAAATCTTTCTGTTGATTCATTGTCCCTCCTCCCCTACTTTCCGTTCATTCAGATCTTACACTTTTTAAAGATTTGTTTTCATTTTTCTTTTATTAAATGCAAGCATGGAAAGTTTGTATATTACATTATTTTCTTTAAAATATTTGTTTCATCCAGTTATGTTTTTTCTACCTGGTGGTTGTTTTACTTACAAATACTCTATAGCATACTTTATTCGATATTATGAATTTACAGTCAATGAGAACAAATATGACTAGTATATGAGTTCCATCTCACAAGGTATTATATTTTTTTAAAGACAATTTTGAATGTTAATAATTAATCCAGGTAATTCAAACTGATTGGATAATAAAGAAATTATTCCACAATACAAAATTTGGTCAAGGGTAATAATAATAATAAATGTACTGTACAAAACAGAAAAATATAAAAATTGTATATATCTTTTAATTTATATAATGCATGAACCGGGAATGAAAATGTCAAAAGGTCATTTGGTAATATAAAACCAAACTCAAACATTATGATGAAAAGGGAATGATAGAAATGATCTATCATCAAGTAGCAATCGGTAAAACACGACTAATTGGTAAAAGGCGATTCAGAAATGCAGATATCTGGCACTTTTCCTACAAATACCATTTCGTTCTTCCAATAAAACATTCATTAAAAAATATCTATAGAATAAATATGACTTATTGGGAGTCATAGAAACCAGAGGCAATGCCAGAAAACGCCATTATTCTGCTTCTTGTCAAATGTATTGATGCGCAGTGATCAAAGTGTTATTATGGTATAGTAATATTCAAGAAAAACATTAGGAAAGTACACACATAGGTTAAAGATATACAACACATATTTATCTGAACTGGCCAATATCATTATAAACCATGTTAATTATCAAATATATATATATAATTATAAAATAATTTGTAAAAACGATATTAGTATTTTAGTTTGACGTACTTTCCTTGTTTATTATTATCAGAAAAAAAATTGTTTTTATAAAAAATGTTCAGGGCTTTTTATTCATAACTTCGCTGTTGACTATACTGTAGGTTGCTATGACTATGAAATAGAAACCAAATGAATTTATCAATATTCATATAGATCTTGCAATAGAATTTATTTAAGGACTGACATACTTGTATTTAAAAAAATGCTTGCTTGCTGGTCTTAAAAATTGAACACCAAGCTAGTGATCTGGAGGTTAAGGATTCAAATCGCATTTAAAAATCAGACATGTATTCACAAATGTACAATATTTGGTAAACATTTTGTCCGAGTTATTTTTTTCCAATTTTTCCAAAAACTAATTCTAAGCTCACATCGCAAACATTAAGATATACATACAGGAAATAGTATGATTTTGAATATTTGTATTTAGAGCATGGAATTAAACATTCTTATGAGTTCATAGATTCTTTCTTAGAAGTTGACATTTAATCAAACAAGAAATTGTTATTTATGAATTAATAATTAAAGATGTACTTTTGAAATAAATTTAATGTAAATTTCATGAATAAATTATCCAATCAATAAACTTATTGTATGTACTCATTTTTCTCAAAGCCATATATTATCAATAAAAAGATAAATTGATTATGCTGATAAAAATGCTTTGAAATGACAAAAAAAAAATGTATTATGAATTTTAAAATAATTGTAATTATTATCATGAATAAAAAAGTAATTTTTCATAAATTTCAATTGTACTTGAGTGAGTTTATAAAGTGAATAGGTTAATAAAAGTGACTAGGTTAATAAAAGTGACAAGGTTAATAAAAGTGACTAGGTTAATAAAAGTTATAAAGTTTATAAAGTGACTAGGTTAATAAAAGTGACTAGGTTAATAAAAGTGACAATGTTTATAAAGTGACTAGGTTAATAAAAGTGACAATTTTTTTTTAAATGACTAGTTAAAAAACAAGTGACTAGGTTAACACAAGTGATTAGGTTAACCCAAATAACTAGGTTAACACAAATGACTACATTAACAGAAGTGACAAAATAAAATCTAATGTAAAGGAATGCAAATTACACGACAAATCACAAAACCTTGTCACTTTTCATATGTAACGTTAAGCATTAGTCTAAAATCATAGCTGTTGATCTAATCTGTACACTCGTCAAGCTGACGATAATGAATTACTTGTGTCATTTCTGTCTTTGTATAATTAAACATGCATCAGTTATACTGATACTATAGTCTGGAGATCATGTTATTAACGCCAATATGCTATCCGCTGGCCTACATGCGAGTTAGTAATAAACCCAATTAGCAAATCGTTTACGCATTTCAGCTTAAGTTCATCGCTAGCCTAGCTCTGCATACGTGATTTCTATCATAAACAAGCTGTTTTAAAAAAACTTTATAATTCTAATTTATACTACCGTATGAAGAACTGGAATTTAAGTTAACCGTCTTCAAAAAAAGTTTATTTTTGTTTTTTCTTTATAAAAATTATGAAAAATATTACTTATAATTATCATATATTATATTATTATTTATTTTATTAAATATTATTAAACAGAAATTAAAATTTCTGATCAATAATATTAAATTATAATGGTTTAAAACTAAATGATATGATCTATGTATTTACCTGCTTTAGTAAAATTATATTCTCTAGGGTCAAAGTTCAAATATATGCTCAAAGGACCAATGAGGAGGTGGTAAAAGACAGTGATACCAAGCCAATAGTCACATGTCATCACTTGTACTGTATTTCCCTATTAAATACTCATTGAACTTCAGATACTTGATAGTAATTTACTAGAGAACCATGTCCAAATAAACAAGTCTCAAATTTTTTTTCACAAATCACTTTAAAAGATTTTGGAGAAACACTGATCTTAATTTTTAAAAATACTTTTATTTATAAAGTTTGGTTCGCACTCGGATATAACGCATTGGCATATTGTAATTTGATGAATAGTTGAATTTGTAGGATGATCATCTATTGCTAGTGATTGGTCAAATTACTTTCGTGGAAACTTATAACAAAATAATTCTTACAAAGTTATATAATATCTAAAATCAAAATGTAGAATTACTATACTGTCTGTAGTAGTAACTGCAGTAAAATAGTTTTGGTGTGATCCTTTATCAAACTCATTTTCTTCAGACTCTTCCTAACTAATAAACCTTTGTTAATAATCCTATAAATATGAAATACTGTTGAAATATTGTTTAATATGAAGTAATATGAATAAAGTATAGAATTACTGAATAATATTTTAAAATAAGAACCTATTCTAAAGAGACCAACAAATGGCTACCAAGGGTAAAATAGAAAGTTAAAAGGCTAGAGCACCTGTTAATAAACTATAACATGAAAGAAAGTATTTGAAATGTGGTATAATGTAACCATGGTAATATCAATTTGTGATGGTCTTACTAGGGACAAGGTCATGTCATCACCTAGACACAAATATCCTCAAACTAACAAATCCCAATTATGGTGTAATTTTGTAAACAGGAGTATTTTATATGACTTTGTAGGCAAACTGTTGAAATATGTCTTGTTTTATTACCCACTGTTTATAGTTGAAATTCAGGATATAAAAGGGCACTCAGCTTTGGTCCATTATTCCATTGGGACTTTTTTGAAAAATATTTTCCATTGAAGTTGAAAAGTTAGGAACTAAATTCACATTCTGAACTTTACATTTCTTTACATTTTTTATAACATAAAATTAAATAGAATATTCTTAACAGAAAGCCAGAGTAATTAATCAAACATTACTTTCATCAACATGGTTAAAAATGACACACTTAGAAATGTTTCCTTTGTCTAAATATTTGCAATATAAAGGAAATGGGTGGTATTAAAATAAAATGGTTATCAATTTATAGTCACAGTATAATTAGTTAAACCTTTAATAATTTTAATTACCTGTACTTGTTTTAACTGTTTTTTGTTTGCTGTTATTTTATGTATAAATCTTCTTGAAGTATTTTTGATCAAAATTCAAATTATTAATTAATCCAGCTTATTAATTCATTCCATTGTATAAGCTGGATATCAAAATTTATAAATAATTGCAATTAATAATTTACTTAATAGGCTCATTGGAAGAAACTGTTAAATTGAATTTAATTTTTTATTATATTTTTGATTATTAAACAGAATTTTTATTTTTAAAATCTAGATTATGTTGGTGGCAGCATACTATATCTATCCTGTTGCTAAAATCCCTCATAAATAATAATCATACTGGTCTACTCTAGCCTGCATCAAACACATACCATAATCAAAGTACATTCAGGCAGTGTCTACAAATGAAGAGAGCTGATTGGACAACAGCCACCGAAAATCAATAATTACTGTGTAACAAAGCAAAGGGCTCTGTCACCCTATTGTTTACTTATGTGTACATGACTGGACTCGGTGTGTGTTCAATTGGATTGCATTAGCAAAGATGGTGGCATATAGCCTAATTGAATGAAAGCTTAGGGTTTGAATGGTGTGATAATTAAATTGGTTGCATAGAGATGGGTTATTAATGTTAATATTCTATATTAAGATGTTCATATTGTTTTATCAATTGATTACATCCATAAAAATGAATAATTAATTTTAAAATATTGAAATTAAACTGATGAACTTAAACAGACCTACTTTATTAATGTATTTTTTTAGATGTAAATTTAAAAACACATCAATTAAAATGTTTCTGGTATTAGCGAAAATCATGATAGAGGTTGATAAAGCTCTGTCTGCAAAAGGTTCAAAGTTCAAATCATGATAGAGGTTGATAAAGCTCTTTCTGTAGAAGGTTCCAAGTTCAAATCCTGGTTGTGTGGCTTTTCCTCATTCTCACAAATTAGAATTTCTTCTGTAAATGTTCTTTATAATAGATATCAAGCTCAGTGGTCTTATGGTAGGATGTCTACCTATTAAGCACTATCAAACTAGTTTGACAAAGAAAGATGTGATGTGGCAAAATATGGTATTGCTATACCAAAATATGGTAATGCTATACCAAAATATGGTAGTGATATGACATCATCGTGTCCATATATGGGCACATCACATTTTGTTGTCACATAAAGTTAGACAGTGTAGACAAAGACACAATAACAGACATAAAATTCAATTCTGACAAGTTTTTCAGAAGTATAGGTTGTACTGTATCCAATGTAACGTTAGACCACACATGAACCACAAGATTGACTGTATTTAAATCCTTTAAAGAACGTGATAACATAGCTTCAATCCTAAACATGTGGCCATATGGTATTTACCTACTATTAAGATCATAAACCTATTTTCACGTACATCATGTTTACATCTGGAAAGACATCACAGAAACCGACTAAATAAAGTTTATTAATTACTCTCATAACTTATTTCATTATTTTCCAAAATAAACTAATAAATCAATAATATTATTATGGCTCATTGTACCAAAGACATTAAACGTGAATGCATTTATTATAAATAATACAAATTAATGGACTTTATTATTATTTTAAGTAAATTTTCTTTTGGATGATCCAAAGTCGAATAAAATAATTCGTAAACTTACGTTTTTTACTCTAGCTTTCGCTGGTCAACGACGCAGCTTAATCATGAGTGAGTCTCTGTGACTTGGACTTGTTACCATTAGATCAGAGACGACGGCGGTTTGGAACTCCCAAAATTGTACAACAACTTACTAAAGAGGAGGCCCCGACAATCCCATTTGGGAAAACCTGAACGATCTATAGATGGCGCTATACCATATACGAGATCTAATGGTAACAAGTCCAAGTCACAGAGACTCACTCATGATTAAGCTGCGTCGTTGACCAGCGAAAGCTAGAGTAAAAAACGTAAGTTTACGAATTTTATTCGACGTTGGATCATCCAAAAGAAAATTTACTTAAAATACTATACAGTGATCCAGATGAACCTTTTTATCTTTATTATTATTGTCAACATAGAAGACACTGACCACCCTATCCACTACTAATATAATTTAATAACAAATTAAACAGCCGATTTGCGGACAATATCACGTCTGATGATGTTAAACATTAAGGCCATACCATACCACAGAATCTAACTCCTAAATATTAATTAAAACCTTTAACCTAAACCTCTAAACAATTTGTCACTAAAACTACAGTATCCCACATGGGATGAAGATTGCTGGCAATAGACATGATACTGCACGATGTTCAAGGTTGCTAGACTTGATACTGCATGTGTATCGGGTAAAATATTTCCTTTCCTTTACTAAATGTTTGATTGCATCGTTATTAAATGTCATATGAAATACCATTAAGAGACTTTAATTTACACGAATGTGATTTATTTGATTCACATAAATACATTTATAACTTTGTTTTTTTTTGCAATGCCGTATTTAAAAAACTTGTAACAATTTTTATAAGCTTGTAATTCTCTTTTTTACAATAAATTTTTTTCAAACTAGAAAATAAATAGAAATAGCACAATGAAAATTGTAATTGTGATTATGTAACAATCTATTTTACGAATGTTTCTATAAATTGTATAATTAAAATCACAAATTTGATTCAATTATTGAATAGTTTGCAATAAAATTTCATTATTAATTATAGAATAAATTATATATTATAATTAAATTGTTAACGGCACTATAAAAACTTACTTCAAATAAGCCACATTTTCAATTTATGCATACCGGGATAGACGTCAACATAAAATGGAAAATTAATAGCCTTTTGTAGCTTGGAACTACAGACAGCATCCAATGAGATCTTTCATACAACAGGGATATCTTGTTACATTACTCATTATTGAATTCGTTTAATCTGCTATTGATGAAATAATAATCTTATTTTAGCTTAGAAACAGCCTTAAATTGGCTGCAAAAAATGAGCTTCAATTACAAATCTATTTTGATTATAATTTCCTATTCATAATTATTAAAAATTTATTATTTTTTCAATCAATTATAATATAATATCAATTTTGACCTTATTAATATACAAATAATATTATTATTGTTTTTAATAATTTTTAAATTAATTTTATTAATCAATGTTGTATCAATTGAATTTTAGTAATCAACCGAAGAATAAAAATATTATTAACCTACATTGTTTATTAATCATTTTTAAATTAATTTTATTAATCGATGTTGTATCAATTGAATTTTAGTCATCATTTTAATCATTAGTTATCAACAGAAGAATAAAAATAATGATTTTCTGGTAAAAAGTGATTAAACCAGTTTCTATGGTAACGGACGATCGATTACAGCGTTTTGCATCATGTACCATTCAGAATGTTCTCCCTGAATATTTTAATTTTATAACAAAACATAATTTAAAATGTTAATATCAAGTATTTTCATATTTCGTAATCATGTACCGAAAAAAAAAAATCAATTTTAATATTGTCATTTTGCCATGCGACTGTCAAAGTGTAAACATTTTACTAAATTAATAATTAACCATATTTATACTTGTATTTTATTAGTTTTTATTTTGTATTTTATTTTATTTTTAAATTTTAATTTTATTTAAATGTAATTTGGAGCGATTTCTCAAAGGATCTGTTTTGGTTTTAGCCTATTCTTACTCCTGATTAATTGAGTGCCCAAATAAATATTAAACCCATAAAAGTTAATCCTCTAAAAAGGAGAAACATTTTAAAAGAATAAACTTGTTTTTGTTTTTAAAAAATGTCAATTTGATCACGCTTTATAGAGATTATTTCAAATTTGAAAAGTTTCATTAACAAAACAAATAGTTTTATGGCATAAAAATTAGAACAATTCCATAACTTAATAATCGCTTCCAATTAAAATAATTATTCAACAATCACATTCCTCGATCAAACAATACGCATCTAAGAAAAACAATGCCATTGTAAAGATGAAAGGACAGCTTTTTTAAAGAACCCGGGGAGCATGTCTAACGCGACTATCAAAGACCTAACGAAGGGTGAACTAAATACTGTAAGCGTTTTTACAATTAGGCTCAAACAAGACCGATTCTGTTATAGGTGTCAATATCGTTGAAATCGAAACTGGCTTTCTTTAAGAATCGAGTTCTCACGACTGTATACTTATAAACAAGTACTGTAGCAATTTTATTTTAACAATGTATGTAGGTTTTGAATAGAAATTGTTATTTCTACCAGACCCTTAAAATTACTAATAGTTCAACAAATATGGAAAGTCCATATAATTATTATAGAGAGTAAAACACAATAAATATGGGCAAATAATCAAACCACCCGACATTGCTTGTGGGTTTATATATATTATTTTACTTCAAAAAAGGAATAATTTATTTTTTGGATTCATACTGTAGTATACAAATAATGAATGTTTATGAGTGCAATGGTACAAATAATGGCACGAGGTGAATGATGAAAGGTTATATCAACGAGGCAAAGCCGAGTTGATATAACCTTTCATCATTCACCAAGTGCCATTATTTGTACCATTACACGAATACAAAACATTCATTATTTGTTTTATATAACATCTAGACGTTTTTTTTTCGTACACAAAAATGTTTCAAAAAGTACTATTTAACGATCGTTGAATAGTGCGTACTATTGCACGCCATGTGACCCACATTCGTCCAATCAAATGACAGGAATTTATATAGGTGTTATATAATAAATAATATTATACTTTCTTATTTTTATATTGATTAAGGTTTGTATGAGGCATAAACACTGTTTGAATCGCCTTGTATACTGCAAACTTTACTTCAGTTTTATACAATTTATTCAAGTAAATCTTTGGAAAAGCATAGCAATAATTTCAATCTAAAAGCAGATCCAACAAGGATACAATTCCCCCAGACCTATACTGTACATCTCTTGGATATTAATGCTAAAATTACAAGTTCTATTCTGCTATATTTAGACTAAATATTGTAAACTTTGTTTGTGTTCTTAACAGACAAAATAAATGATATTATTCTACTCGAAGAGAGACGATTGTATTGCATGGATGGGAAAGTTGAATCCAGACAAACGACAACTGCAAGGATATATTTTCACAAACAAATGAAGCATACATTTCTTGCATCCAGGCGGCTGTTCTTAGATCCTTTCTCAATTGAAAGATAAAAGTACAATATTGATTATGCCATTTGTAGGCGATGTTTAGGAAAAGAGAAATTAGGTCCATGATTGTTTGCTGGCTATGTTTCTAATGCATAACAACAAATAACCATCATTTAAAATAGATATAAAAAATAAAATTTAACAGATATTGTTTGTGTTAAGTTTGTGTTTGTTGCCGACTGTTACGACAGTGGAACCGTAATCCATAGCTATAAATATTGGGAAGGGCTCAATGCTCACTCATTACATGGTTCTGGTGATGGAACAAGTCTTCTCGACAATAAGCTGTAGGCCCTTGTACACAAAATGGTCGTGTGAACTTTAAAGAACCTATTACATCTTTCAAGACGAATAGGGAGTTACAGTGCCAGTTCACATACAGCCACTGTTTTGGACAGGGAGGAGAGTGCTATAATTGGCTGCACTGACATGATGTGACCTTTATGGAGAAACATGTTTAATGAAAATTGTAACATTTACGTCCATTAATTATTTGTTACGCGCCATAAAAAGCATATAATAAGGAGCAATAAAAATTGTGTACGTATGAAAGTGTTAGATCACATGTGATGCATATGTGACAATGTATCATAGAAAAAGTTGTAGATACAGTACCGAGAAGCGGCACACAAGATAACTCTAAGAAATAAATAGTATTTTCTAATGGAATTCTACTAGAAAAAGCACATAATATAAACTTATTATCTTTATGAGCTTGAATGACTGCAAATTTGCAATAACATTAAACAGTAATATCCATAATGACAATCGACAATAAAAACCGGGATAAGACATACAAACTTTACTCCATCGCACATCAATCATATTTACAGTCATGTATATGCAGGTGATTTCTCACCTGCTTTGACAATCCCACAATGCAACTACGCTATTGATCACCATACAGATTCAGTTTTGTAATTATAATTATCATTAGAATATACAAAATGAATATTTTTAGAACTTAAGGTATGAAGCTTATGTATGGATGGAATGGTTGATTTTAACCTTGACATATGATAAACTAATTTGTGAACTGAAGGTGGATAGGTCTCATCAATACACATGTTCTTTATGTAATTGGATCATTTTCATCAGTACAAAATCATTAATCATACAATTTCACGGATCTAGAACTTCTATTAAAATGGTAATAACTTTCCTCATTTTAAAATATAAAAAAAAAATTCATAATACTGATAAATTCATATTAAAATAGGTCATGAACTTTATGTGATCTTGGATTAAAATTGTCACATTGAATATCAATATGTGGAAACGTGACAAATGATTACAAAGCCGTTTATAATGAGTAGAAAAAAACCATAAAATTACCTTCTCTAAATAATCAACGTGGACCGTGTGCCATTCTCCATCGCTAACTCCTCCAGGTATGCTTGCCTCCACACTCGTTGTTTCGTCTCCCACAGAAAACGAGAACTGGACTGTGTCGTCAATGATTTCCAAAGCAATGAAATCGTTTCTCTGATTGTATCGGCCGTTGTAGAAAAGTAGTCCATTTCCAGTCAATGTGGCAAAACTATTTAAAGAACATAAAACCTTTCATTGGAAGTTTTTCAGAAAAGCAATTACCATATATCCTCAGATATAATCCCACTTCGGGTCTAATCCCACACTCTACTTTACATGTGATCTTACAAACAGGCATATCTTTGGGTGTATTCCCAGTATTTGGTCTGGATAGGCTTATTTCTAGCCAGATTAGTTTTTATAAGAACTGCTTACCAATCACTTTTTTACTGGACCAGGGTTTTCTCTGGGTATAGCCCCACCCCCAATTCGTGTTCTAGGGAGGTTGGAATATACCAGAAGATATACGGTATTAGTTATTGTACACTACTTCCATATTAATATCAAAAATTGTTTTATATTAAGTATGATTTTAGCTTTTGTTATAGAGTTTATTTAAACTAATTTTTTTGTAAATTAATATAAAGAATTACAGTAGTTCTATAGGCTTTTACAACATTCGTTGTTTTATTCTGAAATATTTATCACAATTCTTCACAATTGGGGGTTTGGGGGTTGGGGAGAGGTCATGTGAGAGTAGATATAAATCAGATTTTTACTTTACTGCATCACGTAAGTACAACTGTA
Source organism: Antedon mediterranea (assembly GCF_964355755.1). Classification (NCBI taxonomy): domain Eukaryota; kingdom Metazoa; phylum Echinodermata; class Crinoidea; order Comatulida; family Antedonidae; genus Antedon; species Antedon mediterranea. The sequence continues at coordinate 7,449,874 of NC_092678.1, forward strand.
AAGGAACAAAGGTCACAGACTGTACTTGGGACGTCAGCCATTTCTATTATTGGTAGCCCCAGCAACTCAAATGTTTGACTTTACTTTAATATCCAAACATCAAATATTGTTCCCCCAGCAAACGTCAGCTATTGGTCCAAACCTTTGTACAAAGACTGGATGAAGAGTTGTGTAAATATGCTAGATACAACAATGGTAGCTGCACAAAGTTATGTAGACAAACCAATTTGATGTTATAACAAGGGCTAGAATATAAATTTTTATAAGCCTAGAGAAGTATTACAGTCTCAAGGGAAGGAACACTGTTGTAACCCTCAGGATTTTACCTTTAACAGGTGGCCTAGTTCATAAACCCATTAAATTTTACTATGGAAGAATTAGTTTATGTCCAACAAACCCCTATAAAATATGCAACATTTATTTATTTATGTTTCTTTTTCTGCAAAAGATTTACCTGAAACAGGTGACCAGATTTTACAGACTGTATTTTATTTTGAGAATATATATGAAAGAGGCCCCACTGCAGTATTCTCATAATCGTTTAATCACACCAATAATACAATGTAAAGTTGCCGAGAGAAATAGACATTTTAAGGGACTAAGAGAAAAGATGCTTGTTGAATTGAAGTGAAGATTTACCAAAACAAGGCCAACAGCCATAAGTCACGTGCTAAAACGCATAGTGATACCAGACCGACAGACAGACCGACAGAGTGAACTATAGAGTCGCGTCCACGCGACTAAAAACAGAGGAGTTTGTATACTCGTTTCTACTCATCCCCATGTGTTCAACCTGTAGATTTGACCTTTGAACTTGACGCTAGTTATTTGTCCCTCTAACCCGACATGGGCCATTTGTGGCAACATTCGGTTAGAAAATGGCTTTTTAATTTATTTCATCAAGTTATACAAATAGTGGTGAAAATTTGATTTCGAGAAATGAAGATAGAATCGGTAAAATCAGTAAGAAAATTATATATTATTAGATGAGGAGAACTGAAGATTTGCTTTAAACAGATTCGGGCAAGTTGGCAGGTCTGGAATATTATCATGAGTTGAATACCGAGGTGAACAGCCACCTAGCAACAGATTCAACTCTATATCCAATAACTACATAGGTTGGTAACCTTTCAGTGACCTATTCAATTTAATGTTTAATAATATTTTTGAACATTGCAATTGGCAATTTCAAAGAACTGAAATGTACCATGCAAATTAAATTTCTCTATTGCAGCAAATGTCAAATTTATAGTGTTTAATATAGCATTAAATGCACTAGCAAGCTGTTAAAATTGTAAAGATAGGGTAACCTTGGTTATACCTTACAACTTGGGTGTGAGATAGTGAGGAAACCATCCACAATTATTATAGAAAACGGCACACTAAAAAAAGGCAGTCTAATTGGAAATTTATAAATGAAGGTTTAATTATTCTCAGTGCACAAATAATATATAGAATATTTAATTTAATTTAACCCAATTTTTATATTGTGCAACTTAATCATGGAATAATCTTCCGAACAGTATAGAAACATTTTTGTTTTCAAACAACTTAAAAAACAAATTAATACAATTTTGTTTCCTCCTCTTTTGCCGTTTACTGGAAAATCTTCATTGTTTATTTTCTTTAGATTGTTTTTCAATTTGTTTTATGTATGTGCATATTAAATTAGATCAACTTTTAACATCATAACTGAAAGTGTACTTCATATAAGAGATAGAAATGAATAAATATGATGAATGTAAATAAGAAAAAGTTAGTAAGAAGCAAAAGTAGTCTTAAAATAAAACAACAAACCTGAGTGAAATTTTGAGGCGTATTCTTTGAGTCAACGCATAGAACATTAGGAAAGCTCTCTCCGGGAAGTTCCGCGTCCGCATGTCACAGAAAGGCTCGTCATACCCCCCATCACATATGCACTCGAATCCACCACCAATGAGATAGTTTACACATCGTCCACCGTTTCTACATATGTAATGTTCATCTTCGCATCTATCTTCATTATAATTGATCTCACAATTCACACCTGAAAAGGAAAAATATATTAATTTATTGTTTATAAAGAAAAAAATGTTAACAATTAAACAACAAATGACAATTTATGCAGGCTTGTTGTCTACCGTCCAAATACATATATAAACACAATCATTGTTTGTTAGGATCTTGAAATATTGTTCTCACTATTTTAAACTGTTGCTGCTTGGGAATGTGTTTTGTACACTTAAAGATGGTTTGTTTCTGTTTAAAAAATGTCAAAACAATGTTTCCTGCAGGTTTTATAAAACTGTATTTTAAAATCTGTTTTTTTTTTCATTTTTCTGGCAAAAAAAGATCGTTTCAAAATAGGGTATTTTAAATCTGTATTTGTTTGCTCAGCAGAAACAGGCCCATAAAATCATCACCAACCCTGATTTTTTAAAATTCTTGTCTTTTTTATTCATTGCAAACGTGAAACTATGTTAAATGGATAAATTGCAAATAATTCAATTCTATCCAAAACATACTCATTGCATTCAAATAATCTAGTTCTGGCTTCTAAAAGAGCTTACATACCTTTGAATAGAAATAACAATTTAATATTACATGTAGTAGCAACCATTAGCTTACTTACTAAAAGCTCTAAAGCCTCTTTTACATATTCAGTGGAATCTAATGGTATATTAAGTAAGCATATTGCCAGTAATGTCAGGCTAGACCCTTTTACACTGAAGACAAATGACAGTAATTCAGAAAATTTTTCCAAAAAAAAGTCAGACGCAGATGACTTCTAAAGCTTAAATTCAATCAAATAAGGATATCAAGAACATCTTAAATTTATACTTTGATTTAAAACTGCTACAGTATACCACACAAACATGTGCAGATAGAGATGTTCCCTACATTTTCTGAAGATGGGACCTGATCTTCCCCCACTTTTCATCGACAAACCCATAAAATGTGTATACAGAAGCAACTTAGCAGCACTATCAAAAAAGTTATTTGAGAAAGTTTTTTTTCCTTGCTTCTCAAATTCCTGCACTTGGTATATTTTCATATTTTTGTTATTTATATTTTTGTAAATTTAAAACTGTTTCTTCTGTGTGAAATTCCAGAAACTATAAAATGTACAAACAGCATAACAGAGTTGAAATTCTATAGAGCCTGAGCGATACGATAACAGCTTGAGGCAAGTATAGTACAAGAAAATGACTATTTGTAAACAATGCTAGAAATATGATCACTGCAGAAATAATAAATAGGCAAATGGTTGTCATTGATAAGCAATAGGAAAGAATGATTTGTTGACTAAAACATGATCTGAATTCATTGTCAAGATAACAATGCAGTCATACTAACAGCATCAAAAAGCCTAATATACATTTTACATGTTACAAATTGATAATATTTGTTATTTTTGTGATATTTTAACAGAAAAAGAAATCAAATTATAAAAAGCAATACACAATATTTGTAGAAAGACTTATGAAATATTTGGCCAAATTAATCAAAATTATATTTTAAACAATTAAATAACAAAAAAAAGAAATATTTTGACAACCCCTGTAGAAAAAAAACTGTAGGCCTACCAGACTAATTTATTTATAAACCTGCACATCTTTAGTAGATTTTTTTCTCACCTGTGGAAATGTTAAAATAACATACTAGCTCCCTGTCTTTCTTCAGTTATGATTAAACTGCTCATTTAATGAACCAAAACCTAGGGTATCAAGAGGTTTGTTTATAACTAGCATCAGGGGCTTTTTATCACCACAATGTTTATGGCTTTTCTGTCATAGGCCTAGATTCTTTATACCTTCTGCTGTTGATCATGCAGGCTAAAGGTTGCTTTATCCTCTATGCCAATGATGAGGTTTTGATTGTCTTGGATGGAACTAGAATATTTTAGATGGTAATTCAATCTGCATTTATTTATAAACATAAATGCATTTACATATTATTTTCAAGTACTTACACAAGATATATAGGTCATATACATTTTGCTTTGGATCTTTGTGATTTAATGGATAATTAATGGCAAATGTATTCATTTTATTTTTGAACTATGCCAAAAGGTATTGAAGATTTCTGAACTGTTTTAAGAAAGAAGCAGAAACATTTGAAGAAGAGAATTATGTTGGTTGTGGTGATGGTAGCAATGAGACCATGGTGTTATTGTTGTCAACAAAGTGATTAGATGGTATTGCTGTATTTGGGAATAGTGGTGATGATAATGATATAGGAGTAATAGCCTTTATGTTGGTGGCATGGCAGTGGTTGTTTGATGTCACAGTGAGCATAAAATGTGTTTTTATCAGTTGCGTAGTGGTTGTGCTGATGTTTGCATTTTGGAGATGATGTCATAAATGGTAATGGTAGCATGGCATTGTTGACATTTGAATATAATTGTGGCAACCATGGTACAAGCGGGTGGTATATAGCAGGGACTATGGTGATGTTGGAGATTTAGAGCTGTCTAAGTAGGATTGCAATGGTGGTATTGATGTTTGTTAGTAATGGTGGTGGATGTAGTGGGACACCGCTCAGTGGTTTGTGTTTGGGGATAACATAGTAGAATTGATGGTGGAATGGCAGTCTCAGTGGTTGTATAGAATTTCCTTTGGTGATGTCATAGCACAAAGTGGTGGTATAGCAGTGATATACCTGTAAATGTTGTCAACTTTTTGTATCAAATTTTTTGCAGCCTAGAGAAAAAGGTAATTGTTGCATGCAACAGCATAGCGTGAATAACCGATAACTTTCAACTCGTACAAACAGGCCCCTAAGTTGATAAAAATAAGACTATAAAATACAAAGACCATAAAACCTACTGATGACACTACAAATGCATCATAAACAACTATTCATCATCATAAAATGAAGGCAACCAATAAACACACCGTGCAAGTGACATTTATGAAGTTTTCTGCTGGGATTTCACAACAGACACACTCGTAATAAATGTTATATCAAGTCTAAATTAAATTCTACAATTTCAATCAACTCAAATGCACAATAACATTAGTGATATACTGTCGTTTATTTTCCATAAAATCAGACAGATGGGTATTTTTATCACTCGCAGACATTTCTTTTAATTAAATTAGATTTTTTATTAATTTTTATTATTTTATTTAATTAAATTTCTTTAGCTAGAATTGATAGATTATTTGTTCTCCTGTAAAGCTATTATAAATCTTTGTAAAATATAGAGATGAAAATTTCCCAGAATAGCAGAATGTCTATTTACACAGGCAAGATAGAAAGAATATTGAAAATGATAATGTATGCATTAAATAACAAATTAATTAAAAAATAGATTACTAATAGCAATGACTAAAAATATTATTAAGAAATTGCTGATTTAGAGTGTGCTTTTAGTTTGTTTATGATCATTGTGAGTACTAATAAAAATCTACTGGAGTTGTGAGATGCTCGGCGACATTCGACAAGTACATTCAAGTAGCTGAAGTGAGCTTTACCGGCTGATAACATATTTGATCTTAACCGTATTGGACAAGCTCCCTCGGATGTTGAAGTATATGAGGAAATGGTTATTGTTATCAATTATTATTAATGAATATATATTAGATATAGTACCACTCTGATGTAGACTTAGTGAAAATGATGGCAATAGACAGCATGGAAGTGGAAGTAATAGGGCCAGGAGGGATGTAAACTGTACCTAATGTACAGTACATTTGGTTTATTTGGTCTCCTTTGACGCCCACCAACATTTGTTATTCTGCATCCCCCCAATATTCTACTGTAGTACAGTATACACTCAACTCTCCTAACAATATCCTAAAACATTTTGTTAGGCCTTCCACTCGTACAGTAGCCATTTTTCCTGAAGTGCCCTAAATAGTGACCACTAGTAAATTGCTAGTAAAAAGGCCTCACTCATTTTAGTTGTATGGTAGTACACAACACTTGCCCCTTTTTATGGAAAAAAGAACCCCCTTTAAAAATCCTGGCTATGGGCTTGCACCCCAGCCTAAATTTAACATAGCACGTCCCACACAAGAAATCTATGGTTACTGGAAAAAAATGCACTTTTTTTTTACACCAAGTTAGCTAGCTGCTACATCCAACATTTTTAATTCACATATTTTTGCAATATTCCATGTTGACCATTTTTATTTAAATTTTAAATTATTATTATCCAGGTCCGCATTAAAAGAGGAGCAACAAAAACATCCGGTTAATAATAAAGTTTAAAATAAAATCCTTAATCTTAAAAAATACCATTAAGAGTATCAATATGATATAATTCACTGAGGGTGGATGTACTATTGCACTGATATTGGATGTCTACAGCTCTACACTATCAAACTTTATATGACAACAAATGTGATGTGTTCATATATAAGGTAATGATAATATTGGATGTCTGAAGCTCTATACTCTCAAAGTTTATGACAAAAATAATGTGTCCATACAGTATATAATAATAATAATAATAATAATAACAATTATGATAGATCTATATAGCGCAATAAACGACCATATTTGGGCACATCACACTTTTTTCTCAAACTGGTTTGACAGAGCTTTACAATTTAATTCTTGAAGAACGAATACACTTACTTAATACATCACAATGTACTGCTGTAAGCTACGTTTTATTCTGTTAAAGATTTTCATTAAAATGAATATGACTCAATAGCTTTTAATAAGAAGCGCTCGTAATACACTACTTCTTACTATTATGATTACAACCCAGAAATTGGCATCATGAAACTAGAATTACTTTCAATGTTTTCATCTATCAGTATTTTGTTATTAAAGATAATAATCCAATATAGTTTCATCTCGATCCAATTGCAAAAGAACTCCAAAACAGTACTACTGTAAATTATTGAATATTAACAAATACCGTAAGCGTCTTGATTGTGTAAGTGCAGCTCTGAAACATACAATACATGTTTATGACTGCTGTGGAGCTTACGTTTTGAAAATAACTTGTATTTTTAGTTTTTCAAAGTAATAAACAAGCCTACAGTATGGTGAAATAACAAAATAATTACAGACGGTTACATGTGTCTCCTGACCAAACCAAATCACCATTTTCCAACAACTTAAATACTACTCATTTATAGCTAATTTATCTAACTTTCGCGAATCACATTCACTTTTTATTTTTACTTTGGATGGTTCATAAGATCTTAATGTATATAATAAAATAAGTCAGGCAATCAGAAATTTAGAAAAATACATGGCAAAATACAACATTAAACAATTTAAAAATCAGTGCAACAGTAAGACTAGTTAAAAAGGATATATCGCAAAAAGTAAAATGCTTAACTATTTCATTGGGGTCCAGAACATGGAAAACAAATTAAAGTTCCATACACAAATTATAAAAGAAGAAGTTAAAAAATCAATAATCAAAAAAATTGTAAAATCGTTAAAAAGAAAAAAAATTAAATATTTCAGCCTATATACATATTACAGGCATTTAAATATATAGCATATTTGTAACAGGATAATTTGAAAATTGTGGACAAACGTATAAACATACTACACAAGTTTGCAAGTATTAATATTAATTAATACTAATGTTAGATTATATTATCTAACACCTAAATAAATTCCAGTCATTTGAGTGGACGATTGTGGGTCACATGGCGTGCAATAGTATCTAACTGGGGATTTTTGTAAAATTTATTCTATAATATAATGCAAGTACTATACTACGATCAATAAACTGTAATCCTTTGATATGCAACAATTAATTTAATAATCCAGAATACAGTAGCAAATAGCTTAATAGCTGTCTATAAAATTATCATCAAGATCACTTCAAGTGACCAGGCAATCAATCGGTCAATATCATATGTCAATATCTAGTGGTCAATCTACAAGTCCAGTGTGTAATGATAATCTGATCCTTTGCTAAGTGGTTTTAACACTTTCACCCTAAAGGTTTGCTGGAATGAAGATGTCAATAAACTAGAATAGATCTCTCATCTCAGCTGACCAAAACATGTACTGTGTTTATTCTATATAGGAATAGTTGCTACAGCTGTTGTGGTCATGAGTTACTTTCCCGATTGATCGTAATCAAAACGGTACTGGGTATGGTCTACTAGCGTTCCTGACCCCAACAAATACATCCATTCATAGAAGCCTTAATGAAGTAAGCCTACCTGGTGGTGGCCATTGAACGGTCCCGAGATAACGACTATACTTCGGCTTTAGTCGATAGAAGATTGAAAAAAATTGTTAGAGATAGAGTATACGATGTTTGATTATGTGTAGATATGTGATTTGTTCTTTTATTCAAATGATGTTCTGCATAAGGAAACGGAGATAGTAGTTGGGTGTAATGATTTTTTATATCAATTAATTAAATTATTGTAGATTGTATTATTATGCGATAAATATTATTTAAATATTTGATATATTGTTATTATTGGGATGCATGTAAAGTATAAAAGTATACCATATATTCCATGTATTTTTCAATATATATTCATTCTTCTTCAATACACTCAGGAGTATAAACAGGTACCAAGCTACATTATAAAATCGCATACATGAGTGAATATTTAGGTTATATGCATTATCATGCATATAACCACTTGATTCTGTCAGGATCTTTTATATTTTCTTATAATTATTATTATCTATTTTTCATATTTTTTATTTTGCTCCAGTAATAATTTAGAATATATAAAATAATTATCTACATGATTGTGTCAACACAGCTTTTAAAACAGAGTAACAAAAATGTGCCTTAGTACATTTGTTAGGCCTAACCAATTCATTATGGATGAATACATTAATTTAAACTAAAGTTACAGACCATTTCATAATTATTCTTACTACAGTTACTGCAGTAAAACACTATTTTTTAACCTGGCACTTATTTAGCAAGATAAGGCGTGGCTCATGGGTGATACCACTGTCTTGGAGGGGAGTTCAGGAAGAAATTTTTAATTTTCGGTTATGTTCTCCCCTTGAAGGGTAAAGGCCTTTGTCGGTTCATCCAGGTAAAGCTAATCACATAATAGGCACACTGTTTATTGCAATGATATAGCCTCATAAATTTCTAAATTTAAATATTTAACTCCATTTCCTTATGTAGAACATCATTTGAATAAAAGAACAAATCACACATCTACACATAATCAAACACCGTATACTCTATCTCTAACAAATTTGTCTCAATCTTCTATCGACTAAAGCTGAAGTATAGTCGCTATCTCGGGACCGTTCTATGGATACCACCAGGTAGGCTTACTTCATCAAGGCTTCTATGAATGGATGACTGGTTGGGAGCAAGCACGGTAGTAAACCAAACTTAGTACCGTTTTGATTACGATCAATCGGGAAATTACCATTAAATATCAGAATTTTACTAAAAAGGCCAACATTATTATAGTCGCTGCCAGAATTAAAGACTCCGGATTTCTTTAACACGTATTGACAAGGAAGAGCAATCTCAAAGTTGACTGCAGATTAGCAAAAAAATAATTATTGCTTTTAACTAATTCATTTCTGGCCTAAGGTTGCCTTTTTATAGGTTATTGATTAATGGTAATTTATTTATTTAATAGATCTTATCACATTATGATAATGAGGTAGACCTGCCATCTGTAGATACTAAATGTTAAGTAAATATCAAGTCTAGTTTAAAATCATTAATATTGGGTTTTTTTTTGGCAAAGTACAGGTGTATAGCTACATAATGGCTTACATAGCTAATAAAACAAATATAGTGAATAGTCAATCGTGTTTGCATTAAATAGATTACCCTTTATAATCATTAAATATTCATACGGATGTATACACTAATATCAAATAAAACCAAATAAAAATACATTTTTGTTGCCATTAAAGTAATATCGTGAGTCATAATTTTTATAGAGATAAAATCAATGCATTTGATTTTTGTACAATAACCCTTATCCTTCATAGTCTAGGCACTTTATCCTCTGCAGGTCGTTGTCAATAGTTCTATACACGTGATAGTCAAATTTAGTAGTTTTTGGACAGACTACAGGTGTTCGTGTATGTTCTTTGTTTAAGATATGTATTTGATACGTAGACATACACTTTCAATTTACTAGCTAAGATAGAAGGAAATTGCCATCAAAGATGAACGTTTAATTTAAGCAAAAAACGAATACAAATGGGCCAGTAAAAACTGTCTATAGTTAGTAAACTTGTCTAATAATGTCAAGGAGTCCGATGGAAATGTTACCAAAACAATGAGAAAAAAGAACAAGGAAGAAAACAATCCTGATTACCTCCTCAGAATATTTAAAGTGTGTTTTTACCACAAGAGAGAAAACACTATATTTCCCTCCTTAAATCTTATACTGTACATAAACATTTTATGTAAAGAAACCAATGGAGAATACCGAATGGATATAATTAATTTTCTTTTACGGTAATGATATTTCAACTAGCCTACAGTACTTTTTCTACATGAGAAAAATGAAATTCAGATATTTCTATTAAGGCTATAAAACTTAAGCTTTAAAAAACCTAATCTTGCATTTAGATATAGTATTGCAGCAGAAATATCATGTCAGCATGGACAGAGAGAAATAAAATAAATATATGAATGATCCTTGGTTCAAAGTTAGGCCCATTTGAAGTCTCCCTTCCTTAATCAATGACCATGAATTCTAGCAATAAAATCAATTCCATACCCTCTGTTTTCTAGGCCAATATATTAAATCAAGCCTAGAAATTGACCAACAATTTAAAGACCATCACAAACAGAACACGTGGATGATCAGAATAAGCTTTTATGGTAGTGTTTTCTACGAATTCCTAACATATATCATTAGCTGTATAACCACATCTAAAGAGCTTTGAAGGGCCAATGTTATTCAAGAACAAATTTATTGTTTATTTATACATTTTTATTACAACTCAAGGAAATGAGAAATACAGACAAGCATTCCTGAAGGACAAAATTAGAAAGTTTGTCAAAGAAAACAAGTATAAGAAAATACATAAACTTCAGTGCATTGAGCAAGTTTAAACACAATATATTGAAATACATGTTGTCGTATAATTTTATTTTAAACAACTTCATATTTTCACTTTGTAGCAAAATGAATATAATTATGCAAGTGAGAAATTAAATGTATGGTTTACAAAATTTGGTAAACAGGTGCATAATGAAAATAGTATTTTCCTATGTAAAATTGATTTTTTAAAATTTTTTTTTGCTAGAAATTTGCATAAATGTTGGTAAATTTCTTAAATAAATTTCGCAAAAAAAATGGACCATTAATAACTGCTGAATAAAATATATTTTATAATATATAATTTTAAAGAGAAGGTTTATTAAAAAAAACTGTTTATGTTGTACTAATAAAGTGATATCAATATTGATAATTTATTTTGCTTTTTAACTGAAAATCTATAATATGAAAAAAGATAATGTTTTGTATATATTTGTTTATGTATGTTTTCCTATAAAACCTTATCAATCTCAAAGTAGTCAATGAATACTTTATATCAGACAACAGATATTTATGACTTCTGTAGTGTTTCATTAGAGTAAAACGCATTAAAACTAAATATATGAGAGAGAAAGATAGGTAAAGGGTGAGTCACGTTCAATCCCGCACACACACGCAAACAATGCTTAATCATTTCAGATCGCGATTAACATCACGCTAAATGTCAAAATCATAAAGCAATATTAAAGAGATATATCAGATTTATTTCAATGTTTTTTTTAAAGTTAAAATAAACAACAACATTTTCTTTCTGGATTTATTTGTCCAGAAAAACGTTTTTATTTATTTGAATAAGTTTTTATTTATTCAATCTTTCACTCAGAGGCTCCTAAGAAGGCAAAAAGTTTCATATTGTACATAAACATATTTTGCATTAGTTCAGAATACAGAAACTTGATTGTTGTTGCCTGAAACATACAAGCATTTGTTGTGTAAAAATTTGAGAAATAAGTATTTGTATATATACATCAAAATTATTATTACAGAATACTAAACTTTATTGGTGTCGCATAAAACACACAAGCAGCAATTGTTGTGTAAAAGTTTGAGAAATATATATATATATATATATACATCTAAATTTTATCTGTACTGTACAATTTAAAAACTTGATATAAAAAGTTTTTCACAAAAAAGTTCATCCGTTGAAAATTTTAAAAACCTAAAAAATGCTGTTAAAATAAGATAGAAAAAGAGTGTTCTGTTCTCACAGAATACTGATATGCTAAATTTTTTGAAAAGTATAATTTTTCAACTTTATAGCAATATCGTTTTAGTATCCTTAAACAATTTTTTTTTCTGATAAAGGACAAATTAAATCAATTTACGGCAATGGATTCTTCTGATGTGTTCTACGAGGATGCATCTATTCAATAATAATTGAGATTTACGACCAGGGGCAAACGCATATGAATCATTCCACGTATAATAGTCACATACGTAATTTATAATATATTACTAAATGTAATTCATAATCCCATATTTTTTAATTTATAGCTGATATCCACAGTTCGCATTACTTAATAATTCTTGGGTTTTTTTTTTATCTTTTATGGGTCTCTCCCATCTTTATTCATTCAATCTTTATTCATTCAATAATGTATATACAAAATTCATTATTATATAACATAATAAAATAATATAATATAATAATTCTTGGGTTTATGTTTCATAAATGATTTGCGATAAAACATGCATTTTCTAGAAATTTGTAAAATTTTTTGTTGATAATACACAAAGTTTATTGCATCGACTACCCTACCTAAAAAAAAATGTTAGTATAAAAAATACAGTTGCTGCAGTAATTGCAATAGAATAATTTTGTCAAGGTCTCTCAAGTTATTCATTTTGTTTTTTGTCTTATGAAACATTTCTAGGTTACTCAGAAATTGTCCTTCTAGCGATGTTTAGGAATATTTTACTGTTATTAGTTTTTCCCCCTATCGCTGTGAGCAAAATCATTAAATTTATCTGTGTTGCTATGAGAACAGTTGCCAGAAAATTATTTTAAAATAAAGTTGTGATGCTTTCAGTTTCTTTTCAAAAGAAAAAAATAGACTATATTATAAACAATTTTTTTAGTAAATGTTCTTAGGAACTTTTTCACAAAAATTGTTTATGAATTTAACAAAAGTTCGTGTTTTTAGGAAATCACATTTTATTTCAAATATTTTGGGTATTGTTAAATGTTTTTTGTTGATGGAAACCCACTACAGCAGAAACAGACCTCTTTACAAGTATTGACCTTAGGAATTTCTCCTTTTCTTTTTATAAGGGCCTGTTTCTATAGAGCAGAGAATACAGTTTTGAATACCGTTCTTTACAAGAACCGTTTTTTCTTGCCAGCAGAAATGGGTCTCCACAAAAAACCACAAAAAAGAACCGATCTTAAAAAACGGTTTCAAAAACCCCAATTGATTGCAAAGAACCGTTCTGAAACCGGTTTCCGCAGAGCAATTTTTAGCTGCAACGCGGTCTCAATTTGACCCCAAAAACTGAACTCTGCAGTCTGCTGCACTGGGACGATTGCGGTCAACTAAGTCATTTTTATTTCTCTAGATAGTGAGTATTTTATTTAACTAAAAAATGTTGACCGATGCCATTATGAGGTTCGTAAAAAATATGTGAAGGGAAGAAGATAAGGGGACTTGTCGGGAGTCGGAAGAAACACTCACGTAGGCCTAGGCCTACATGTTTTAAGAATATTGTAAAGCCTGTGAAAGCTAGACGAGTTCAACTTGACAATATCAGAGGGTGTGACGTACCTATACTTTAACCAAGGACCACAATAACGTTTCAGGTAATAATTCCCCCTTCTATGATGAAATGGATGCTATTTCCTGGGGATCGCGCTATGCGAAAAAAAAGTAAACATGACCTCGATCCAATCACGCTTCCACCTAACGAACTGCATTGTGGTGTATATAATGACGTCATTCATAACGAACGCACATGGACGGAACCGGTTTTATTGGAGTAAAAATTGAGCTGCAACGCGATCTTTATTTATAAACAACAGCCGAGACCGGTTTCGAAAAAACCGTTCTTTTTTTATTTTTCAATAGAAACAGGCCCTAAATCTTCCTTTTTTAACAATCTTTTTTTTTTTAAATAATAATAAACAGTAGAAATGTTTAAAAGATTAATAATTGTATGTTATTACAATATTACAATGGGGCGAGTTTAATTGTTACTGTAGCATATTTGAAGAAAAAAGTGATTTAATATTTTGTACATAGATAAAATAACAAGACATGGTGCATTGTGATTTATTGCTTCGGACAATGATACTTATTCTAAAATATTCTAGTAGAACAAATGTTACCCAACGTTCGTGCCTTTGTGGACATTTAAAGCATTGGTCAGATTAGGAAAACCAAGACAAAAGGCTATATGTTATTACAATATTACAATGGGGCGAGTTTAATTGTTACTGTAGCATATTTGAAGAAAAAAGTGATTTAATATTTTGTACATAGATAAAATAACAAGACATGGTGCATTGTGATTTATTGCTTCGGACAATGATACTTATTCTAAAATATTCTAGTAGAACAAATGTTACCCAACGTTCGTGCCTTTGTGGACATTTAAAGCATTGGTCAGATTAGGAAAACCAAGACAAAAGGCTATCAATCACCCAATCAAGCTTTTCTATTTTATAAGTATTCATGTTCACTTAAAAAGAACAAAAGAAGTTAGCAAACAGTGTGGTGTTTGTTTTCCAATTTTTATGAGTTTACACACATGTTATGAATCACGTGCAACTGGCGATTTTTAATAAACAATTTATTATAAGAAAATATTTGTGTAAGTTGTGATTTTTTATTTCCATTATGCATGTTTTGGACGCAGCTTCAGAAGTTGAAGTGCGATGCTGATACAAAAATCATTGTTACCAACATTAGTGCAATACCCACTACTAGTTACTGACACATACCTAAACATAGTCTGCTGGCTTTGTCTGGAAGTACAGTATGAACGCCAGGCTATTGATCTGGATTCTGTGGGTTTCGATAGACGCCATATAATATTCTGCAGTATTCTCTGTACTAAGAGTATTACTTCTACTAGCTCATGCCTCCACTAAATTGGAGCTTTCCAACATACTATTACTACAGTACTCTCATTTCTTGAGAAGGGAAAGCTTAGCACTAAAATAGACCTACCTAGAGGTAACAAAGTCTACTAGCCCTTCCCATAAATATGGATAAATATGAGTATTACTCATTACTTTTTGATTATCCATGAAAGCTAGGCAGGAAAAAAACGTACTATTCAAGTTCGACATAGGTAAAACGACATTTTATATGAATACACGACTATTCATTGACACTGTATATGATTTATAGTATTTTGATTTACAAGTTAATTATAAGTGTAACTATGCTAAAGCCAGCAATCATATAGGTGAATACATCGCATGCCATCGCTCTGATAGATCCACTATTGCAAACTAGTCTGTCCAGTACGCATATCAGGATTATCATATGTAAAGTCGTGATATTATTGTGATCTAAAATCATATATCAAATTCATATTGAATTATGATAGAGATTTGAAAAATCAAAGCATGAAATATAATCCTGATATTGAATTACATATTAATAAATCAAGAAAAATATTTGCAACTTCTGTAACATTTTCAAGATCATTAATTATTTATAGTATAATAACTTTGTATCCTGAGGCAGTACATTAATATACATTGTAGTGACTGATTGACCAAGCAAAATTAAAAAGTTAAAATTGCAATAATAAAACCGGTTTTATACTAGGCGATTTTATTATTATTTATAATGAGAACAGTTGTTTTAACTAGACTGATCAGTAAGTAACATTACAAAAAAGATGTTTAACCCACAAGGCAAATTATTGTAATAATATAATATCTCACAGATCTGCGTAAAGGCCATTACTCACTACTTTATCATGCAGAATTTTACAAAGGGCAGTTAGCGGCATCTTGTCTATTCAAGAATGAGGGAAAACACATAAGTTTGGAGGGCCAAATATTGCAATATACTTTTAGTTATACTATTATTTTCACTCAGGCCATATATATAAAATATAGTTACAACTACCATGTTTTTGGATTTATTTCTGAATAAATTGAGGTAAAAAGAGGGTCGCTGTAATTTTTAAATTATTTAAAGGGGAGTTTTCTTGACCAGGAGAGTTTGCTTCAATGACATGAAAAGTTTGCTTTGACTGGGGATGTCACACGAATGATAAAACCTCCCCTAGGCTACAGGCCTAGCATAATCCATTCAAAATCTAATTCTCTAAATTATTACTACAATTGCAAACAAGTACATCTCACCTTTCTCAAAATTCTAAGTCAATTCTCCCAAAGGGAGGCAAATTATCGGCAAATTGAAAGGAATTCAAATTGACATAAGGCAACCTTACAACTGTTTGGGAACATACATTTAAAATGTTGTCTGCATTCTATGGAGGTTTTTAGTCCCAAATGGGAGTTATAAAATAAGCACACTAGATGCAATAAATTTGCTTTGATCAATTTATGTTGTTTAGTTACCTCAATTGGTGTTTTGAAATTCCATTAACAAAATAAGATAACTTTAACTACCAAACCATCTGTGTTTACAGATTTTAATTCATGTAGTTTATCCCTGGAAATATCAACATTTTAATTTAAAACAAACTTGCTTCATATGAATAGGTTTATACTGTCTAAATTTTAAACATAATAATATTAAGAGCTTCATCTGTTAGCAAGCATAACAAATAATTACTTGATAAGATGAACAGCAACAAAATAAATAATAAATAAAACATTTAAATTGTGCCAAATCCACTCAAAAAATGATCTAAAGGCCAATTGTATCCAGAAAGTTGATCAGTTTTTATATTAATTTTAAATTAATCAAAAGTTGGTAAATGTCTGACAAAAGGAGTAATCTCGTTCCAGAGAGAGGATGCAAATAATTTGTGCATCCACCAATGTGGAAAGGGGGTTGGTTTATATAATGGGAATTCTATGTAAAGGTAAAGTCTTTTATTAACGAGAATAACTATTATACAAAATGTCTGTTTCTATCATTATGTTGTAATGCATAATTTTCTTTTCCAACATAAATTCCAAAGTTTGTGAAAAATAAATCATAAATTGAAATAAATTTTTACTCCAGACTACACAAATAATGTCAGTTAAAATCCGACACAAAAACACAAATATGTAGGGTGGTGATCTCCAACAGTGTCGATCATTAAGGTACGAATACACAGTGTGGGGCTTGCTGGATCATGATTTTCCATGAGAAATGTTACAAATTTTGCCCTAATTAAATGTATGGAGCTCTATAATCAGATGTGCTGTGATAGAACTCTGTATCAGTTTATCCTAATCTTATAAAAGATCTCACAGGAGCGTAAATACAAATACAAAAGTCATACAAAACTTCTCAATGAATTTCAGTTTCATCTGTCTGTCTGTCCACAAGTAGTAAAGTAGAGTAATTTGAAAAAAATAAAATGCCACACAACATACTGTAGATGTGCCTGGTATTATTTAATTTGTTATCAGAAGGGCTCATCATAATTCTACCTTTTGTGGTTCAACACTTATATTATTAGCCGAAAATGAGCAATTCAGTTCAATAACAAAGTACATAGTGAGAATCCGCTGTTTACAATACCAACTCCTGTTATCTGGCAGATCAAATTCAAGGGAAATATTATCACATTATTTTAAACAGCTGATACCAGGAGGTGTTATGGCTACAGGCCTTTTTAATAGACGTCAGACAACCGAAGAAACAACTCAACTGCACAAATGAAGATGTAGACAAAGTTAAATTAATTATTTTAAATTGAGCTGATTTTTAGAAATTCTCTTCCCTTCCCCTACCCATATAACTATCCTCCTGGGACAACTAAAATATACCGAGAAAAAACAGATTACTCCTACTTAGGACAATCTGCCAGTCAACAAATTAAACTATCAATCAAAGTGTACCAGTGAAAAATCCAAGATTTTGAAATAGGAGGAGGTGGATGGCTGAAAGTAATCACAAAACCCATGAGGGGGTACACTACAATAGTTGCACCAGGGAATTGAACAACTCCCTGGTTGCACTAGCTAGAGAGTAATTGTACTGTGTGGTTGTAAGTGGTTGTGCAGATACTGAAATTGTTTGGCAAACTGTTCAAAATCGTGTGTTCAACAGAAAAACAATGGCCAAATGTAAAGATGTTTTAAGAAAGCCTTTGTAGACACAATTTCCTATTCCTTGTAAAAAAAACATTAACATTTGAACTACTTTAGGTCAACACAAATTTTAAAAGATTAAACTCCATTCACTTGAAACTAAATGTGTATTGATTTTGTACTTCAGCAATCAAATGTTCCTAATTAGTCTATTTTCATGAGTCTTGACAGAATTTCCAACAAGTTATTGGAATAAATATTTACACACTTCAAATATTCATATATTGTTGTTAAAACATTAATTTCAGCCAGTGAATCTCGTTTTAATATTTGATTTGTAACTTGCGAGGAAGCAGGATTATTGACGCTGTAAACATGCATGGAAATAATGTATCCATCAACAAGCAGATACGAGATATTAAACCATCGTTCATCGAAAGCTAATCACTGTACATGCTTGCTCCGTATTTACTGTATGATATCAAGAAGCTGTCAGAGAGAATGTTGGTTGGAAGTGAAACAGACGATTGATTCTTTAATCAAACTATTAAAAAATGGATAAAAACCTGATGGAATAGCACATCCAATTACATATTAAAGAGGGCATTCTTTGAAAACAGCTTTGGTGATTTTTTAAAAATTGTGGCCACCTAATTTTACACTAAAAAAGGCCATTTTTGTATGCCTTTTCCTTTATAGGAATTAAATTGCGGTCTATCAGAGATATGTTGTAGGTTAGGTTGTTCTGCATAGAAACGCGCAAACAAAAAAACAACATTGTCTAATGTTACATTTTAAAAACATGGTATATACAGTACACTGTGGTTGAACAAGCCTTCTCTGATTTGGAATTAAATCTAGGTACTGTACACATCTGGCTTGTGTACACTTTAAAGAACTCTGTACATCTTTCAGGCGAGTAGAGGTTCACCCCGGTTTTCTGGTCATCCCATAGTATGCACTGAACTTTGTGTGGCATCGGTCCAAAGAGACCTGGGGTGGATTGCTATAAAACAGTCTTAACTGATGGTCTTAACTCCCCGATTAAAGCCGGCTTTATCTGATAGACGGTCTTATTAAAGCCACTCCTGATAGACCATTGCTATAAACCAGTCTTAGGTAAGACCGCGTAAAGTAACAAATTGAGGGCGTACTTTGCGCGTAGAATACCAAATAAGGTAATGTTCGTCACGCTTGTTCAATTCACAATCATAACAGTACGTACATTTCTACGCGAGAAAATCCATTCTAGGCCTATATAACAATAAAATCACCGTTATTATTTGATTAAACACTTAAAACTCGTTCAATTGGTTGTCTTTGACGATAAATAATACGTAAAAGCAACAAAAAGAGAGGTTTAAGACTGTTTTAAGACTCCTTCGAGTAGGCTTTAATTTTAAAGACCGTTTACAGGTTAGACCGCGGTATAGCAATGGTCTATAATATAAGACTACTTGCTACGTCACGAATTATAGCCGGCTAAGCGCTAAGACCGGTTATAGACTGCTTATAGCAATCCGCCCCTGATCTGAATTTTTTAAGTTAAGGAAACTACAGAAATACAAAATCACATACACCATACTTTTCCTTCCCTACAAACAATTTGAAAAAGTATTTAAACCGAGACGTAATTAATGATGACTGTGCCTACAGCACCACTGACATTTTAAAGGGATACCTTCCCTGTGATTTCAATAAATACATACCATAAACAATTTGCCAACACCTTGTAATTACGATGCCTCATTTACAAAATGTTCTCAACCACCAGCAACGGGCTATTTCACTAATTTGTTAGGCTATTTGTTAGGCAGTTTGGAAGATGTTAGAAGCCCATGGGAGGCATTATGCGCATCAGCAATAATAATTGCAATGACAAGGAAAATAAATATGAATTTATTAGCAAAGACAACACACATGAATAGTTGTCTAGAGGATCGAATGAGATTTAAAATGCAGTCGTACTTGTGCACTGATTAGAAAAACTATGCAAGTGAATACAAAAAATGTTATAACTTAAAGATGAAGAAGACGGAATAAAAAATTATTACTCAATGCACATTGCAAACAGAAATTGTGTTTTGATTGAGTTTATTTTTTTTAAATTATTTTCTTTATACCTCTTCAGTCAAGGACTGGTCTCCCAGAGGGAGTTGGGACAGTTGTTGCTACAAGAATTGAAATGGATATCCAAGGATGTACTGATGGTCTAGTGGTGTGAGTGTCAAAAAGTAAAAAGTGGGTGCTGTGTTGAATTAGGCTACAGTAGATCGAAAACTTATAAGTTGGCTTATAGACTGGAACAAAGATTTTGAAGGATAGGATAATTACACTGGAAGGCTTATACTCAAACCAAGTCGAAGATAATTGTAAAATAGTTCATAAGGTATTAAATTGAGCCATTTGGAATCAAATAAAATTGTATTCCTGCGTGAATTAAACTTCGTTTTTACATTTCACAAAGTGCAAAGTATTCAAATGCGTGCCTCTGGCCATGAACTAACGCTTCATAAGTAGATACATGAAATGTAATTATAGTTGTTCAGATAAAATTTGTCATTCCAATTTGACCTTTGGACAGGCACTACAAGATACTATACAAGATCATTAGTGACGAGCCAATAGCAAAACAGACAGTACAGTACTGTACATATAAAATAGCAATCAAGTACAGTAGAATCATCCAAACCATCAGGACCAAACAATCCACTTGATAGGGTGTTATCCCTGAATATGGGTTTACAATAGTTTTAACCATACATTTCGCCTCATTCATTTCAGTGTCCCCTGAATGGGGGTGACCCATCTTTTTTTTTTTTTTTTTTTAATCTTATCTGTTTTTCTCTCCTCTTTATTTTTAAAACACTTTGGGACAATTAGATAAAAGGGTTTTTACTGTACGGTATAGTAATTTAATAACATTTTTAATAATTTAGTGATCTCCTGCTTTTCATGAAGGAGTGTCGCCTGTCAGGGCATATTAATTAGTATTTTGTCATAGTATTAAATATTTATACTACTAATTCATGATTGAAAAACTTTGAACGAGCCACACAATTTTGCGAAAATAATTTGCTTTAAGTTGATATAGCCAATTCTGTACATTAAAATTCAAATTGAATTTAAACTAAGCAATATAAGACGTCTACTTAGTCTTCAGACTCTCTATTCCGAATTTACAAAACGTGAAATACATTAATTATTCGAAGATATACGGATGATGGTTCTCCACAGAGAGTGGTCATGAATTATTCATATATTACCCTGTTGCTGATTGCCGTGGAATGAGTTTCAATGAGATCAGAGGCTGAGAGGTTTGTACAAAATGTCTTTAGCCCAATGGCTATGTTGCCGTGGCAGATCACTTTAGTTTTATATAAACTTTCAATGCTTCTGAGCACATGAAGATATCCTGTATATAAGAAGGTTTTAACATAACCTACTGTTTTAAGCCTCCTATGATAAGTTCAGTTGTACACTTTTTTCTGTTTGAACTAGGCCATGGATTAGCGCAGGACAACTGTCAATAAACCTTACACCTGGAGTTCATTCCACAAGCAAGGAAAGGTCTGATTAACAAATCCTCCTTTGTGATGCATCATTGACTGAATCAAGTTGGAAAATGACAGAACTGAAAATGACTACAAGACAACCACTCGGTAAAGCAGAACTTTTACCAAAAAACTTTAGTTTTTTGTTAAGTTAATTGTTTTAACACCTTGACTTTTATAACTACATACAGTACTGTAGATTACCATACATCTGGACAATTCAATTCTCTGTAACTAGGTTGGAAGACCATGAATCCACAGTGAAAAGCAATTTATATTTAATCATATAGTTTGTTATCTGATTAAAACTTACCGGTAAATCCACTGTAACATAAGCATGTGTAGCCCGACTCTCTCTGCACGCAGTCGCCACTGTTTCCACATGGATTTGAGTAGCAGAAGTTGATTTCGGTCTTGCAGTAATTCCCAGTAAATCCAAGTGGACAATCACATCGGTACTGCACTTCCGGATGCACTGGACGGAATATCACTGTTTGAACGGAGATGAAATCAGCGACATCCGTGAAGATGAATGGAGAGATACACTGTGCATAGTAACTACAGATCTCATTTAGACAGAGGTTGTCACCAAATGGTAACACTGTTGCTCCGGAGACGCGCGACAACTCTGCTCTTTTCAAATACACACGTTCCTGAAGGTACTGCGATTGGAAGAAAGTACGATCATTTTGCTGCGCTGCGAAAGTAACATTGAGAATTGTTTGTTTTGCAATGTCGTCCCGAACACTAAAGAGGAACACATGATTCTTTTCAGCAGGTATGATGGCAGCAAGTGCATCGATGAACTGGAGTAGCTTGTTACTGAGGAAGTCACTGGATGAGATGTTCTCCAGTTGGACTGTGACAGAACTAAAGAACATCTCCTCTGTCACAAGTGTGTTGTGGAAATTACATGTTGCTCTTTTGACGTTCACACCATCTGGAGGGAAAAAAGTAAACAATAATTTAGAAAATATATATACTATTTTATTGTTTCAGGTTCACTCTCCACCTCAGCAATAAAATGTATCAAATATTGACACACTTATTATTTTGAAGAATTTATGATAGAAAAAATGACGATCACAATTTTTAGATCATCTACACAAAATAAATAAATACTAATCAATTGATTAGATTCAATAAAAAGCAAGTTATGAAGTGACATTGTATAGTCATATGGATATATTTCTTAAAAAAGTATATATTATACCCAGTCATCTAGAAGCCACTTTAACAGAGATTTTAACCGGAGTTTGATATACAAACCTGGTATGATTTAAATTCAAATGGATAAAATGTAACTGGTAAAGTAACAATAGAATATCTAAGCACCACTCCCAAGACAATGGTTTCATTGTTGAACCGCACCCTTAGGTGGGACACTACGCCCATGCACACCTCACCATTTCTTTTCAAGTTATATTTTCCCCTTGGAAGGGAAAAAGCCTATGTTGGTTTATCCAGGTAAGCTAGGCACGAAATAGATATATTATGTTGAAGTCAAAATGCCTTATAAAACAAATATAAATTCTGTATGATATTTTCCAATTTCCACTAACAGCTTGCCAAATATCATTACTACATAAGTCATCTTATACAAAATGCTAAAATGGTAATATATTGCTAAGAGGATTCTATCACTATCTATCATGTAACGACCAGTTTCTGTCATTTCCATGGTAACCGCAATAAACAAACTAACTTCCCAATGGCCATGTATGAATAACATCAATAGATTGTGACAAAATAATGGATGATAATGTAAAATAAATATAGAACTCTTGATGATTCATGGTGAACTGATTGTGATTAAAACGACTTAAAAAAGGAATCATTTCAGAGGCAATGCACTGTCGTAGATTAATTAAAAACGTTTGAGAAAACATTCAAGATTATTTATTCATTCATAAACTAGAAATTTGACTTTCTTTTGGAAATTATACACATAACATACATTAAAACATCAAATGACATTTAAATTAGATAAAAAGTATGCTTAAAAACAAGATTGTTGAATATTTTCTAAAAAATGAGTTTTGATTTCTTCTAAAGATGAATTCATGGTACACATAGTCTAAAACCGGAATGATTAAAATTAATTTGGAAGTTGTTCTGTGTTCTGGAAAGACTGGAAGAAGATCAATTTATATTATCATCACATTTAAATAAAATTCCTGAAGACATGTCTTAAATGATTCTCTTTGTCATCCTAGTAAGTAGAAGTGAATAAATGTATTAGCGAGTAGGTGATTTCAGAGAAAAGAGATAAAAGACTACACGGGTATTGCTAAACACCACAAACCCCCGCAAACCTCCAAAAAAACATAGCAAACCCCATCGAACCAACATAAAACTGATTGAATCGTGTATTGTACAACCCACTGGGTATATCCATGTAAAAAAAATATTAAATTTCTACTGTTAACTACTTATTTTTGGGGTAAAACATCATTTTTTGGTCAAAAATGATTGCTAATTTTTAACCAAAAAATGATGTTTTATCCCCAAAAAAGTAGTTAACAGTAGAAATTTAATAATTTATATACCCAGTGGGTCGTACACTACATTATTCAATCACTTTTATGTTGGTTCGGTGGGGTTTGCTATGGTTTTTTGGAGGTTTGCGGGGTTTAGCAATCATTTTTGACCAAAAAATGATGTTTTACCCCAAAAATAAGTTGTTAACAGTAGAAATTTAATTTTTATTTACATTGATATACCCAGTGGGTTGTACACTACATGATTCAATCACTTTTATGTTGGTTCGGTAGGGTTTGCTATGTTTTTTTGGAGGTTTGCGGGGGTTGTGGTGTTTAGCAATACCCGACTACACTGTACAACAAACATTTGGAAACTAAACTCAAGAAGACACTGGATTAAAAAAAAGATTTCACCAAGAAAATAAGCAAAAACACAGTGACTATTTCATCAAGATGAAAATGTCATTTCAAAAAGTCATTCTGCACCACCACCGCTCAGTCAAGTGGCATGTCGCAAAAATTGATGTCTACCTATTTGGCTATCAGCCAATTGAACTGGAATCAATTTATGTATTTCATCTTTTTTAATTCAATGTATAAATAAACTATTGGGGTGCTTTGCTGATTACATCATCGTACTGTATATGCAAAATAATTATTAATTTAGTCGTTCACATTTAAGACAGCATATTAAATATAACACGGGTTTAAATATATTTTTGAAGTACAAACTTTTCAGATGAGACAACCAAAATAACATAACAAAAGAAGGGATCCGTGCTTCATACCAAAAATCAATAACAGTCGTTCGTACAATGAAAGTGGTATAGCGTCAGGCATACATTGTCCTCGTGTTTAATGACACTCTGGGGACAATTGAAAAATAGTTATGGGACAATGACATTGGTAAACATCAACTGCAAGTTATTTCAACGATAATAGATGAGCAATTTACTATTTCTTCCTATTCAATTAGTTGGAACTATTTTAATTGTGTACCATGACTTCACTGAACACAGAGATTAAGTGACAGACATTATAAAACCTTCAATAGAATGTGTGTAGGGATTGTATTAAAGAAACTGAATTTACATTCTTGAAATCGTAAATGTACTTTAAAAATGAAAAAAAAATAGAAACATAGAATTTTCAAATGTCTTTCCATAACGACTTTAAAAACAAGTGGACAGGGAAGTATCTATATACACACTTGTAGGGTTGGTAAAGTCTACACATGGTCCCTACAGTACAAGTCAGCATATTTCTTTTTTCTTCAATGTTGTGAAATATTTATTTCTAATTTTTCACTATGTTTATTTTTTACAAATTTATTTTTGTTTTACTGATGATTTTTTTTTTTTTGGTTATCCGCAACGAAGTTGCAGGATAACCTCTTGTGATTGTACGAAATCATCAACATCAACTTTTTATTTCTCTTCTTTCTTTCTGTATGATTTTTGTGGAACGCTTTTCTCGAAAACTTGCAAACATAACATTTTGTAACTTTCTCAACATATCGTCGTGCACATGAAGATGTGCAGCGAAGCTTTTCATGATGTTTACAATTGCGCAACGTGACTTACGCGCGATTTAACGATTTTGTCGTATTTAACATAGCTCGACAACCAAATAACATTTCAACTTGAAACTTTGCAAAAGTTTAATTTATATCCTGCGCTAACTTTCTGTTGAAAAAAAATTGCGTGTTTTACACAAAGTTACGCACGCACGCGCATATAAAATTTCAAAATGCGCAAAATTAATTTATAATCAACTTTCTACGCGTTTCATGTCGTTTTAAGCATGTCAACAATTCCCATGCGTGCGCACATTTTTACGTGTGCGGTGCGCACGTAGCATCGAAAACGTATTTTATTCGCGTAATTTATGTTTTTCCAGCCTTTTCTAGTAATTTTACCAAATTTTATACAATTTCGACTTAAAGATACGTCATACGAGCACGTCGAATTGGACAATTTGCGCGCGTTTTTTATGAAAAGGTTAAAAAATTCGTTTAAAATATGCCTTTTTTTAAACAGTCGTAATTTCTAAACTAGACGGTCAAATTTTTGTGGATGACATATTCTAGAAGTAGATGAGTTGTAGATATCGGATCAGGTATTAATATGGCTAACCGGACATAGTGACGTCATCGTATGGCCACGCGAATATAAAATTTAGGATTTTTGTATCTTTCGTCATAGCTCATCACATTGAATAGAGCGCATCTCCACTTATCCGATGTCCATTTTCACCCCGATTTTGATATTGTCTAGGTCAATCAACTATCTTTCGCATGAGTTAAAAATATTTTAATTTTTTTGACGTCATCATGCCTAAAAATTTAAATCACGTGTGGCATTAATTTCATCTTTACAGTAAATTTTAATCTGTTATAGCTCGAAAGAATAAAATGTGATAATCACGATTAAAACTTTTTCTGGAAGCTATTGGATTGTAGATACGAAATTATGTAAAAATGTTGCCAATCGGATGTTGTGACGTCATTATATGGCCAGTTAAATAAAAAAGGTCGTATTTTCATCTTTTGCGTCATAATTCATTACATTTAAAAGAGCGCGCATCAATATTTCACGTATTCAAATTTCTTCTACACGCTAATACGTTGTTGCTGAGATAATTTCCTTTCGGAATTGCTATCTTCGCGTTTCATTTTAAAACCGTCAACATGTTAAAAATTGCAATAAATAGCGGGTCCCGTAATTTCACCTATTCTACACTGTATGTGATATGGATACAGATTATACTGTGTATACTATATATGAATTTAAATAATAAAATTCAGCAATAACAAACATATCATATTTTTCAGTTCAGGTCATAATGCCAACGTGAACACTTCCTTTTGTCCTCAACCTAACCCTTTAGTGTTAATGTTGCACCACTTGCGCGGCGGATAACCAAACTCGTCAAAGTGACGAGTTACATGTCTAGTTTATTTATTTAAATTTCTGCCAAATACAAGGTTTATTATGTAAACTTGCTACAGTAGTTAATCAAAATAAAACAATGAGATCTATTTATTTATTTGTTCTTTCTGTAAACTGAAATACATTTTCAATACAAATGTACTGATTTCCAAAGTGGTTCAGTAAACATATTTATAAAAAAAATAAAATAGAATGCAAACGTTTGAAAACATTTTTAAAATGAGTGTTGAATTAAATAAATGTAAAATTATGTCCTACAGTAGGCTCCATTATAATGTTGTCTATAATGAAATTCAAACCAGCATAGATTTTCACATATTCTTAAATCTAGCTATCACATTTCAATTTACTTAAATGACTTCTAAATATCCTTGATATCATTTTGTCAACACAAAGTTTATTTTATCAATTTATGTAGAAATCATCTGACATAATTTAAGAGAAGATTAATATAGGATATAGTAAATTACCAACTTGGGAGCCAGCAATGTGGTAATTTATTGAAACTGTTTTTTCAACAACTAAAATCAGTGCGTGTGTGTACACACATTTTTCTAGTGATAAATAATGTTAAAAATAGCTTTTTCATGCTGTATTGTGAGGGAAATTATTTTGTAATTCTAAAGCCTATTCTAAAGTTCAGATCAATTTTTATTTTAAAACATTTTCCTGGTTGGTAAAAATGTTTACACAAACCCACCAACAGTGGTGTATGTAGTTTGTGTGCCTGTTAACCTGGATAAACCGAATATATTTATGAAAGAGGATAGTAGACCACCCCTATTGGATAATGGTATTGGAACGCTTATGTCTGTGATCTTGCAATTAGAATTTTGGTGGAAAATTGTATCGTTTAAATTGGTTATTTCTAACCAAATATGTATGTTCAAGAGATGTGGTCTTTACACCATACACTTTATAGTATCTTTATTTTGTATAGAAAAGCAACAATTCCATGTTTACAATTTGGTAAAATCTTTTAAAATACTAAAAGTGGAGATGTAGCTTGGTGGTTATTGAGCTTGCCTTTTAATCCAAAGGTACGAGGCTCAATTCTGACCTAGTGCCAGGGTTGCAATTCACGACTCAAATAAATGAGTTTATAAGCACAATAAATTATTAAATAGGTTATCCTGCCTGTAATTCGCTGTTGGATGCGTATGAAATAAAAAAAATTATAAATTTAAATGAAACTTGCGGACATTGAACTTGTTCTGCCATTTCTTTTTCAATTGTAGGTAAAACATGATTCTAGTTGTGTGGCACCAAACTTTTGCATACCTTTATGGTCCAAATAATTTAATAGGGAAAACACATTGATATAGACATTTATCCTGGTGTTCCATGGCTAAATATTTTGACATTTCTGATGTAAATGAACTGTGAGAAAAATTCTAAATGCATATTATGTCTCAAACTGCCAGGGGGGTCAAAATGAATATGGTGAAGTGATAATAGAAAGACAAACGATGTATTTCAAAGAAATTTTTGTTTTTTATATATATTTTTTTCTTTTACAAAAATTTTATTTTACTACCGTAGGCCAAATATTTGTTACTTTTATCTATAATAAAGGGCCAGACTAGAGTACATTTTGCAACCTACTGTAATTGTGTTTGCCTTCAGGAAAAAATTTATTTATTTTAACAATTAATATTTTTATTTGCAACCTGTTTTAGTGTTTTACAGTATTGGTTTGAAATCAATAATAAACAACATATGAATAAAATATACTGTAAAAACACAACAAAATGATTCCATCTTTACGAATATTCCTGGAGGCATTTTGCACGTTTTTAATATTATTAACAAATGATCAAAGTTCAATGTCTATACAATGTAAACAGATACTAATCTTCCATGGAAGAAAAATGATACCTAATTGCTTTGGATGAAAAATAAGAATGGTTAGATGGCCGCTGGGCAAGACCACATGGGGATCGCACTGGACATTGTCGCACATCAATGTTGTCATCTCAGCTGGTTGGGTCTGACCCCTCAAGTAGGCCTAATGAACAAAAGACATGCCAGCAGTATTTTGAACATGATGGTATTTGGAGTTGCATTATATTATATCTCTCAAAGTACATGCTTAGCCTGTCTCATACGTGCAGTTAAATTTTCCTAACCTGGAAACAAAAATGCAATTTTATAAAGTAATTATATTTTTTAAATAGTTAGGTATAGAAACACACTCAGTAGGAATCAGTGAACGGTGAAGATGATGGATTAATGAGAAAATGCTATCCCTAACCAAGATTCGAACCAAAAATCTTCTACTTGAAAAGTAGACATCCTACCATTAGACCACGAAGGCTTTTATATTATTTATCACAAAACCAGTTTTTATTTCATAGTTTTTTTTACATTATTATATATAAGCAGTTTGATCAATCAAATTTCAGTAATTTACAAAATAATTGTAAGCAATGTCGACACTTGCATAGTTCTTATTTGGCGATATTACTATTCTATCATGTTGTGAAATTCTTAAACCCTTCTGTGTAACTGCCTACCTTCTATTCACTTCTAGTTAGTAGATTAAAGGGCATAAAAGAATTGAACCTGTTCGACAAAGCCACCTTTAATACACCCATTCATTTACCCTATTGTATGGATCCATTGTGATTACTTGTTGTTTGTGGAATTACTCGCTCAAGCGTACTTAATGCTGCAGATTAGAATGAATTAAATGCCTTATGGAATTTTGATTCAACACATTATTAGATTCAATCAGTCAATTTTTACTAATTTTGTAACCTTATCTGTTAGATTATTTATAATGAAAATTAAACCTCTTTAAAGACAGTAGTATTGAAAACTACTAATCAATCCTAAAATTTACCAACTTGCTGCAATAGGATTTTGTTGTCCATTAAAAAAGATACCTAATTCTAATACTTTCTTCAGCAAAGCGGTTAAAAGAGAGTAAAAAAACATATTCTGTAGGCCTTTAGAAGAATTACACAAAATTTAGGGGGAAAAATATAGATACAGGGCCTGTTTCTACTGAGCAACAGAGAATACAGATTTAAAACGCCATATAATTTGAAGGGTTACCATTTTGAAAGAACAGAACTTTCTTGTCAACAGGTTCACAAAAAGAACAGCTTATTTATATACTTTTAAAAACCTCAATTGATTCCGGTCTCTATCATCAACTCTTGGAGAAATTTTCAGCTTCAAAACAATCTTTTATAAAACCTTTCCATTCTTTTCAAATTGAGACTGAACACCTACAGTTATAAAACTATCAATATAACCTGTACAATTTCAATTTTTTAACCGTATTGAGATATTTCTTGTCTACTTTCAAAAGAATAGACAAAATTCTTTTAATAATGACATAATAAGATGATCTCATCCGTTATTGTGTGACAAGTTTTACTACTACTAAGTAATCTTTGTACATTATTGTACCTTCACAATACCAATACTATTGTAGTGCAAAAGACATATTTGAATGACTTATCAAAACGCACATCGTTTCTTTTATTATATATTATAATGTATACAATCCTGGGCCTAATATTTACATCACTTTGAATGGTAACTGGTTACAATATTATACAATACAGGCTTCCTTACAGGCTTTCGATTTCTACATATTTATGGGTATTGCTAAACACCGCAAACCCCGCAAACCCCCGCAAACCTCCAAAAAAACATAGCAAACCCCACCGAACCAACATAAAAGTGATTGAATCATGTAGTGTACAACCCACTGGGTATATCAATGTAAAAAAAAAATTAAATTTCTACTGTTAACAACTTATTTTTGGGGTAAAACATCATTTTTTGGTCAAAAATGATTGTTAAACCCCGCAAACCTCCAAAAAACCATAGCAAACCCCACCGAACCAACATTAAAGTGATTGAATAATGTAGTGTACGACCCACTCGGTATATAAATATTAAATTTCTACTGTTAACTACTTTTTTGCAGATAAAACATCATTTTTTGGTTAAAAATTAGCAATCATTTTTGACCAAAAAATGATGTTTTACCCCAAAAATAAATAGTTAACAGTAGAAATTTAATATTTTTTTTACATGGATATACCCAGTGGGTTGTACACTACATGATTCAATCACTTTTATGTTGGTTCGGTGGGGTTTGCTATATTTTTTTGGAGGTTTGCGGGGTTTAGCAATCATTTTTGACCAAAAAATGATGTTTTACCCCAAAAATAAATTGTTAACAGTAGAAATTTAATTTTTTTTTTACATGGATATACCCAGTGGGTTGTACACTACATGATTTAATCACTTTCATGTTGGTTCGATGGGGTTTGCTATGTTTTTTTGGAGGTTTGCGGGGGTTTGCGGGGTTTGCGGTGTTTAGCAATACCCATATTTATAACCAGAATATAAATTAGTCTGTTATTAAACACTACGATTCTACATTCATATTCACTCTCATCACAATTACTTTTTTTTTTATGAACATATTAAAAATACATTATGAGATTTAATTTATCGAAATATTAATTGTTAAAGCTTCCATTCTCACTAGAATGCAACACAAGGAAACACGCAACACAACTGATTTGACCAATCGCGAGATAATCCAAACGGTTGTTTTTAATTTTTGTTTTTTTGGACGCAAATAAATTATGTCTTTTGAATTGAATTATATGCGTTGTGTGTACGTAATTCTATTGCGTCCTAGTGGGAACCCAGCTTTAGCAAGATGTGTAATTATGCTGCAGAAATCGTCCACTTATCCATCTAAAATCTTATTTTAAGACCTTTTACCTGCTGTACCTTAATTTTTAAAAAAACAAGAAAACAGTACCTAATTAATATAGCAAACCCCACCGAACCAACATTAAAGTGATTGAATAATGTAGTGTACGACCCACTGGGTATATAAATATTAAATTTCTACTGTTAACTACTTTTTTGCGGATAAAACATCATTTTTTGGTTAAAAATTAGCAATTATTTTTGACCAAAAAATGATGTTTTACCCCAAAAATAAATAGTTAACAGTAGAAATTTAATATTTTTTTTACATGGATATACCCAGTAGGTTGTACACTACATGATTCAATCACTTTTATGTTGGTTCGGTGGGGTTTGCTATATTTTTTTGGAGGTTTGCGGGGTTTAGCAATCATTTTTGACCAAAAAATGATGTTTTACCCCAAAAATAAGTTGTTAACAGTAGAAATTTAATTTTTTTTTTACATGGATATACCCAGTAGGTTGTACACTACATGATTCAATCACTTTTATGTTGGTTCGATGGGGTTTGCTATGTTTTTTTGGAGGTTTGCGGGGGTTTGCGGGGTTTGCGGTGTTTAGCAATACCCTTTTCAAAGAGCAAAACAATAAACATAACGTTTATCTTTTTTCTTCATATTGTAATATATGAAACTTGAAAGTAATTATGCACTTTCATAATATGTCACTGTTTAAAATTTGTGAAGATTTTATCATAGTAAAAATTATGATTTAGTTCGGTATGTAATAATCAACTTGCATCGAGGGGTTCACGACAATTCTTCGGATTTTCTTCAGCAGGTGCTCATGTGGCTCGATGTGTAGTGCAACCGCCTTTGGTATCAGAGGTACCGGGATCGAATCCCATCAGGCGAAAACAATTAAATAAAATGATTTATTTGGTTATTACACCGAAAGGGCAGTTTTAATTTTGAATGAGAGTACTTGAATGCGAAAGATAAGTTTTGTTACGGGCGGATAACCAAACTCGTCCTCAAGTGACGAGTTCCATGTCTAGTTTACAGTTATGTTTACTAAGGAATGTAATTGTATTAAACTACTGTGGAGTAGCTTTGCGTCAGGGAGTTGAGTAATTGGTCAGATGTTTAGCCCTACTCTGATGCAATTTGTACTTCATACTACAGTAAGTACATTTGAGAATACTTGCGAATTTTGCAAATGTCTATCAATGTGGGCTGGTTAAGTCTTGTATGGCTGATGCAAGGTTGTCATTTAATAGCTTTAATATTCCCCAGCTTTCTGTAACAGCCCAAGGTATGATCTTATGACCTTGTTGCCATAGCAACTGTAAGTTTGGGTATACCATACCACATTCAAACTAACCATTCACAAAAGCCCATCATATACTGTACAGTACAGTTAGTACATTAATAACCTGTATTAATGCCAACTATAGTACTGTATAATTATCAAAACTATTTTTGTGAATTACAAACGCATGAATCCAAGGTATTAAAACATTTCAATCTAACAACCAAATCTGCTATCATTATTATATCATTTGGTATATCTATTGAAAGTAATAAAACCGACCAATTAAGTAAATTAATTACAGGCTTAAATTGTCTAGCAACCGTCAACAAACACCTAATGTAAACTTACTGTTAGCAATAATATTAGTCTAAAGTATGTTTTGTGTTTGTCCGACAAGCACAATGGTAAAGGAAGTTATAGTGTGGATATGTTCAATCACGTGAAAGTAACCAGCAACGCTTTTGTTAACGTCTTTCAATCTTTAACACAAGAGGCGACAGGTTAAAACCAACAAAGAAAGTCTACAAAGAAAGCTTTTTTAAAATGTGTGTGTAACTACTACAGGTAAAAAAGTTTTTTTCTTTTAATATGATCTATTTAGGTTAAAAAATATGGACCAAGACTTTGGTCAATTCCATTTTTAATAAAATCTGATTATAATTCCATCCCTAATTGTTGAAACATCGTGTACCAAACTTGATGGTGGGTGCAAATAATTTTTTGGGTAGAATGAAGAAAGTTATTTAAACAACCCAGTCAACAACTACTGTATCTTTAAGTAACTTTATTTTTATAAATTAAAGTGAATTTGTTGATACATTTTTTTTAATGACTTATCATAATCATAGATAGTTAATATTAAAATGTAGATTGTACATAATAAATAACAATGACAAAATCATAGTGCAAATATTTTGCTAAATTGTTCTTTGGACTTCCTACTGTAGTTGTTGTAAAATTTGATAAAATATCAAGATATAAACAATAATTGCGACAGTCCGAGTCCATCACAGTTAAAATATGTGCAGTTGTTGGAATTTATAGATACCGGTAGTAAATTTAAAAAAAATTCTAAAATTACTAAATTATACTGATTGTATGTATATAAATTTAGGAAAGTTGTTTTTGAGTGGTGTTTTCGGTAACCTTTATTTCTAAAATAAAAATGATGAAAATAAATACTAGGCCTAGAGTATGATAGTGAAAAGTTCATTAGGAGTGTATTAATTACAATCCTATTTCGGTTTCATGTAAAAGATCAGTAGATATCAAACACATGAGAACAACAGCCCAGTTGATTAAACAATACCTCAGCAAGAGCAGGCATAGACCTCATTATCTTAACAATAAAAATGGCCTGAAAGGGTGTAACTGAAGGTGACACTGGACAATACCTCCTGGTTGTAGAGTTACAAAGTGCCTGTTGTGGAATTCTATTGTAATATGCCTCTACAAAGTGTTGCTGGGTGTTCAAATCATGGTGAGCTCTCCTGAATATGGACTTTCACAAAACCAGAAGTTTTTCAAATAATATGATGATGATTGAACAGACAATCAATATAAATTAGTAGTTTTACAAATTTTATATTAATTTTGAAATTTCATTCAGAAAAAATACAGGGTTTTCGATATTGAGACAGCATTAAAAAGATCTATAAACAGGTTTTGACTTTATATTTGAGTTATATTTAGCAAATATACAGTATAAATAGAAATGGCAAGGAACAGTTGATAAAGGGAAATTCAGGACTTTTTACAAACTATTTAACACAGTTTTGGTTGATCAACTTTGCATTAAAAGAATATCTTGTAGAATCTAATCTATTGATAATAGAAACTTGTACAGTATGATGTAACGTTTAAAAGATGCTATCTTTTATTGTTTGGAAAACTGGCAGTAATTTTGAAGCGTGTCGTAGTTATTATTTTTATTGTGATAAATAATGTACAATAAAATAAAAAACACAAGTTGTCCCACTCAACAAATATTTTAAGTATTTTTAAAAGATAAATTATAAAACAAAACAACATTTTTATAGGCATTAAATGAATGAAAAACATTATATGCTGCTGAAGCAAAGTAAAAACAAGTTCATGCCTGTGATTTCAACACAGAGTTAATTTTGGAAATATTTTTTAAATGTGCTGACATCCCCCCCCCCCCCCAAATATGGTAGCAATATGCTTAAGTATGGTAGTGATATGACATTATCATAACCATATATGGGCACAACACAAAAAAGTTTGTTGATAGTGTAGACAAAGATTTATAATGAAAAACATACTGTACATGACCGATCTCCAATATGAAGTTTAACCTCACCCCAAATTTTAGGACACAAGACTTAGGTAAATCCAGGCCTCGAATTTGGGGATTTTAGGGGCAAGGCCATTTGGCCTCCGGTTTTCGTTGATTTGAGGGGCACCAAGGCCAAATGGGAGGGCACCAAGGCCATTTGTTTTAAATCGAAGGGGCACCAAGGCCAAAATTAAAAAATATTTTAATAACTAGGCCAAAATTTAAAAATAGCTTGTTTCCGGTTGAGCGCCGGGTGGAATTTTTTTCAAAAAAAAAAAAATTCTACCCGCAAACATTTTTGGGGGAATTTCCCCTATTCATCAGATTGCGTAGTAGTAGTAGTAGGAGAGGACTGTCTACATCTTTTTGTATTTCATTATATATAAATATTACGTGTATTTACGATCCATATAAATAATAATTATTAAGGTACGATGTTTAGCGTTCACAGTTGTTTCGTTTAGTTTCAAACAATGCGATCAAAAAAAGGCATGTGAAGCCGGCCAGGCCCAACGGGTAAAGACCCTAACAACAGCAAGCACTTAGCAGCACTAAGGCGCAGCGGACGGAGAACACAGGTTACAAAAACAATTTGTTTGTAGGCCTTAACTACAACTATTCATACACAGAGTGTTAACCACGGTAAAAATCAAGCCAATGACATTATGTTGTAGAATATAAATTATTGTTATTTTCCGAGTTTCGATTTCTGAAGCTTTTTTGTTAGTATAATCCATATTCATAAGAATTCAAAACACGGACGGACGCCGACCCCTCTCTCTCTCTCTCTCTCTGTTTAGCCTTCTGCACGTGTATTGTGGTTGTGGATTATACCATTTCCTTGAGTTCGGTAAAAACGCGTTTGTTAATTTAGTGTACGACGTCGTTAAACAAGATTTTTCGATGATCTGTCGGCTGGATTATTGAGGTGGGTGCGATAAAATATAAATATAATATACTTCCAACGATCTTCGGGTTGAGGTACCGGTTTAACTTTAGTACTAAAAGTTGACACCCCTAATTTTACACGTATAATGGAATGGACTACACCATGCAGGAACGCACATGGTATTTTCATATCAGAGGGTGCGTGTACGTCAAAAGGAATTGTTTTTCCAACGACCGATCCTTCGTACTCACACGTACGACGACGACGTCGTGTGAAATTTCTTATCAGAGGGTGCGTGTGCGTCAAATGGAATTGTTTTCCCAATGTATTGAATCGTGTGTGTTTGTTGATCGGATCGGCGGCGGGAGGATAGGACAAGGAGTGCGTGTAATTTTTTTTTCAACGAAGGCGGCTAGCTCGATTATTGAGGCGGGGGTGGTGCGACTTTAATACTTTCAGTGACCTCCGATCGAGGAACGTTTTTAGCTTTATTATTAAAAGTGTACACCCCTGTATTTTAATGTACTATCTATACCATTATTTACCACGCACGGCGGCCGGGACGATATTGTTTTGGTTATATAAATAATAATTATGTTCGATGTTTTCTCTAAATGCGTTTAGGGAAATCCCCTTGCAACGAAGACAGGCGATAGTTTTGCGTCTCGTCCGATATTCTTGACATTATTTTCTATCTACTTCAGTGGTTTTTATTGTGGTAAAACTCGGGAAGGGCACTCACGGCCAACGCAAAAAAAAGGGCAGGCCAGTAGTGGCCGTGGGTGCTATTAATTTTCGAGGGCATTGAGGCCAACTGGGAGGGCACCGACGGCACTGGCCGCGGTGGCCGCGGTAAAATTCGAGGCCTGTAAATCCATTGTTAATATAGATTATATCTCATCCCATGTTTGACAAATTTTTCACCCAGGCCCTATAGGACTATGTATACACGGCCATATACAGTAACTAACAGTAGGCTAAGATGTAGGCTTACCTGAAACTTTCACAGTAAATGGCACAACACCTGGAATATTAGAGTCTTCTAAATCAGGATTCAATTTTATACCTCCAGTTTCACTATCCAAAAACAATATGTTATTTCTGTTCCCGTCAACAATATGGTAACTAAGTTTGTCGTTGACATCAGGATCTCGTGCCGGGACAGTACCGATGGTCTCGCCTTTCGGAAAATGGCCAACGTAATTATTAAAATAAATGTCAAAATTCTCAAGTAGTGGGGAATTATCGTTAATATCGTCAACGTATATGATTAACGTGGCAAACGAAAAGAAGGGATCAGAGGTTGCTTTGATTTGCAGCCAGTACGTACTACGAGCCTCGTAGTCTATGTTACCGTTAGTGGTTATTTCTCCCGTGTATGCATCAAGGGAGAAGAGGTCTGCTACTTCTTCAGAAGTAATCTCGTAAATAATAAAAGCATTAGCGCCCGTATCATCATCAGTGGCTTGAATAGTTCCTACAAAAGATCCTAAGTCGCTATTTTCCTCAATGTGCATTGTGGGATTTTCGTTGGTAAATACAGGAACATTGTCATTTACATCCAGTAACGTCACAAGTATGTTAACTGCCGTCTCCCGCAGTCCTCCATCTCTTGCAATGGCAACAAGATGGTAGACTGATACCTCTTCACGATCTAATTTACAGTCGGGATGGGGACAAGTTCGTATTATACCACTCGCTGAGTCAATATCAAATTTACCATCGCCATCATTACCACCGTCAAATGTATAGATTATGGTCCCAAATGTACCTGAAAAAATATAAATAATCCCAAAAAATCCATATCAAATTACTATGTTTATTATGATCGCGTATAATTCCATGGAGCATGGATATGACACATGGGCAAACCAAAAAAAAAAACCTGTGCAGACCTCCGCCAAATCACGTATTATTTTTTTCATAAATTACTTCCTATGATAGTCCTAGTCATGATAGAACCAATAATAAGCCATTTGGAGGAGGTTTGCGCAGGTTTTTTTTTTGGTTTGCACGATTTAAACTGTATCTGACATTTTACCCAAAAAATGATGTTTTTCGTCCCCAAAAAAAACCAACTTACATCAATTTCATAATTTTTTTTTCATAAATTACTTGCTATGATAGTCCTAGTCATGATAGAACCAATAATAAGCCATTTAAAGGAGGTTTGCGCATGGTTTTTTTTTGGTTGGCGCTTGGTTTGCGCAGTTTAGCAATACCCCATTTTAGTCATCTGACAACATTTTTTACTACACTGTTGATTATGCATAGCTTTTTAAAATGCCTCTCAATTTACAAAATTTGTGTACAAATTTTATTGTATTAAATTTGAACTATCCTCCCACTGATAAGAAAGTGCTTATTTTTAACAAGTTTGTGTAACACAAATAAAATCCCAAAACTTATGAAACATAGGGGAAACTATAGATCGATAATTATGGGAATGTATGATCAAAAGAAATTTTTTGTCTGCACCTGGCCTTTAAACTTACCCTCATCTCGATCGCTTGCACTTATTTGGATCACACTATGACGTGAATTTACGTTTTCTTTTACATCCGCCGAATAGGAGTCAAATTGAAAAACTGGATCGTTATCATTTACGTCTGTAACCGTAATTTCAACATTTGTATACCCATATTTCACAGGGTTCCCATGATCACTTGCTTTTACACGTATACTGTAACTAATTTGATTTTCGCGGTCGAGTTCCAATTTTGTCCTCACATCTCCGGATACTGGATCAACTTCAAAGGTTTGCTCAAAGTCCATCGAATATGTTATACGAGCATTTTCCCCAATGTCGTTGTCAACAGCTTCGACGGTTATCACTTTGGTACCGACCGAAACATCCTCAGGTACATTCGCACTATAGGGCGCTTGATTAAAAACCGGAGCATAAGTGTTGGCATCGGAAACGTTAATAAATACCACACATGTATCTGATAGCTGACCATCAGATGCTTCAACGGTCAAGGCAAAACGCCCTTCTTGATTATAATCCAATCGCTGGACAACTGATATTTCACCTTTGTTCTCCTGCGTTCGGATGTTAAATCGATTGCGTAAATTCCCAGCGGTAATCTGGTACGAAACATAGGTATCGAGGTCTGGATCATCTGCAACAATTGTGATGACATGTGTAGGAATACCGGCGTCCTCATCAACTACAGTTTGGTAAGACTGCTGAGAGAATCTCGGAGGGTTATCGTTGATGTCAGTTATTCTAACTATAACTGTAGTTGTTGCACTTTGTTGAGGATCCCCGCCATCTACTACTTTAACAGTAAATTGATATATTTCATTAGATTCTCGATCAAGTTGTGAGGATGTTGTAATAAATACACGACCACCAACAGTTTCAATTGTGAATGGAAAATCAGAATCTGTCTCTATAATACTAAACGTCAACCTGCCATTTTCTCCCGAATCTTGATCAAAAGCAATGACTTCCATTACTTCATGGCCAACGTCAACGTTCTCGGACACAGACTGTTGAAAGACATTTCCAGTAAAAGTTGGCGTGTTATCATTGATGTCAATGACATTCACAAGGACTTGTGTGGTGTTAGATAATGATTGAGCACCACTGTCCAGTGCCTTGACAACAAGACGATGGCTTCTCTCTACCTCATAATCTAACTCCTGTATCAGAGTTAAATCTCCATTTATACTGTCAATCATGAAAAGTCCTCGTTCATTTCCACTGTATATTCTGTATCGTACCTCTTGATTACGACCTAAGTCTTTATCCGTGGCAACAATTCTTAAAAGGACTTGATTGTTAGTATTGGTGTTTTCTTCGACATCAATTTCGTAATTCCTTTGCATAAACTGTGGAGTATTGTCGTTAACATCCAGGACAGTGATTGTCATTTGAGTAGTGTTACTTCGAGATGGATTGCCATTATCAGAAGCTTGGATATTGAGGTTGTAAGTGTCAATGGTCTCTCTATCCAACTTCCTTCTGGTTTTCACAGCCCCAGAACTCTGAATTGAAAAGACATCATTTGGAGGCTCAGGATTTAAGATCTCATAAGTAATTTCAGCATTTGCTCCATCATCAAAATCTACAGCATGTACGGTTGAAACTACAGTTCCAGCTATCAGCCCTTCATTGATTTGTTCATGATAATGGTCTGACTCAAAATCCGGCGTGTGATCATTCTTATCCAGAACGTTGATAGTTAACATGGCTACTCCGATTCCTGGCGGATAACCGCCATCTGTTGCCATAATATTGAAAGTATGCGTGGAAATAAACTCTCGATCTAAAGATGCTTGAGTCCGGATAATGCCATTTGTTTCTCCGATTGTGAATCTGGAGTTACTTCTGCTATCTGTCTGTGCTTCCATTGTGTAAGTGATTACTCCAGCAGCACCAGAGTCGCTATCCGAGGCAATGATTGTGTCAACAATATAGTCAGCATTCTCATTTTCAGGAACCGTCACTGTATAGAAATTCTGCAAAAAACGAGGATTGGAGTTGCGTGTTGACCGTCGTAATCTTCTTTTTGGCTCTTTAATTTCAGAGCCGGAAAATTTTGACATGGTTGTATCTTTAAAAGATGCTGCCGAAATGGTTAACTTAACAGGAATGAGAAACAGACTGTAGTCACGTGCAGCGTTACACTGTGTTCCAGCATGTAAACCAAGACTATAATGCATTTCAATATACTGAGTGGTGCTAAAACAAAATGTTTGCGCAGGCCAGGCTTTGAGTTCTCCGGTAAGCGGGTCTAAAATCACACTAATGTGGGCACCGTAATGATCCAAAACGGAGTAAAGTAAATCAGGACAATCCTTAAACGATGCAGGGAGGAAGTCGTACAAAGGAACGATTGGTGATCCAGCTTGAAAACAATTTCCTGGCGGATAATTAACAACTATCATATGTTCTGCCTTTGGCCAAAACTCTGAATCAACATCTCTGCCAAGATATGAAGTCCTTTGCACGTTTGCTCTCCAATGACAATTTTTTCCATGAACATGTACTGTAACTGGGACAAGGGAGTACACAGTTGCATGACTATTTTCTATATAAGAATCTAATTTACTGTAAGAAGTCCGTTTATTTGTAGCTTCAATGTAAATAGTGAACGGATTATGAAATTTTGGCAATTGATTTAAGCAGTTTATATTTCGTTTTAATCGAATTTCTCCTGATTCGGGTGATAAACTCAACAAGTATTTTCCCAAACTGGAACTCATTTTATCAAAAAAATTATACT
The DNA here is from genome assembly GCF_964355755.1 of Antedon mediterranea. NCBI lineage: Eukaryota > Metazoa > Echinodermata > Crinoidea > Comatulida > Antedonidae > Antedon > Antedon mediterranea. The sequence continues at coordinate 7,491,428 of NC_092678.1, forward strand.
TCCAATGTTCACCGACTGTTGCATTGAAAATGAGTTCGTCAATCTCGATTGAGTCTGAAATATGTATGTTATACCCATGGATGGGGTAAACATTTAGTAAAATAAACCCTACACATAAAAACCACTTCAGATATGCGATCAGTCCGCGGTGGTACCCCATTTTGTCTACTGAGTACAAACAAACCCTACCGCCTGAGCATTCGCCCATAAAGCAAGCGATGCTTAAATTCAACAAGTACGTTCTCCGTAATAACTTCTATGACTTAAAATAACGAATCATCTTTACGTTCCTGTATCCATCTTTAAAAAAGACAATAATAATCCATTGGAATTTAAAATACAAGTAGTCACTCAACGTAATTCCAGTAAATCCACAGCGTTCGGGTAGAATCTACCTGTAGTACTACCAGCAACCGCTCGCTTCTTTCACTGTTTACCCAAGCGCATACTTACAATTCACACGATGCCCAGTTTAAAACAAGTTATTAAAGAGGGCGCTAGATAACTTTCACAGTCAATATTTGCCTTACTGCTACTGTGCTAAAAATATAAAATTAGAAATACTCCAAGCAAATAAACAAATAAATATTTAAAATATAATAATTTCAATAACAATAACAAATAAAGAAAAAAATCTCAGAAGTTAAATTTATAAAAATGTAAATGTTCGTGTCTAATCGCCTGTCTAGGTTTTTCCTTATATTTGCCGTTTTCTGTGCTTTTTTATTGTTGAATCTTTTTATGTATGCCTGCCTTGATATTTACTACGCGCAATAAAATAGCGCTTAGTAAAAGAAAGAAAACAAACTAGAACATGCACCCTATGTATGATCTTTAAAACACATTGGGAAAAGCTTGTACTTTTATAAATTAAATATAGGCATATTATATTATTTCTACAAATGTTCTTGCCAGAATTCCAAATCGATGTAGGCCTACTCGAAGTGAAAGTAAGAGGAAATTTGTCGTCTCTTTTCCTAAAAGTTTTATCTACAGAGCACTAACCTATCCGAATACAGCATGCTTCCCTCCAAACTGAGGAACGCGGTGTCAATAAATAATGTTAAGTCTTCTCTGAAAAGTAGGCCTACACGTCCCTATAATAACCGTCGTGTTTTCGTAAAGTCCCTAATATAAATTCTTTGACTCCGCCTAAATCCGAGCACCGTCCCTTTAACTGTTAGCATTATTTGTCATTTTATAAGTGAAATAATTGTTGTTGTCTCTTTTTCTACGAAATGGATTAAAAAACTGCAAAATGACCTATTTCAGGACTGATTTTATTAAGCTTTATTTTTAATGTTTTTGAGGGACACAATGCATCTTTCGTTTATTGAATTGACAACAAAAAGACAAGAGAGAAATCAGCGTCTAATTTATATTTATTTATAACTATTATATACACATTTGTTTTATTGTAATACATTATACAGGTTGTTATTCTTCAGGTTCGATGGATAAGTATATTTGAAACGTTGCATTTTAATTTACATTGATGGGGTGCACACTTCTACATTCGTATACTTGTTTTCCAGTAGACATTGTAATAAATATCGCCCTCTATCAATTATATTAGGCCCAAATTCTGTTGCCGCGCCGCGTGTGTAGGCAGTTATATTCCAGAGGAGAAAAGCATTAGTAAACTGTATTACGGGGAAGCTTATACTTACTACGGCTGGGCATTTGGAAACTCGGATCGGCCATACGCAACTCCCAAAGCACGTCTGGGAGAAGAGACTATGAGATGTATGCATACTTTAGTGGTCCTTAGGGAGTAACGCCTCTGCTGCAGACTTTAGTGTGGGTCACATGTCCTTAAGGAGTAGGCCTAACGTGTAACCCCGAAATATGTACAGTACTATAGTTTAGTATACGTTTATAAACGGGTTGTTGATATTTATAACGATATTACCAGTATTATTACCAACTTAAATTTCTATATAGAGGGCTACGGCAAAGTTCCAAGAGCGCACTTGTTTCTTAGGCACCGATACAAATATTTTATTTATCCATGGTCAACGAATTTAGAAGTAAAACATATTTTAGTTATTCTTATCATGAATTATCGTCTGTGGTTTCCCATTACAATTCTAGTAGGTGTTATGCACAATGAACATTAGAGCGTGTCGTAAGCACATATTATCCATGCTCAGGCTCTACTTTAGATCTAAGTCTAAATTTGTAATGAATTAAAAGACTTTACAGGGTTCCGTGTACAACCACTCATGTAGATCGGACTTCTAACCAGTGGTCAAAAAAGCCTTTAAAAAGCTGGATGTCCCTTCACTATTATTTAAATTAAAACAAAACTGTATGCTGTTCAGATCCCATAGATCTAGCATAGTTTCAATATCATGTCTTTTCTCACAGAAAGGCCTAAGTAATTAAAACGAGCCTCATATGTCTCCAATGATTTCCTGTGGTGGTAAGAAAGCTGGCACTCCACACTCTCTATCTTCTGCTGCCTTTAGCTGCTGTGTCCAATATCTCAGTCTCATTGAGGCAACACGTCTCTCCATTTGGCGAACTCTTAACTCCGTCTCTTGTGTTTCTAATTTTGTCTTCAAAATCGTCGTTGTCAGTTGTCTTTGCTCCTCATTATAATTGTTACAGGGGCATTTGGTGTTATCATCAATATCGTCTGGTGGAGATGACGTGACTGTAGGCCTACTTGTAGGCCTATAGACCGGCACAGTGGTTTTTTTAAAGAATTCCGCGGTAGAGATTTGGAAAGTTGTATTTATTGACCATTGGTAAGATTCCGGAGTCGTCTGTGAATCTAATTCTGGAACTGCAGTAGTTGAACCGGTGCTATTTGCATAATGTAATCTTAAAGGTGAAACTAATGATGTGACGTCAGTCGTTGATGGGACGTCGGCTGTTGGTGTGACGCCAGGTGTTGGTGTGACGCCGGGTGTTGGTGTGACGCCGGGTGTTAGTGTGACGCCGGGTGTTTGTGTGACGCCAGGTGTTGGTGCGACGCCAAGTGTTAGTGTGACGCCAAGTGTTGATGTGACGCCAGTTGTTGGCGTGACGCCAGGTGTTGGTGTGTCGCCAGGTGTTGGTGTGACGTCAGGCGTTGGTGTGACGTCAACCGTTGGCGTGATGTCATCACGAATTTGATCATTAAGCGGTATTGATGCGTCTATAGTGTAGGATAAAGTAGTCTGTGAAGTTTTATTTTGTAAAGATTCTGGTGAAAATGTAATCGGTTCTGCAAAACAAAAATTCAACAGTGTTAATGAAATAAACTCTATCATTAAGTGCCAATTTCATACCTCGTTTAAAATGTTGATGTGTAATATATTGGCAGTTCTCTCGAAAGAGAGGAACGCACACAGTGTACTCTTAAAATGTACTGACTATAAAATGTTTGAAAAGTAATTTTTATTAAAGAATCTTCTTAAATTGTATTGTGTAAAAAAAAAAAACGTCAACATTCATGAATTACCTGATGTCCTATTTCTTATGACTCGAATCACAAGTGGTTCTTGAATTGTGTATTGCCCGCATGTCGCAACAATCTCTAGTCTGTCATAAACATTCTTGTTTCGCTGTGCCAAATTTCGTTTTGTCACCAAAACACCCGATGTTGTACCAATATTGAAGAACTTTGAGTCTTGTTTACTCAAACGAAATCGCACAGGCGTACTTATCTCATCATCCGGATCGGAAAGTTCTACCTTTCCGATGTAAGTTCCACTTCTACTGTTTTCATGTACCTCATACTCTGTCGGTGACACTATGCGCGGAGGGTTATCATCAACGTCTGTAACTTTGATATGGATAGGTGTGGAAGTCTGATGGGTTCCGTCTGATGCTGTGGCCAAAAGGTTGAATTCTGGTGTGAGTTCTCTATCAAGGCTGTAGTTTTCTCTGGTTTTAACTTCACCCGTTTTAGCATCGATAACAAAGTAAATGCTATACGTGTTTTCTTGTAAACTATAAGTTATGCCGGCTGAAAAAAGAAGAAAATCTTGGTTATTTCTATCTATTCATCGCTTTACTAATAGTTTTCAATTACGCCGCTTGCCATCATTCCAACCTAAACTCATCATCACATTCTCAGCACCACGACATCGTCATTACTAGGCCATATTACTATCCCATTGTGAAATTGAGTTCTGCCGAAAATCACAAGTAGCAAGATTTTACTAATTTGCTAATATCTTTATTGGAAAAAAACAATACGCATAGTAGGCCTAAGTACAAATGTTGACATGGTCGATTCTCTATAGTGCCGTTTATACTTTCATTGATCCGAGTAGGTTGGAAGATTACGTCATACACATAGGAATTATTTCAATGTTAAATTAAGCTAAAATTTGGTAAAATATGTGGCGCAACTTCAACCACACTTCACACAATTTGAATAAAGACCGTATTTACCAGAAGTATGGTTATCTTTGTCGTTGGCTTCCACTTTTATAACATAGACTGAGTTGTTGTTATTTTCCTGTACCACTCCAAAATACGGTAAGTTCAAAAACTGGGGTCGGTTATCATTCATATCAACCACTAAAATATTTACTGTCGTCCAGCTTTGTCTAGGTGGTTCACCCCCGTCTGTAGCAGTTATATTGAAAGCATGGCGGTCAATTATTTCACGATCTAACTCCGCAGCCGTAAAAATTTCTCCCGATGATTGATCAATGGTAAAATACGGATTGAATTTCATTGAGTATGTTACGTAACCGTTTACGCCCGCGTCATTATCGGTAGCTCGTACCTGCAAAACGCGTTTGCCAACAGATTGATTTTCATACAAAAACGCATTATAAATCCAATTTTCAAAAAGAGGTGTGTTTCTGTTTATAATTTCAATAGTAATGTTACAAATAGACTCATGCACAGAGTCAGATGCCGACAATGTTATATCATACCTGCGAAGTTCAATTTGCTTAGAAACTAGAACTGAAACTCCATTTTCATTTGTAGATATCTTAAACACATTCCCCTTATTACCAAACTTAATTCGATACGAAATATCGCCGACAGAGTCGACATCAGAAATTATCAGACGAGTGACCTCAGTTCCCAGAGTAGTGTCATGCAATTGTATTTTGTCTTGACAATTTTCAATCACAGGTTGATTGTCATTGACATCTTTTATCAAGATACGCATGCGAACAATATACGGTGACTCACATTCCACCTGGATTTTAAAAACATAAAAATTAATAGTCTCTCTATCTAAACCAGATGTTGTAAACACTGATCCAGTCTTTTCATCTATTCGAAAAGGCAAGTCTTCACTAGAGTTCAACATATTATAACTTGAAACTTCCGCGTTATAATCAAATTTGTGGATTTGGGAATTAGTGGGTGTGTCCTCTGGTATTGATAAATTAAACGAACTTTTGTATCTCTGAATGAAAGGTTTGTCCACATTAACAGTTACTGACGTATCCTTCACGCGTAAAGCAAAACCAACATGTTGCGCGCGCACCAGCAGACGATAACTCATAAGATCATTTTCTAAATTATTTGTTAAATATAATTCTCCACTAGATTGATTGATTTTAAAATAAATACTTCCATTAATGATATTATACGAGATGTTGGCTTTTTGATCAGACGGTTGCCACGACGTTGCCTTAACTTCTCCAATTTTCGAATCTTTTGTTGTGTTTTCAGAGATTGTCATTGTATAATTCACCGACAAAAACTTTGGTCTGACGTCATACACTGATATCTTAACTTTGGTCCTAGACGTCTTTGGCGGGTTACCACCATCACTCCCTTCAATGATTAAAGTATAATCACCAATTCTATCAACACCAAATATCTTTTTGTTCGCGATTTCCCCGTTTCTTTTGCACCTGAATATCTTGTTCCTATGCAGTGGATTTAAGAGTCTGTACGTAACCTGCCCGTTTTCATCGTTGTCTTTATCGGTTGCTTTGACGGTCAAAATCGTTGTTCCTTTACTAACTTCAAACGCAACCGAAGCTCTATATCGCAACTGCTCAAACACTGGTGTGTAAAAGTTTCCTACCGTTAAGACGTCAATAGTCAGAACTGCAAGCGCCATTGGCGATGTTAATGAATTGACGGCTGTAGCAGTAACTATGAATACATGCGTCTTTAAAACATCAACCCCTGGCTTACTAACCCGTATGACTCCAGTATTTGGTTCAACATAAAAATAATCTTTACTTAAGCCATTGTCTGTTCTAAGTTGATATGCTATTCCAGTATAATCACGAGACGGATCGTCCTCAACTACAGTTATTCTCCCGATTGTGTAACCTGGTTCAGCACTTGCTGGAATTGTAAAATTAAACCGATCAGAAGTAAAACGGATTTTGTAAATGTCATTACCAAAATCTTCTGAGCCGCTGCCGTCTGGGTCGAAATCCGTCAGCGTTCGATGTTCAGAGGTTTGACTGAAATCAGGCGGTGAATAGCCATATGTAAACGGACAAAGATAACTAATCATAAAAACTAATACAAAGGTAAAATCCATTGTGTCTTTGTAAACTCTACAACCAGATACACATGGTAGGCCTGTCAGCCTTGGCTCTTCTGAGCTCACTCGGGCCAGTTATCGTGGGGAATCAAATATTACAATGAGCATAGTTCACAATGACGGTTTAGATAGTCCTCTCCGGAAAAAAGCGCGCCATCTATTAACTTATTGGTCGATTATGATCGATCACTGCCGGCCTATTTCATAGAATCATGAGTCTAAAGTCGCAAAAATATTATACATGATGTTTGCATAAGAGTGTAAATCATTACAAAATAGAGCACAAGTCCACGGTGATGTGTCTATCTGTAGACCTAATTATGTTTATGTTCCACACAAGTTGTATATAATTCAGCCAGTAAATGTGACGTGGATATAGGCCCCAACAAATATTGTGTAAAGTTCGGGTTACAAAGTTTATTTTATAAGCAGACGATCAGAAAATTCCCAGGCCCTACAGGAACCCATCGATTGATCTTTATTGTTTCCACCTGTGGTACTAGTAAATGTAGGGGCAACACGTTCCTTAGCTTCACTTGCTATTTTAGGCCAATAATAAACTTAAACGCTACCCAACGGAACAGTGAGTAATCGGTATCGGGTCGCAGTTCATATTTCCACAAATAGCAAGTATACGGTACATTTTAAAAATGTGATAACGAAAGGGACAATGCGTGAAAATTTCTAAAAATCTAAAAAAAAGTTCAACGTCACAATTAACAATGCCATATACATGGCTGCAGTCGCGTGCTCAAATTTGAGTTAGTGTTTACCGACCAACCGACCGACCAACATAGTAAGCTGAGTATTGTAAATAGACAGCACACTGTAGATTGGTTTCGAACGCGCACAGTATTAGGCCTATTCATCGATATAATAAAAGATTTGAATAGAAGAAAACAACAAACAGCACATGTTACGAATCAACCTGTCGAGTTGCACAAAAACCTCAACATGTTGTCACAAAAAGCTGACCGTTGATTAGTAGGCCTACTATCTTTAAAAGAGTTGAATAGATGAAAGTAACAAACGGCACGTATGATATACAAATTAACCAATCAAAGGTGGGAGAATAATCGTTGAATGAGGTGAACTTGGTGGAACATACTAAAATTACTCTCAACGTCTTTCAAAAGATTGTGTGTTCCGTAATTAGTTGCGGAAAATTATTGAGTTTTAAACTTCATTAGAAATACGATGCGATACGACAAGAAAACCTATGGGGTAATAAGGAAATTGTTTGTAAAAACACTACTTTGTTTTATAAAACGTGGTGTAATGTAGGTTTCAATCAGATCAATGATTTAGTAAGAATCAATAGACTAATGAACCCACATGAAATTTTATCAAAATTAAATGTCAAAAGAAACTGGCTTAGTGAATATGCTACACTTATGCAAGCTATTCCTAAAGGTTGGCTGGATTTAATAAAAAATTATAATGGAGATAGTGTTAAATTAAATTCAGATGATTATAAAATAAATAAGATATTTCAGATGAAAACAAAACAGATATATTAAAGTTTTATAGAAGGTATGTTTGTTGCTCCTATTACTATGGGAAAAGAAATTGATATTGAAATTACAAACTGGTTTGATATTTGGTCAAGAAAAGTAAAAAATGAGAAAAACAAAAAATATGCACAACTTAATTACAAATTGCTTCTTAGAATTTTACCAACAAATTTACAATTATATAAATGGATTTTAAGAACACAAAAAAATGTGAGTTATGTGATGTAACTGAGGATGAAAAGCACATGTTTTTCAAATGTAAAAGCAATGTCTTATTATGGAAAAAAATCAATGAAATATTTAAAAAGTTAGATAATAGTAACTGTTCTTTTGAAGAACTTGTTTTTGGGTCTGAATGCAACATAAAAAATAAGTTATACTCAATTGCTCTATATTCTATATATAAAATAAAAATATTGTCAGAATTAAATAAGTCAGTCTGTAAAAACTCATGGATAATGTTTAAAAATATACTTACACAAGAGTATACCATGAATGTATTTTATTAATTTTTTATTTTGAAGGTTACTGTAAATAAAGTAATTTGTACAAAAATGTAAATAGTGCAAATAAAACAGAAAAAAGAGAAAAAAAGAGAAAAACAATAAAAAGAAGAGTAAAAAAAAAAGAGCATGGCAAATTCTATACTCTACAAGCAACTGGTTATTGAGTTGCTTTTGATTTTCCATATTTATTGATATTGTTTTCAGTTTATATGTAATGTAAATGTATAAATGATATCTTGCAGAGTTTTTTTAAGATGTAAGGGGAAACTTTATGTCTATGAATGAAAATAGTACATATTTAAAAAGATAATATACAAACATAATACAATTGTTTATTTATGTTTTGAAATGAAATAAAGGTGAGTGAACCTCACAAAAGAGAAAAAAATACGATTTTTATTTTTTAGACACATATTATTCTATATTTTGTATTACGTATCAATACTATCTTTTACACTCAACAATAGACCCATTACAGTCGTACTGAGTACGGTAATTCATATGGCGTGTGGGGTTTCTTCTTTTTCCCATTGGATCTGTCAAACTTCAGCAAGCAAAGACAACTTAAATACGGCATGCGATGGGCCACATCTGTAAGCTCAACGACCCAATATTATCAAGCAAGTGTGTAACGTATAATTCCACTTTACGTAGAGCCGACCCATGTAAACAACACTGTATATAGTAGGCCTATAATGATTCATTTTTTACTCTTGCTAGGCCAAATATGACATTAAACGTCCGACTGCCATCAAAATTAAAGTCACCTGCAGGTGTTATGTTGTTTTTGCACCTGGGACAAAGGTGTTCCGGCGGTAAGAGAAACAAATCTTTGCAATTCATTAAGTAGAATGACCATAAAAACTCTGGCCTAGATTAAGCATATCGGAACACCGCTAATCGAATTTTATCCAATGTGGTAAACAAGGTAGACGTTTTCGTTCTGGATAATAGTATTTTCTAATGTTATTTATAGCGATAAAGCAACGATCGAAAGATCTTTGACAGTCCGACTATTATCTAAGCGAATTTGACCTAAAGTTTAGGATGTATAATGACCGACTGTTGAATGACATCTTAATGTCACAAAATAGCTATTTAATTTGACCAAACATTGGATTAAAACAATTATTTACCTAAAAAACTGTATTTAAAGCAAAGAAATCAAATTTAGACAATACAGTTTTGGTTAAATTTAACCGTTTAGGCCTATTTTGTCCTTTTATAAGTAAAATCATTACGGTATTGTTCGTGTTATTTTCGGATCGGAATAAGTTATTAAAACTGAAATATTTATTTAAAGTCCTAAGTGTATTATTCTTTATTTTCCATGTTGTTGGGGAACCGATACATCTTTGAACATGTTTTAGCAAATGTAGGATAACAGGTAGAAGTGAAAAATGGTTAATTTCAAATGGCATTTTTTGTTAAAACGATTTAATGTCAATTTTTTTAGATTATTATCTGGGTTGATGCCATTCTTTGAAATAAAATATAATAACGTTAGGCCTATATTTGTTTATTTTAAAAATACGCTTATTAATCGGAACCAGATAAATGTATTCCTGATATTGAATATGAATTATAGTAGGCCTAAAATTTAAGTGATACACTATTTAAAATTGAACAAACGGTATATTAAAAGTATAGATGTTAATATTAAAAGTAAAGATGTTAATATTAAAAGTAAATATATTAATATTAAAAGTAAAGATGTTAAGGCGCGTTGATGGTATCAAAATAAGTTGGAAAATAAACTTAAGTTAAAAGTTGGAAACAGTCCCTGCAAAATTAACTGTGTAGTATTCAAAAGTTATGTTTTATCCTTTAGCAAAACTCCAACAGGAAATTATGATATTAAGGTATAGTTTAACCATGGAGGTATCGGATACATTTATATTTTGGCAATTGAATATTATACTGTAACTACTACTACTAAAAGACAGACAACAAATTCACTCAAAAACAACGGAAGTAATTACTGTTGTTGTCAAAAACACTAACAATCAACGGAACCATTTTGCATTATACACATCCCAATCTGAACAACTGACAGATTGATTGATTGATGAGTCATTGATTGATTGGCTATTGATTGATTGATGAGCCATTATTGATTGGCTATTGATTGATGATCCATTGATTTATTGGCTATTGATTGGCTGATGACTGATAAGCCATTGATTGGTGAGCCATTTATTTATTGATTATTAATTAATTCAATTGATAATTGAACCAATGATTGGTGAGACATTTTATTACAACTGGACACAAACAACTTTATTATTCACACATATGGCACAAGGCAGCCTTGCTTTTATTCTTAATATTAACATACTGTATTTAACAATAACACTTATCATATTTATCAATATTTCTTTCTTTCCAAAACTATCTTGAGCCTTTATTTACAAATTAAGCTATCTCTGTTTACTCTTAAAACATTATAAGCAATATACAAATATTTACAAAATAATACACGATATTAAAATATACTGCATATCTTGAATGGCGAATGAACAGGCAAGTTTGTCGAATACGATTTTTAACACATAGCCAAAAAAATCGGACTTTATATGAGAAACTGACCTAAAATAGTAAACGATAACATGATTTATAAGAAATCATAGTACATGTTTTATTTATTTTTTAATTTGCTTACAATAGGCATATAAATAAAAATAACATAAACAAAGATAAAGTCAATTTATTATCATCGTTTTTGTTTTATTATTATTTTTAAAATTATTTTTTATTATTTTAAGTCGTAAATTTTATTAGTTTATAAATGTGTATGGCAATTAATATATCATTTATCTATTTTTAAATTGTTTCTGGGGTCTTTCTCGAGAAACTTCATTTCTTCTAGAAAAGACCCCAAATGATGGTTTGTTACGATGTTTATTTAAATAAACAACTATGTTTAACTGTACAATAATATGCCATTATTGAATAAATAAATGTTTTTTTAACTTGAACTTAAAATAAAATCAAGCCCTGTTAAATATTTACACTTACATTTTTGTATAGGTCTAATCTAACAATTTATGTTTATTTAATGGATGTAATGGAAAGGAGGCAAATAAATAAATAGGCTATGTAAACGATACCGTCAATTATTAAACTTTACATCTTAAAATTCTGGGTACAATTCGTTTTTAAATTATGAAGAATATTTTATAGATAGTTTTAATTATAAATGATTTTAAAACTTAAAATTGCAATCAAATAGGGAAAGGTATACTCTAGAAGCCGGATCATACACGGGTCGTTGTTATTTACTTACTCCATAACATTCAAAATCAAGGAGTTTTGATAAATTCAAACTGACAAGAAAAACAGTAAAAAAGGATTTGTTAAATATAGTGCCAATTTTCAAAGTTCACTCTCCTTCTGTTTGTACTTTAAAGTCTGTGGTTCAATGTGGATTATAAGATAAATATTTGTCAGGAGATGAAGCTTACCTTACATTTAAATAAATCGTTTTCTAAAACTATCGCAACATATTAAAATGATAAGCTGATAACGCATTGTTTTTAACTACTTTACGGTTAATGTTGAGGAACCCATCAATATCAATTGTTGATATTAGGATTTAGCTGCAGAATCCAGCGATTAGACCCTAATTACACGTAATGATAAATTGAATAGGCCTACACTTTCAAATTAGGATGGTGTTCGGGTGAATAAAATATATTTTTGTTTGCATACGCATCCAACAGCGAGTAACTCGTCAATTACAGGATGGATAAACTATTTCATAATTTTTCATTTGAGACTTAGGGAGTGGAGTTGAAAGAGTCGTGAGTTACAACCCTTGCACTATTAGATCAGGATTGAACCCTGGACCTTGGGATTGAAGCCAAGCATGTTAACCACCAAGCTACAGCTCCACTAAAAAAGAAAATGTGTCCAGTAGTTTATAAAAAATAAAAATGAATTATAATATGAACATTGTTTAGAAAAGAAAACTCCAAATTAGGCTATATGGGTTATTTTTATAATTTCAAATATTAACACATTTTTAAAGTTATTATTTCTATTTCTATCATTTTTATTTTTTCTTTTTTGTCTTATATTTAAAAACAAACATTTAGTTTAAGTTTATATTTCTTATTTTGCATTGATTTAGATAAACTCTTACTATATTGTATTGCTTTAGCATTTTGATTATTTTCACATCAACCCAATGTAAGAACTTGATTAATCTTCTTTGGCGGTCTTTCAGTTTCCATCATCTACTTTCATTATTCTAATTTAATCTAGGCCTACTAATCTCATTATGTTGGGTTTCTTTTCCATTTATAGATACCTTTCGGCCCGACCTAGTACAAAAAAATACGCAGATATCGCGTTATCAGACATACACTGCGCACGCTCAGAACCCAACGAAAAGTCAATCTGAATTTGAAAACGCCATTATACTAGAACTTCTTAACCTTCGACATCGAAATAATATCTATTATACAAATTGTTATTATTATTGGTATTCTTTGACTTCTTCGAGTATGCATATATATTTCAATTGCTGATACTGTTCTTGATATTCATATTGATATATATAATACGATATACCAGGAAAGAGTGAAATTACTCTGATTAATTTTACTTTCATTAATTTCACTCTTGCCTGGATATACTATATATATACTATTCCTATATTATATTATGTTAAAGGAAACAAATACATTTTTATTTGAAATGAAATCAAATAAATGCTGAAAAATAATTAATAAAAATCAGGAAAAAAAATTTAAAATAAACAAGACAAAAAAAGACAAAACAAAAATATTTAAAAAATAAACAAAATAGACAACACAGAATCGGTATAAATTCACAAACAATAATGTTTGTTTTAACTTCAAATTTAAAATTTCAAACATGTGGTAAAAATAATTTTGAAAGCATCGCTCGAAGCATTAGATTTAGCTATCTGTCAGAGGAAGCACATTTTAAAATAAAAAAATCTTTACTCAATAGCGTTAAATTTTATTTCCTACAAAATTGACATTATTGGTAACTTTTTGGCAGCGTGTACATTTTTAAAGCTTAAATCGACATAATGAAAGAACCAGGCAGATTGTACTAAACTGTGTTGGCATGTTTAACAGACTCAATAATGTTTACAATTTTTTTTTTTTTTAGTAATAATGTATGTTGGTTTAAAAACAAGAAAATAATAATATTGGATAATCATCTAAAGCAAAATTTCTGATTACAAGACTGGAATTCATTGAATAAATTATTTACATTCATTCCTACATTTTGGACATGTGATAAAACTCACAAAAGTAGTATAAGTGTTTACATAAGAAAAATAACATGTACGTGTTATAACAAACATTTAAAGTAACTTTGCAATTAAAGTGTTCATCAAAACTAGAAATAATAATATAATTGGCAAAGTTTATCCACAAATCTAAAACTATTGAACTCAACTCCATGCATGAAAAAAAAAATAGCCTATACCTCTGAATGAGCAGTTATGTAAAGATAATTTATTCTTTAGGATGAGCCTATACTATAGGGTTAGCCACCTATATCAAGGGTGAGCCTAAACTTTAGCTGAGCTGAGCTGAGCCTGCACTAGACTTAGGTGAGTCTATACTTCAGGTTGAGCCTACAAATCAGGGTTAGCCTAGGCCCTATACCTCAAGGTGAGCCTACACTTTATGATGACCCTATACTTTATGTTTCAGTGTAGGCTTATACATTATACTGTACTGTCTTATGCCCATGTTAGTACACTACAGGTCTATATAAACACAAATTGAAAATATTCTAATCGCCAAGCCATTTGGTGATACTTGTTGGTCCGAGTTCTCTCCATTCCTCTTTGCTAATGCTCATGGTATCAAACACGGACAGTGGTGCTAAAATGGTAGCACCATTGTATGCTGCATGATATCGCTCTTGCGCTGCATGGACCTGGTGCATGGAAAGTTAAAGAAACAAAAAGAACAATTAACAATAATTAGTAATGAAACAACAAATGAATGTGTCCTAATTAAATTTGATGTGATACAAACAAAATCAAAGTGTAAATTTAAACGTGCAGCTTGGTCTTTTGGAAAGTTAGACAATACAAATTAGTAATGCAACTACAATGAACGTGATTTCAATTTAACACAAGACCATAAAAAGTACAGTAATTAAAAAAAAAACAACTTAGCAGTTAAGTGCATGATGTGAAGTTAATTATAAACAAATAATTAATTAATAATTTCTATTTAAAAAGAAATACTACTGAATATATAGAAATTAAAAGTATAAAGTTGATTAAAATTATGAAACATTGATACAAATAATGTAATGTAAAGTTTAAAAAATAAATTAACAACAATATTTTATGGTTAATGATTAGTTATCTTTACACTATCTCCTCTTATTATGTTATATGAATGTTATAATTAGGTTATATGCATGATAATGCATCTTGATTCTCTCAGGATCTTTATTTTAATCTTGAAATTAAAACATTGATGAGTACGAAAATGTGATCTTAGAATTAATTTTTGTTGGTAGAGTTAAAATTAATGTTTGTTGGTATAGTTATTATTGCAAGTGAGAAAAGCAATTAAGTGCAGTCACAAGCCACATAAGTCAGTGCCAACACCCTTCTAAATCTAATTTTTAAAAACCCACCACGCCCACCTTTCTAAATCAATATAGACTAAAAAAAAACCGTCCTCAATTTGCCCAATGGAAAGATGTCAAAATGTTATTACTAGGCTGGTGCTAGTCATCTCGTACCCTTGGCAGCTTGTACCCAACTTACATTACAAATACCAAAATACTAGGTATGTTTGTTAGGCATGCTACATTACTATGTTATTGCTTATAGCCTATGGAAACTACAAAGAAAAAATCACCATGGGAAAGATAGCATGACCAAGATCGAGGTCACTCAGATGAATAAACTGGGTTTTGATTTTCCAAACTAGATCCGTATGTATGAATCTGGAACAGCGATCATTATTTAAGATTGCTTCCTGGGTTTAATATAATTGTCTTTCCCCAAAACTAGGTCATGGCCATCACAGATTATTAAATATCCCAACTTATTTCAATAAAGAACTAAATCCATTAGGATGCGTAGAAGAGTTTACTAAAAGGTTAATTTACTAGGAAATCCATTGTAAAATATTTAATAACTGTCTTGTTTTAGATGCTGATTGTTTTGTGTTATTATTACAACCATAGAGATAACATCATAAACTAGAGGGAAAACTAGGTAGATATGGCCAACAAAATTTATCAAATGCATTGTATTTAATTTCCACAATTTAGAAATGTGAGAGGGCCTTGATTCCCTGTGTAAGGTACTTTAAAAAAAAAAACAATTTTTTTGGTAAATCACATCAGATAAGTACTCTATTTTTGTCGTTTCATTCCATTTTTTAACAGAGTATTTTTTACATAATTTTTGTTTCTTTTTTTTTTGTTTTTAGAAGATTTACAAGATGATTTGCTATTTATAAATAATAATATTTCATGAGGAACAAAATTAAAAACATATTTGTATCAATAGAATGCAGTTTTAATAACCCTATTTCAATAATGAGAATGGTAAAAATCTTAGGTTTTGCCTGATATGAGGTTCATTTCAAACCGTCAGATAGAGCATAGGTTTTATAGTTTAATATATCTTTCTATGGGCGGCAAATGGTGTATGGAAATTTCTTACATATACAGTATTGTCACAATCGCAACAACCAATTTACAACATGAGGTAAAATTGAGTACAAAAGTGTTCTCATTAAATCCCAGTTTTTGTATGCTACAATATCAAGAAATGATCTTTCCAAACCTACTGAGCTTAATTATGCCACAGTGAAAGTGATTTCAGTACAATAAATATAGTTATTTCAGTAGAATAATGTTTACACGACCTTTTATGTATGATGTTTGCATGCAACTCTTCCCCACCCCCATCCCCCTATTACAAACTCTAATCAATAAGTTTACTGATAGTAGAAATCAAAATAAATTGGATGGTTACTTTTAAAACATGTTATTTATTTACCTTTATTGTTGCAGACTTGGGAAAAATCTTAACTAGTTCTCCCTTGAGGCGTCCTGCCAGGCCTGGTAATTTGGTGCTTCCTCCGCTTAAATAGATGCTTCTGTTGAGACGAAAGTAATATGCTTGTTAGTGAAAGGCAAAACTGTGGGAAAAGTGGGTACAAATCAGCAATGAAACTTAAGTTAAGTATTAGGAAAATCTGGAATTTAGATTAATAAAAAAAGTAGTGTAGTGTAATAAAAAAAATTGATTCATTGTAATGCAATATCACACACACACACACACACACACACACACACACACACACAAAACATGGTTTATGGTTCATATTATATATAAAACCAAATTTGCCAAAATAAATATTTTGTTTGAAAAAAAAACATAAATCCTTCTTTTTAGAAAAAATTTTTTTGCCAAAAACTTTACAATCCCTCTTTCAAATAAATATCAAATCATACTTCAGCTCAATCTTGCCTCTTAAAAGAGGCCTCTGTTCTTCGTGTATGGCAGGAAAAGCTGTCATTGAATCTATTAACCTACACACATTTTCACTAACAAAATAACCATAACCAATTCCACTAATCTAATCCACTAACTAAACTACCGTAACTAATTCCACTAACTACATATTATGTTTACATTAACTAAACTACAGTTAACTAATTCCACTAACTACACATTATGTTTTCTGTTATCCAAAAACTACAGTAACTACTTCCACTAACCTATACACACGTTTGCACTACCAAAGAATAACAAATTCCACTAACCTATTATGTTCACACTAACCAAGCTACAATAACTAATTTCACTAACCTGTGTTTAGACTAACCAAATTAAAAACTAATTCACTAACCTATTATGTTCACACTAACCAAGCTACAATAACTAATTTAACTAACCTATATAAGTGTTTAGACTAACCAAATTACAAACTAATTTAACTAACGTATTATGTTCACACTAACCAAACTACAATAACTAATTTAACTAACCTACACATGTGTTTAGACAAACCAAATTACAAACTAATTTGACTAACCTACATATGTTTACACTAAGAATACTACCACAAATTCCACTAACCTATTATGTTTACACTAACCAAACTACAATAACTAATTTAACTAACCTACACATGTGTTTAGACTAACCAAATTACAAACTAATTTCACTAACGTATTATGTTCACACTAACCAAGCTACAATAACTAATTTAACTAACCTACACATGTGTTTAGACTAACCAAATTACAAACTAATTTTACTAACGTATTATGTTCACACTAACCAAGCTACAATAACTAATTTAACTAACCTACACATGTGTTTAGACTAACCAAATTACAAACTAATTTCACTAACGTATTATGTTCACATTAACCAAGCTACAATAACTAATTTAACTAACATATACATGTGTTTAGACTAACCAAATTACAAACTAATTTTACTAACGTATTATGTTCACACTAACCAAGCTACAATAACTAATTTAACTAACCTACACATGTGTTTAGACTAACCAAATTACAAACTAATTTTACTAACCTATTATGTTCACACTAACCAAACTACAATAACTAATTTAAACTAACCTACACATGTGTTTAGACGAACCAAATTACAAACTAATTTGACTAACCTACATATGTTTACACTAAGAATACTACCACAAATTCCACTAACCTATTATGTTTACACTAACCAAACTACCATAACCAATTCCACTAACCTACACATATGTTTTCTGTTATCCATTCCACAGGCTTTGATTGATTTAGCCACCAGTAAGTGAAGACCAGGATGATCCTTCCCCCAAAGCTCAGGGTGGAATAACCCTTCAGTACTCCGGAATCTACCATTGTCAACTCGTACATGTCTGTAAATATCAAAAAAGTTAAATAAAATAAAACCTAACTTTTTGGCAGAAGCATAATAAAAAATTGAGATTTTCAATATATGTCTTTAATTGAAGTAACAAGATCAAAGTGACTATTTACTGGATTTTAATATATAAACTAAATACAATTCATAATTGTTTAATAAATTGTATAAATGAAAAAAAAAATGAAACAAATTTCACATCCAGGATTTGAATTCTTTTATGATGATGATCTTTAATGTTAGCTATTTTGTGATGTATTGAAATGAGAATAATAGTTCAGTCGTTTTTCACACATCTCAAAACACTTGACACCCACAATCATAACATTTCAATAGAAAATTCCTTTGAATGCAAAATTTGTTTTTAAATAAATAAAAATAGCAGCAGCTATGCAGCTCCAAAATGTGATAAAAAAGGGAATTTAATGGTACTGTACAATTTTATTTGGCCTAATCATAAAGCTCTGTATAACTCTCAAACTTGATGTGAAAAAAATGGACACGATGATGTCATATTTCAGCACATCGTTTTATAAAAAAGTTAGGTCCCCGATCTCATGTTGGTCAATCTCAGCTAAACGACGTTGGTATGTTAAAAGTCCAAGACTGTGTCGAATTTCTTAGAGTCTGTCATGTTTTTAAAATATATAATCATTGTTGTCCACCTTATTTATGCATTCGTTTTATTAAAATTTCAGACAGTCATAATTACAATACTAGGGGATGCAATTTTAATTTTAGAATCCCAACTATCAAGCCAATGGCACATGTGACCTTTTTTTACAATGCTATTAAAAAATGGAATAATTTACCAATTAACATTAAGGAATCACAAACTGTTTTTTGTTTTAAAAGTAAAGTTAAAAAGTATCTACAGGGACGTTCACTAGCTCTAGAAACTATTTAATAAGCGCTTCTTCTTTTTTCGATTGTCCTCTTTGCTGTTTTTTGTAATTTTTATTTGTTGCATTGTTTGTCTTTTTTGCTGTTCTTTCAAAGGACCTCATTGGAAACAAGTCCGTAGAGGACTTTTATGAGTTATCCTTGGCATCCTTGTTTTATTTTGGTATTTTTATATTTGCCAATTTTAATTGTATGTCTGTGATATTTTATGTACTGATGCCGAAATAAATCAAATCAAATCAAATCAAATCAAAATCACACTTTTTTTTAGGAAACTAGTTTGATTGTGTAGACAAAACATTAGAATGGTTCTTGAAATGGAAATGCATGTCATAAATAGAAATAATTTAAAAGGTAGCTGTTTTAGCTGGTTTATAATTCTATGATGATGACAATGCATTCATTATGTTGAAAGTGAAATCTTAATACAAACACGATCACTTCCTGTGAGCCTTGTGGTGGAGTAAAGCCAAACTGATCCACTGGGACCAATGGATGAGAGGTGTGCCAACATCTAATAACTGTCCATTTAGGGGTATGATCTAACTCACTCAAAGGTGCTTTGCAAAAGTCGATCATGTCATCTGACATTTTCGCATACACTCATAGCTCTGATCATTTAAATGCTTAATAATCAAGGACTGCTTCACTAAGCCTGGCAACAGTACATTATATACACAACTGACTTAAGTTGCTTAGAGAATACTAACAATCTGCATTGAGTTCACTCTATCAATCAAAGTTCTGATTTTTACATGCATTAAACTTAGTTAAGTTACTCATGTATAAAATGCGCCAATATTTTAGGACTGCATAATGTAGAATTAAAATCAGGACCTCCCTGAAAGCCTGTTACAATCTGTTTTCCTTTAACTTTTAAAAAAGCCACAGCTGACGTGATCTCCTCAGCCAAGTAACCAGTCACCGATGGATTTCATAAGAACTAAGCTATTCATAATTGCATTTAAAATAGTTTATCTTCTGAAGTAGTACAATGAGATGCTTTTACTTTTAAAATCATTCCATACAGAGCTTTGTTTTCCTTGCCATTTGAATGGTTGATTATACGTATCATATGCTGACCATTTGGATTTGTTTCAACATTTTGATAATTTTGTCCAATGACTGCTACAAGTTTAAAAACTAATATGTAGTGTGTACTGTTACGGTTATACTCCCGTCGGAATTCCTAGTCATATATTTTGTTAATGAGACCACACAGTCTGCTTTCCATACATGAAAAAGATTTTTTAGAATATTTGAACGACATACTGGTCCATAGACCATTCCATTTTTCAATAAATCAAACTATTCTATCCATTCAATCTAAGCATTTATCATTTGTATAACATTAAGCTATACTCTATTGACCTTACCCTGGCATAAGTAGAATCCAGGACTGCTTGTTCAGTTGACTATGATTTGTCAGGCCTAGCCTGTTAACTTTAATCTCAACATTCCCAGGCACATGAATGAAATATTCCATACATACTTTTTTTTCCATTCTTATGATACAAGTTAACCTAATGTCATTGGTTTTAGCCTTTAAATGTGATGAACGTTTAACCTCCTCTGGTAAAACATTGGCGGAGCACAATTGAGACAGAGCCAATTTTAACTTCGAACATGTTACAAAATATCTGCATATTACAGCTGTATAACAGTTCGAGTCCACATAATCTTACCAACAATAAACTCCACATAGACATATATTAAGTATAAACCAGTTTGGCATTGTAAATTTATCCAAAGTTGTCTCTGTACTGTGTCACTAAATAACTGTACTATAACTGTATGCATAAATAGATTAGCAAGCCAGACACTACTAAATACAGTATACTGTACGAAATACAATTTAGTATAGGCCTAAATTTTGTTGACATTTTCACTTACCCAAACCCATCAGGTACATGATAACGATCCAAGTCCACCAGGGTACTGCATAACTCTGTGTCTACACTGCAAAATTGTAGTTCTGCCTGGTAATTTTGTGCAACAAAACATGCCTAAAAATAAACAGAAAATTGTTAATATCATTTTCAAACACACATAAAAACATATAGATTTTATATAATGGAGGAGGATCATCATTCTGCGGAGGAGGATCATCATTCAGTTGATAAGAACCCTCATTGTGTTCATGAAATGATGATCATCATTCTCTTGATGATTGACATTCAGTTGATGATGATAGGATCTATTGTTAGTTTGGCTAAGTTACTATGCAATACTCGTACCTTTTCTTTGATAAACCTGCTTATGTATGATTCTACATCAGAGAAATATCTGAAAAGATAAGCAAATAAGATAAAAAGATTTAAAATATATAATTTTATAGTAAACATTAGACTTTTGTTATAAAAGACATAAACAAATCTAGAATTATGTATCGACATCTTGAACATTTGTACATAGCAAAGGTTGACATCCTAATGGCAAGATGAGGGCAGCAAAGCATTTGAAAAAGTGCAAGTTGGCAGAGAAAGGTCAAAACTCATGCCTTCTCAGTATGCACCACTTCACTCTTGCTGTTATATTCTGATGATATAAATCTCAATGTACACTATAGCAGAGCCTACTCACCTGTGACCCTGTTCTGTTAATAGTCTGGTAAGGTGCTCCGTAATCTGCCGTCCCCCAAATGGTAGCCTACTAACACCTCCTTCAACTATGTATCCATCCACTATTGGCACAATATCAATTCTTTCACCTACATTTACTATAACAAAAAAAAAGTCTTTAAAAAGTAATTCATACAGTTTGTACATGATTTATATTGAAGCTCTAAGTCATTTGGGATTCTACAACCTGCAAGATCTTAGAGCTTTTGGCCATATTTCCAGACTGCAAGAAAGATGAATTTTGGACATTACACAAATCTTTTCTGTTTGTCCCAAGAAATTAAATTATACAAAAGCAACAAAAAAGGACATACAGTATTATAGCACTCTGTCCTATTGTGTTATAATGAAATTATTATTATACACTACTGGTGTCATGAACTTGTTGTCAATGCTGTTTTTTCTCATCCCTCAATGCATAGCCTAGAAATCTTACCAACAACACCAGACGTTGCTTTGTAAGAGTATAGCGCCATCAATGCTTGTTCTTGAATGAAACATCCTTCCACGTGGAATCTTTCAAATAAAAGCTCTGCAAGTTTTTCCTGTAAAATATAAATACAAAGACATATTTTGCAGTGGGGTTTCTAAATTTCATGAAAAACTACTCTTTTGTAGGGTTTGATTTACTGTAAACATCAACATTGTGTGTCAACATTTCTAAAATTGTGATCATCAAAAGACAGAATTGTATTGAACATAAACTTGTTTTCTAAAGAGAGGTACTATTTTTTTAAACTTTATTTTATTCGGAATTATATTTTTTCAGGGTCTCTGGGTTTAACCAGTGAGTGATCACAGCCGCCAGCCACTGATCACATTATTGGCCTATCAGATATGCCAGTTGAAGTCACACGTCCCCTACTCATTCATGCACAACTACGCCCATGTTCATCATATCACCTTTCTTCTTACACAATCTTTGTATGTAAAAATTGTATACATTTATTAATAGAACAATATCATAAAAAATGTACTATAATTTAATTCAGATTGATGTGGTTTAGATACTAAATAGCATAATTGAACAGATGTAAGTGTAACAATACAGTGGCCATTTTAAGGAGTCCGCTGTCATGTTGGTATCCCTTTTCTTGCTCCTAGTTCACTCTTTACTTAATTATTTACACTCTTTGGTATTTCTATATTTTTTATTAATTGGTAGTTCACTCACCAGAGTCTTTTTACCAAAGTTGAATGGCGTGATGAGAAGCGTCGTAAAAGCAATCGGATCAACTTTTAATTCTGTGTACACATAATTTAATAAACCTTCAACGACATCTAAATTTAGTGTAAACTGTAAAACAAAACATTGGATTAAATAATTAAATTATTTGATTATTGAATTTCCTCAAATGTATCTATAGTACCAGTGAGAAAATCTTTATTGTTAGAGAGAACATGCATCTGCTCATCATTCTGTTGATGAGGATCATCATTCTGTTGATGAAGTATCATCATTCTGTTGATGAAGTATCATCATTCTGTTAATGACAGTCATCTTTCTTTTAAATGAGGTACATCATCCTGTTGTTGATAAACATCATTTTGTTGATGAGAACGAACCTGCATTTTGTTGATGAGGAATAATTCTGTTGTATGAGGGTCATCATTCTGTGGAAAAATCTTTATTGTTAGAGAGAACATGCATCTGCTCATTCAATTCTTGGGTCGGAGTAAACAACTTCAAGATTCAATTTTTTGTCACATAAAATTTAAATGTAATTTCTTTTTCAGTGGTTTCAAAATAAAATACAAATAAAACACACAATTGAATAAACATAAGTATGACAAATTTACATTACTGTATACTAGTAGTATACTGTAAGTATAAATGAATGTGTCATCATTTGCGGTAAAAATATGGTATGCAAGAATCAATTTGATTGGTTTGTGATTTGACATTTTTGTTGTTTTTCTTGTACGCTATTCTGATACCTTTCACCTCCAAACTCTAAATCGGTGTGTGGTTTACACTAGCTGCTAGCATTACCTAGTGCATACCTAGGGAGAATTATACAATCTCCATTGGTCTGAACAGGCTCTTAGTTGAATAAGGGCAATAACAATACAATGTGTCCAATAGGTTACAAATTGTGAACGCCTACCTTTTCTTGTTCTAGAAGAGGTTTTAATGGATAAACCACTTTTGAACTTGCTCTGCAATCTGGGTGGAGTGCATCAAACCCATACACTTTTCTGTCTTTATTTTTCTTGTGAGTTGCCACCACACATGGAAAGAAGAGTTGCGGGGTGGGGTTGTCATCTGTCAGCACTCCTGCTCTTACTGCTGAACTACCAAGGTCAATAATAACAACAGGCTATACAAAACAATAACACATTAGAATACTTCATCTGTAATATGCAAATAATATAAATCAGGCTGCAAACCATTGTGGACTTCAAACTGAATGACTTTCTACTAGTATTCAGAAGTCTTTTCTGAATTGTGTACAGTACTTTTACATGAGAAACATAAAAGAATCTACAGTAAAATAGTCCCATTTTTGGCACTGCATTATTAAAAATATTATTAATGCACTGCAGCTAGAACACAAGAGGGCAGCAATATGATTTGAGCAAGAAAATCTTCCAGTTCATTGTCCAGTACAGTGACTATTTAAAGTTTATATGTATTTTTTATAATTTAAATGAACAAAATAAAAATATCGTTCATCAAAGTACTACCAATATCCATTTTAAAAACCCTTAAAAAAAGACAAAATTTGTCAAGAACACAAATTTGGCCGTATATAACCATGTGCAAAATTTGAAAGAAATCCATTTTTGTTAGTCTGCCACTATTTTTGATATTTCTTTGATTCTTACAGACAATGGCTCTTAAAGTTTATATGTAGTTTTTAAACCAGGAAATCGCTTCATCACTTGCATAACACATTTAATCTCTACCTTATAAATAATGTTCAAAAAAAAGAGAAATATTCAAAAATAAGATTTGTGTTCTCTCATATTTCACCATAATTATGAAACCTTAGATTGAATAAACATCTGCATTCAAGCACAAGTCTCAACTACTGCTGGAACTCTTTATGTATGTACTCACATGTTTACTGTTTCGCATTAAGGCCAATTTACAAAGAAGAGTGGTAAAGGTAGTAAAAATATAGAAACTATATGTTATTCCTTATGACCATTTACATACAATGCAGACAGCGTTTTCCGCTTACCGTTAAGCTCGTCTGTGTAAATTGGTTGGGTATACTGTATAATATTGTTGGGGATTTCAGATTTTGTTTCTTGGCTTTCAATTTTTTTTTTCAATTTAAACAGATATGTTTTACAATACCATGGAATCTCCGTAAACAGACATCCTCAAGACTGAGTGAGAAAAGTGCACATTTACCAGAGTTTTGACAGATTGAAGACTACATGATATTTCTTTTCTCTGCATTTGAAACACAGTTGTCTAGTCATTTACATGGTAATTCAAGGTAACTTTCTTACCTGATTCTCAGTGATGTATCTCAACATATGACAATATTCCCCCAGTAATCTCAGAAATATTTGATAATAAAACATCTCATTTTTATCACACTCTGTGTTTCCTGTATCATTTCCTTTGTTTGGTCACCTAGGTAGGGGTCCGGGACCGCGACAGAACGAGAACGGATGGGGACCCTCCAAAGAAATTGCATTTTATTTGTCAGGCATTTGTATGATTTGTTTTTATTTTTTTGAATGCGCCTTGAGCACTCTTGAGTGGTATGTGCGCTATAAAATCCTGTTATTATTATTATTATTATTATTATTATCATGGTTAGGTTATGGTCTATGATACTAGGAAATACATGTGATATTAATACCAAATATTGCAATGATAAAATCTAGATACAACACCGAGAACCGAGTGTTTAACCATCCATTTTAAGTTCCTTTTATTTTATTGGTTTTGTAAACAAGGAAATGACCAAATTTATTTTTTACTACAACACCATATGAACCTACCTTTGTGTATCTTCTTGATAAGGTTGCACCAATTCCTCCACAATCTTTAGCCTCAGCAATCAGAGCTTTCCTCCAATCTTCAAGTTCTGTTTTCGTTCCACACCTCAAAAGCAGCACCCTACCTTTCTAGAGATAAATAGAATTTGTAAGATTTTGTTATTTAACTAAATTATCAGCAATTGTCAATCATCTTCTTTAAATATGCTACTTCCGCGTACACAAGGAATTTAATGATACGTGATAGCAAACTAGCGTATTTAGGCCATGTTTCCGCAGCCAAAAATTAATCGATAAACTGCCTGTGGAAACAGGGTTTAACCGATTCTGCTCGAGAAAAATTAAACAATAATATTATCTAATTCAAATCGGATAATTATCAGCTAAACGCGATAATGTTTAACCTTGCTGCATTGTGATTGGGCACTCTGTAATGACTGATGATGTACACTTTAAAAAAAAAATTATTACCTCATTGGTCAAAAAATTAACCAATCAATTTTGTTTTGGTTGCGGAAACACGGCCATAGACACAATTAATTCAAAGCTTACGAGTAAATTCACCTTGTACAAAGCATTGTGTGGATGCTCATGGGAAGTAATTTCATGATTGACGTAACTTTATCTCAGATGTGAGGCCATCTGAACATAATACATGATACATAGATAGTTTTAATTAATTTGACTTAGTGAACATACTTTAAACATGAACTTTCCAATTGTACAACTTTGTTATCATATACTTTTTTGCCAGTCAGTGGTTTCTAGATTTAAGGACATGTTTTGTTTTGTATAGAGACCACTGATCATTTTGAATAAATAAAATTGCATACTTTCTAACCACTCATACTTCATTGAATGTTATGTCAACATATCTACAATCCTCAATTCATCATAATTAATAATCCAAATGACGAATACAATTAGTCACTTGTGTGACAAACTTACTTCTTATTTGAATAGTCTATTTTAATAGCATGTCAACACTAATGTATTGCTCATTAATTTCCTTAATTAATGACAATGATTCTAATAGAATATTAATTAGCAATCAATCACATAACAACTTTCGACAACACAAGTTGAGTTTAGAAGGTTATCCATAGGCATTCTACACTATGCTACTTAACATAAAGCATCACGACAAGACAAATTTGAATTGTGACTAAGTGCTGTAGATAGGATTGAGTAATAAGCACTGAAATTGAATAAGTTCTGCAGTCAAATAAGTGAAATAGTAAAAGTAAAAAAAGCACTGTTACAGTCTAATAAGTGCTGTAATCAAATAAGTGACACAGTTAAATAAGTGCTACGGTTAACAAAAGTGCTGCAGTCAATTATGCAACACAGTTATAAGTGCTGCAGTTGAATAAGGGCTGAAGTAAAATAAGTGCTGTAATCAATTAAGTGACACAGTTAAATAAGTGCTACAGTTAACAAAAGTGCTGCAGTCAATTATGCAACACAGTTAAATAAGTGCTTCAGTTGAATAAGGGCTGAAGTAAAATAAGTGCTACAATCAAATAAGTGACACAGTTAAATAAGTGCTACAGTTAACAAAGGTGCTGCAGTCAATTAAGCAACACAGTTAAATAAGTGCTGCAGTTGGATAATGGCTGAAGTCAAATAATTAAGTGCTACAATCAAATAAGCACTACAGTGAAGTTCCCACGGTCAAATAAATATAGTGGAACCTTAAATTAAGTACCAGAAAACTGAATGCTATAGTCAAATAAGCACTGAATACTTTGTAAGAAATGTAGCACATCATTTACAAATACTTTCTATTAATAGCTGTCAAATTCTTAGTAAAGGGTCACAGAATTGATGTGTTAGAACAGACAGGATTAACTTATAAAATTCACATAATTGAAAAGTTTCATTTGTTGAATTAAATGTTTTAAAACCAGTTTATAAGATAACAGCGACTGATCATCAATTATAGGTTAGAAATTTTCCGAGAAATGTTCTGGGGCTAAATGTGTTTAAAATAAAAAATGGTATTTTAAATAACTCAGAATTTAGGTTATTTGTGCATATGTAAAATATTATGAATTTTGTTTTTTAATATTTATTTGATAGAATGTTAACACCAGATGAACTAAAAAAACACTACCAAAATATGACATAGCAGAGATTGTTTCAGAAGGGGTTCAACAAATTTTAAACTATAGTTTATAGGTGGTTATATAAAAAGAATTATCTGTAAAATCAATAGTTTTAACCTGAATATTTAACCTTTCGATAGAAAAAATAGATGCTTACAATTTGTGCTGAATTTATCCAGAACCAAGTGTAGGCAGCGGGGTTTGTAGGGTTCTACAGAACCTCCCCTTTTCCATAGTGCCCTTGAAGCTAGAGACAAGCAGTGATTTTTTTACCAGCAGACAAATTATTTTCATCTACTAGACTACTATCTTTTCATCAGTTGCTTAGGCCTACGCACGCCTGCACTTTCCACTTTTTGAGGAAGTTTAAATGCTTTCAGTTGCACCTGCTAAGTCATGGCTACAAACAGCAATTAGTATAGAAAACTGGAATGATTACTTAGGCCTAAACAATTTGTGTCTGGTGATTGTTCTGATATGACTGAACTTTTTAAACAATAGAAGTTCTGCAACCAGATGTTTGAAACGACATGTTGAATTTTAGGGCACGTGATAATTCGTAACAACCAGAGACATTCTCTAAAATTTGAAACCATTATACAATGTTTGGCAAAAAGCCTCAATTATATTAAATGTGTTTTAAAACAAAATCAGAAACTTTTTTGATAATAAGAAAACAATTTGATTGTAGAATGTTGCATTGTAAGTGTGTGAGAGTCGGCTATGTAATAATTTTACATATTCTAGAAATCAAAGCGTTATGGCTACACAAATTTGGTTTAGACTCTCTCTAAAGTCATAATACAATGGCCTACAATACAATTATCTCAAATACGGAAATAGTCGCCTATTTTGTAGGCAGTTCTCAAAACAAAAACCAACATCTTAACATCTCATCAACAGAAAATGTAATGTGAGTACAGCATCTTGCCTCAATACCGCTTTTACACTGCAAGCAAAAGTTCAGTGTTTATTGGGAATTGTGCACAACTTTGGTTAGTGCTGCAAAACCGATAAAAGTTACATTTTATTTCTACTAAACTTACCGTATCTGTTACTTCGATTGCTTTACTGCCTATATCGTTAACTCTTCCACCAACTAGTTGAATGTAACCTAAAGATTTTCTTGTTTTATGATCCTATAAAAAGTAATAACATTTATTTTTATGGTAGTGGCATAATTGAAAGAACATAACCTCCTGACCACACAGACCTTAAGCTGATTTTCCACTAGGCGAATTTATTCGTTTCGAAGAGAAAAAAAATCGCCTACTCTCTTTCAACTACATAAGTGAATATCTGCGACGTTCATGTTCCTCACATAGTTGCCGAGCATTTCGATTCGCATGAGTGCTCATGAAAACATCATAGCTCATTTCCTGAGCTTTGATTGGTTGCGCAATATTTCGCTTCGCAAAAAGTACAAACAATTCGAACTACAATTCGTCGAAGAAGGGAGTATGACAGACAGAAACTCGAATACGATTCACGCGAACAAATTCGCCTAGTGGAAAATCAGCTTTAGTGCTGCTGGTCTTACTATCAGCAATAATTCCAAGCTTAGCAAAATTTCAATTTCAACATCTCAGCAATAAGTGTTTATAGCTTAATCTCAACAATCAATAAGATTGGCTTATTAATCTCAATGTAGGCCTGTCTTAGAAACCAATGATGGTTTCACCAAATCTCAATGTAGGTCTCAGTTTGGCTTAAATCTCACTGGAGCATCTTAACAATCAGTTCAGCTTGCGCCAAACCTAGTAGAAGACAATTCAGCATTAAAAAAAATTAACAAAGATATAAATACCTCATAAACACAATAAATACCTCATAGTAGAATAAGTTCCCTTCTTTTGCACGAAAGTACCGCTTTTTCCACTTTTTGATAAATGACGCCCTCCTCCTTCCCATTGGTAACTTTTCCATGTACCCTTCCATATTGACCACCTCGCTCCGGATCTTGGGCTTTTCTTGGACATGAGGATTGAGAGGTGTGCGTCTTTGAACATTTGTAAATATATCTTTTAATAAAGGTACCTAAATAAGAAAAATTGTAGAATTATAAAATCTACTATAATTTGTTTAGTTTAATATCTAGATATATTAGAATAAAAAGAGATGAAAAAAAATATAAAAAATATAATATGTATTATATTTAGTGGCATAGCCAAATATGATGTTACAGGCAACATTCGTTTTTCTACAAAATGAGCAAAAATCGTCATGCTAGGCTAGTTAGGCTTATTTACTTTCATTTCTGCTATTAGTCTAGTTTTAAAAGGGCACTTCAGATATACTGTAAGAAATAGGGGGTTCATTGAACCCTTGAACCAACCCTACCCCGATTACAGGCTAAATGTTCACCAAATTAATTATCTAATTATTAAAAAAGAACAGGAATTATAGGTCAACTACATTTCAACTTCTATTATAGTGAAAACAATATCTCTACCACGTGACACTTTCAAATTGCTTCCCTTTGAATAGGATAATAGTATCAAGTGAAATTTTAAAATTTCTGGTAAAATGTTCAACTCTTAAGATACTGTAAATTCCCCTTTTGATTATAGGTATAATTTAATTTCCTTGTGTTCTCTTCATGTTTGTCGATACATGTCAATCATCTGTGTTGTGTTCCTTATTGTAGAATGATAGAAAGAATAAAAGGGTAAAAAAATGCTTTTTAATGAGTGTGAAAAAACGAAAGGACAAACATCATCATTAACATGAGTGGTTGCACTATAAATTAAAGGGGTTGTCATAAAGTACACTACTCAATGGCTGAAAGGTAGATTTAATATTTTTTCGTAATGTCTTTAAATGGTATCTCCAACTTTAAAATGTTGTGCTAGAGGACTTTTTGGTAAGATAGGAATCCAGAGTTTCAATGACAATGTACAAACGCTAACCGGTAACTGTTTGTAATAAAATATAAATTGATTTCTTCTTTCAATTTATATAATTTTTCCAGAATAAGTCCTCTATAATTTTCATAAATGAGGTCTTATTGCTTCTGCTGTGAAAAAGTAACTGATTAATAACCGTGTAAATAAATTATCTGAAATTTCTTGGAGGCAGATATAGGGCAAATTTTCAATAGCCTGTCAAGTGGCAGCATAAAAATAATGGTTAAAAACCTCCAAATTATTGGGGTTATCGTTCAACATAATTTTAGATAAATTTTTTGAGCGGCTGCTGTAGCTTGAAGGTTTGACCGCTTGATACATTTTGGGTAACTTTTTTTTTAAATGACCAACCACTAATTTAAATGTTATTTGGGAGGATCTAAAAACTATTTTTTCAAAAATAAACGGCTCTGTTTGTAGGCCTAGCTAATATTGGATTTAAAAAGAAAAACATTTTAAACTAAAGTGTACTCCGAGAGTACAAACCTCTGCCTACTGTAAAATTCTCCAACAGTAAAAAAGTTTGTTGTGACCTGAACTTATGACCTTTTCCCCTCAAAATCGAACGCGTCCGAGCTTTTGGGGCATAGATCATTGTGGCCCAATTTGGCCAGATTCGGATGAAAACTGTGGCCTCCAGGCTGTACCATGAATTTCTGCCAAGAAGTTGATCAACCGATTGAAAAAAAAAATCTTGTAATTCTTTACAAGTGTGAACATTGAAGTGAAAGTAGAAGGAAACTTTATTATGTGGATGATAAAATAATTCATTATTATGTCATCTATAAATAGGTATCATTTCATTTTTAATAAACCACCAATACGTTAATACAGGTCAATAGCTATTGAGGACGAAATAGTGTAATAATAATAAAAGATTTGATAATATTATAAAGACACGCATAAATTGGAATTTTATATGTATGTATGTGAATTTAATTTTTTTGTCTTTGTTATTTAATAACACTAGACCTGCAATCTCTTGTATTAAATGTGTATTCTAAGGTTAATTATGAAAACTAGAGAAAAGCAATGCACTAAAATAAGTAGCTTGCATCAAAAGTTCTCTCATAGACGTTTCTATAGGCCTAGCTTAGCTTAGTTTTGTAGGCCTAGCTGGTAAACAGTGGTACATACGAACATTGTCTGCTATAGGCCTAGCCTGATGTTGTCTCGTTGCTGTATTAATTGTATTTCCTTTTTTTGAAGAATCCGTTAAATATTTTCGCTGTAAAGTTACGGTTCTTTTATTTGTTTACCGTTTCACATGATCGCTCGAAATGGGTGCATCACATTATAGTACAATATGAAAATATCAATCTGTGCGCAATGCATAATGGTATTTATAGTGGGCCACTAAAATTATTAGAATCGACTTATTTTTCACATTTTTAACCGTTAAAGACGAAAAAAATATTGCAATAGTCCATATAGTATTTATTTTTACATAAAGTGTAGTGTGTGACCTTAAATTAGGTAAAATGTAGGTCTAGTGTCTTTAACCTTATTTATAGAGGGTGGCCCAAAATAGCCAATAGGGCCTTCATATAAACATATAAAACAAGCATTATAAATACAACAAAGCAGGAAAAAATCACAAAAAAGAATTGAAATCACTATAAATATTATAGGAAATATTGGAGTACAAGTACAGAAATGTCAGCAATTTTGCTTGTTATTATTAATATTTATAAAAATATTTCTTTGTAATTGTATATAATTATTAATGATATATACTCAGAGATTTGTACCTTTTTGTCATTTGCTGTAACCTAACGGACTCATTTTCTTTTCTTCAATCCTTTTAATGTATGATGAAAAATGTTAAACTTCAAATTGTATACAAATTGCAATAAAGATTATTGATTGATCTTATTGTTTTTGCATTTTTTTAAATCATACCTTTCTATGTATATAAAATCAAAACTAAAGTGTTAAGTAATAACATTATATTAATTGACTTGTTCAATATTATAGGCCTACAGTATATTTTTGTTCAACCTTATAATATTAAATTAAGTTCATCGTTACGTTTCCAACCATGTTTCCTTTTCCCAATTTATGATTAATTGCTAAATGATATGGAAAATAACTTTTTGATAAAAATAGCCATTTTATATCAAGGTTAAACAGCGTATGATTCACCGCTTTCCTGCAGACTAAATGCTGTGAGAACCGTACCCGGCTAAAATGGTTAAGTTCACTACATAATACATTGCTACAGTAAATTAAAAGAGGATTTATATTTCTACTGTTTAAATAATAAATGAAATAAATAGAAAAAATAAAGAACATTTTAGAAATAATTAATAAGATATAAGTTTAATAGTAGTAGTTGTTATTTTGTTATTATTATATACTTTTTATTTTCTATTTCATTATAATACAATAGTACATGTACATAAATAACAATAATTTTCAAAACAATCAGTACAGTAAATATATTGTATTGCATGAAAAATATTAGTGACTATTAATAAAATAATAATAAAGTTTAAAAAATGGAAAAAAAAACAAAATGTTTGCGATACTTACAGGATTCCATTTTTTGACGTTATCCTTCTCTTCCAATTTCAGTTTGTCTCCTTTATTTTTCCCGTCAAACTTAATTGGTCCGTCGTATCTATAAATAGCATCATCTATTGGCTGTTCTTCAATAGATGTGTCGGCCAGCATGATAAGAGATTTACGTTCAATCGCTTCGTACTTATTATCAACTAAAACGGATGCATACTCATTATCTAGCCAGGAAGTACTATCTCCACCTGAGCTCTGATCGTTAGTGTGCGTATCACTTCCCGGCAGGACAACCAACGGCTGCGAATCTAGTAATTCCTCATCGTCAGTTTCATGTCGGACATTCTCATACTCCCCATTAGCTTCCTCTGTCCCACTTTGAAGTTCAACATCGTTATCAGGTTTTTCATACGTTGATTCGTGATCGGAAGTTGGGAAATCACTACCTTCATCGGCATTCTCATAAGGACTGTTGTCTTTATCAGAGCACCGGTAGCCACTTGTGTCATTCGAATCTGGATCTTGGTATGGTTGTTCACCATCTGATTGCCGGTCAATATGTGGATCATATTTTAATCCCATGCCGTTCAGTTTTGGCAGTTCATATTGGTTATCAGCATTGTTTGGGTCGTCGCCACAAACCTCTGTGTAATCACCAGACAACGTTTGTAATTCTTCACTCGTTGGTAAAGACGTACAAACTGAACTTAATGTACTAGTCGGTGTTGGAATATAATTATTGCTCCTGTTTGTGGGAGACTTTGGAAGAGAAGAAACGTCAGGAAGATCCACATCGGCAGATAAATCTTCCAATTGCAAACCATTAAGTCCATGTTTTATTCCATTCATATCTCGCAATAATGAAGAATCTTTGCTTTGTTCGGGAACATAATTTGTTCCATTTGTAAATTTTAAAGGTTCATTTCCAATTGTTTCGCTCTCTTTCCGAGCAATGAGATCATTGACGGAGCACTTTGGCTCATCTTTCTTTGTCATGGCAACCTGCATGGCTGTAACCTCTGCAGCTAGATTATTCACAAAATCCTCACAAAACTTTAAGTCGGACACGCCTATCTTTTTAGGCTTTGGTTTCGTTGGAGGACCAACTTTTTTAACAGGGGCAGGCTGTTCTTTTACTGTAGGTGGAACTTTTTCGATGCGTAATGGCGGTTTTTCTTCTTCTAAAGGTGAAACCTCAGAGTCATCACTGTCTTGATAAGATGTGGTGAAATCATCCGAACTATGCGTGTATTCCTCACTTATTACTGAACCAGTGTCAGATAATATACTGTTGTTTTCCCATTCGTCGGCCATAAGCTGAAAAACGATTGGAAAAAATAGTTACTCCATAATACTATTAAAAAAATGTCCTCACTTGCTCTAGTACTATTATAGCTGTGGTAAATGGGACTCCATTAATATCAAAATACTTTTTTAAAAATAGTTCTTTACATAACCATTTTATTTCTAAAGGCTGAAGAACTGAGAGATTAAAGATTGACCTTAATTCTACAAACATGTTGGTACACCAAGAAGGTTAAAAACTTCATAAACACAATTTTAATCCTTACGTTAATGAATTAAATTTATAACTTCAAAAAATGTTTGTAAATCACAAAAAATGTTTTCTTCCACCCAAATTTGATGAATGTGTGATTTTTATTATATTTATATTGTATTTTTATGTATAATTGAATAAAATAAACCAGTGATTTAGTTCAGATCCATCGAAATCAGAAAATGTCAATGCTAAAGATAGGACAAGTTTAGCACTTCATTTTACAATTTTTTTATCTCTCCTATTTAAAACTCCTGGATCTGTCACTGTGTGCACCACTCTATCATGAAGTGAAGAGCTTTTGAAGCAGGACGGCAGGATAACTACTAGTAGATTGCAATTAGGCTCCACCTCGATGGTGCATGCGTTTTATGTTGTTCAGTTGACATTAATTCAATAACCTTGAATTTCAAAGAATGAAAGGGCAATCTTCACATGTCAGTAATCATCATTGTGCGGTGTTCGTCCTACCGCCTTATTTCATAAAATTTATTTAAAGCAAGGAAGTGCACACCCCGATCACCGAAAAACTCTTTGAATAGTGTACCAAGTTTAACATGCAATGTATGTACATTGCTTTATGTCCCATCCGAAAGAATTTTGCATAAGGAAACAATTATTATGGCACAGACAGACTTGAACCCATGTCTATCACATATGTTAATCCAATCCGTTATCAGTAAACCATAACTCTCTGGTATATTACAGCACTCAAAATTCCCAGAAACATCAAATATTACCAAAAAAAAAACATCACACCAATAATTCCTCTACAAGTCTAAGCCAGAGTCTACATTCCCAATGGGATCCCATGAACTTCCGCTACACTGGGATAAAAACACTTCACTTTTCCAGGTACTGAGAAAAATAAAATGCTTTGCAAATGATGACAAACATTATATATAAGGAGTTGATTAGCTCATGACTGCAAGATTATTACTCCAGAAGCATGTCCATGTAAAACTGAGCTCTAGCCAGTTGCGTAACACAGGGAAATTGGTTCTCAAACGCTGGGTAGTTGCACTGGGGTTGCTCAAGCTTTTGGCCCTTGAGTTAGCCAGTGAGTGCTTATAGCCGCTATGCCACTGGTTCTTGCAAATTGCAACAGTGGGTTCTGAATTTCAAAGTGACTTGGGCCTCTCACTACTGTAAATGTCAAACTGTCGCTGCATAAAAGTTATTAATAATTTTATGGTGATAAAAAAAAGTTAAACCTAAAAAAAGTTAAACCTAAAAAAAAGTTCTTCGAAGGCAAAACCAATTATAAGTATGAGTCAGTTACGCTGTATGATTCACGCCCATTTATAGAACTAAATACATATAGGCCTATGTGTGTGTTTATTATACAATATACTTTTAACCAAAGTAAGAAATCATCATATTTGCTATGACTATTAAAATATTTTGAATAATATATAAATGTGTCTTCATTTAATAAACTAAATGCAAAGAAAGTGCCTTGTGGACTTTTTGGACATAATTATTCTTAGACAATGAGAAGAAGACACACCATCAAACTTGTCACTACAATTCTACATTACAGACAGAAATCACAAAAAAGACCTCATGAGAACACGTACTGCCCATAATTTTAAACAATGACCTTAACAAACGAAATAATCTAACTTACTCAACTAAATGTAAAACACACAAAGATCTAGAATTACTAATTGAAATTGCAAGTGACAGAAAACAATGGAGGAACATCATCATTGAAATTAGCAGCTGAAGTGGAGATCTCTTTACTTCAATTTAACACCGGTAAATGATTTAGTGGCATTTATCCATCTACAGTAGGAAGTAAACTCCTTTATTCAATACTGGTTAACTCCACAAAACTGTTGAGTGTCGCTGATGCCTCTAAAATTTTGAGAAGCATTTCCTTAATATTTGTATCACATTTTAAAGTTTGATTTAAAATTCTGTCTTTTCCTTTAAAACTTGACGACTTGGAAAAAGTAGTGTAGTATTGAAAATGAAAGAATGAATAAATCATTTATCATGGCACTGTCTTTGTATTTCCATTCATTTTCAATATGACACGTCGTACCTGATTCTGATCAGCACGCACAACCCTAGGCATACCCCTTCATTTTCAATATGACACGCCGTACTTGATTCTGATCAGCATGCACAACCCTAGGCATACCCCTGCATTTTCAATATGACACGTTGTACTTGATTCTGATCAGCATGCACAACCCTAGGCATACCCCTTCATTTTCAATATGACACGCCGTACTTGATTCTGATCAGCATGCACAACCCTAGGC
The DNA here is from genome assembly GCF_964355755.1 of Antedon mediterranea. Taxonomy (NCBI): domain Eukaryota; kingdom Metazoa; phylum Echinodermata; class Crinoidea; order Comatulida; family Antedonidae; genus Antedon; species Antedon mediterranea. The sequence goes on from NC_092678.1 coordinate 7,528,682, forward strand.
ATACCCCTGCATTTTCAATATGACACGTCGTACCTGATTCTGATCAGCATGCACAACCCTAGGCATACCCCTTCATTTTACCATTTCATATATATTTCAAACGCTGTCATTACAATGACTCACATTATACTAAAATAATACTATACCATAACGTCAATACATACATTTCTGTGGTTCTTCGTGTGAAATATATTATCCTCCATCGTACATATATATTTAGCTCCCAGGCAAAATTACTACTTTATACACGCCACTAAATCCATTTGTATTCATCTGCGTGGATGTTTTACACATACCATTCATTTTCAACTGATCCATACAAATGGATACGTTACACTTTGTTTCAATACAATACAAGGTCAGGTGCGTTATCAGCCAATTGTGTCACCTGATTTGTATCACATGTTTCATGACGATTCAAATTGTTTTATATCATGGTATTATGTCAGAATACACATGACAGCTGGAAGCTATAAAAACTCTGAACCTCAAACGTTTTGGTAAAGCGGGTGACAGTAACTAACTTATCAATGGCATATGGACTAAAATACGCAAGCACAATTTGCATTCACTTTCAGCCAAAACGTTAAGCTTTATAATGTGTTTACATTAACAAATTTACTGGCTCTAAAAGTAACTGTATGCCATAGATTAGTTAAGCATGTGTAAACTGCATGCTGAAAAGTTACAAAACATTTTTAAAAAGTTGACTACATTTTATTTTGACAGGAAGAGAATATCATGAATTGTGAAACTGATTTTAATGGTAAAATTGATAACTGGATTATATGCCCTTCATGCATTTTACAACCAGTTTTACAACCTTTCTATAGCAATTTTATCATTATTTTATTTTTTCAACTTGAAATCTCGTTATACAAGCACGTCAAATGTTGATTATGTCATCATTAATTTCATATTAAATATAATTTTATTCATTTCGACAATCAAACAACCTATGAAACTTTCTTAACATTAACCCATCTTCTTTAAAATGTTCATATATTAAAGTTGAAAGTATCATTTAAAAATTATTTTAAAGACGTCACCATAGTGAAAAATTATGATTCATTGCGGTATGTAATAATCTATCTGCACCAAAGTGGTTACTGTAACTGTAATCGTGTCTATAGCATTCGAGGTGCCCAGATCGAGTCTCACCTTGTTAAACGAAACAAAATAAGATTTTTTTTTGTTACATCCATATTATTTGTTTAATTTTATTTCGTAGCGTATAAATTATATACACATGATTTATAATAAAATCTACTGTAGAAAAAATAACTTGATGTCTTTATTATTATTATGTAACAAGCGTTGTTTGTGACATATACGTTTCATTTGTTGCTTGATGTGCAGTGATACCGGCTATTTTATTAGCATTAGCAAGATCCTATTTTTCAACAAAAGATTCCGACAAAATCAATCAATCAGTATATCTTTGAAAAAATCATTGCATATAACTTATAATTTGTCATAAGTGACAAATTAAATCTATTTGTCAATTATCAATATCATTGATCAATTATCATTGATAGATAAAATAACTGCTCTATTCTATTGTAGGCAAAAACAATTATGGTGGCAATGCCTGGACACAGTGGCCCCGGATTTAACAATTTGCTGGGAGTTGCACTGGATGGTGGTTTTTCATGTTTTGGGGCCACTTAAGCTCTGGTGCCCCTGGGTTTAGCCAGTGAGCGCTCATGGCCATTACATCACAACATGGCCACTATGTTGATTGTTTTTCAAGGTAAAATTCGCTAATATTAGATACAGATAGTTTCAGTAGGTGCAAAAGTGCTGTAATGCCTTTTATCATCATCTAAATCAAATAAAATTTGTACTGCCATGAGCCCTAAAAAACATTTTAATTTCATCTCATCTTACCTTTTGAAACTACAGTATTTCAAGATAAACAATTTCAACTATATCAAATATAGCTACACAGTGTGTTATATCAACACACATTACAAAGCCCCAGTAAGCCTACCTTTAATAAACCAATGATTCATTACAACAATATCTGCTCAACCATTCAAGCTACTGTTAGTGTGTCCAACTCAGTGTCAAATGAACAAGGAAGAGGGAAGGGAATTTTTTAATAACATTCCAAAGCTAATGGGACATTTGATCAAGATTCTTACTGTAGGATGTTATCAATCTCTTCCTGGTTGTTGAGTACTTATTAACTTCTAGTTGCTAGGTTACATTTGCTAGGTTACATGACTCCCAGAGGAACTGTGTAATGTTTCATTAATAACATTTAGGTCAAAGTTCACACTCTAATAGTAAATGATATTCCATATTAATCCTCTTTGAGTTGGTATGCCACCTTTACCAACATAACTCTTTGATCTAAATAAATCGCTAAAATCCCGATTTTGTATTTTTTAGTAATTATAGTAGTTAACATTTAAAAAAATTAAAAGTAACATGTTTCAAAATATTAAAAAGTAAAAAATATCAGAAAGAAAAAAAAAGAAAAAATGAATAAGCCAGAGGGTTTAAAATGCACTATAATGACAATGTTAATGTACCCATCCTTTCTTTTTTAAAGGTAACTTTTTGAATGCAACTGCGGTAAACATTTATGCTAAAAGAGTCAGGCACAAAGTGTGTTAGACACTTGATGTTTACAATTTTTTGGTAAAGATATTGAGAATTTCCAGGTCCGATCACAGGAGGTGAGGAGTTATCCAATTGGGGTCCAATTAAAAAAAAACATGGTAAATTCCATTATTTTAAAATATTTTCATACATGCAAATTTGCATCTTTGGTGAGAAAAAAAGGAGGTTGTGCAAACAGCAGGTATTAAACATTTCTAGGAGCATTTTTTTCCTTTTCTTCAACATTCAAAAAAGTAAACAAGCCAACAGGCCATTCCTATGATTAGAACTATAGAAGACTAAAAATTATGTCATATGACACACATGCATTTTGGTCCACACAACTCCACGTTTAATGATGCGCATCATTTTGGTCCACACATCTCCACGTTTAATGATGCGCATAATTTTGGTCCACACATCTCCACGTTTAATGATGCGCATCATTTTGGTCCACACATCTCCACGTTTAATGATGCGCATCATTTTGGTCCACACAACTCCACGTTTAATGATGCGCATCATTTTGGTCCACACAACTCCACGTTTAATGATGCGCATCATTTTGGTCCACACAACTCCACGTTTAATGATGCGCATCATTTTGGTCCACACAACTCCACGTTTAATGATGCGCATCATTTTGGTCCACACATCTCCACGTTTAATGATGCGCATCATTTTGGTCCACACATCTCCACGTTTAATGATGCGCATCATTTTGGTCCACACATCTCCACGTTTAATGATGCGCATCATTTTGGTCCACACATCTCCACGTTTAATGATGCGCATCATTTTGGTCCACACATCTCCACGTTTAATGATGCGCATCATTTTGGTCCACACATCTCCACGTTTAATGATGCGCATCATTTTGGTCCACACATCTCCACGTTTAATGATGAACATCATTTTGGTCCACACAACTCCACGTTTAATGATGCGCATCATTTTGGTCCACACATCTCCACGTTTAATGATGCGCATCATTTTGGTCCACACATCTCCACGTTTAATGATGCGCATCATTTTGGTCCACACATCTCCACGTTTAATGATGCGCATCATTTTGGTCCACACATCTCCACGTTTAATGATGCGCATCATTTTGGTCCACACATCTCCACGTTTAATGATGCGCATCATTTTGGTCCACACATCTCCACGTTTAATGATGCGCATCATTTTGGTCCACACAACTCCACGTTTAATGATGCGCATCATTTTGGTCCACACATCTCCACGTTTAATGATGCGCATCATTTTGGTCCACACATCTCCACGTTTAATGATGCGCATCATTTTGGTCCACACATCTCCACGTTTAATGATGCGCATCATTTTGGTCCACACATCTCCACGTTTAATGATGCGCATCATTTTGGTCCACACATCTCCACGTTTAATGATGCGCATCATTTTGGTCCACACATCTCCACGTTTAATGATGCGCATCATTTTGGTCCACACATCTCCACGTTTAATGATGCGCATCATTTTGGTCCACACATCTCCACGTTTAATGATGCGCATCATTTTGGTCCACACATCTCCACGTTTAATGATGCGCATCATTTTGGTCCACACAACTCCACGTTTAATGATGCGCATCATTTTGGTCCACACATCTCCACGTTTAATGATGCGCATCATTTTGGTCCACACATCTCCACGTTTAATGATGCGCATCATTTTGGTCCACACATCTCCACGTTTAATGATGCGCATCATTTTGGTCCACACATCTCCACGTTTAATGATGCGCATCATTTTGGTCCACACATCTCCACGTTTAATGATGCGCATCATTTTGGTCCACACATCTCCACGTTTAATGATGCGCATCATTTTGGTCCACACATCTCCACGTTTAATGATGCGCATCATTTTGGTCCACACATCTCCACGTTTAATGATGCGCATCATTTTGGTCCACACATCTCCACGTTTAATGATGCGCATCATTTTGGTCCACACAACTCCACGTTTAATGATGCGCATCATTTTGGTCCACACAACTCCACGTTTAATGATGCGCACCATTTTGGTCCACACAACTCCACGTTTAATGATGCGCATCATTTTGGTCCACACATCTCCACGTTTAATGATGCGCATCATTTTGGTCCACACAACTCCACGTTTAATGATGCGCATCATTTTGGTCCACACATCTCCACGTTTAATGATGCGCATCATTTTGGTCCACACATCTCCACGTTTAATGATGCGCATCATTTTGGTCCACACATCTCCACGTTTAATGATGCGCATCATTTTGGTCCACACATCTCCACGTTTAATGATGCGCATCATTTTGGTCCACACATCTCCACGTTTAATGATGCGCATCATTTTGGTCCACACAACTCCACGTTTAATGATGCGCATCATTATGTAAGCTGATCACATGGTCTACATGGGTATAGCTTATGTACGTATCTTTCAGAAATTATTATATGCCGCTTTCCTGCTCATTTCACAAATTTGTAATCCGAGCAACAACAAAATGTTGAAACTTTTTGCACACATTTCACACATTGTCATGCACAATCCAGCATGATCCCTGCATTGTCTGCGAAACAAAATTTGTGCAAGTGTCAGGGCTGTAAATGATAAAACTGGGAGATGTTCGACAAGAAATTTAAAATTGTACCTTTGAAAGACATCTTCTGTTTCGTTTGCAGAGTTCAACTAATCTTTGTTTGGACATAGACAATCGACTGTATGTAGCTTGCCCATCTTCCGCATATCCAGTTTGACTTAAGCGCTTATACTCTCGCTGTAGACGGGTTATTGCATCTTGTAGCGACCTCACTAGTAACTGCAAATCCTACAAGTATTACAAGATGTTGTATAGCATTAGAAGAATAACAAAAACAATAACAAATATCAGTCTACCCGTGAAGAATAATATTTCTTAAAATAAATAACAAATAACCATAGAATAGTGAACACTTAACTAACTTTTTATGTCATTTAAACCGGCCTACATTTTTGTGTCGCGGTTGCGACTCGGGTTACACAATTCCGGATTATCCCCACATTTTGCATTTAAAAAAATGGGGCAACCTAAACTTTAAATGGTCAGAATGAGTGTTATTAATACATTTTTACTTGGCTTCACTTCATGAAAATATAGCCTTTCTTTTTTCACCATTGCAATCATAAACATTCATTATTTATATACAAAAGATGTTTTCATTCCACTCCTCCGACCATGCCAAATGTAATTTCTGGAAAAGCATTTGGTTTATAATTATATGACCAAAATGTGTTTATAATTTAGTCTCAAAAACACTTACAATTTCATAAAGATTTAATGTTTAGTTAGTTAATCGCTAAAATTTCCAGTCACTGAACCTGAATTTAATAAACACTTCCTTGCTAATTTTTGTTGATATACATTTTAAGCTAAATGAATTGAGTCATGAATTACAATCATGTCGTATATTACCAGCATGTACCAGCCTATATGTAATATTAAAGAAAAAAATTTTCGCAACCGGCAGTTTAAGTTAAAAAAGTTAACAAAACTGGACTTTTCCAGTAAAGTCTGTGATACTAATGTTGTAATTTTAATAAATGTATGCAGCTTAAAAGAAAATTCAGTAAATACATCAAATAGTATTGACCCTCTGAAAAAATAATAGTAAACTATTTTTATATCACATAGTTCAACCAAAAATGTTTTTTTTAATTGGCATATTCAAATTTGGTTTAATTATCTATTATCTATAATATAATAATCTATCTTTTTTTCATGTTTTGGGGAACAATACATCTTTAATAATTTGTAGAAATATTGATATACTATCTATTGATGATAAGCTACTACAGTATGCATACAAGAATAAAATATAATTTCAAAGAAATAAAAAAATAAACTATAAACAATTAAAGAATAGTGAAAATTATCTATTTTTTACGATATTCAAATCTCTTCACTAAGTGAGAAAAAATCCTATTTTAGTGTGATTTTCTGTTTTGTATTAGTTGTATATTTGGAATATTTATTCTGAAATAAAGTGATCAATTCAATTCAATTTAACAACTGCTACAAGTTGTATTAAAACTAAAACAGAGTAGTATGTAGCGTAACTTTAGAATATCAGTTTATAAAAAAGAAGACAAATTGAAAAACAGTAATGCAATTTCAGGCCTCCATCTGCCTCTCCATCAGGCAACCTTAATTGATTATTTTAAAACAACTTTTTAATTCATACTTTTCTTAGTTTTCATTACTTCAAAATGAATAAAAACAAGTAACTAATTTCAATAGAGTATAGTGCTTTAGTAGCAATTAGATGAAAGGTCATTAAGGTCATCCATTCATTATGACCTTTTGACATAAGTTTTGTGCCAACTATGAGTGAATTATGAGTGAATAATGAAAAAAAACTTACTTGTCGATCCAACTGCTGTACTGCTGTATCGAAATCCTGACCGTTTGCATTCAGCAACTTGAGGATGCTGTGTTGTGACTCCGTGCCTGATGACATCTGTATTGGAAGAAATGAAACGTTTAGCAGGGTTTCCTCATTAAAATCAAACAGGAAGAAATGAAGCAATGTCATTTACCATATAAAAACATCTAAAATTGACTGGACAACTGAGTCTATTAGAGGATTGATATTCTTGGCTTGGTAATTAATAGCTTTGAAAATTGTTTTGTTATCCAAAAATGTGCAGCCCCTATTAACAAATATATATTTGCAATGTTTTCAAATGTATATAGCGCTTTTAACAGATTGTCCCATATGCACTGAAAAAATTAAGATTGGAGAAAAACAGATTAAAAGAACTAAAAAGATTGGTAGAAGGTGAATTAGATTTAGAAATATTGTTCCACAGTTCAGGAGCTGCAACAACAAAAGGTCTTTAGGCGACTAAGTGAAATAAAAAGTACAAATGTACTAGCAGTCGACCTAACAAAAGACTGATAGATTCATTAAGTTATGCTTCATTTAATCTAAAAAAACAGGCCAGACTGCAGGGGCCAAGGTTCCAACAAAGGCCTACAGATTTGTGTTTTTCGGTGTTAAAATATTCTCTAAGTGTATCTGCAGATTCAGACATTTGCTTATGGGGCTGGAAAGACAGCAACTAAAAATATCGGACGATAATTATGAATACAAATTGTAATTTGGTACCACTTTTGAAAAATTTAGTTTAGAGGGAAAAGTACCAGAAAGAATAGACATATGGTAGATATGTGTTATGGGATTGCTAAGTGAATAATATGTTTTATGATACTATGTTTAAATCATCGTATCCTGAGCTTGAGTTTCAATAAGGTAAATTGGATGTACTAATAATGAAATGAAACTAGAAATGATTGGTAGAATTAATTAATTCCTAAATCCATCCTTTTGGGTTGATTTCATTTTTTAGGCAAATGTTTTATGACTATATTCTATATTTATATATTGAGCTAATCTTTCCTCTTATTCTTTTAAGTCCACAGACTTCACTTTAAGGGCATGCTCAAACCTGTGTCTCAAAACAACCGTCATACTCCGTTAATTACAGTCCCTTTCATTTAACGGTATCAGGAGGTAATAAGCCGATTACAATTTACATTATTTGTGTCAAATAAAACCTTAATTACATTACTGTGCAAATAACGGTACACCATTGCTACATTAACAATAATAATGTAATACAATTTGTTAAAGCGCACATATCCCCAAAAAACCCTCAAGGCGCTTGTGGAAAACCAGAGGAACTAATATGTATACCTAAAGCTACCGAAACAAGAAGTAAAACTGCATAACTGCATTCTGTTTACCAGCAATTTAAGGTGTATTGTATATAACTTTAGGTGTTTTCAGTTATGTCAGCACCTAACTAGACATTTAAATATTGCCAAATCTAGAAAAAACCTGCATCCTGTTTTAGCAATTTATGGTGTATCTATAAGGTGACCAGGGAACACACTTTAATCTTCAATTTTCTTTTATTTTTCTACCCCATCATTTCTAACCATTATTTCTGAATTATATTTATTTTCAATATAATCAAATTTGGGGCCATATGACCTATATTTATTATGAATAAATTGCCTGTTTGGGGACAGCGAGAGTAATTAAATGTATTTACTTTCAAACTTTAGGATATATCTACAGTATAAATGTATTTCTTCCAAAAGGTCAAACAATAAAAAGATCCAGAAGACGTTTTGAAGAGAAATGAAAACTACAGAACTCTCAATTTAGACAGGGCCCCAAGTTATCAGTGTACGACCTACCTTCATGAACCTCTCGTGATGAGTAAGATTCCAATTTGATGTGACTCAACATAAAAATCTGTTAAAATACCAAATATATTCCAGTTAAAAATGAAAATGATCATTAAAAATATCTTTAAGAAAGAAATTAGTTAGTAAACGTTTCGATGAAAAAAAGAAAATACTATCCCAGCGTGCTAATGAACTTTCTACACTGGTTTTCATTTGCAGCGTAAAGGAGATTCTTACGATAGATTATCGTACCGGGTACTTCCGTCATTTCTAGCAAGCTGACTCACAGACCGTGCAAGGCTGCTAAGAAGTGGATCGTGCCTGTAATTATAATTGGCGCATGACGTCAGGTATTAAAGAAGCCCTAATCATTCTCAGGAAACAAATTTGACTTGAGTCATAACCTGTAGAAAATACTACAAAATTGGCGCTAATATCCTAAATAAACACAACATCATTTAACTAGAAAATACTTACAAATTTATAATTTACCAATTCTAAATTAAAATTGCAGAAAAGAGATGATGATAGTGGTATTAGATGTAAAAGTTTCATTCATGTGGAGCATTTGGATCATCCTAAGAAACTTTAGAAATAAATGATATGTTTTTTAATAGAAAAATTATATAAATTATCAAAATATCTTAAAATCAATATTGTTTCCTATGGCCTGTAAGTTTACATATAGTTTACATATAGTTTACATATAGTTTACATATAGTTTACAGTATAAAAATGCCTTATTAACCAATGGTTGGTTCTTCTGTATATTGTGAAATTTTCATTTATGTTCAGAATTATGATGATTAAATGTATCTATATCTATATGCTCACTAGAGACCACCACCATAACTTAAGGAGCGAGTCGGCTTCGAATGCCTAAATTGTTGACGCTTTAGGTATGGTAAACGGTGCCCCTGCATAACAGCTTGGCCATTTGACTTGATTTGCAGCTATTCAACACAATTTCCAGAATCATTTCATATTTTTCGATGGATGTTCATGGAATCAAAATACTGTTCTTGTACACAAGAACATTCAAATACTGCACATCTCATAGGTCTCCCTAAATCCCCAGACCAATGCCAATTGAATTACGTACTCTACTTTTAACAGCACCTACAATATCATAACCAAGTATCTAAAACCATAACCTATATTTCTCAGTAAAACAAACTTTTAAAATGAAATAAAAATAATATCTATCAAAACAGAAGCATACCTTTCACTCAGAATTTCTTAACACAGACAAGCAGGAAACACTAATTTCCCATTTGAAATCTAGAGTAAAGTCATTCAGCCCAAAATAGTCCTTAAGCTTTCTTCTGTGGTAGAATTCTTCAGATGCCGCCATACACTGTACGAAGGATCACTTACAAGTAAACATTACCACATCTGCCAGTTAATTTTCTGATTAAACGAAGAAAAAGTAAATTTTAATACAAAAAGTAATGCATGGCACCGAGTGGGTGTATTTCATGACGATTTTGATTTGCATAACGTTAATCTATCAAATCAAATTAAGATAAGTATTAACAATGTCCTCTAGGGAGAATGCAGTTCAGTATTTTGTAAGTAGATAAAAAATTATTCTGAATAGAAATTAAAAACTATTAATTAAAAATAGTATTTACCATTCTAGGTGCTAAATTTCTTGCTAGGCCCATTCATAGTCAGCTGACCATCTTCTGATAAATACGTAGTTGACCTCTGCACAGACTCACTATCGGCATAAAGTGCACCTTCAGCATAAAGAGTACCTGTAGTTCAGCACCAAGTACCATTTACACCTGTAGTTCAGCACCAAATACCATTTACACCTGTAGTCCAGCAACAAGTACCATTTACACTTGTAGTTCAGCACCAAATACCATTTACACCTGTAGTTCAGCACCAAATACCATTTACATCTGTAGTTCAGCAACAAGTAGGTACCATTTACACCTGTAATTCAGCACCAAATACCATTTATACCTAAAGTTCAGCACCAAAGTACCATTTACACCTGTAGTTCAGATTCAAGTACCATTTACACCTATAGTTCAGGACCAAGTACCATTTACACCTGCAGTTCATTCCAAGTACCATTTACACCTGCAATTCAGCACCAAATTTCATTACACCTGTAGTTCAGCACCAAATACCATTTACACCTGTAGTTCAGCACCATTACCATTTCCACCTGTAGTTCAGCACCAAATACCATTTACACCTATAGTTCAGCACCAAATACCATTTACACCTATAGTTTAGCACCAAATACTTACACCAGTTCAGCACCAAGTACCATTTACACCTGCAGTTCATCCCAAGTACCATTTAAACCTGCAATTCAGCATGGGTTAACAATTTAAACCCACTTTCTGCACTGTTTACCACTTACACAACCATCAGTTCTGCACTATTTACCACTGACATCTGTAGTTGTGCACTGTTTACCATACCAGCACATCAGTTTTAAACCAGGTAACCTTGTCTTAAATGTACGTTTTATGGTAAATTATGATAAAAAGAGAGAAACAATGCACTACCTAAGTAGCTCGCGGTGAATGTCCTCTTGTGGACAGTCTTAAGGCCTAGCCTAGGCTTAGTTTTGTAGGCCTAGCTGGTAAAAAGCAGTGACGTACAAATATGGTATGCTAGCTATAGACCTAGCCTGAAGTTGTCTAGTTGCTGCATTGTCTTTCTGTGTTTGCCAGAATCTTTTAATACAAATTGGGGGAAACCCGGTATTTTCGCTAAAAAGTTTTGATTCTTCCATTTGTTTTTGGCCTTCACGATCGATCAAAAGTGGGTGAAGAAGAAAAACTAAAATCAATCCGCACTCAATGCATGTTGGACCGCTTTTTTCTATCATGATAGATATGGAAGCATCTTTGAGAGACATCTCCAGTTTCTTGATTATCTTCATGTTTGTTTGTAGAAGATGTGTACAAGAAAGCGGCTGTAATCTGGTCCAGGATACTGTACCAAGCTTCTATAGATCTTTTTTAAGGGTTAATAATGATCATGAACCTTGCCTGCTTGGTCCTTTGTGGTTGTTGAAAATTGCAAACAATATTGTATAAATCACTTTTTCCAACAACAATAACATTATTTCCATGGAAAGAGACAAGTGCACATGAGTGTAGACATTAAAAACATGTGCTACAATGGGGGCGCTAGACAAGTTTAATTTGATATCATTACACTATTGACATTGGGTGCAACAGTAAAATGTATATAAAATAAAGTGTATAATACATCTTTGTTGGTACACCATAAATCCGATCTCTTTGAAATGACATTAGGCCTACAGTATATTTTAGCACCAGAATTTAGAATTACATGACATTCAATAAATCCTTAAAACCATTATGATGATATCTGCTCTTCTGCGTTTGAAGTAAAAATACAAAAGAAGAATAGGATGCAGATATTTTAAACAATTTCAAGAAAATGAATAATTATGTACAGTATTTATTTGTATATATTCAAGTAAAATTTTATAATAACCGATTTTTGACTATTTATACAAAAGATAATTATTTACTGAATTAGTGTATCTTTCTTTACAATAAAATTTAATGACAAAAAACAAGAAGATCGACGTTTCGGAACCATCATGGAACCATTTTCGAGATCAAGTGATTGAATTATACAAAAATAACAAACACCAAAGGGTGACAGGAAATACTAATTAATTGGTTAATTAACAACAAAGAAGGCCTACAATTCTAAGAACTTAAGTTATTAAGCTCCTCCTTCTTAATTAATAAACAATTTAGCTTTGACTGAATCGCTTTGTTTATTAAGTGTAGGTTTCAGTTCTTTGATCCAGAGCATTTCCTTAATTAAACAATCAAATTTGGATTTGCACTTAGACAATATCCTGAAATGATTAAAAGTTTCAATAGGACTTATATTATGTTGCTTGCTCTCCTATGGTGCCTTTACTGTGTTCATCAATACGTTGATAAAGGTGCCGACAAGTATTTAGCTGACATAGTTTGCATCGCACAAACCACAACGCATTGCTGATTAGTGTATCTTTGCCAATGATTAGTTGTCATTATATCACATGCAATATTTTCTTATTTCATTTTTATATTTTTCATTTTCTCTTATTTTTTACTGAAAGTACTATATTAGTTTTTTTGTATATAAAAAATGTGAAATTGTAGTATAGCGCAGAAGGCCTGAATAATGCGCAATGAAAGAGTTCACCTCGGAGATGACCCGAGATATTGGGAGAGATGGGAGATCACACTGATTTATTTCACTTTTTAATGAAATCAACAATAATAGAATTAAAAAAACGAGACAAGACATTTGCAAGCAAAATTGATAATTTTATTAAAAATCATAATTGTATAATTATACATATAGATAAATGCAGACAGCTGACAATGTGTACCATAATAGCAAGATTAGTGCAAGACAATCATAGCTGATAAAGATAGTCAAAATAGTGAGACAATCATCGGATATGTTGCTGTAAATGGATAGGCCTACACCAATTTGAAGTCACACCACCTACTCAGTTACGCACAATTACACAGGCCTGTATGCCTAAAAAAGGGGATGTGTTGGTCTTTGTCCAGAAGAACTCCCATTCCTTATGAAGTTTTAAACCATCCTGTATCCTTGACCGGGACTTTACCTCAAGTTCATAGATGCCGCTATCTATTATTATGGGTATATTGTTCTCATCGTTTGATTAAAATTAATTGGGACATTTATCATATTTATGAAATACAAACTCAACCAGAGCCGTTGCCAGGTCTAAGCTTAAGGGTCCGGTTCGGCAAATCAAATCAAACGTTTTTTCATGACACTCCACCCGTAGACATGCACGTAGCCGTCACCGGACCGGAACTGTGCTGGAATAGATGAGAAAGACCTTTTCCAGTAGCTCGCAAAGTACTCAATAAATAGAAGTCATTTATATCAAAATGCACTTTTACCAAGAGACTATTCATTGCCAATATAATAAGTAAGGTTTACTTCTTTTACCGAAAAACTCTATTTTTTGCTTTATGTAACTTAATAATAATATATACCGTATATTTCGGTGTATAAGTCGCACCTGTGTATAAGACGCACCCCCAACTGAGAGTAAAATATCGGTATTTTTTATATCGTCGATGTATAAGACGCACCTTATATTTCATCAAAACAATGTTTTTTTAAATTGTAATCAATATTATTGTAATAATATATTTTGTTATATCTACAACGGCGTCCTTTATTTAGGTTTTTTCTTACCTAGGCTCGGCCGCGCCCAGCCTCAACACACTAGGCGAATTTGTTCGCGCGAATCTAAGGCGTCAGCTAATACGCATGCGTAGAGTAGGATTTGGAAGATGTAAACATGAATACACATGCGTACAAGCTGACGCTTTCGATTCGCGCGAACAAATTCGCCTAGTGGAAAATCGGCTTTTCACTTTTTATTCATGAGTTTCGCCGCAACATCGAGTGCATGACCGTGTGTGTAACACGCACGTGTGTGGGCTAGCCTCGCTCGATCATTTCGAGAGGGCGCACGTTTTCACGGACAATCATATTCGATTAGTATCTATGTATCCGAGAAGTGTGTACGCTAGGTCCATGCTATAATCACCTGGAGAATATACTAGTCAAATACCGTACACCATGTGGCCACCAAAAGAAGGGCTTGCGCTTGGGGTACGGCGATCGTGCGTATAACTACTGTATAAATAAATACTATTCCAATGGTACGACGTAAACGTTTACAAATGATATTTTATCGGAGCGCCATAATGAACAAATCTTTTCATCATATTTAGTATAACATCATGCTAAAATGACTTAAAAACTAGGCCTAGGCAGAAGCAAGTTGCCGTTACGTTAGTTAGTTACTGTAGCTAGGCCTAGCCTACTCAGGCCTAGAAAACGAGGTAACGATAGCCTAGGCCTATGTAAAATCTGTGTGGTGAGGCATTTATGTTCGGTGTATAAGACGCACCCTTAATTTAGAGGTCAAATTTGCGTGTCAAAAGTGCGACTTATACACCGAAATATACGGTATTTAAACATAGCCTATGTAAATACGCGAACGTGATTGGTTGAAACTGCATCACATGATTACCGCTACGAGGATCGTAAATCGTATATATCCTCGAGAACGATGATATTGACTGAGTAATTTTCGCGTAATTATCGTGTCCCTGTCATTAATCATATAAATTCTCGAGTACGATGATATTGACTGTGTAATTTTCGTGTGGCAACACTCGCGTTTGCCGATAAACAAGTCATCTACTGGGTCTTGAACTTGCGATGAAATTGTCACTCCATCACAAGACAACGCTTCATGCGCTGCGCCACGGAACTTGCTTGAAGAAATTAATCATCTAAACTATTTAAACTACTGTATGCATACATAGCGCCCTCATTTATTTTTAGTCCTCCCTAGATGTGATGAAACACCATTTGTGATTGGTTAATACTCACAGTAGTAACCGGTACGTGCGCGACGCACTGAACATCCGGTGATTTGGCTCTAAGAAGACGAATTATTATTTATTCGGCCTACCTGATAATATTATTTTTATTAATGTAGGCTTATTGATGGAAATTCTTCTGTTATTATTTAAACGACCTAGGCTAGTGAATATTTTATTGCCAAGGAACGGGCCAAGGAATCATTAGTCAATTAGTAATTATCTGTATATTATTCTTCGAAAGGTAAGGTGTCTGGGCAGCTTGTTTACATACAATACAAAAAGGAGGCCTAGCATAGCTACCCGACCCAGCAGATATTCTACTTGTTGTTGGCTATGTAATATAACAGATATCGCCTTTTATATCGGTAAAATACAAGATTAGACATCCCCTCGGGAATGATATTAAGTTCTTGGGAATTATATATTTCCCTCGGCTGGCGCTTTGGGAAATATATATTCCCTCGAACATAATATCATTCCATCGGGGATGTCAAATCTTATATTTAACCTCTAAGCCGTCAATATCTGTATAATAACATACCTAAAATACCCAATTATTAGTTGATTTTGTATCATATATTTTGCTATATTGAACAGATGGCTTTAAGCTTTGTTAAAATCTTTGAGAAACAAAGAATGAAAACAAAGCTATAGCAGCCATTGCCATTTGATCAAAGGATGTACAGAAAAAATATTATATATTTAAATCTGCATACCTTGAGTATATAAATATTATATTTAATTTAGTTTAGTTTCTGTTAGTTTCTATATATTTACTTGATTAACCAATCATATTTAGTTTATTGTCTTATGACATATAAGCAACTTATTTAGGGTTTTAAATTTTCAACTCATTAGTCAACATTTTGTATAGTAATATAGCATATTATAATAATAATTAATATAACTTTTGTAAACATTTTTGTAATCCTTAAAGAAAAAATCCAAAATAATTAAAATGTATTAGACACTTTAAATGACTGGTACTATGGCAAAGTTCTTACTTAAATCTTTGCATTTAGCTTGAGTATATAAATATTACATTCAGATGGACAATTTAGTATTTATATATTTACTTGATTAACCAATCCCATTTAGTTTTTTGTCTTATGACATATAAGCAACTTATTTAGGGTTTTAAATTTTCAACTCATTAGTCAACATTTTGTATAGTAATATAGCATATTATAATAATAATTAATATAACTTTTGTACACATTAGCCTATTTTTGTAATCCATAATTTTAATGTTATAAACATAATATATAAGAATCATGAAAGAATGATAAAAACATGACGACTAGAATAGAAGTCCTTGTGTTTCTGGTACACACAAACCTTAAAGAAAAAATACAAAATAATTAAAATGTATTAGAGGATACTTTATTATGCTGTTTTGGCCATGAATAAAAAAATATCCCAGAATCCATAAGCACACAAGTGAGCACTTTTTGCTGTTTTCTCTATTTTCTCCATTTGTATTTGAAATGTCACTAATATTTATAACATTATTTACTAAATAAGATTGAGAAAAATAATGAATAAAGAAAAGAAATTAAATTTGTATGCACACAGACATTTAAAGACAGACTTGACTTTAAATGTTAGATGTTGTCAAAACTAAAATGCATTTCTTTACGCATGTTTTGACAACTCAGATACAGTAAGGTAAGGTTTTTTTTTTTTTTTTTTTTTAAACCATATTTAATGAGGGTGATCCATCCAGCTATTGCTGATCATTAGGGACCCTCAGAGGTTCACAAGACAAACATATACACAAGATCCATAAGAAAAAATCCTGACATGTGACGGGACTTGAATCCAGGACCCTTAGAGTGGTAGCCGAGCATCATAACCACCAAGCCACAACTCCACTCTGAATTGAAAATTGGAAGATACCATTTCACACGGCTAATAGAGATAACAGCATAGAAGTCATGATGTATTCTTACCTTTTGAGTCTAGTTCTTGTATTCATCATAAATATGTTCCATATCCTGCTCTGTGGCATTGTCAGCAGGCAACTGGGAGTCATCATATACTCTGTTAATGTGTGTACTTGTTGCTGGTATGACAACATTTTTAGGAACTATGTTCATATTCATACTATCCATTCTTCGGCACCTAAGTAAACAAAATGCATTGTTACACTTTGTATGTCTTGGCCTTATCTGTGTGCATCAGGAGAATGGAATGTGGGGCTAGGCTTTATGTCTTCTTTAATTACAAACATCGCAAGAGGGCTCTCTATATTATGGTTCCCTGTCATTTGTGATTTTGCACTGGGTTACACCCTCCCCTCTCTAACTATGCATTGTCCCTAATGCAGATATAGCATTTCCAATATTAGTTAAAAAAACATAAAAAGAAGGATTTCCTAAATTATCGTATTGTAACCTAGCTGGTGGTCTTCTTTCTCTACGTGGACGGGTCGAAGTCTCCTCCCCTCTCAAATCGTCATCTTGGGGTTCTTCATGATCGATTTGGTCAGTGATCGGAGGTTTATCACTTGCATCACTTGAAGTTAACAAGATCAGTTCATCCATTGAAGTTGGTTCCGGCTGAGTAACGATTGGTTGTGACGTTTTGGAAGTTGGTAGGGTTTGGGTGTCATCTGCTGAATCTGAACTAATGTTGTCTGTATCTGCATCACTATCTTCAGTTTCCATATCTTGCATTGGTTCTTCTATACAAGGGATAGATACATTATCATCATACAAGATGGTGGTGGTATCAGTCACAGTCATCTGATCTTTATTATCATTAACAGTGATGATGTTACTGTCATCATCAACAGAACTGCAGTTTTCATGTCCATCTCTGATCGGCATTCCGTCTCCGATACCTTCCACAATAACCGTGTCCGGTATCGGTCCATGCGTGCTATCAACACATGAATACGACCTAGGCGCATGATCTACCACAGTTTCGTTTGCTGCTGTCTCCGACGTATCAGGATCCACCATCATACCATCAACAGCAACTTCGGGTATTGCTTCACTCGCAACACTTTCTCTGTTACCAGTCTCAATGTCGTGGATTACTTCAGGAGGTTCCTTCTCATCAGTCAGTAACCGGATAATTGATCGAGGTGTAAATGGAGGTACATCGACGTTTAGGTGTGGTTGAGTTGAAGAAGGTGTAGACAGTGGGTCTGGTATAACAGAATTATCATCTGGAATTAAAAGTTCCTCAGAATCAGCTACCGGTACTTGGTCCTCAGAGTCGCATACAGTACTATGGCGCTCTATAACTATTGGTACTATTAATTCATCATCTTCATCACTGTCACTCTCACTGTCATCACTAGTATGTTGGTTATTATTGTTGATCTTCTGGTGGGATCTCGTCTTTGGTTTGTGGACTTTGGTGGGTTTTGTTGTAATTTCTTCCACTCCAGTTAGATAACCTATCGGCAGTAAGTGATCTCTGTGAAGTGTTTTAACAACGTCCCTATCCTTTTCTGGTGTCACTTTATAAACTGGCAGGTTTGGTAACTTATCCACTACTATATATGGATGTGACTTCCATTTATCTGCCAATTTGTTCTTGCCTTTTAGTCCAAAGTTCCTAACCATTACTCTATCTCCAGGTTGTAATTCGGAAGACTTTACTCTCAACTTTTCATCGTAGCGCCTTTTATTGGTAGCAGCATGTTTTCGGCTTCCAACTTAGCTACTTCGTATGCCTTTTTCAGGCCTTGGCGCAGTTCTTTCACGTACTGTCCATGACTGGTGTGCAAGTGGCCATCGGTGCTGATACCAAAACAGATGTCTATGGGTAATCTTGCTTCTCTACCAAACATTAGATAGTAAGGAGAAAATCCAGTACTATCATTTTTGGTGCAGTTGTAGGCATGCACAAGAGCTCCGATGTGTCTGCTCCAATGGACCTTTTTTTCCGTTTCCAATGTTCCTAACATATTTAGGAGCGTTCTGTTAAAACGTTCAGGTTGGGGATCGCCTTGAGGGTGGTAGGGTGTAGTTCTAGACTTCTTTATCTCAAGCAGCGTCGTGAGCTGAAGAATCACCTTGTTTTCAAACTCAGGGCCTTGATCTGAATGAAGTCGCGCTGGGAGACCATAGTGTTTGAAGTACTGCTCCCAAAGAACTTTTGCTACCGTACAAGCAGTTTGGTCTTTAGTAGCAAATGCTTGCGCATACCTTGTAAAATGATCTGTTACTACTAGGATGGATTTTCGACCACTTGCGTCGGGCTCTAACGATAGGAAATCCATGCAGACAAGTTCCATTGGGCCATTGGTCTTTATAGTGTGTAGTGGTGCAGACTTCTGCGGAAGCGCCTTTCTTGCAAGGCATCTTATGCAATGCTTTATCCAGGTATCAATATCTGCTGCCATCTTTGGCCAATAAAACCTTTCTCTAGCTAGTGCCGTAGTGCGTTCAACTCCTAGATGTCCGAGTTCATTGTGTAACATCCTGATTGACTTTTGTCTATATTCATCAGGCAAAACAAGCTGTCTAATAGGAGTGCCATCCGGTTTGATTACGTGTCTATATAGTATACCATCATGGATCTTCAGCCTATGGAATTCTCTAAAAATCTGGAAAAGTTCTTTATTGTCATCGGTGTATTCCTTAGCAGGTTTCCGACCAGCGGTTACTGCGTTGCGTACTTTATTAATTACTGGGTCTTTCGTCTGAGCCTCTCTCCAATCTATAGAATCTGGATTTATATCTGAAGCTAAGAATTCATTGGGTATTTCATCTTGACCCATGCCTAAGCAATATGCATAGGGTGTAAAGTTCCTATGTGGATTCTTCTTACCAGACGTTTCATTAATAGTAACTGAGTTCCGAGCATATATTGCATCCATAGCATCTTTTGAACATACTTGGAGTCTTGTTTCTAATAGATCCTTGATGTTTTGTTGATCTGAGATGTCCTTTGAGGCTGAGTTATTCAGTGTAGGTCTTCTCGACAAGGCGTCAGCATCTTGGTTGGTGCGGCCAGGTTTATACTTGATTGTAAAGTCGAAATTTGCTAAGGCAGCAAGCCATCTATGTCCTGTAGCATCAAGTTTCGCGCTCGTCAAAACATAGGTTAACGGATTGTTATCTGTCAAAACTTGAGTTCCTTTTGCATGATACAAATAGTCACAAAATTGGTCGGTGACAGCCCACTTCAAGGCGAGGAATTCAAGCTTATGAGCTGGATAATTTCTTTCACTCTGTATCAGACTTCTGCTGGCGTATGCTACTGGTTTCAACTTTCCCTGAACTTCTTGGCATAAAACAGCACCAAGCCCGTCTCGACTTGCATCAATGTGAAGAATGAACTGTTTAGTAATATCAGCATAAGCCAGAACTGGAGATGAAGACAACTTATCTTTCAAAGTCTGAAAGGCATTTTCACATTCATCGGTCCATGAGTCACCAAATGGATCTGATGCTCGTTTCAAATCAGATTTCTGATGGTTGCGTTTCTTCACACGTCCTCGCTTCGGGGCATATCCGTAACCACTAGACAGGGCATGAAGAGGATTAGCAATCTTGGAGTAGCCTTCCACAAACCGTCGATAGTAGCCGGTAAGTCCTAAAAAGCTTCGCAACTCTTTTGCGTTAGTTGGACGTGGCCAAAACTTCACTGAAGATACTTTATCAGGATCAGTCTGGATTCCTTCTTCACTAACAATATGGCCTAAGTACTTGACAGACTTGCAGAAAAACTGACACTTTTCTGGAGATACCTTTAAACCGTAATCATTTAGTCGATCTAATACTTTGAGGAGACGAGTTTCCATTTCTTCAGGGGTTTTGGCGAAAACAATTAGGTCGTCCATATACACAAGAACTTCTAAGTAATTCAGTCCAGACATACAGGTTTCCATGAGACGTTGGAAGGTAGCTGGTGCTCCTTTTATACCTTGCGGCATTCGCTCGAACTCATAAAAACCTACAGGACAGGTGAATGCTGTTCGCTCCTTGTCTTCCTCTTTCATGGGAATTTGGTAAAATCCAGATTTCAAATCTATGACTGAGAACCAGCTCGAGCCGCTTAAATAGTCTACTGCATCTTGAATTAAAGGCACAGTGTACTGGTCTGGAACTGACCTTGAATTTAGTAGTCAGTAATCAACACACATCCTCAAGCTTCCATTTTTCTTGCGAACAAGTACTATTGGAGAGGCATATCGGCTCCTAGATTCACGAATTACTCCATGGTCTAACAGCTCTTGTATGTGATTCTGTAAGTCTTTAAGATCAGCAGGTGATACCTTCCGAGTACGCTCACGGAAGGGGCTGTCGTCAGTAAGGTTGATTTCGTGTTCTGCATGTTTTGTAAGACCTAGATCCCATTCATGCTTGGCAAAAACGTTTGATCTGGTTTCAAACTTCTCTAGTATGCGGGTCTTTATTTCGGGTGAAACATCTTGTCCGCACTTAAACGGCAATTTAGAGACAGTAACATCTTTACTAGCTGTACTGGACACATTAGTCATTCCACATGTTACATTACTATTACTATTTACATCAGTCGAATAAATTGGAGAAGAAATAAAATCTGGGAGAGTTGCTTCCGCCAGCGGAGCACCCGTAGGAATATGGATATCATCCTTAGTTGAATTGTATATATTTACAGTTAGTTTACAAGTTGACGTGTGCGAAACCTCTGCTATACTTGCCACTGGAACTATACCTCGATTATTACCTCTACTGAGAGAATCTATAAGCACAGTCTTTGGTGTTCGCAAACGGTTCCGTATAATACCTTGAACTTCCTTGGTCATACCTGCAGGAATGGTAGTCGAGCCTTTCGCTTTTACTACTCCCAACTTCCCTTCGCTACCTAATTGTGCTTCTTTCTCTGCGTTGCTATACAGTGTGGCGCACCAGGAATGCATATTTAACTTTTGCAAATATTGATTACCAGCATCTTTCTTACATCGTCTTCTTAAGTTATCAAAAAGACCAGTGTTAGTACCAACTATTATTTGGTGTTGTGCCTGTGGATTGTCTTTTATTACTAATGTTAAAGTTGAAAATGACTGTCGGGTGCCTGCAAAATGTTGGTTAAAGCCTAATTCTATCTTGGTCCAGCCAAGATACGGTATCTTTCCGCCTCCACCATGCCAAAGAACAAGGTCAGAAAGTGGATACAGCTTTGTATTTAAAGACTCAAAGATGGAATTACTAATAACGGTAACTTGAGATCCGCTGTCGAGGAGGCAAGGATGGCATATTCCATTAATGTAACAGACATCAACTATACTCTCTCCAACTAAACCATGCGGAATGTCACTATTCGGAGCTACTGATCGTCTGATGACATCTGGTCGCTCCTTCTCAGATGCCGTCTTCCGTTTCCCTGATGCAGTGCAGCTATCAGTTTTTCGTTCACTAGCTCTTGGTTCTGGCTATTCTGGCAACTACGTCTCATGTGTCCCTCTTCTCCACATTTATAGCAAAAGTATGATCGGGGCCGTCTAGGCTGACGTGATTGGCTAGAAGAATTTGGTGGTGTTGTAGACTCAGTTGACTGTTGCTGGTAGCTACATGCTGAATTAGCCAGGAGTTGCTCAATCCTACTTAGCCTCTCAGCCAGGTCTTGTTCTGACTTCCGGTCATTTACTGCTTCAACCTTCGCCACATCAGTCGGAGAGCCGCGTTGGGAAATATGACCGTTATCGCGAAATTTTCGACTTCGCATGACGTCATTAATTTTAGAAGCCCTCTCTCGGCACAGAGGCATCAACGTTTCGCGCGAAAACATTAGCATAAAGTATACGTCATTTTATAGCTGTTTAATCAACATTAATAGGCGAAAAATTAACCATATATGGTAAGATCAGTTCCTTATATGTTTAAGATGTCGCAGGTCACCTAATTTTCGGAATAATTTGTTGGATTTGTTGTCAGTGACAGTTTCTTTCCAAAGTTCGTGTGCAGCCGTCAAAGCTGAAGTTTTCTAACTTGTGTTTGTTTACAAATTTTCCATTAGTGGGATTTGCATCCCATACAGTGAATTACCAAAAAATCGGCGTATATGGATAGAGTAAGTATCAATAGTCTGTTTTACGTTAAAATTGGCTTGAAACCCTATTTAAGCTTCCTACAGCGAACATTTTAAAAAAGGTCCTCATTTCACATAATTGTTACGTCTCGCGGCACTAGTTCCGTCGTGTGTGGTGCATGGTGTGTTGATTGTGGTTGTTGCAGGTGTGGGTGTGTGTGCACGACCTGGTGGATCGTTGTCGTAATATCGGCCTAGGCTTAGCCTTAGTAACATGTTGATAATTGAAATACTTTAGTTACAATTTAGTATTATTAAAGATTCGTTAATCCTACTCTATGGGAAGGTTTTAAAAAGATAATTAAGCCAATCGCAGCCTGACATATAGTTAAATATCCTCATTATTGGCAACTGATGGGTACAATTTATTTACTGTATTAATAATTATACAATAAATATACAGACACAAGGAAGTTTTGTGTTTAGTGCTTTTTTATGGTAGGCCTACAGTACAGTCATATTTTATCTGAATATGTTTTCAGGTTGTGGAATAATTATATAATTATACAGTATTTAAGAAAATGTTTTCGTCATAGTGACAATTATTTAAATAGTTCTTTACATTTCAGCTATTCATTTTCATTTCAGGTTTTTTGTTGGTATCAAGATTTTCTATCTCGTTCTTCAATATGAGGTTGGACGGTGGAAGCTGTAAAGTGGTTTTCTCGATTTCAATATCATTGCTGATAGTTTTTCATTCTATTCGCTAATATTACATATAAATTTATATTCATTTAAGTTGTAGAAGTGTTTCAGATCAGTAAATTTTTATAAAGATATAAATTAAGTTGCAATTGATTGATTGATTTACTTTATTAACCAGAGTCGCACAGATGCATACAATATAAACATAAAACAATCATAAAATCAGTACAACAGTAAGACTCAAGTAAAAATGATATCTCAAAAAGTACATATGGTGGCATATTTTATATTTACAGTATTAGGCCTAGCTAGTTTGTTATGTCTGATGAAGAAGGTGCTATTAGAAGTTTTTATATACAGTAGTATTTACTATTTGTATCAGTAATTGTTTGAAAGGTTGTATTTTTTCACATTCTGTATATGTATACATAAAAAGAAAAAATGTAATTGCTTGTGTGAAATGTAAGTTGTATCTAATAAAGTAATAGAATATTTCTGTATACAAGTGTGACATTTACTGCCAGATATTGATATACAGTACTTATAAGTACCAACCAATTAACAATACTCAAGTAAATGATGGGCTAATATTATCTTTTTTAAAAACATGACCATATAAAAATACATGGTTGAGTCTCTCAAACAAAAGATGCCTGATTTTATAAATAACATTCCCCACCATATTTATATATAAATTGAAAATGGGTTATCTTTTGGCATTTTGTTTTTCAATTTATTGTTTTTTAACAGTTTTTGTAATTTTTTCTGGGCCTAGGTTCTTCTTCAGGCTTCTTCTTGCTTGGTATATGAGCTGGGATAGACCTACCAGCCTAGATTATGGAATACCCAGATTATGTCTACTTCTACTCCAGCTACTATAGGCCCTACTACTATAACACAAACTACTACTATCAGAATTACCTAGCCTAACTAGGCCTAGAAAATACTATTTTTAGGCCTAGCTAGGCTAGAAGTTAAGTAAGTAATTATAGTAGCTAGTCTAAGTAGGCCTTTCCTAGCTCAGAAACCAAATAGAACAATAATCGGGCAGCAGATTGAAACCTTAGGCCTGTGACGCAGTACGCCTGCATGAACAACCGGATTAAACAGGGACACGATTCGGTCCGGGTCGATTCGTACCAGCTTCGTAAAACGTAAACAAAGTTTCAAAATGGCGGTTTTTCGATCGTAACCATGGAGTTTACTCCATGATCGTAACTGAACAGAAATGTAGTAGGTTTGGTTTGATTAGTGGGAGTTGCATCCCAAGAAAGCTTAAAATTAGATTTTTATTTTAATAGATAGCTTAATAGTTTATCTTGAAAGGATTTTAAATTCGCTTTGAAACCTTATCTAGAAAATATGAAATTTAATGATTGTTTACCATCATTTAAAAAAAAATATAAATAAAAAAGTTTATACACAAAATAATGATATTTCTCGAAACAAAAAAACTGTGGAATTTAGATCACAGTTTTTATCATTATTTACGCTTGCAGTTCAACTATTGAAATACGTTTATTGATTTCATCTAATATCAAAATTATACAATTTTCAAAGTGTACTAAAATAGCAAAAATTCCAACATTTTTCACGAAGCGCGCCCTCACAATGAATGAAATCAGTGATGCGTTACCAACGCGGCTTTCCGACTGACATGTGCGATTCTAGCACCAATCGCCTTTGCCTTCTTGGTTTTCCTTTGGCATTCCTCTTCCCATCTACGCACCTGTCCCAGAAGAGTCAGGTAGGTCGGTGCATTAACAACCTGATCTCGAAGATGCAGGTCTACGAGGAGAAGTTGGTCGAAGAGAGTTCCCTTCAGGAATTGCTTCAAAAGCGCCTGGTTGGCCTTGTCTGCTGCAATCCCTCCCTTTTGGACTATCTGCCTCAATGAAGACTGTAGTCTGGACAAATAATCAGAAGGCTTCTCACCTGCTTGTTGATCTAAACCCACAAACTGGTGATATAGTTCTTCTCCCGAAAGCGTAGTTCCAAACACCACCTCCAACGCGTCCAAGTAGTCTTTGGCGGTGGCTTGCGGGTTATCTTTCTTTACGTCATCTATAATATCTAATGCTGGGGATCTTAGAGCCTCTCTCAGTCTTCTCTTCTTCTCCGATTGGGAGACTTCAGTTTCGGCTTCTTCTATCAGTGCTTTGGCTTGCGCCCGCCAAACATGGTATTTGTCCTCATCTTTTGACTTATCGGTTGTGTGACCAGAGAACACACGGAGCTTTAGGTAGTTGCTACCAAGCGAAAGTCTGGACAGATCAATTGCCGGTGAAGTGTTGTTTGTAGAAGCTGTTGGTGCCGGAGACGATGATACCATTGGTGTTGAAATCACGGCTGTCTTCTTTAGGATGATGGTT
Organism: Antedon mediterranea; assembly: GCF_964355755.1. NCBI lineage: Eukaryota > Metazoa > Echinodermata > Crinoidea > Comatulida > Antedonidae > Antedon > Antedon mediterranea. The sequence continues at coordinate 7,555,039 of NC_092678.1, forward strand.
CGCATCTCCATGTCTTCGGCTACCACAATCGTTTCTGGGATGTTCAGTTCTCTGACATGTATGGAAAGCTTTGCCAATACTAGCGTCTTCTGCCAGCCATGAGCATCTACCTCCTCTCGTCTGTCCACTGTTTCAGTTGGAAGCGACCCACACAGAGAAATATAAATTCGTTTTGTAGGAATTTCCAATTTTCGGCTGACTAACAGCAAACATCGATCTACGGGGTAGTTTTTTTCCTCACACCACTCGATTCCGTACGAAACGTAGTCTGGCATGATCTGTTGTACACTGGCTCAATATTCCTTAAATTTCCAAGCTTCAATTGGGTTTCCCGGACGAGCCCCCAATTTGTAACCCTTCTTGTTCGAAAATACTAATAAAAAACAGGTTGTTAATATGGTCGGAGCACTGTTACACTTTGTATGTCTTGGCCTTATCTGTGTGCATCAGGAGAATGGAATGTGGGGCTAGGCTTTATGTCTTCTTTAATTACAAACATCGCAAGAGGGCTCTCTATATTATGGTTCCCTGTCATTTGTGATTTTGCACTGGGTTACATATGTAGGCTATGGAGTCATAAAATTAATGAGTTGAGCCAATTTTAGTTGTTTAAGTTGACCATTGAAAAATAAAGAAATTATAAGAGCAGTTTAATAAATAATAATACAGTAATATAAGTACAGTAAATTAATCTTCATTTTAAATGCAGGCAGTAAATGACAAAAAAACATCAGATATATCAAAAGATATATGAAGTAAACGAGCAAGTATAAAAATGAGGCAGTTCCTCATGATTACAAAATCAAAAGGGTATTGGAAGTTTTTTTGCTTCTTAATCCAGTCATCTATTTGTAAAGTACTGATGAAGGAGACTCTGATTTGGTGAATATGGATTGGACCAGAAGCATGACTATAACTTTGACTTTAGTTGACAGAATATCAATAATCTTACAATTACGGTAATATAGCAACTATTGATTTTTAGTACAACGGAGCAGCACAGATGTGGAACAATGATCAAGTAGCAAAGATTTGCCACTATGATGTGGAACAATGATGTAGAGCAGCAAAGATGTGAAATAATGATGTGGAAACAATGTGGAGCAGCAATGATATGGAATAATGATGTGGAAAACATGCGGGGCAGCAAAGATTTGCCACTATGATGTGGAACAATGATGTAGAGCAGCAAAGATGTGGAATAATGATGTGGAAAAAATGTGGAGCAGCAATGATGTGGAATAATGATGTGGAAAACATGTGGGGCAACACAAATCTGGCACAATGATGTGGAATAACGATGTGTAAAAAAATGTGAAGCAGCAAATATTTGTAACAATGATGTGGAACAATGATGTGGAGCAGCAAAGATGTAAAATAATGATGTGGAAAAACACATGGAGAAGCAAAGATCTCATAATGATGTAGAGCAATGTTGTGGAACAACAATGTGAAGCAGCAAAGATGTGGAACAATGATGTGGAACAATGATGTGGAGCAGCAAAGATGTGGAACAACAATGTGAAGCAGCAATGATGTGGAACAATGATGTGGAGCAGCAATGATGTGGAACAACTATGTGGAGCAGCAAAGATGTGGAACAACAATGTGGAGCAGCAAAGATGTGGAACAATGATGTGGAACAACTATATGGAGCAGCAATGATGTGGAACAATGATGTGGAGCAGCAATGATGTGGAACAATGTGGAGCAGCAAAGATGTGGAACAATGATGTGGAGCAGCAATGATGTGGAACAACTATGTGGAGCAGCAATGATGTGGAACAACTATGTGGAGCAGCAAAGATGTGGAACAACAATGTGGAGCAGCAAAGATGTGCAACAATGATGTGGAACAATGATGTGGAGCAGCAATAATGTGGAACAACTATGTGGAGCAGCAATGATGTGGATGAACTATGGGGAATAGCAAAGATGTGGAATAACGATGTGGAACAATGATGTGAAATAATGATGTGGAACAACGATGTGGGGAAACAAAGTTGGAGCGATGGAATGAAACCTTTTTATATATGTAATTAAATCAATTATTACAAAAAAACTAGTACTGTAGGTAAATGTGAAGTATTTTTAAACAACTGAACAAAATGTAATGACCAGAAAAACATTTTGAATGGTGTAAGTATGCAAGTAAATCACTTAAAAACCTATGAAAGCATGACAATTAAATATGGAAGCTATTTATTATGTAGCAATTTAAGCTAATGAAAATTAGAATGTGCTTTATATACACATTGCAAAATAATCATATTTAAAAATCCTTTATTAGCGTAATAATTATAGTGAATGTGATTTTACAAAATAAATATGCAAAGAATCAATGAATAACACCTGCAATAAATGACAAGAGCTGTAGATATCATCAAGATGACACAAGCAAGAATTATTATTCCTATCAAGTAGACTGGTAAAGATGAAGTCCCTTTAATAAAAAAAATATTATAAATTAACTACAAGTGTTTAAAATCTCAGTATTCTGACATATATACATATACATCCTGTTGCCATTGCTTAAGAAAATCGTTAAGGTTTTTATTTCTGTATGGGGTGGAAGAATTGTTCTGATTTAACTTTAAGATGTATTTAATAAAGTTTAACTATCCTCTATGCTTACTTAAGCTGGCTAAATTAAACTTTTATTTGGCGAGGGTAGGGGATGAGGATTTGAGTTGCATATTCTATTCTTTAAAAAATGTTAATTAAAAAATGTACAGCATGACTTACTCTTAACAATCAGAACTGTAAATGTACAGATTCCTTTATTATCAGCACTATCAATAACAAAACAAGTAACATCAGTTGAACCAGTTTTAAATGATGAACCAGAAGGTGGATTACAGGTAGCTGACAGACCAATTTCAGCATTGTCAGTGACTGAAGGGTTATGCCAGGTCACTGTAGATTGGTCTGTCACTGTATCTTTTTCAATATTTTCCGGGCAGGTCACAACGGGAGAACCAATATCTAAAAGAAATGCTCATCATTGTGGAATATGATGTTCTTGTTGGAATATTCATGTTCGTGAAGAAAAAATAATTTAATTTATTTTGAGTTATTGTTTTACTTGCAGTGCATAAAGTTAAAGGAGTGCATAGGGCAGATGGTGTGTCTTTCGGGTTGGAGCTGCTGAAGCTAATGCGTATGTTCAATAAATGTATCAAGTTATCAGGCGAGATATCAGACGATTCCGTGTATCTCTCACTGAGAATCTTATGCATTCTTTTTAATATAACAAAGTAAGTGAAAACATTCCATGTATAATTCCGATAAGCAGACAGTGTTTTTCTTCTCGAGTATTGAATGAAAAAATGTTGTTAGTTATTACCTACTGGGCAGAAACCAATGAATTATACTGTATGTGATTTTTTATTAGAATGGGCTCAAGTTAATGCCACTGTTGACATGAAAAACAGAGGCATAACTTGAATCTATGACACTGAGATTGCTCAGGATGTTAACTCAAGCCAGCTCTTTTGAATTCATTATTTATTATTGTCTGAAGGTCACAAAACATCTTTCAATGTTTATTGCATTAAATTGACTGAAAAAAATTGACTATATTAAATATAAAATACAATTACCATTAATAGTAACTGTTAATACACAGCTTCCAGTATTACCAGCAGAATCCATAGCAGAACAAGTAACATCAGTAGAACTTATATAAAAAGGTGAACCAGAAGGTGGAGTACAAATAGCTGACAGATCACTATCAATATTGTCAGTGACAGAGGGATCATCCCAGGTCACCATAACTTGGTCAGTGGTTGAATATTCTTCAATGTTTCCTGGACAGGTCACAATGGGGGTATCAATATCTGTAAGAAATAGTTAAGAAATGTCCTTTTATTAAAAACACATATATTGACTGTGTATGCCTTGGGTTAAACACAACAGGCAAGATACTCAGGTTCACTCTTGTAATGTCCTTCAACAAATAGTTGGGCTCCTTGCTTATTAAATAAAATGAAACTTATTATTATTATCAAAAATATGAATTAAATATCTATACCAAATTCAATGTTTTGAAAGCAATTTAAATCCTGATGGAATGGTTACTCTCCTGTGGCTGTTAAGAAAGAAGTATTTTCCTTTGGAAATGTAATTAGAATGTGTGTAGATGTGTAGAGAAGAGTTTCTAGTAATATTATTCTAATTATGCAGCGGTCCAGTGGGAGTTTAGTAACTTGTAAAGTACACAGAAAAATGATTGATGTAGGTTAACATTCCATGTTTGGCTAAAAAGTGCAGCCAAAATAAATATGGATGTGGAATGGTTGGAGAATGGTAAGATCTTTTATTGTCTGAAGATTATAAAAATTCCTTTTCAATGTTTAGAATTCGTTGACAGTCTGATGATAACTATGTAAAAAATACAATCACATTACCAATAATGGTAACTGTAAATACACAGCTTCCTGTATTCCCAGCAGTATCCATAGCAGAACAAGTAACATTAATTGAACCAATATTAAATGATGAACCAGAAGGTGGATTACAAGCAGCTGACAGACCAGTATCAACATTGTCAGTGACAGAAGGGCCAGTCCAGGTCACTGTTGCTTGGTCAGTGGCTGAATATTCTTCAATATTTCCTGAGCAGGTCACAATGGGGGCATAAGAATCTAGAAAAAAGGAAAAAGAAAATAAGAAAACCTTTCAGTATTAAATGAAATATTTTTAATAAGAAATTGTAATAGAAAAAAATCAGGTATATATATTTTATTACTTTGGTATTGAGTGTAGTGTATGGATGTATCTTTCTATTTTGATTTTACAGTAGGTTAAAAAAATATCTAGTGTATGTCTTAACTTCTACACTACAAGCATGTTTCTTAGGTAAGTTTTAACATATAATGGCATGCTGACACTTCATTCTTGCAAGTTGCATATATATCGTCAATACATTAAATATAGCACAATTTTTAACTGATATTTCGACTAGATTGGATACTTAGAAAGCAAATTGAATCCCTGACCTAATAGTTACTATTAACCCAAAATCCAGTAAATTTGATTTAAAATACAGTGAAGTATGTTGAAAGGAAAATGTGCTAGCAGCTGAGGAATAGTGTAATTGTTAAAAACATGCTATCTCAAAGAACATACAGTATATCTATCAGTAAGATCTTAAACCATGTTGTAATATTGTTTGAAAATTAGGTAGGTAAACTAATATTTGCTAATGGTTGTGGGGCCCAGCTCCATTTTATCAATAACATTTGGGCCACTAGATTCCACTGTGTACCACAGAGAGACAATATAAAAAATAAATTTATATTACCATTAACAGTAACTGTAAATACACAGCTTCCTGTATAACCAGCAGAATCCGTAGCAGAACAAGTAACATCAGTTGAACCAATATTAAATGATGAACCAGAAGGTGGGGTACAAGTAGCTGATAAACAAGTATCAACATTGTCAGTGACTGAGGGGTCATTCCAGGTCACTATAGCTTGGTCAGTTGATGAATTTTCTTCAATGTTTCGTGGACAGGTTAAAGTGGGGGCATCGACATCTATATAAATAAAAAGTTGGAAGATTTACAAATAACTTTTTAAAAATTACAGAAACATTGTTGTTATACTGTGACAATGTTAGTACCCCAACACAAACTTTGCTTTAATTAGGTAAATATTGTAAATGTGTGATCAAAACGTAAAGTAAATGTAGGTGGATAGAAGAGGGTGAAAAGAATTCTAAGTACTTTTTAAACCTTGAGAAAATACATCACAATAAAAAATCTATACTAAATTTAAAAAATGATAAAGGAAACATTGTCACTGGGAATAAGGAAGTATTAAAAGAGGAATATCATTTTTATTCTAAGTTATACAGTAGTGATTGTTCTATTAGTAATGTTGAAATGCTAGAAAAACTTGGCATTTCTCCTAATAATATACCTAGACTATCCGAAAATGAAATGAAAAATTGTGAAGGTCAAGTTGAATTAGACGAATGTACAATTGCCATGAAATCTATGGCGAATTCAAAAAGTCCAGGATGTGACGGCTATCCAGTGGAATTTTATAAAACTTTCTGGAATCAAATTGGTGACATTCTAGTTGAATCATATAATTACTGCTTTAAAAATGGTAGATTATCAGATAGTCAACGAAGAGGGGTAATTTCACTAATTCTGAAGGATGGCAAAGATGAATTATTATTAAAAAATTGGAGGCCTATATCCATTTTAAACGTTGATTATAAAATAATTACAAAAGCCATTTCAAACAGAATGAGGAATGTTCTGGGAACAATTATCTCTAATGATCAGACCGGATTTTTGCCAAACAGGTATATAGGAGAAAATATCAGATTAATAATAGACCTGATTGAATTTTCAGATAAAAACGATATTCCAGGAACCTTACTTTTTATCGATTTTGAAAAGGAGTACGATAAAATTGAATGGTCTTATATCGATAAGTGCCTTGATCTCTTTGGTTTTGGAAATGACTTAAAGAATTGGGTCAATTTGTTTTATACAGGTATAAGTAGTTGTGTTATCAATAATGGTTACCTATCCAACTATTTTAAAACAACAGTATTAAGGGAATTTGTGTTAATCCTGACAGTCAAATAAAAATCACCCAATTTGCGGATGATAGCTAAAGCAATTAAAGTTATAGAAAACTTTGGTGATATTTCCGGGTTGAAATTAAATAAGGCAAAATCCAGCTTTTTAAATATTGGTAGGCTGAAAAATAAAATTAAGAACTTCACTTCTGATTATAGATTGACTAAAGGACCGGTTAAATTTCTGGGAATAGACATATCTTTGGATAAAAGCAAACTCTTTGAATTAAATTATGATGTTCAATTTGAGAAACTAAAGAAAATCCTGAATATTTGGTCCCAAAGAGATTTCACACCAATAGGTAAGGTTACAATTATCAAATCACTGGCTCTTTCTCAATTAACATATTTATTCTCTGTCCTCCCATCCCCTTCAAGTGAATTTATGAAAAAATTGGAGTGAACTCTATTTAAATTTATTTGGAGCGGGAAGCCTGATAGAGTAAGTAGAGAGACTATGTATAACGATAAAGATAATTGAGGTTTAAAAATGACAAATATTTATAAATTTAATGAAGCCCTAAAAATAACTTGGGTTAAAAGATTTTTAGACACAACCACGAACGGAAAATGGAAACAATTATTTAGGAAACAAATTTTGAGCATCGGTGGGGAATGGATCTGGCTTTGTAAACCAAAACAGGGGATAGGAATTAATTATGAAAAGCTTGGTAACTCCTTTTTACAAGATGTTTTAATAGCCTGGTTTAAACTAAGAAATGATTATGGTGACGATGTATCTGATGAGGTATTGTGGTACAATCAAAACATTAAAATTAATAAGAAAACTATATTTTATAGATCATGGAGCTTAAAAGGTGTAAATTATATTTCAGATGTAAGGCTTAACAACCAACGCTTTATGACATACTGAATTTAAAAATACCTATGCTATAAATTGCAACTTCATTCTTTTTTTTGGTTTAGTTAATGTTATCTCTCAAAATTACCGAGAAAAATTAGCTAATCCCAACCCTACAAGAAAATCGCCAGTTTTATTACAATTAATGGAAGTTAAAAAAAAAACAACCACCTTTGTGTAAAATTTGCTCAATAATATAATATATGTATATATACCCCAAAGGCTTATAGAAAATGGAGTAATGAATTTAACCAAGAGCCTAATCTTGTTAAGGTTAATTGGAATTTAATTTATAGGATGCCTTATGAATGTACTCTTGATACCAAAACACAGTACCTGCAATTCAGATTTATACATAGAATTCTTCCTACAAATGAGTTATTGCACAAAATTGGCCTGATTCAAGATAATAAATGTTCTCTTTGTAGTAAGGAAAAAGAAACAGTAATACATCTAATGTGGTCTTGCGAGAAAACTTCTAAATTGTGGGATGATGTGTTTTATTGGTTCAGGAAATTAGACATCACTATTAGATTAAATTATATAGACATATGTTTTGGTATTTTTGAATATAAATATTCAACTTTTGTTAATATGATTTTACTTCTTGCTAAGAGATATATATATAAATGCAAGATTAATGAAATTCCTCTTAACTTCATTCACTTTAAAAGATGGGTACTCTTTACAGAAACTGTGGAGAATAATATCGCAAAAAATAAAAATAAATATAATGTCCATATTAAAAAATAGGAACCAGTATTAGAAAGCGATAACGACAATTGAATGAAATACACCCATAAGCAACTGAAATAATTCATTGTAACGCCTTAGTAAATTTGACAATTTATTTCTCTTATATTGTTTTGGTGAATTATGGATATGGGAAAAAGAATTTGACTTTGTAAACCAAATCAAGGTATAGGAGTTGATAATGCAAAACTTTGTAACTATTATTGTTAATATGTTATAATAGCCTGGTTTAAACTAAGAAATGATTATGATGAGGTATGGTGATTTAATCAAATATTATAATGTGACGTCCTCACACGTCTTTGATTTTCTTTCTTCTTTTCTGATCTTTTTAATGTTGATTGGAGTTTAATTTATAGGATGCCTTACGAATGTACTCCTGACACTAAAACACAATTCCTGCAGTTCAGATTTATACATAAAATTCTTCCCACAAATAAGTTACTGCACAGAATTGGCCTGGTTCAAGATGATAAATATTCTATTTGTGGTAAGGAAAAAAAACAAAACAGTAGAATTTCTAATACGGTCTTGCGAGAAAACTTCTAAATTGTGGGATGATGTGTTTTAGTGGTTCAGGAAATTAGACATCCGTTTTAAAATAGATTATATAGACATATGCTTTGGTATTTTTTTAATACAAATTTACAATTTTATTAACATGTTTTTTTTTTAAATTTCTTACTAAGAGATATATATATATAAATGCAAGATTTATAAAAGTCCTCTTAACTTCAATCACGTTAAGGACTGGGTACTTACAGAAACTGTGGAGAATAATATTGCAAAAAATAATAAATATCAATCAAAAACGTATTGTAAACTAAATTAAGGAATAAGAGTTGAAAATGCAAAACTTGGTAATCATTATTGACAAGGCGTTATTATAGCCTGGTTTAACTTAAGAAATGATTATGATGAGGTATTTGTGGTATATCAAACATTGAAAGAGATAATGAAAAAAGAGAATGACGATTGAGATAATGTGACGTCCTCAAACGTCTTTGGTTTTCCTTTTTGTTTCGTTCTGTTGAGTGTAATGTTTTTGATAAAAGGAGAAAATAAAAGTTATTGAAAAAAAAAAAAAAATGTGTGATCAAAACAAGAATTTTGGAAAAGTTTTTAAATGTAATCCTTGATTTTTGCTATCCCATAATATCAGTTGTCTGGGAAGTCAATAAAAAATACTCTAAAACACTGATGAATAACTGGAAGAAAAATCCATCTGCGACTGACAAAGGCTACTAATATCAACTGGACAGATATTTCCCTTTCGGTAATGTAAGGGTTAAAGTAAGTGTAACATGCTATTCTAAAGAAACTACTATATGTCTGAAAAAATATCTTCGCAATGTTTGTATAGTATTAGACAGACAATGATGATATAAAAATAGGCAATAACTGTATCATTAATATTATTCTATTACCATTTACTGTAACTGTAAATATACAGCTCCCTCTATTACCAGCAGTATCCCTAGCAGAACAAACAACATTAGTTGAACCAATATTAAATGATGAACCAGAAGGTGGAGTACAAGTAGCTGATATGCGAGTATCAACATTGTCAGTGACAGAGGGGTCATTCCAGGTCACAGTCGTTCTGTCATTGACTAAATCTTCTTCAATGGTTCCTGGGCAAGTAACAATGGGGGAACCAATATCTACAAAAAAAAATGGTTTTACAAATTAACAAATAAAAAAAAATAGAATAATCCACTTTTTTGACATTCACTTTACTAAGCTACTCTTAAAAATATAATTCATGAACAACAAGCTCAGTTGATATTGGTTCAAGGTATTTTAGATACTCGACTTTAGTACAATAAAATATCACAATAAACTTAAACCTCAACTTAATGAAGTGTAAGTGTAATAACTAGTATGAGGACAGGATGGTAGATTACATAGCAAATATGTCAAGATGACGACATATATAGCTCAATAACTTCTTCTGAGACAGCAACAATTTGAATAAAACTGTGTTACAATAATTCTCAATTCTTGACTTGAAAAAAACCATACCTTGATTATTTTTTAATACTGTCACAAAACTTCTTTGCAATGTTTTTTTATAATTGAATACAAGGCAGAAGGATAACCACTGATGTAAACAAATGGTATTACCATTGATATTAACTGTAAATACACATCTTCTTGTATTACCAGCAGTATCCGTTGCAGAACAAGTAATATCAGTTGAACCAGCATTAAATGATGAACCAGAAGGTGAAGTACAAGTAGCTGACAGACCAGTATCAACATTGTCGGTGACTGTGGGGTCATTCCAGGTCACTGTAACTTGGTCCGTGGAGGCTAAATTGTCTTCAATGCTTTGTGGGCAGGTCACAATGGGGGCATCAATATCTATAAAAAAAAATATAACCAATCAACCAAAAACAATGATTTATCGATTTGTTTAGTATAAATTTCAGGAAATTTTCTCTCGTACCCTTACAAGCCCAGGTGCCAATATACTCTAGCAGGTAAAACTAAGACATGTTGTATTTCTATATCCTAACTATTATAAATCTTTGCTTTTCCAGTCTATCATAATGTACGATGTGTACTCAAAATCTTTGTAAAGTATAACTAAATTGATCATCACCATTTATAGTAACTGTAAACACACAGCTTCCTGTATTTCCAGCAGTATCCATAGCAGAACAAGTAACATCAGTTGAACCAGCATTAAATGATGAACCAGAAGGTGGAGTACAAGTAGCTGACAGACCAGTATCAACATTGTCAGTGACTGAGGGGTCATTCCAGGTCACTGTAGCTTGGTCAGTGGCTGAATTTTCTTCAATGTTTCCTGGGCAGATCACAATAGGAGAACCAAGATCTACAAGAAATAGTTGAAAGATTTTTAAAAAGAACAAAAATTACATAAATATATATTTACAGTACTTCAAAACATTATTTGGGCTCTCTATTTTGTTACATATTATGAATGTGTTTGGGAATTCGGTAAACAATGTCTGAAGGAAGTTTGGCTGCAGCCTTTAAGGGTACACAGTACATCGACTTAGCAGAAGTATGACATTTTACAACATGCTGTCTCAAAGAACCTATGTTTGTTGGTAAGATTTTTAAACCATGCTGCAATAATTGTCTCACAAGCAAATTATTTCTTTGCAATACGTATAATCCTTCATCTGGCAAACGATGACTATAACAAATTAAATGCTATTACCATAAACAGTAACTGTAAATAAACAGATTCCTGTATAACCAGCAGAATTCGTAGCGGAACAAGTAACATCAGTTGAACCAATATCAAATGATGAACCAGAAGGTGGAGAACAAGTAGCTGAAAGACAAGTATCACCCTTATCAGTCACTGGTGGGTTATTCCAAGTCACTCTAGCTTGATCAGTGACTGAATCTTCTTCAATGCTTCCTTGGCAAGTCACAATGGGGGCATCAATATCTATAAGAAAAAGTTAAAAGATAAATAAAACAAAATTACTGATATAATTCATAAATATCAGATATTTCCTTCTAAGAGGCGTAGTATAATAATGAGATATTACAAAGGTGTTTTGTACAAGAATGAATCAAAACTTACTATTAACAATAACTGTAAATACACAGCTTCCTGTATTACCAGCAGAATCCATAGCCAAACAAGTAACTTTACTTGAACCAGCATTAAATAATGAACCAGAAGGTGGAGTACAAGTAGCTGACAGACCAGTATCAACATTGTCAGTGACCAAGGGGTCATTCCAGGTCACTCTAGCTTGATCAGTGAATGAATCTTCTTCAATGTTTTCTGGGCAGCTCACAATGGGGGCATCAATATCTATTTTTAATGATATAAATAAAACTTACAGAAACTGAGGAAATTCTATGCATGCCATTATTCCTTGCACACTGATGAGCATATTTATTTTGAAAAACTAGCCATTCAGTTATTCAGCTAGTTAACATGTGCAAATGAAAACCAAAGTGTGCGTAAAGATAAAGAAGGCAAATGATAGTAGGCCTAACAACGTGGCTACTTTCAAATCTAGGACATTAAAATTTGTGCACGTAAAAAGAATTGATAATTTTATGAACAGCAGTTTGTTAGCTTATAACCAAATGAAAGTGATGATTAAAAAAAGAATTAAACTATACATTTTAACTGTACAACATAGTAGATTTATAATTCATAGGTAAAGAATAATTTAAAACTTACTTATGACAATAACTAAAAACATACAGATTCCTGTATTACCAGAAGTAGCTTCAGTATCCAGCGCAGCTGAACAGATAACATTAGTTGAACCAGCATTAAATGATGAACCAGAAGGTGGATTACAAGTCATGTTCAAACCAGTATTAACATTTTTAGTGACTGTGGGGTCATCCCAGGTCACTGTAGTTTGGTCTGAGGTTGTAACTCTAACTTGGTCATCAGGACATACAACATTGTCTTCGAAACAAAAACAATGTAGTATGATGTCAAACTCATTTATATGGACTGTTATGGGTTTCAACGTTTACTACAAAAGGATTATATATGAGCAATCTGTAAAGAGTGTTGAATATATTTAATTTAGCTGCCCATTAATACATTGAAAAAAAATGTTACTATAAAATATTAATGTCTTCTGAAGCAGAATTTTGTATAAAAAATATCAATCAATTTAGAAAATAAAATTCCTATCTATCTCATTTTGGTCTCATTGATACTATCTATATATTAATGTTACTAAATTTTTCACGTAATTTTACGTATCTCCTTTCCTGAATTGTATGGATACACACTAAAAAAAGGAAAAAAATAACATTAATTAGACGTCTCAGCGACCATGTTATGTCACTGTATAAACTATGCACCCTCTTCTATTGTGTACCGCCATGGCCGGACCTACGAAAACCATGCCGGGCCACCAAATTAAAACAGTGTTTAGTCTCGGCAGCCGGTCAAATCGAATGATTGCGTCGTTGAAGTTTTAATTAATTACACCTATCCTTTGAACAGATTTTTTGTAAATAACGGTTTGGCTCAGTGAGCAAAATGCCGTGGCCATTGATAACAATGCGTATGTGTATATAATAAGTATCACCGGTTAAAGCTAAAATTCAAAACTAGACCACAACGTAATTACAAAACTAGCAAAAAAGAAATCAAACCTTACACAAACAAAATTGCAAAATATAAAAAACATTGACATAAAAAAAATGTAAATGAACAAACAAAAAACACACAAATAAAATGAATCCAAATGGTTGTCCAAATATCAACGAAAAAATACACCAAAATGTAAAAGTTTTTGTCATCTAATTTCGCTTTTTGTGTTGATTTCAAAGTCCGTAAGCAGCTGTAGTTTTATTATTCCAATACTTCACATCTTCATTATATAACTTACCAATTCATATTTTATTATTAAAATGTTTTAATCTGCCAACTGATTGACAGACTTCAACGTGCATGTCCCTCTCATGCACGTTGTCACTTTCTGAGGCACACCTTAAATTAATATTCACACAGCACAGTACCATATACAATATTGCTTTCATTTTGTAGCTTACAGTATTTCAAAGTAAAAGAATACTTCGTAACAAAATCAATGGTCGTAAATAGTTCCGAATTTTATCCTTGGCAAAAGGGAAGAGTGTGCTTTTATTATACTTAATCTTGCAATGCAAATATTATTTAGGCAGACATGACGGGTTACTGCTAGACCACAATTTAATTACAGAAGTGAAAATAGGTAAAAAAAAATAGCAAAATATCAAAACCATTGAAATAAAAATAAAATGTAAATGAATAAAAATGAACAAACAGAATGATTCCAAATGGTTTGATACATTGTTGAACATGAAAACAACAATTTGTGTTTCAGCAGCAATGTGTTTTTCATTTGATGTACGTCCGCTTTTTTATTTTATCTATATGTATCAAACCTATTAGTGGCGGTAATTATCGCTGTTGGTTTCGATTAAATAAAATAAAAATAAAAATAAAAAATAATTAATATGTCATGAAAAACACTCATTTTATACTTTTGTTATATTTGCGCGCATCATCTGATTCACACAGCACCATTTTTCTTTAGTGTCTTTTATTTTCGCAAAGTCTGAACAGCCAAAAGTTAAGTCAAAAGTTCCATCCAGTACTGCTTTCATTTTTTAGCTTACATTTCAAAGTGACGGGATAGTGTATAACAAAATCAATGGCCGTAAATAGTTCCAAATTATTTTATTATTTTAATAATTACTTTTATCAGAGTGCGCTTTTATTATACTTGCCCATGCAAAGTCTATAACCACATATTAAAGATGTATTGTCCCTTTGTCAAATTCCAAAAAAATAAAAAATAAAAGATTTCGAAAAAAAGTGGGTCATTTTGAAGTATCATAATAGTTATTAACTTTCACCAAAAATTTGTCGGAAAAAAAAAAAATTTATCTAAAATACAGACGTTTTTTGGTTCAAAAAATAACTTTGACTTCCAGTCACAGTTTTCGATCAAAACATATCTCATAATGCAACGCGCTTATTTGGCTACTCTGTATGCATAATCATAAAACTTCCTCGCGATTTCGGTGAAAACACCTTCTCAACCGTGACGAGTTGTAAACAATCCTAATTAGCATCATGCATAATGTATAATTATGGTTTGAAATCTTTGTTTACGTTCGCTCGCGACGATTTTCCAGACGAAATGTAATCAAATTAATTTAGCTGTTAATTACGTAAACCTGTTGTTTTTGGCTCGAATTTTCGACTGAAAGTGAATAACTTTAATATTACTTTGATATGGCCAATTTAAATTTAGAATATTCTGACCTTCATTTTTTTGTGTTTCAAGGGACAATACATCTAGGTGGAAAATACTGTGCAGAGTAATTGGTTACTGCTAGTAATCAATAATGACATGTAATGTATACAGTAAATTAATGATAAGAGTTTTAGTGAGAATCTTTAGATTTTTAGTTATCCGCTTGGTATACCAAGCGGATAACTCCTTGTTATTGTACGAGATCAACATTTTTTTTCTGTATTATTAGTTATCCGCTTAGTAGCGGATAACTGCTTGTAATCGTCCTGTTACTTTTTTTTTTTTTTGGTTATCCGCACTTGGCGGATAACCTCTTGTTATTGTCAGGATCTTTTTTTTTTTTTTTTTGGTTATCCGCAACGAAGTTGCAGGATAACCTCTTGTGATTGTACGAAATCATCATCAACATCAACTTTTTATTTCTCTTCTTTCTTTCTGTATGATTTTTGTGGAACGCTTTTCTCGAAAACTTGCAAACATAACATTTTGTAACTTTCTCAACATATCGTCATGCACATGAAGATGTGCAGCGAAGCTTTTCATGATATTTACAATTGCGCAACGTGACCTACGCGCGATTTAACGATTTTGTCGTATTTAACATAGCTCGACAACCAAATAACATTTCAACTTGAAACTTTGCAAAAGTTTAATTTATATCATGCGCTAACTTTCTGTTGAAAAAAAATTGCGTGTTTTACACAAAGTTACGCGCACACGCGCATATAAAATTTCAAAATGCGCAAAATTAATTTATAATCAACTTTCTACGCGTTTCATGTCGTTTTAAGCATGTCAAAAATTCCCACGCGTGCGCACATTTTTACGTGTGCGGTGCGCACGTAGCATTGAAAACGTATTTTTTTCGCGTGATTTATGTTGTTCCAGCTTTTTCAAGTAATTTTACCAAATTTTAAACAATTTCGACTTAAAGATACGTCATACGAGCACGTCGAATTGGACAATTGGCGCGCGTTTTTTATGAAAAGGTTAAAAAATTCGTTTAAAATATGCCTTTTTTTAAACAGTCGTAATTTCTAAACTAGACGGTCAACTTTTTGTGGATGGCATATTCTGGAAGTAGATGAGTTGTAGATATCGAATCAGGTAGTAATATGGCTAACTGGACATTGTGACGTCATCGTATGGCCACACGAATATAAAATTTAGGATTTTTGTATCTTTCGTCATAGCTCATCACATTGAATAGAGCGCATCTCCACTTATCCGTTTTCCATTTTCACCCCGATTTTGATATTGTCTAGGTCAATCAAGTATCTTTCGCATGAGTTAAAAATATTTTAATTTTTTTGACGTCATCATGCCTAAAAATTTAAATCACGTGTGGCATTAATTTCATCTTTACAGTAAATTTTAATCTGTTATAGCTCGTAAGAATAAAATGTGATAATCACGATTAAAACTTTTTCTGGAAGCTATTGGATTGTAGATACGAAATTATGTAAAAATGTTGCCAATCGGATGTTGTGACGTCATCATATGGCTAGTTAAACAAAAAAGGTCGTATTTTCATCTTTTGCGTCATAATTCATTACATTTAAAAGAGTGCGCATCAATATTTCACGTATTCAAATTTCTTCTACACGCTAATACGTTGTTGCTGAGATAATTTCCTTTCGGAATTGCTACCTTCGCGTTTCATTTTAAAACCGTCAACATGTTAAAAATTGCAATAAATAGCGGGTCCCGTAATTTCACCTATTCTACACTGTATGTGATATGGATACAGATACTGTGTATACTATATATGAATTTAAATAATAAAATTCAGCAATAACAACATATCATATTCTTCAGTTCAGGTCATAATGCCAACGTGAACACTTCCTTTTGTCCTCAACCTATCCTCTTAATGTTTATGTTGCACCACTTGCGCGGCGGATAACCAAACTCGTCAAAGTGACGAGTTACATGTCTAGTTTTTTCTATGTTATTCTTCTTTCTTTCCCAAAATTTTGTGTCACGTGTATCTCAAATTCTGATCAACATTACATCGTATAAGTTTGTCAGAAGATTTACCTCTATGTGTAGAAGTGCAGGACAGCTCGTTTTTTTACTTTAGAGTCGCGCAGCGTAAGCTACGCGCGATTTTATGAATTTCGCGTATTTAACATAGACTAAAAAGCAAAATTCATTTTGTAATGACACTTGGTGAACATTTAAGTCATATCAAGGGCAAACTTTCTATGGATTAAAAATGGCATGTTTGACATAAAGTTACGCGCGCATGCGCGTTTAAAATTTCAAATTGCGAAAAATCCATTTCTAATCAACTTTCTACGCGTTTTAGGTCATTTTGAGCATTTCAAAAATTCCCACGCGTGCGCATATTTTTTACGCGCGCGTGCGCACATAGCGCAAAAACATCTTTTTTTTGCTTGATTTTTGTTTTTTCAGCCTTTTCTAGTAAATTTACCAATTTTCAATCAATTTTGACTTAAAATCACGTCATACGAGCACGTAGAACTGAACAATTTGCGCGCGTTTTTGAAGAAAAAGTTCAAACATTCGTCGAAATTATGCCTTTTTTAAAACAGTCATAGATTGTAAACTACGAGGAGAACTTTTTTTAAATTACACATTCTGGAAGATAATGAGTTGTAGATATCGAATCATGCATCGATATGGCTAACAGGACATTGTGACGTCATCGTTTGGCCACTCGAATATGAAATATAGGATTTTTGTCTCTTTCGTCATAGCTCATCACATTTAATAGAGCGCATCTCCACTTATCCGTATTCCATTTCCCCCCATTTTGTTATATTGTCTAGGCCAATCAATTATCTTTCGCATAATTTACCGTTTTTAAAATTGTGATGACGTCATCATGTCCAAAAGCGTCAATAACTTTGGTGCTTTATTTTCACCTATTCTGCACTGTATGTAGTACGTATACAGTATATAGCGTATACCGTATATACTCAGACGTGACGAAAAATAGAGAGCGCACTGAAATTGTTTCAATGACTTAATCGTTTTTCTGCGCGCAATATTTTAATGTATGACGTGCACGTGGCCTTTGCGCTGCGGATAACCTAACTCGTCCGTAGTGACGAGTTCAAATCTAGTTTTTCTTATTTCTTTCTCCCTCATTTTTGTGTCTCACGTATCTCAAAAACTTGTAAACATAACATTTCATTACTTTGTCAACATATGGGCATTTACGTGAAGTTGTGCACCTCCTATTTTTGAATGACGTCAGAGTTGCGCAACGTGACTTACGTGCGATTTTATGATTTTTTATGATTGAACATAGACTAAAAACCAAGCATAAATTTGTTTTGACACTTTGTGAAAATTTAAGTCATATCAAGGGAAAACTTTTTGTGGATTAAAAATGGCATGTTTTACAAGACGTTACGCGCGCACGCGCATTTCTCTTCTATTTTTGTGTCTCGCGTATCTAAAAAACGTGTAAACATAACATTTCATAACTTTGTCAACATATGGGCATTCACGTGAAGTTGTGCACCTCCTATTGTGAATGACGTCAGAAATGCGCAACGTGACTTACGCACAATTTTATGAATTTCGCGTATTTAACATAGATTTAAAACCATATAACAATTTAAATTGAAACTTAGCAAAAGTTTAATTTATATCATGCGCTAACTTTCTGTGGATAAAAAATTGCGTGTTTTAAACAAAGTTACGCGCGCACGCTAATTTAAAATTAAAAATGCGAAAAATCAATTTCTAATCAACTTTCTACGTGTTTCATGTCATTTTAAGCATGTAAAAAAGTCCCACGCGCGCGCTTTTTTTTACGCGCGCGGTGCGAACGTAGCGTTGAAAACCATTTTTCTCTCGTGATTTATGTTTTCAAGCCTTTTATAGTAATTTTACCAACTTTGAAACAATTTCGACTTCAAATTACGTCATACGGGCACGTCGAATTGGATAATTTATGTGCGTTTTTGAGGAAAAAGTTCAAACATTTGTCAAAATTATACCTTTTTTTAAACAATCATAGATTCTAAACTACAAGGTGAACTTTGTTTAAATTACATATCCAGGAAGATGATAAGTTGTAGATAAGGAATCATGCATTGATATGGCAAACCGGACATTGTGACGTCATCGTATGGCCACGTGAATATAAAATATAGGATTTTTGTATCTTTCATCATAGCGCATCTCATTTAATAGAGCGCCTCTCTACTTATCCGTATTCCATTTTAACCCAGATTTTGAAATTTTCTAGGTCAATCAACTATCTTACGCAAGAGTAAACATTTTTTTATTTTTATGACGTCATAATTGTCTAAAAATATAAATAACGTGGGTCACTTATATTTATCTTTACAGTAAATTTTAATCTGTTATAGCTCATCAGAATAAAATGTGATAATCACGATTAAAATGTTTTCTGGAAGCTATTGGATTGTAGATACGAATTCATGTAAACATTTTGCCAATCGGATGTTGGGACGTCATCATATGGCCAGTTGAATAAAAAAAGACGTATTTTCATATTTTGCGTAATAGTTTATCACATTTAAAAGGGTGCGCATCTATATTTTACGTATTCAAATTTTTTCTACACGTTAATATGTTGTTCCTGAGATAATTTCCTTCTGAAATTGCTATCTAAGTGTTTCATTTTGATTCCGTCGCCATGTTAAAAATTGGAATAAATGGCGGGTCCCGTAATTTCACCTATTCTACACTGTATGTAATATGTATACAGATTATACTGTTTGCATGTATATACTATATGACACAAAATTGACAGAATTCAGCACTAACAGCATATCATATTCTTCAGTTCAGGTCATAATGCCTTAATATTTTTCTGTGTGCAATATTCTAACGTATGACATGCGTGTGGCGTTTGTCGAGCGGATAACTAACTCGTCAAAGTGACGAGTTTCATGTCTAGTTCTTCTTTCCTTCCTTCCTTTTTGTGAGTCGCGTTTCTCTAAAATGTGTAAACATAACATTTCATAACTTTGACAACATATGGGCATTTACGTGAAGTTGTGCACCTCCTATTTTTGAATGACGTCATAGTTGCGCAACGTGACTTACGCGCAATTTTATGAATTTCAATGATTGATCATAGATTAAAAACCAAAAGTCATTTAGTATTGACACTTTGACAAAATTAAGTCATATCAGGGGCAAACTTTCTACGGATTAAAAATGGCATGTTTCACAAGAAGTTACGCGCGCACGCGCATTTAAAATTTCAAAATGCGCAAAATTAATTTCTAATCAACTTTTTACGCGTTTCATGTCATTTTGAGCATGTCAAAAATTCCCACGGGCGCGCAATTTTTTACGCACGCGGTGCGCACGTAGCGATAAAAACATATTTTTTTCTCTTGAATTATATTTTTCAAGCCTTTCCTAGTAATTTTGAAAACAATTTAGAACTTTTCCAGTTTAAATAACGCCATACGAACACGTTGAATTAGACAATTTGTGCGCGTTTTTTATGAAAAAGCTTAAAAAATCATTAAAATAATGTCTTTTTTTAAACAGTCATAGTTTCTAAAGTAAACCGTGAACCGTTTATTTTTATTACAAAATCTAGAAGTTGATGAGTTGCAGATATCGGATCATGCATCGATAAGGCTAAAAAAACATTGTGACGTAATCGTATGGCCACACGAATGTAAAATATAGGATTTTTGTCTGTTTCGTTATTGCTCATCACATTCAATGGAGCGCATCACGCTTATCTGTATTCCTTTTTCTCCTATATTTATATATTGTCTAGGTCAATCAACTTTCTTTAGCATGAGAAAAAAATATTTACATTTTTATAACGTCATCATGCCTAAAAATTTTAATTACGTGGGTCATTAATTTCATCTTTACAGTAAATTTTAATCTGTAATAGCTCGTAAGAATAAAATGTGATAATCACGATTAAAACGTTTTCTGGAAGCTATAGGATTGTAGATACGAATTCATGTAAACATTTTGCCAATCGGATGTTGTGACGTCATCATATTGCCAGTTGAATAAAAAAAGTCGTATTTTCATATTTTGCGTAATAGTTCATCACATTTAAATGTGCGCGCACCAACATTTTACGTATTCAAATTTCTTCTACACGTTAATATGTTGTTGCTAAGATAATTTTCTTCAGAAATTGCTATCGTTGTGTTGTTTTTTTTATGACGTCATCATGTTAAATATTTGAATTAAAGGCAGGTCCCATAATTCAGTTAATATGTCATATAATATACAGTAGTACAATGTACACCAGCATAGTCTCTGATGTGAGCAAATTGTTGTTTGCCGCCCTCTGTATCATGTAGAATTAATGTCTCCTTTTATACACAGTGTACTGTATAATTATAATACAAGGCGAAAATACAGGACCACCTCTTATTATAGTTTTTAACGTATGACGTGCACGTGGCATCTGTCGTGCGGATAACTAACTCGTCAAAGTGACGAGTTTCATGTCTAGTTGGTTTTAATACTGTACAGAATAGTGGAAAAGAATACAAAAAAGATGTATATAACCCTCATTGTAAATTGATGTATTGTACTTGTATGTGTTATGCACAGTTCGCGGGATCCTGCTGGGATTTGCGTAAAATCCCACCGGGATCCTACTTGAATTTTAAAAAAACTATCAGAATTTCCGGCGGGCAAATTATAGTCGGGATTTCCGCTGGGATTAATACAATCCCATCGGGATCCCATTTGAATTTACAAATTTTTTTTACTAGGATTAGAGTTGTTAGTCATCTTCTGAGCAGTTTCCAAAGCAATTTTGTTTTATTGGAAGAAAATAGTTACTTTTACCAGATGTGTGGCACTGTAACATTGTTCATAATAAAAAAATATATATACTTACAATTTACAGTAACTGTAAATGTACAGATGTCTGTTTTACCAGCACTATTTGTAACATAACAAATAACAACAGTTGAACCAATACTAAAATATGAACCAGAAGGTGGAGTACAACTTGCTGACAAATAAGAATCATCATAATTTTGGACATAGAGGTCGTCCCAAACAACTGTAATTTGGTCTGTGTCTGAACTTTGTTCAATGTTACTCGGGCAGGTCACACTGGGATAACCAACATCTACAAGAAGAAACTTTGATGTTTAAGCAAAATATTAAAAAAAAATGTTCATCATTTAATGCTGGTTCAATTAATGTTTTCCAGTCAACATTTTCATATGATAAAATGACTAGTAGGTACCTGTCCAATGGATGGGCACCGTGATAAATTAAGTGCCTACATGTTCTAGAAATGGTTATGTCGATATATGTATATGACACGTTATTGTGAGAGTCTAACAACGCAGAGTATTTATATTATATAATATCCTGCATTTATAAAGCTCTTTATGTTGTGAAACCTCTCTAAACGCTGATCATACAGTAGAAACTGAGGGAAAAAACTAAACCAGTTGTGGCTCGGTCATCTCGGACTCGAGCGCCTCCTACCCTAGTAAAGAAAGATCGTCAAGATCAAGATGAGATTATACAGTCGTTCGCTGCACGTGTTCGTGGACAGTCGTCTGTTTGCAAATTCACTGTAAAGTGTACGGATTCCCAGATCATTATCTATTATTCAGATGAGATGGTGAAAGATGTTTTAATACATGGCCTTGCAGATCAGGAGATTCAGCTTGACCTACTTGGGGAGCGCAACCAAGATATGACATTGGAAGCTGTAATTTCGTATATCGGGGCAAAAGAAGCTGGTAAGCGTCGCGTTCTTTATCTCGTCTTACAACTACAGGAGCATTGGCCAGCAGCTCATATCGACAACTGCAGAAGCAACAGGCTAAGATTGGCTCTGAACCAATTTGTACCTATTGCGGTAATAAAGGACATGGTGCAAGGAGTTCACCAATGATGCGCAGGCAGGTATGCCCTGCCTATGGTAAAACCTGCTCCAAATGTGGCATTAAACATCATACTGAATCAGTCTGTCGATCTTTGTCAAGGAAAGAGAATGCTATCAGTACCACAGCGTTGGGTACAACATTCCATGCAGATATGGTTGTTGCTCGGCCTTTTGCTCTTGACCATCACATATATGATGACTTTAATGACACCTGGATTCGAAAGAAAGCAGAACCGCATCCATTCACCAAGCTTATGGTATAAACCTTACCAGATGACTATCGAGCACTGGGGTATAACCTCTCACAAAGTACTCCAAAAATTAAAGCTTTGGTCATGGCTGATACTAGTTGCTTGGTTGGTATTGATATTTTACGTCGGCTACAGATGAAAGTTACTCAGCTCCTACCAGTCTCGATGAAAATGAAAGCTGCAAATAATGGCGGCGGCGCCGCCATCCTTCGATATAGTGGTATCGATGAACTTGATAAGACTGTCACTACTAGACAAGTTACGTATATCACAGAAAGCTCAGAAAAAAATATTTTCTTAGTCGTGAGGCTTGTAAGCACTCGGTATAGTCTCCAAGTCCTTCCCAATGATAGGTAATGATAGATAGAAACACCTAGGTTGGTGCCGATGACGACAACCCTACCCGCCCACGAACTTGAGACTGTCGCGTGCAAGTGCCCACACAGAAAAGCACCACCACCTATGCCAAACAAACTGTCCTGTGAGGCTACAGACGGGAATCGAAAACGGCTTGAAAACTTTCTATTAGAATATTATGGATCAAGCACCTTCAATGTCTGTGAACACCAACCACTGCCTCTTATGACGGTTAAGCCTATGAAGTTGATGATTGACCCCGGGCCAAACCTGTTGCACATCAAACTCCAGTCCCAGTTCATCTCCACTGGCGAGAAGCAGTTAAGGCTGGTCTAGATAAAGACTTCCGACTTGAACCTGATCCAGTTGGTGAACCAGTCACTTGGTGTCATCGTATGGTCATATGCGCTAAGAAGAATGGTAAGATAAGACGCACAGTCGATTTACAGTCATTAAAGGAGGAAGGTGTTAGAATATTCAACAATATGTGACCTACATGTCTTCCTACAAATTGGTCAAAAGACGGGTATCGGATTCTGGCTGCTTCAGAAGCATTGCGAATGTCCATCGACCATCCCATTCTGCTACACTTTCAAAATTCCTTTTTATGTTATAATTGACCAATTAATGGAGTGTTTATTTGAATCAGTTTTTGTTGATTATTTATAATATATGAAAGATAGGATCTTGGCAGTGTAAATACAATAGCCGATATCACTGCACATCGAGTCACTTGCATAAAAACAACCTGATCAAAAATTCCTCCGCCTATGTCATAAGCCTCCCTTGTTACATAATAATAAAGACAGAAGTTTCTCTTCTCAGGCGTATAATGTATACACTACACAAAGAATTAACATAGAACAAACAATACGGATAAAAAAAAAAAATTGTTTTGGTAAGGTGAGACTCAATCTTGGTACCTCGAGTGCTATAGACGCAATCACAGACCACCGAGACCACCGAGCCATACTGTATACACACCTGAATAGAAGTTGAAGAAAATATTCTGGGCATTTATATGCAGTAACCACTTATTACATATTATTACATACTTCAATGAATCATAATTTTTTATTATGACATCTATAAACATTTTAAAAAACGATGAACTGTCCAAGTATATACTTTCAACGTTAATATATGAACATTTTAAAGAAGACGGTTAATGTTAAGTTTGTTATTTCGGTCCAAGAAAATGTTATAGTTTGTTTGATTGTCAAAGTTATTAAAAACAAATGAATATGCAATTAATGATGACGTAATCAACTTTTTTTTTCTTAATTTCATAATGAATCATACATATGATACATAGAAACTAAAATGCAAAATAGGGGTTCTCCGAGCATTCTGACAATCTATATTATTTTTAAAATTAAGCATATTTTCCATTTTGCTAACTTATATGTGCGTAGCCTGTCACATTTAACATGCTCGTATACCGTGGTTTATAGTTGAAAAGTACATAAAATATAATGAAAAGAAAGGTTGTAAAACAGAAATCGTAAGAGTGTGCATTATCGTTAACGTGGAGTGCGCACTCATGGTTTTTTAAATGCTTAAAATTGCCTGAAACGTACTCTAGTTTCATCAAAAATGAATTTTGAACATTTTAAGCGCGCGTACACATGAGTTATATGAGCTACGCACGTATATGATGCAATATGACCTGAAATTTTATGAGTACCAAATTTGGTTTAATTATGATACATGCTTGTGAAGATGTGATTACAAACGTGATATTGCGCATATAAACAAGATAACCACATCGATTCCTAAAAATTGACGTAGCTAGATGAAATTAATCTCAAGATAATTGATGAACAAAGTAATGCTATGGAAAGAATAAATAAATAAATAAAGATCCTGACAAAATCAATCTTAACTAGAATTTAATTCGTCACTTTGACGAATTATAGGTGATCATTTTTATCATTTTATTGACATTCATATTTTTGAAACATGCACGTATGTTAACATACAATCGGAAAATGTTGATGTATGCCATCCTATTATACGCTTATAGTGCTGAGTTGTGCCTATATGCCATATACAATATGTACAGTATATACTGTACTGTGTATATCTATATACAGTGTAGCATAGGTGAAATTACGGACACACATCATGTTCTAAGTTTTTGGCACTGATGACATTATCAAAAAAAACTTGTGGATAACAATATTGAAAGATAATGAATTTAGCAATAAAATATAACAATTGGAAGAAAATTTGGCACGTAGAAGGGCCGTGCGCGCTCTTTAAAAATTGTATAACTTTGACGAAAGAGATGAAAAAACTACTTTTTAAATTCAACTGGCCATAAGATAACGTCACAACATCTCATAGGCTTAATTTTTGTATGAATTCATATCTACATTTCACCAGCTATCATACTAAATTATAAACATCGAGGTCAACTTTAATTCAGAAGAGCTGTAAGGTATTCAAATATACGTTGTAGGTAAAATTACGTAACCACCGTTATTTAAATTTTAAGACGTGATAACGTTATCCAAAAGAAAATATTGGCAACTCATAAGTAACATAATTGGTTGAGGTAGAATATGTTAAAAATTAAAAGAAAATTGATCACAGATAAGCGAGTTGCGCTCTGTTGAATAAGGTGGTCTATGACAAAAGGGGAAAAACACCTATTTTCAAAATTCATGTGGCCAAATGATGACGTCATACCAATTTGTACGTCTAATGTGTATATACATTTATTTATACAACTCATTGGCTTTGACGAATTATACTGTAGGTGATCATTTTTATCATTTTATTGACATTCATATTTTTGAAACATGCACGTATGTTAACATACCATCGGAAAATGTTGATGTATGCCATCCTATTATACGCTTATAGTGCTGAGTTGTGCCTATTATATGCCATAATACAATATGTACAGTATATACTGTACTGTGTATATCTATATACAGTGTAGCATAGGTGAAATTACGGACACACATCATGTTCTAAGTTTTTGGCACTGATGACATTATCAAAAAAAAACTTGTGGACAACAATATTGAAAAATAATGAATTTAGCAATAAAATATAACAATTGGAAGAAAATTTGGCACGTAGAAGGCTGTGCGCGCTCTTTAAAAATTGTATAACTTTTGCGAAATATACGTTGTAGGTAAAATTACGTAACCACCGTTATTTAAATTTTAAGACATGATAACGTTATCCAAAAGAAAATATTGGCAAATTATAAGTAACATAATTGGTTGAGGTAGAATGTGTTAAAAATTAAAAGAAAATCGATAACAGATAAGCGAGTTGCACTCTGTTGAATATGGTGGTCTATGACAAAAGGGGAAAAACCCCTATTTTTCAAAATTCATGTGGCCAAATGATGACGTCATACCATTCTGAACGTCTACTGTGTATATACATTTATTTATACAACTCATTGGCTTCCATAATAAGTTAAAAAAATTGGGGGTCACCTTTCATTCTGAAAAGTTATATTCATTTTAAAAAGGCCCTACTTTTTACCATTTTTAGCACTTTTGTACATTTAATGTGCGCATTTTGTCATGTTTAACGTGCTCGTATATATTTTAAGTCGGAATGGACTCAAAGTTGGAGAATGTACTAAGGATTGTGAGTAGAATGTGATGTATACATCAAATTTTATTTTTTACGCTTTTTAAAACTCGCGTAGCCAAAAATATGTTTTTGCGCAGTAATTTTTTGAAACACGCAAATGGCCTATTTCATGCTCTAAATTGATCAAAACTTAATTTTGAGCTTTTTAAAATTTTAATGCGCGATTTCACGCGCATGACCTTGAAACACGCAATTTTTTATTTGCTAATACTTTTACCTTTGACCTGAAGTTTACGTGTAGTAAATTTCATTAATATGTGATAATGAATTATGGAGATATGATTGACAATGTGATTTCACAAAATGGCGTATACGCGACGTCATGGATGAGTGATCACGCTGAAAAGCTTATTAGGACTAAGTTACAGTATTTGAACGACATTGTAAAATTTTGGTAATCATTTACATTAAACTTTTTGAGGTAATTGTTACACAAATTTGTACAGAGAGAAATAAATAATAAGAACTAGAATTTAATTCGTCACTTTGACCAATTATAGGTGATCATTTTTATCATTTTAATGAAATTAATTTTTTTTAAACATGTACGTACGTTAACATACGATAGGAAAATGTTGATGTATGCCATCCTATTATACGCTTATAGTGCTGAGTTATGCCTATTATATGCCATATACAATGTACAGTATATACTGTATATCTATATACAGTGTAGCATAGGTGAAATTATGGGACACACATCAAGTTCAAATTTTTTGGTATGATGGAATTATCAAAATAAACTCGAAGATGACAATTTCGAAAGATAATGAATTGAGCAAATAAATATAAGGATTGGAAGAGAATTTGACACGTAGAAGCGCAATGCGCGCTCTTTGAAATTTGTATAACTTCGACTAAAGAAATTTAAAAACTACTTTTTAACTTCAACTGGCCATATGATAACATCACAACATCCGATAGGCTTAACTTTGATATGAATTCATATCTACATTTCATCAGCTTTCATAATAAATTATAATCTTCAAGGTCACCTTTAATTCTGAGGAGCTATAAGATATTCAAATGTATGGTGTAGCTGAAATTACACGACCTAGGTTATTCAAGTTTTTACGCGTGATGACGTCATCACAATAAAAATGTTGACAACTCACGAGAAAGATAATAATTTGAGCAAGCACATACTAAAATATCTGCAAAAATCGGGCTCAAATAACGGAGATGCGCTCTATTGAATGTGATAACCAACACAAAAAGATAAAAATTACTAATTTTTAAATTCAAGTGGCCATTTCATGACGTCATACCATTTTGTACGTCTAATATGTATATATATTTATATCTACAACTTATTGGCTTCCATAATAAGTTAAAAAAATTGGGGGTCACCTGCCATTCTGAAGAGTTATGTTCATTTTAAAAAGGCCTTATTTTTTACCATTTTTAGCACTTTTGTACAATTAATGTGCGCATTTGTCATTTTTAACGTGCTCGTATAGCGTTATTTTAAGTCGGAATGGACTCAAAGTCGGAGAATGTACTAAGGATTGTGAGTAGAATATGATGTATACATCAAATTTTATTTTTTACCCTTTTTAAAAATCGCGTGCGCAAAAATGTGTTTTTGCGCAGTAATTTTTTTAAACACGCAAATGGCCTATTTCATGCTCTAAATTGATCAAAACTTAAATTTGAGCTTTTTAAAATATTAATGCGCGATTTCACGCGCATGACCTTGAAACACGCAATTTTTTATTTGCTAATACTTTTACCTTTGACCTGAAGTTTACGTGTAGTGAATTTCATTAATATGTGATAATGAATTATGGAGATATGATTGACAATGTGATTTCACAAAATGGCGTATACGCGACGTCATGGATGAGTGATCACGCTGAAAAGCTTATTAGGACTAAGTTACAGTATTTGAAAGACATTGTAAAATTTTGGTAATCATTAACATTAAACTTTTTGAGATATTTGTTACACAAAATCTGTACAGAGAGAAATAAATAACTAGAATTTAATTCGTCACTTTGACGAATTATAGGTGATCATTTTTATCATTTTATTGACATTCATATTTTTTAAACATGCACGTATGTTAACATACGATCGGAAAATGTTGATGTATGCCATCCTATTATACGCTTATAGTGCTGAGTTGTGCCTATTATATGCCATATACAATATGTACTGTATATACTGTACTGTGTATATCTATATACAGTGTAGCATAGGTGAATTTACGGGACCCACATCATGTTCTAATTTTTTTGTATGATGACGTTGTCAAAATAAACTTGAAGAGAACAATATCGAAAGATAATGAATTGAGCAATAAAATATAACAATTGGAAGAAAATTTGGCACGTAGAAGCGCGGTGCGCGCTCTTTAAAATTTGTATAACTTTGACGAAAGAGATGAAAAAATGACTTTTTAACTTCAACTGGCCATATGATAACGTCACAACATCCGATAGGCTTCATTTTTATATGAATACATATCTACATTTCACTAGATCTCATAATAAGTTATAAACATCAAGGTCAACTTTAATTCAGAAGAGCTGTAAGGTATTCAAATTTACCTTGTAGTTGAAATTACGTAACCACCGTTATTTAAATTTTAAGACGTGATGACGTTATCCAAATGAAAATCTTGGCAATTCATAAGTAACATAATTG
The DNA here is from genome assembly GCF_964355755.1 of Antedon mediterranea. Taxonomy (NCBI): domain Eukaryota; kingdom Metazoa; phylum Echinodermata; class Crinoidea; order Comatulida; family Antedonidae; genus Antedon; species Antedon mediterranea. Next base: position 7,584,772 of record NC_092678.1, read on the forward strand.
GTTGAGGCACAATGTATTAAAAATTAAAAGAAAATCGATCACAGATAAGCGAGTTGCGCTCTGTTGAATATGGTGGTCTATGACAAAAGGGGAAAAAATCCTATTTTAAAAATTCATGTGGCCAAATGATGACGTCATACAATTTTGTACGTCTAATGTGTATATACATTTATATCTACAACTCATTGGCTTCCATAATAAGTTAAAAAAATTTGGGGTCACCGTGCATTCTGAAGAATTATTTTCATTTCAGAAATGCCTTATTTTTTACCATTTTTAGCACTTTTGTACAATTAATGTGCGCATTTTGTCATTTTTAACGTGCTCGTATAGCACTATTTTAAGTCGAAATGGACTCAAATTTGGTGGGTGTACCAAGTAAGATGAGTAGAATGCAATTTGTACAAAAAAATTGTATTTTTTACGCTTTCTGTGTACGCACGCGCAAAAACGTGTTTTTGCGCAGTAATTTTTTAAAACACGCAAATGGCCTAATTCATGCTCTAAATTGATCAAAACATAATTTTGAGCTTTTTAAATTTTTAACGTGCGATTTCACGCGCATGACCCTACGTGCGCGTGCGTTTTTATTTGCTAATATTTTTACCCTTGACCTGAAGTTTACGTGTTGTGAATTTTATTAATATGTAATAATGAGTTATGGAGATATGATTGATAATGTGATTTCACAAAATGGCGTATAAATAACGTCACGGATGAGTGATCACGCTGAAAAGCTTATTAGAACTAAGTTACAGTATTTGAAAGACATTGTGAAATTTTGGCAATCATTGACATTTAACTTTTTGAGATAATTGTTACACAAAATAGTGTACAGAAAGAATAAAGATTTCATACAATAACAATAGGTGATCATTTTATTCTAAATGATCACCTAACTAGACATGTAACTCGTCACTTTGACGAGTTTGGTTATCCGCCGCGCAAGTGGTGCAACATTAACATTAAGGGGATAGGTTGAGGACAAAAGGAAGTGTTCACGTTGGCATTATGACCTGAACTGAAGAATATGATATGTTGTTATTGCTGAATTTTATTATTTAAATTCATATATAGTATACACAGTATAATCTGTATCCATATCACATACAGTGACATACATAGAATAGGCGAAATTACGGGACCCGTTATTTATTGCAATTTTTAACATGTTGACGGTTTTAAAATGAAACGCGAAGGTAGCAATTCCGAAAGGAAATTATCTCAGCAACAACGTATTAGCGTGTAGAAGAAATTTGAATACGTGAAATATTGATGCGCGCTCGTTTAAATGTAATGAATTATGACGCAAAAGATGAAAATACGACCTTTTTTATTTTACTGGCCATATGATGACGTCACAACATCCGATTGGCAACATTTTTACATAATTTTGTATCTACAATCCAATAGCTTCCAGAAAAAGTTTTAATCGTGATTATCACATTTTATTCTTACGAGCTATAACAGATTAAAATTTACTGTAAAGATGAAATTAATGCCACACGTGATTTAAATTTTTAGGCATGATGACGTCAAAAAAATTAAAATATTTTTAACTCATGCGAAAGATACTTGATTGACCTAGACAATATTAAAATCGGGGTGAAAATGGAAAACGGATAAGTGGAGATGCGCTCTATTCAATGTGATGAGCTATGACGAAAGATACAAAAATCCTAAATTTTATATTCGCGTGGCCATACGATGACGTCACAATGTCCGGTTAGCCATATTAGTACCTGATCCGACATCTACAACTCATCTACTTCTAGAATATGTCATCCACAAAAATTTGACCGTCTAGTTTAGAAAGTACGACTGTTTTAAAAAAGGCATATTTTAAACGAATTTTTTAACCTTTTCATAAAAAACGCGCGCAAATTGTCCAATTCGACGTGCTCGTATGACGTATCTTTAAGTCGAAATTGTTTAAAATTTTGTAAAATTACTAGAAAAGGCTGGAAAAACATAAATCACGCGAAAAAAATACGTTTTCAATGCTATGTGCGCACCGCACACGTAAAAATATGCGCACGCGTGGGAATTTTTGACATGCTTAAACCGACATGAAACGCGTAGAAAGTTGATTAGAAAATAATTTTGCGCATTTTGAAATTTTAAATGCGCGTGCGCGCGTAACTTTGTGTAAAACACGGAATTTTTTTTCAACAGGAAGTTAGCGCATGATATAAATTAAACTTTTGCAAAGTTTCAAGTTGAAATGTTATTTGGTTGTCGAGCTATGTTAAATACGACAAAATCGTTAAATCGCGCGTAAGTCACGTTGCGCAATTGTAAACGTCATGAAAAGCTTCGCTTGACGACGTTACGTAAATGTCAATATGTTAAGATAGTTACCGAAATGTTATGTTTGCGAGTTTTAGAGAAAAGCGTTACACAAAAATCATACAGAATGATTTCGTACAATCACAAGAGGTTATCCTGCAACTTCGTTGCGGATAACCAATAAGAATAAGAATAAAGATTTCATACAATAACAATAGGTGATCATTTTATTCTAAATGATCACCTAATAAGAAGAAGAAGAATAAAGATTTCATACAATAACAATAGGTGATCATTTTATTCTAAATGATCACCTAATAATTAGGTTATATGCATTATCATATAACCTAATTAAAAGTTAAATTGAACAAAATTTAAAGCCCCATTCCCTACGTTTTTTAGATCTAATTTAAGATCACAAACTATATTTAATGTAAAAATAATACTATATGGTCCTATTGCGATAACTTTTTTCGTCTTTAAACGGTTAAAAATGTGAAAAATAAATCGATTTTAATAATTATAGCGGCCCGCTATAAATCCCAAAATGCATTGCGCGCGGATTGATATTTTTGTTTTTCACCTGTAATTCGCCCACTTTTCGATCGATCGTGAAGCCAAAACAAATGGAAGACTCCTAACTTTTCAGCGAAAATACCGGGTGTTCCCCAATTTGTATCAACGGAGTCTGGCAAAAATAGAAAGACAATTAATGCAGCAACTATACAACGTCAGGCTAGGTATATAGCTAGCGTACGATGTTCGTACGTTACCGTTGTTTACCAGCTAGGCCTACAAAACTAAGCCTAGCTAGGCTAGGCCTGAGACCGTCCGCGAGAGTTCGATCGCCGCGAGCTACTTAGGTAGTGCATTGTTTCTCACTTTTTATCATAATTTACCATAAAACGTACATTTAAGACAAGGAATGACATGGTTTAATGTTTTTAAAGTGATATATATGTATTATTTTCCAAAAAACGTCCAAAATTGCAGGGAAGGGGTCTTTAAAAACATCATACTTACAAGTTACATTCACTGTAAATGTACAGTTTCCTGTATTACCAGCTCTATCAATCGCATTACATATAACTTCAGTTGAACCAATAGGAATATATGTATTAGATGGAGTACAAGTAGCTGACAGATCAGTATCAGTATTGTCAGTGACTGAGGTGTCTGGATTCGAGAACCATTTTGTATTTGAGCTTGACGATAACACTATTTCACCTTGGCATTTAACAACAGGTTTCTCATTATCTATAAAAGAAACCAATTTGTTTTATTATTTAAAATACATTATGATATGAAGGTTTATGAAGATAAATAATATTATTATAAGAACTTCACTCCTATAATATTATCCAGTACATCATTCAGCCACAAGCTAAATATAAATAATATATCAATATATCAAAACTAAAATTAGTAGACTGAATTAATCATCAACAAATAAACAAAAATAATATCTGGAAATAATACATTTAAAAAGTTATCTAAGGGCAAAATTCAGTAATTTGCATATAACTTCTAGAGTCTTTACCTTATGGTATTCAGTTTAATGGTTTAATGGTTTGTAATTTGTATAGCGCAAAATACAAGTCTCTATGTGCTGTTTAGCACAAGTGTGAAAATGATAATTTTGATGGAAAATAAACCACGAAATAGCCTAAAAAACCGAATAAATAGACCAAGACAACAGAAAAAGTCTGAAAACGGAATGTCACATCACCCACACTGTTTCACTTGTCAAGACAAGCTAACTATTCACAAGTGTCAAAGTGATGTGAGCATCTGACTATATATATGAATGTATATGAAAAAATAATGAAATCACACAGAACGAAACAAGTGAGTCTTCAAGTGAGCTTTGAAGATCGAAAGATCGCTCACCACATGACTACAATCTACACGGTGGATTGTCAAGAGTGGTTAAGTCAGACGTTGACCGGAGGGAACGAGTACAGGTAGCTGAACGAAACTTGATCAACTCTGAAATATACGCTGGGGACAAATGATGAATGGATTTGAAAACAAATAAAAGAACTTTGAAAACAATACGCTTTTCAACAGGGAGCCAATGGAGACGACGGAGAACAGGGGTGATATGTTGAAATTTAGGTGTCCGAGTGATGAGACGGGCGGTACTATTCATTAGTAGTTGAAGTCTTCTAATAGATGTTTGAGGCAATCCATAAAGAACTCCATTACAATAGTCCAATCTGGATGTTACTAGGGCATGCACCAGCTTTAATGTAGCATCCTCGTTTAAGAAACGTCTAACTACCCTGATGTTCCAGAGTTGAAAAGATACTGCTCAGCTAATATTGGTGATATGCCTATTCATGGATAAAGCGGAGTCACATGTTACGCCGACATTACGTACCTCAGACGATGGAATGATATAGGCGTCTCCCACACGAATGGTTTCAATTATGGGCATGTTTGCTTGACGTTTGGGCTTTATGTAAAGGATTTCAGTCTTATCAGTGTTACAGCAAAGCATGTTGGAAGACGGCCACGAATGTACATCATCAATACATGCTTCTAGGATGCGGATTGACTCAGTGGTATTCTCGTCTGGATTGAAAGAAGTATACAGTTGAGTATCATCAGCGTAAATGTGATACTTGATTGCATGTTTGTGAATAATATCACCGAGAGGGCGCATGTAAATTAAGAACAAAATGGGCCCCAGGGTGGAACCTCAATGTAATGTATTTAAGAGTTGAACCATGCCAACACTGTACCAGAAAGACCTAAGTCTGAAAGTCGATCTATGAGGATACAACGGTCAATAGTATTGAAGGCCGCGGATAAGTCCAGGTATACAGACGATTTCGATCCAAGTCGGCCCTAATCCGTCTCGGCCAAAGTCAAGTCGGCCCCAAGTCAAGTCGGCCCCAAGTCAACTCGGCCCCAAGTCAACTCGGCCTCACGTCAACTTGGCCAAAAAATAATCGGTCAACTCGGCCCCATTAAAGTATGGAACGCAAAATGTGCAAAGGAAGGGGATTGATATTTCTTCACATTTTTTTACCTATGAATAATTCTACTTTTAATGAATATTAATATTTAGACAATGATACATTTAGCAACAAAAATAAGAATGATAAGCAATCATACTATTATTAATGATTACAATTTGGATAATAAATAGGAACACATTGTAGGTCCAATAATGATGATGCACGTACGTCGGCGCGTCTGTTCGTTTGTGCGTCAAAATTCAATGTCCGATATGCGAGGACAGGTGTAGTAAGATTGTTTGGTTGAATCATTGAGGTATAAAATATTAATGTTAACTCCATGGTTGAATCACGCGTAGATTTTTTTCAGTGTATGCATATCCATTTGATCAGGCAACATCTGAAACCAATTCGTAGCTGCGCCTCCCTGCTCCTTTGGTAGCTATTTCGATATCTACAACTTCTACGTGTTTTCGCTGACCGGGGATTCCCCTTTTTTAAAAACGCAAATCGTGGACAAAAACGAGGCATGCCAAATGGTGGAACGTAGGCCTACGTCTTCGATTTACTAAAATGCGGTACCTGCACATGTTTTTGTAACACGCGGGTACTTCTATTCATATCGGCAATGAGATCATTTTTTAGAGTATTTTTCTTATTTCTTAATTTTTTTTAAAGCGTGGATAGTAATAATCATAATAATATTAAGCACTTTTTGCGTTCCATACTTTATTGTGGCCGAGTTGACCGATTAGTTTTTTTGGCCGAGTTGACTTGAGGCCGAGTTGACTTGAGGCCGAGTTGACTTGGGGCCGAGTTGACGTGGGGCCGACTTGACGTGGGGCCAACTTGACGTGGGGCCGACTTGACTTTGGCCGAGACGGTTTGGGGCCGACTTGACCTGCACCCATACAGACACTGTACAGTGTCCCTTGTCGAGGGCCTGCAAAATATCGTTATTTACATTGACTAGATGGTACGCTCGCTTCGCTCGCGTACCATCTAGGTCGTGCCCACAGATGGTTCTCGAATACACAGTAATTTCAGCGTAACAAAACTGGCGATTTCAAATGTACGTACCGCAGGACTATATACATTGTCGTTTACAGAAACGAATAAATAGACACGATGATTTATGTAGTCAACTAAAATTAGCACCCTGGGAATTACTTCCGAAGGAGAAACTTATCACAAAATCAAGTTTTTGATTTGGACTCATTTAAAGAAACCCAATTTGTGTTTTGTATGTAACATTAGGGTTGAGGGATGGGAAAGCGGATAGGTACAAAGAGGAACAATTTTTAAATATTATTATTCTTTATCCACTCAGTAACGAAATATTTTTTTCATGTTTTATAGGCCTATAAATAATATACCTCTAAATACAGTAAAACATTTGCGATTTAATACTTTTTTTATTTTATTTATTTATTTATTTCTTTTAAATATTCATTGTACACTAATTTTCCCCGTGTATGGCAAGAGATTCCTAATTATATTAGAGAACATTCTTTATTTAGTTTAGTTAAAACTGTCACTGTCATAATCGATTGAAATATTAAAGTACCATGTCACGATACACAACTACGACGTTTATATTTGGTAATTATTAATTAATACAAACGTTGAGAAAGAACTGTCGGTATAAAGTTTATTTGTATATAATAATGTGTTTATATATCTAACAGTAGAGCCTATCCACAATCTCGCAAGTTTATTCTCAAAGGGCCCATATATTTACCTACCGTATGTGTTAAACCAAGGGCTCATAAATTTACCTACAGTACTTGTGTTAAACCAAACTCTGGCAGACTGAGAGATTGGGATGTTCCATTCATCGCAAATCAATAGATTTGTATATCGTATATTAAATCTATCAAAATAGTATTTTTTAAAGAAAATCGGCCTGTCTTCAACATTATGATGGTGTACTCTAGCTGTTCAACCGGTTTTCAGCCATTAAAAACAATTATCGTAGGAGGAGATAGGAAAATGCGAAGCCTCCTCGCATTTTTGTGGCGGGTATTTTTCAAGACGGACATCCATTAGACAGTGTATACCACGATCGAAAAACACCCCTATTTGGGGCAAATAGTTGAACCTAAATTCGTTTTAATCGTCAATAACTAATTATCGAACTCAATTTAATTAGTAAACAGGGTTACATCAGGTGGTTAAAATCAGTACCGAAAGTACGAACCAACTTTATATACCATCGAGTAAACATTCTAGAAATAACGCGCGATTTACCGAATTTTGCCCTTACGTAAATTTATATATAGATGCTGCGGTCGACAATGTATTGAACAAATTCTGTAGATTTGTTGCATATAGATTGTGCATTCCAAATAGTAAGTTTTATGCGAATGTCTGAAGAGCTATTTGACACAGGAATGTCATCAGTAGAAACTAAAGAAGGTGTAACAATAGGTGTAGACTTGTTTACCGGCACGGCGGCCACTGCTAGGGGGTAAAATGTTAAACTTCCTAAGGTTATAAAATACTGTGGATGACACTCTGGCTTTTAGACCTAGGCCTAACAATGGCAAACGGATGAATGGGGCGAGAAGGCTCAAAACAGGGTGACCTTTCACGTAAAACTGGCAAGCCGAGGCCTAGCCAGTGGTAAAAAACTTGAGTCAAAGTCTGACTTGAAGGCCGTGAATAAAACATTCAAATACGAGAAATGATATGTCTCGGATGTAAAGAGACAAATTAACAGCAAAATTTTGACAAAAATTGTGCAAAAATAGTGGGTTCATACTTTCCGTACTTATTTTACTACCAAATATAAACCAGTCTAGTTGAGTTAGACAATTAGTTATTGACAATTGAAGCGAATTTAAGTTTAAAGATGTATTGTCCCTTGAAACACAAAAAAATGAAGGTCAAAATATTCTAAATTTAAAGTGGCCATATCAAATTAAGTAATATTAAAGTTATTCACTTTAAGTCGAAAATTTGAGCCAAAAACAACAAGTTTACGTAATTAACAGGTAAATTAGTTTGATTACATTTCATCTGGAAAATCGTCATGAGCAAAAGTAAACAAAGATTTCAAACCATGAGTACGCATTATGCATACCGGTATGCTAAATTAGGATTGTTTACAACTCGTCACAGTTAAGAAGGTATATTTGAGGAAGTTTTATGATTATGCATACAGAGTAGCCAAAGAAGCGCATTTCATTATGGGATATGTTTTGATTGAAAACTTTGACTGGAAGTCAAAGTTATTTTTTTAACAAAAAAACGTCTGTATTTCAGTTAAAAAATTTTTTTTTCCAAAAATTTTTGGTGATAGTTAATAACTATTATGATACTTCAAAATGACCCACCTTTTTTCAAAATCTTTTATTTTTTATTTTTTTTGGAATTAGTCAAAGGGACAATACATCTTTAACTATTTTCCCACAATATAGGCCTAGATAAAGTTGATATAAAATCCCTGATCCGTGTTGACACAAATGTTATAATTGTTTTACTCAATCAAGTCAATATTTTTATACTATGGTACTTTATACTGAATTCTAGCTTACCTTCTTCATAGAATTGTACATTAAAAGTGCATTGACCAGTATTACCATCGCTATCAGTTGCAGTACATGTTACAGTAGTAGGACCAGAAGGAAATGATGAACCAGAAGAATGAGTACAATTATTAGCAACCACTCTAGAGGAAATGTCATCCATTACTGTGGGTGGATCCCATGTTACAGTTGAGGGTATACCAATAATACCAATGTTACTTGGACAAGTCACAATTGGTATAAAAGGGACTGGAAAAAAACAAACAATAAATATATTACACTTGTATGTACCACAACATCTTATTAATGTCTACTTATTAATCCAAGTTTCTATTTTACACCTATATTGTTAGTTTATAGTTTTTATCAGTTTTCATCATTATGATAAAGTTAAATTACTTGAATCTTACAAAACACCCTATGTTATTTTATATTGAAGAAGTTTAGGTTAAAAATTATGTAAATGGCAAAATATGATGTGAACTCAACTTAACCCAAGCAGAAATGTTCTTTGAGATGTTAAAATCAATAATTAAAAAAACAGAATTATTGAAAACAAATTATATATTTACAAGCATTTGTTGTTTGATTTCAAATTCCTTATAATTTTGCTTTGCTTCATAAAATTAAATCATCCATATAGTTATAAATAAAAAATTATTTACTTCCATAAACCCGCACTTCACAAAGAGTGATCTCAATACTTCTCTTTTGAAAAAGAAATACAAATCGTCCAATTCTAGGCCTACAGTGTACAGATTGGTCATTTCTTGAACCAATGGATCCACATTTGTTGCTGGAATTTAAAGGTGAATCTTCACTATCAACTACGTACACCTCTGTCCCAAAATTAGATACTAAATAAACAATTTTTAAAAAGTACATTTGAAATCAACAGATAATGATAAAAATAACTTATTTTAAATTACTAACTTTAATTTAGATATACAATCAGTTTTGTGTTTTTCTGGCTGCAGTGAAACTGTCACTTACGGGGTTTGATACATAAAACAATGCAACATCAAAAACAGTGATCTTTCCTTATATTTTGATGATACTGATGATGAATAAAGCATATTTGCTTTGATTTAGGTGTGTAATAAAAGTAATGAATGTTTCGTATTTGTTGAGCAGAGAGAATGTTTCATTCATTGAAAGATTGACTTAAATAGAGCAGTAAATTCCATAGTCTGATGATTTGTGAATGTAAAGTGTACATACCTTCGTAACCATATGGTGTATATATATTGAGATAGTCAATGCTGTGCACACTGCCTAAATCAACATACCAAAAAGGGTTCTGATCTTCTGAAACTTATAAAGGAATTATTTTTTTTTTACATGTTTTAAATTAAATCTCATGTTTTAGTAATCATTGGGTACAGGATTTTAGAATATTTTAGATTATAGTGTAGTGTACCTATTTTGTTTTGAGATAATTAATTATTAATTTTAACAAAAAATTACCCCATAAGTTTATAAACATGCTATTTCAAAATTAATTTTATGGAATTTTAAAGGTCATTTTGAATTTTTAAATTTTGTCAGAATATTTTTTAACAGCTAATATGCACATCATTTTGGGCCTATACTTACCAACCGTACGGGAACATGAACCATCGTCGAAATCTCTATTAGTGCCACCATCAACAGCTAAACTGGCATCATATGATATCCCACCAGAAGAATAAGTTGTACTCTGGTAAGCAGGCTTGCCACGTGATACATAAGATCTAACAGAGACTACATTGAACAGAAACAAACAAAAAGTAGATTTTAATATAGGTGATAAAAAACAATTTTCCCAACATTTAATTAAAAAAAAACGTGCGCAGAAAGAGATTAAACCACATACCATTGTTTGGTAATATGTTTTTCATATTTAACACTCAACAATATTTCAAATGATTTTTAAAAGTGCGTATGCAAATAGTTGTTTACCATGGTACTCGCATATTTCCCCTTTATATCCACTTCCGCATAAACACGTAAATGTACTTTCACCAATGACATTATAACAAGTTCCATCATTCAGACAAGGATTTGGCGAACATGGATCTAGTGTAAAGTTAGTTAAAACATAATGAAGCAACTATAGAGAATTTTCAAACAAGAAAAGAAAGTGTACTGCATATATTTTGCGCAGAACTGTGGATTTAAATGATTTTTTTATTTTATCAAACATGAACCATCGTCGAAATCTCTATCGCTGTTACAGTGTTATCATCTACAGCTAAACTGGCATCATATGATACACCACCAGAGGAAAGTTGTACTCTGGTAAGCAGGCTTGCCTTGTGATACATAAGATCTAACAGAGACTACATTGAACAGAAACAAACAAAAAGTAGATTTTAATATAGGTGATAAAAAACAATTTTCCTAACATTTAATTTTAAAAAAAACGTGCGCAGAAAGAGATTAAACCAAAATGTCAATACATACAATTTGTTAGAAATGAATGTTAATAATTTGTTTACAAAATTATGTGAACATACCATTTTTTGGTAATATGTTTTACTCGACTCAATAGTTCACTATGTCGGTCGGTCGGTCTGTCGGTCTGTCTGTCGGTCCGGTATCACTATGCGTTTTATCGCTTTTCTATACTTGTTGGACTGTTTTGATGTACAGACAAGTTTTAAAGTACTTTTTGAAAGTTCATTTTTTTCTGAGAGCACGCGACTTATGGCTGTTGGCCTTGTTCATATTTAACACTCAACAATATTTCAAAGTGCGTATGTAAATAGTTGTTTACCTTGGTACTCGCATATTTCCCCTTTATATCCTCTTCTGCATAAACACGTAAATGTATTATTATGACAGGTTCCACCATTCAGACAACGATTGGGTGAACATGGATCTAGTGTAAAGTTAGTTAAAACATAATGAAGCAACTATAGTGAACTTGTAATTTTCAAACAAGAAAAGAAAGTGTACTGCATATATTTTGCGCAGAACTGTGGATTTAAATGATCTTTTTATTTTATGAAAAGTTACACTACAATGTCTGATGAAAAAACTCTAATAATGTTTCTACAAGGATATTGTTACTTTGTTTCCCTTAATGCACACTTGCAGAAGGAAAATCATCAGCTCATTGAATTAAACCCATTTATTCATTTTCATTTTTAGTATTGAACAAATCAAAGAGAAATGGAACACACAATATCAATGTTCAATTTCCGTGCACTAGGTTTGGAACCATCCATGATAATTCCGAGTTTGTAAATGTTCTAAATTCCATCCTCTAAACCCAAGTACTGCATCAGTATTTAACACATCCATTACATTTAGAATTTTATATCACCTTAAACTTCATATTTTTGTTTTAGAACTCCACACAATGTCCACCCACCTATGGACTCTTACTGTAGTTGGTCAACTTGTGTAACTTTAATTCAATACTATTAAATCGATTTGATTTTAATTGATTTTTAACTACAATGTATTCACAGGGCCATTTCTGTCTATATAATGGAGGGTTGCATTATCAATTATTACGATATCACAACACCTTTAAAATCAGATCTGTATACATATCTGTATTCTCTCTAAGTTAAACATTTGAGCGAAGTTCATTTATTTTATGTACCAGTAATACTCTTTAGACTTTACCTGCACAAATAACACTAGCATCCTCAGAATGTCCACAATTGTGCACCTCAATTCCACTATGAGTACAGCTTGTGATAGAGGTTTCATTTCCTGAACATTGAACATTATTGAGCATAATTACACCAGTCCCTTGGCCAAAATGAGCTTGTCCTGGTGCTTTAATTGCTCGTCCTAGTCCTAATTGTCGACATACAACTTGGGCGTCATTTATGTCCCAGCCATTATCACATATTGTACCCCATTCTGTGCCATTGTATACTTCAACTTTTCCCTCAAAGACATTGCTACCATCCACAAGTATAATGTTTTCTATTTATAAATCCAAAGGCAAATAACTGAAAAAATGACGATGCTGTGGGTGGATCTCAATAGAGATACAAAAAAAAAGCGAAAAGCTAAATCGAAACGATAAAGTAAAACAGCCAGAAAAGTTAGCAGAGCTTTCAGGCAACACTAGCCCTTCATCAGTGCAAGTCTATTTCTATTTATAGGTATAAATGCTAACTTTAAAATAATAATACATATTTGCGAAAGACAAAACTTGTGTTACATAAAAATTTACCCCATTCCTGACTTTTGATCCTAAAATAACGTTTTCACAATAATTTGACCTGACACCGGCATAGTACATCACTTTTAACATGCTCATATAACATGGTTTAAAGTTGATAAGTGAATAAACAATGGTATGTTAAATGTCAATATGAACATTAATCTACATTTTTATCTTGAATTCTTGAACAACTTTACACTTGAAACATTCTTAACATCATGTTAATCTCATGGACCTATTAGTCTATGGTCTGTTCAAAATTGTATGTATACTGTATATAGTAAATATAGCACCACCTATTCGAAAAAAAAATAAATTAAATTATCCCCTTCCTGACCTTTGATCCTAATTCCATAAACACCTTGTCTGTACATATAGGTTGATTAAATTTATCCCTTCACAACCTGTAAGCCCTATCATAACAATACATATGTGAGGACAAAACTGTACTATAATTTGTGGAAGAGTAGTCTTTTGATTCATGTTTCTGAATTTTCTCTATACTGACCCTAAATGATACCAGTGATACTGACCAAGTTCGGAGGAAATTAGTAGCATTTTAAAATGTTGCCAAAAGAAAGAACGGTGAGGAAATAGAACCCAGTGACCTGATGCTGACTGGGTAATAAAATTACATACCATGTCCAATTTTAATATCGTCTATTGCGACATCACCAGTATAGTCACTTCCTCTAGTGCCTTCGAACATAATGTAGGTGTCTTCATCACTAGTGTATGTGAAGTGTAGTATATGATGTCGCCATACATTTCCTTGGTTACCCTTTGTTGACCACAACAGTTGGTTCCCCAAGTCTGATGTTTTGTAAACGTTTAGATTTCCCATTGCAGCTCCGTACATGTGATAGTAAAATGATAAGGTTATATGCCCTTGTGGTAGTAATGGACTTCTTAGGCGAGCTGCCATTCCTTCAGTTATGGGGGTTGATGTTTCAATATATACATAATAATCATCTATATATGTAGAAATAAGCAAATATAGGTCTATTAACTATAATTAACTAATCAGTTCACTTAACTATTAACTGATTAGTCTTTTTTATATCAAACATTGTAATGCACTCTACTACGCGCGCGCTAAGGCAAAAATGCCCTTTGCCAAATTTGCGAAAGGCCAAAAATTTCTTTCGCCAAATCAATTAATGTTTAGCAAAATAAAAATTAGTAATTTTGATATAAAATACAAATTATTGTTTAAAATGAATGTATATCTATTGTTTTGTAATATTTATATAATTAATAAACTCGTTGTTCCAGTCGATCCAGAAACGAAAAATGCATTCTAAATATAGTATCTGAACGTTCACTCGGTCGTTCAAAAAGAGTACCGGCAGAAGACTATAATTAATACATACCTAGTTGTTTTTGTCACATGGCATGAAACGCGATACTCTCTGTTTTATCGCATGTTTTTTTAACTCGTGTACCTGGATTTTATGTCACATGACATGAAACGTAATACTCTCCCTAAACTATTCCCACGACTCATGTTTTTTCCTGTCAAAATTCTGGTCGGACCTTTTTCATTACACATACTCATATATTCATAATAATAATTTAATGTTAAGATTAATCAATCTTAACATGGAATATATATTTATTTTTCATATATGTTGTTGGTGTCCTAGCCTAGGTTTTTTTGTGTTTTTATAATTCGCTAATCCAAGATAGGATTCGCCGCCAAAACTAGTCTAGCCTCTGATCAACTCTCTCTCTGGTTGAGCTGAGGCCCACGGCCCCGATTTTGTCTCATCGGCGGATATCCGGCCAAATTAGGATAACCGATGTGTAGGGCGTCTACAAAAATTGACCTTTTCTAGCTTTAGATAGGATTTTAATTAGCAAACAACACATTTTTTGCATTGTCAATGTCCATGCTTCTAAAGGCGATGACAATGGTGTTTACTAACCCAACGAACCACGAATTGGTCATGTTATTCAAAATGACCAATCCGGAACAATAATTATTACCAATTGAGAGCGTCTTACGGCGGCTCTCTCGCTGTCGCACGTTCCGACTATTTTTAGCAACCTACGAGGGTAGGTAAGCCAATAGTAGGATAGGGTATTTTATTACAATATACAGTGCTTTTGGTGACGAGATATTTGTACTTTATTGTGTACTGTGGGGTGGACTTAACTAGCTCTAGGCCTTCAAAATGTATGATAATTTGCTTTCGCCATTTTGGCGAATGATGCCCAATTTCTTTTCGCCAAATGAGACCTTCAGTCGCCGTAGGCTCTATTTAGGTGTTAATGTAGTGTCTAGATTCGAGTTAAGCCTTAGTGTAGATGCAGCCAATTTTTATATTACTGTAAAGCCCAAAATTGTCACTGCCCTTTATTTTCGCGACTTTCACGATTGAACAAGGGCGCGCGAAAATTGCAAAATAATTCCCATCGACGTTGTATACAGTCGATCATGCCTGCCGTAGCAAAATACCATCGCCATGCTCTCCACCACCACCACACAGATGCATCCGGCCATCATCGCAACCGTTCGTTGTTATTTTGTAGAAACAACAATCATTTGGTACATTAATTATGAGGGTGTTCAATATCTAAGAGCCTATTAAACACGTGCGTCACCAACTGTGTAGCCAAAACATTTATTTACATCCCTAAATTTACAATCACATATTCTGTAATTTACTGACGCTATTCAACTGTTGTTTGACGTTCATCGCAGAGGCGAAATACATTCGCAAATTTGGTTCAACAAATTACACAAGAAACTCAAATCGCGAAAATAAAAGGTCATGAAATAGTGAAAATTAGGGCTGCGAACATTTTGGGCTTTAGGCCTACAGTATATATGGATCTTTAGTTAAATTAGCCTAATTAGTCCAAGCTCAATATTTATGGTATCAAATTACAATTAGGTAAACAATATGCATGATATATATCATTTTGGTACCTGTATACCCTGAATGACCGTTTCTTGGTCCAGTGTTAGATGATCCTGTAGAACCATTTTTGCGTGTCCAATCAAAATCATCACTTGACACTTGAGTCCAGCCATCAAAACTATTCTGGAAATTTGTGTCTATAGTACCGTTCACTATAAGAAAGCAAAATCGTTCCACTGTCTAAATTTATAAATGAATAGTGTCACTGCCTTTTATTTAATGTATGATTTAGCGTTTTACGACAAGTATATAGTTCTCGAGATAGCATTTGTAGCAATTTTTAACCAAAATTAATGAAAATAAATATTTTATAAATAATTTATGACAACTTATGGTAGGTCTATGACTAAAACCTTTATTACAATTAATATAAACATTATAATTGGCTTTCATATGATATAATTTACATATACAAGCTCTAATTGTAACGCAAATTTAACATTTCTTTTGATATCCACTCCCACATAATTAAGGTAGTTTTTAAAAGCTGTTTGAAAAAAATTCAAGCATATGTTACAAAAATATTTGTTATTCATTAAAAAATTTAATTTTATCAAAAACATTTAAAAAGAATTAGGTCACTGACTTCTGACCTGAAAGTGCATTACCAGAATCACTAGAATCGGGTTTTCAGATGTAATAATTACGACTTAAGGTAGTTTTTAAAAGTAATAATTATGTCCTACACAAAAATCATATTAAGACAAATGGTAAAATACCGTATGTGCACTAAATCGACTCATCTCTAAAGACACAACTTTGCGCTGATTACTAATTTTTTTTTTTTTTTTTTTTTTTTTTTTTACCATATTTAATGAGGGTGATCCATCCAGCTAATGCTGATCATTAAGGACCCTCAGAGATTCACAAGACAAACATATACACAAGATGCTCTACATAAACAAAGTCTTCTTACAAGTCTTTGGGAGTGGAATTGTAATTTCGTCCTTAGAAAAAATCCTGACATGTGACGGGACTTGAACCCAGGACCCTTGGATTGGTAGCCAAGCATCATAACCACCAAGCCACAACTCCACTCCCACTAATTATGGGAGTATGATCAGGAAAAAATGACTGACGTAAAAATGTTCAGCGCTTAGAGGTTTCACAACATTAGACACTATATAAATCCAGGATATTATTATTATTATTATAAATACCTCTGTTTCATAGAATGGCATGCATACTATAAATTCCTGCACTCTTTTACATTTTATTATATGCACATGTTACGTTCGAGTGGATAAAAAGAATGCTAGCCACATTACATTGATCCACGGATATAATAACAGGTGCCTACTTACTTTGAGATGAGCAGATAGAACATTGTAGAATTAACAATATCATTAATATAATAATACAATTTTTATCCAACATGTTTTTTTTCCTTACTTTCCCATCAAAAATAAACTTGAAAATGTCAAATAGACAACTTTCAGTGTAATTAATACTTTCTAGTTTCTTCCATTAACCAGGAAGGGTTTAATATTTCCTGGTATAAAAGGGTCCTAATATTTCAAACCAGTTACATTTCCAGTTCCTGATATAATCTAAGACCTGTTCTTATTTTAAATAAAACATAAACTTATGAAATGTCAAACTTGACAAGTTTTTATCCTGAAAGTCCCAGTGTAAGCATCCTCATAATATCAATAACTACAGTAGATAGATTCCTTTTCCTGATCTAAAGATATATTCTTACTTTCAAAATAAAATAAATAAACAAATTATTTTCATTGTTCCATGGATGTCATACTGCCTGCTTGCTAGTCTCACATTCAATGCAGTGTTTATAATATAGCACAGTATCTATATATAAATTATGCTTAATTCAGACAAAGGCGAGCACAATGAAAAACTTTGAGAAAAATCTCCGCCTTGGATACCTACCCCATCTAATCTATTTACCTACCTGATCTATCTCAGATGTATCGCGAAACGTAGATTTGATAACATTACTTTTCAATTACTATTGATTGTTCCATTTTTGTCTTTAAAAACGACAAAATTGTGCGTTTCCGATTGAAATGTGTGGATATCGCAGGGTTATTTTCACATACTCGGGCTGACATAGCTATTTCTCATGCATTCATAAAAAATATTCAGAAAAACATTATTATGAAATTAACTTGGGAAGGGAAAATAGCCTAGGACTATACTTTATTTAATTGATAACCTAGGCCTATATGTTTATTTGTATTTTATGGTTGAGGTAGTACAGGAACACCAAACTCAATTTGGCGAAAAATTAAACATAGAAGGTATATTTTGCGATTATTTTGAGTTATAACATAGAGGGCGATATATACAATTTTAATTCAATGTCTCGCGCATCGGCCAATAAAATAAAATTTAAAAAAAATAAAATACAAACCGGTCAAACAACTCAAGTGAAGCATCATAAAGTTGAAGACAACCCAAATTTCTTTTTTAAAAAATAATTCAATTTCAATAGATTTAATATACATTTATACAAACGTATTGAGATTGTTAAAACTGTTAAAGGGGGGTTCCGGGTTTAAAATGAATAGTAAAAAATGTAAAATATATTTGTTTGTCTCTTGAACGGTCAAAGTCTCAATTTATATAAGCGCCCAGTGAAGCAGAACGAAGGCTGTGAAATCAGGCCAGATAACAAGTGCAGCTACGGCAAAATCACACTGTGGTTACAAAATAGGAAATTCGTGAAATGGTCCATCTTCCGACGACTCGTTATCATAAACCATATCAATTACTTTTGTAAAATTATACTTATCTGATGTAATTTTAGTCGGTCTTCCCATTTATAAAGTCAATTTTTTATGAAAATTCATCAAAACAGTGAAAAATTAGATATGTTTGCACTTTACGTTTGCCGATTTTCGCACCGACTTAGGGAAAAATCAAAATCAATGAAGCGTAACGTATACCGTTCTGTACATTCCTGCTGAGGATCGAGCGAGACGAAAATACACGTGCTCTCTCTGCTGCATGCCTGGCATCGTCACGTGATAAGCAGATACAACAATACCAAACTGGCCGGGTCGAGTATACCCCCGTCTATAATCACAACATGAACGATGTACAGTATTTGATTGAAGGTCGACTTGACCTACCGGAATGGTATAGATAATATAGATCGAATGAGAGAGTTGGAATATTTGTGTAGTGCAGCCTATATAGTAAAAGGCCTGGTAGTATCAATTCGCATAGGGTCTACTACACTAGCTAGCTCAATTTTTAACTGGGCCGGATCGGCTAGGTCTCCTTCCTACTACCTGGTCTACTTGCTTGATGCATGAGTATCCGCTTTTTTGGAGAGTAAACTAAGCCTATTTTATTTTAGGCCTACTTAGACGATCGGGACACCATACGTGTGGACGGCGATCGGACCTTGTTTTGCTTCAATATTTACAGCCGATTTTGTAGAACGTTTTAGGTTTAGATTGTTTAGGAGTTTGGTTGATAGGATGGGTTTTGTTATTTTAGGGCCAATCGTCTAGTAGTAGGCTAATTTCTCGTTATTACTTCTTCATTCTGACATGTCTATATTGTTATAATATTTTTTATTTAATAAATAAACGATATTTAAAACCAATTTTAAACCCAGAATCCCCCTTTAAGGTTGTAGGATTGTGAGCCATATCGCATATCGATAACAGTATTTGACGCAGATACAAAATGTTCTATCTAGAACTATAATAACTTTATTGTATTGTCACGAGTGACGATAAAATTATAAAATTACATGCAGAAAACAAATTACATATGTGGTCAGTAGGCTATAGAGGTAACACATTCTTTAGAAATTATAAAAAAATCCAAATCAGGTATCCTAGGCCCATGTTTCAATCTGAATCAAATGTACCCTCGGGTACTGTTAGGTTCAGGCCTTTACAGTTGATACATACCAATTGGTTTCAAATGGCCCATTAATCCAAGAAAAAAACTTTGTTTTGACAAGTTAGTGTGTTTGTTGCAGATAAAAACTAGTCAATTCGAGTACATTATGCTTTTACAGCATGGCGCCACCTACTACTATACTACCACAAATAAATTACTGCCCAAATTCCTATGATCATAATGCTATAACACCCTGAAGACAGGGTATCTTAACAATACACAGAAAAATTCAAAATATCCAGGGCTCTAAAGTACAATCATGGACCTTGAATAGATAAAATATCAAAATAAATAGTTTTAATTATTATTCTTTCTTCCTTAAATGATGTTTTATTTAAATTGATATTCTATTTAATAATTTAAGATATAGTGATTTATTATCAATTATTTTTGTCAATCAGTAGGAATAGAAACATTTAGTGTATATTATGAAATGCTATATTTAATTATGAAGCAGACCTATTTGGGTAGTAAATACATAATTGTTTTGAGGATGGGGATTATGATTGGATTCAATTTTCCTTCTGTAGTTCATTTAGCTTCTACTATATATAAATTTACATAAGGGCAAAAACTACGCTTAACTTAACTACATTTTTACTCAATATTATAGTAAGTTGGTACATACTTTCGGTACTGTTTACTAATTAAGTTTAGTTAAATAAATATTTATTGTCAATTAAAACAAGCACGAATGTGCGATATAGGGGTACAGCAAAAGAAGCTGTAATGACGTCATAAGGCGGGATGACGTCACATACACATCAATAACCTCGGTACCCGATACGGCTATACGGTACCATCTTCGTCATATGGCTGCATCCGGTTTGAAATTAAAAAATCTGGCTCTATAGCTTTGAGAACATGTATATGTCCCTGCAGTATATTCATGCCAAATCCAAGCTCAATACTACATCAAATAAGTGAGTAGTACTTTATAAATCGCACTTTTTAATCAATAGTGTCGGATGGAGAAGATGAGAGAGTCCTATAGACTCGGGTACCCCGAGTAACAAATTTGGGGTAAACGATTTTCCTCAAAAAGGGATATTTTCCGACTGATAGCACACTAATTTTTGTGACCTATAAATGTCGAGTGTTACTTCAATGCAAGTTGCGAGTTGCGAGTCGGAAAGTGCGAGTTGCGAGTCGGAATGTGCGAGTTGCGAGTCGGAAAGTGCGAGTTGCGAGTCGGAAAGTGCGAGTTGCGAGTCGGAAAGTGCGAGTTGCGAGTCGGAAAGTGCAAGTTCCGAGTCGGAAAATGCGAGTTGCGAGTCAGAAAATGCGAGTTGCGAGTCGGAAAATGCGAGTTGCGGGTCAAAAAATGCGAGTTGCGGGTCAGAAAACGCGAGTTGCGGGTCAGAAAACGCGAGTTGCGGGTCGAAAAACGCGAGTTGCGGGTCGAAAAACGCGAGTTGCAGGTCAAAAAACGTGAGTTGCGGGTAAAAAAATGCGAGTTGCGGGTCAAAAAATGGGAGTTGCGAGTCGGAAAATGCGAGTTGCTGGTCGGAAAATGACACCAGTCCTACCTAAACAAAATAGAGTGGGTTGTATTGTGGATGTTAGAAACAAATTGCTCGAGCATGTGATATGAAACAATTAATCATTATATTTGATCTGCATTTTTTCTCGCATATGTGCGACCAGTGCGACATGATACAACCCACCCAGGTGTGTAGACTCTGTACATAGTGTAGGATGATCACCAAAATTAACCTATTGTGGCATATATGACAATGGCAAGAAATTTAATTATTTTCTTAACACTGCTTACAATATTTTTCACGCTGCTGCTCTAGCCCGCTACGTCACATGAGATGACTCATTCATTAGATGAAATCAAGCAGCTTTATAGTACTACACTTTGACATTTTTGTTAAAATGGAAACTCCACTATAATTTATAGGTACCACCTGTTGAATCCAAAAAACGGCTGGGAAAAGAGTCTAACGACAAATCCCTAAGCATTTCTGGTATTTATGAGTCCCATGATATTACTATAATTCGCTGTCAGATAATCATTGAATTATTATCAAAACAGTCCATTGAAGTTTTTGTTTGTAATAGGATACTTGAAGCATGGATACCTCCATGCTTGAAGTATCTAGGCGTGATGAAGTGACCCCCAGACTTGAACTTAGCAATAACAATAAGCGAGCAGCGTTTTTTTGTAAGAAATATTCTTGTTTATTATTGACTTTAGCATTATTTGTTTCTGAATGCTCAACTTGTTTATATTTTAGTTAAGTCTCCAGTGCTTACTACAGTTCTAGGCTAAGCACTGGAGGTAGGCTTCACATTTTCCGACCCGCAACTCGCATTTTCCGACCCGCAACTCGCATTTTCCGACTCGCAACTCGCATTTTCCGACCCGCAACTCGCATTTTCCGACCCGCAACTCGCATTTTCCGACCCGCAACTCGCATTTTCCGACCCGCAACTCGCACTTTCCGACCCGCAACTCGCACTTTCCGACCCGCAACTCGCACTTTCCGACCCGCAACTCGCATTTTCCGACCCGCAACTAGCATTTTCCGACTCGCAACTCGCATTTTCCGACCCGCAACTCGCATTTTCCGACCCGCAACTCGCATTTTCCGACCCGCAACTCGCACTTTCCGACCCGCAACTCGCATTTTCCGACTCGCAACTCGCATTTTCCGACTCGCAACTCGCATTTTCCAACTCGCAACTCGCAGAAAAGAAACCCTCATAAATGTCCATTCAAACGACAGGAATATATTTAGGTGTTATATATAATTTTTCATGCAATATTAATGGTCAGGATTATAGGATACAAAAGACAAAATTAAATAGTTTTGTAGCATCTGTAACAAAACTGACACTCCTTTGTTTAACTTGAAGGAAATAATATTGTATATTATTCTATATCATATAAACATATGAATCATGCACACTCCTTTTCTAGAATCAGATAGCTGCTTTAGTAGGAAAACAAAATGAATCACAAGTATGGACAAACATATTAATGTAAACAAACAATAATCCACTTGGAATTTATTTAAGATAGAACTAAAAAATTTAATTTCAAACGAATACTTATGTAATCTAAACAAAGCAGAAAGAAAATGGAACGACGTTAAAAGAAAAACTCCTTGAATCAATTATCTAAAAATTTAATTAAGAAATACACAAGAATAAACATAAACGTACGGTATACAGTATATTTTCTTGATTTAGATCAATTGTTCATTTACCATCATTATTATATTATTGTTTTCTAGGAGGCGCCCGAGTCCAGGATGACCGAGACGCAACTGGTGCTAGCCAGGATTTAAACTAGAACTATTAAAATAAACCTGGCTAGCGACGAGGGCGTATCCCCATACTTCGGTTTGGGTTTAGCTTTGCAATATTTATTAGTTTGTTATTTTATCATATAAATAATAAAAGCAATAATATGTTCAAAATGTTAAACTATACAATTTTATAAAAGTATTCAAACAAAACATAATCTTATAATGCAATATACCATTTTATCATATATATTTATATTATATCAAATCTCTTTTTAATACTGAATATCAATCTTTATATCGTTTTAGCTCTGTAATATAAATTTTCTCTGTATACATGTTTGTTTTATCTAGATTTCAACACAATATCAAAATATTTTATATAATCTTTTAACCTCTGTCTGTGTAATATCACTTAAATATTCATTGATAAATCGATAGATAGATAGACATATATACTGTAACCTTCACCATATTGTTTATCATTGCAATAAAAGTGGGTTGCCCCGACCCGCAACTCGCATTTTCCGACCCGCAACTCGCATTTTCCGACCCGCAACTCGCATTTTCCGACCCGCAACTCGCACTTTCCGACTCGCAACTCGCATTTTCCGACCCGCAACTCGCATTTCCGACTCGCAACTCGCATTTTCCGACCCGCAATTCGCATTTTCCGACCCGCAACTCACATTTTCCGACCCGCAACTCGCACTTTCCGACCCGCAACTCGCATTTTCCGACTCGCAACTCGCATTTTCCGACTCGCAACTCGCATTTTCCAACTCGCAACTCGCAGAAAAGAAACCCTCATAAATGTCCATTCAAACGACAGGAATCTATTTAGGTGTTATATATAATTTTTCATGCAATATTAATGGTCAGGATTATAGGATACAAAAGACAAAAATAAATAGTTTTGTAGCATCTGTAACAAAACTGACACTCCTTTGTTTAACTTGAAGGAAATAATATTGAATATTATTCTATATCATATAAACATATGAATCATGCACACTCCTTTTCTAGAATCAGATAGCTGCTTTAGTAGGAAAACAAAATGAATCACAAGTATGGAAAAACATATTAATGTAAACAAACAATAATCCACTTGGAATTTATTTAAGATAGAACTAAAAAATTTAATTTCAAACGAATACTTATGTAATCTAAACAAAGCAGGAAGAAAATGGAACGACGTTAAAAGAAAAACTCCTTGAATCAATTATCTAAAAATTTAATTAAGAAATACACAAGAATAAACATAAACGTACGGTATACAGTATATTTTCTTGATTTAGATCAATTGTTAATTTACCATCATTATTATATTATTGTTTTCTAGGAGGCGCCCGAGTCCGGGATGACCGAGACGCAACTGGTGCTAGCCAGGATTTAAACTAGAACTATTAAAATAAACCTGGCTAGCGACGAGGGCGTATCCCCATACTTCGGTTTGGGTTTAGCTTTGCAATATTTATTAGTTTGTTATTTTATCATATAAATAATAAAAGCAATATTATGTTCAAAATGTAAAACTATACAATTTTATAAAAGTATTCAAACAAAACATAATCTTATAATGCAATATACCATTTTATCATATATATTTATATTATATCAAATCTCTTTTTAATACTGAATATCAATCTTTATATCGTTTTAGCTCTGTAATATAAATTTTCTCTGTATACATGTTTGTTTTATCTAGATTTCAACACAATATCAAAATATTTTATATAATCTTTTAACCTCTGTCTGTGTAATATCACTTAAATATTCATTGATAAATCGATAGATAGATAGACATATTATATACTGTAACCTTCACCATATCGTTTATCATTGCAATAAAAGTGGGTTGCCCCCACAAAAGAGAAAAAAACAATAATCCATTCAAAAACAATTAAACAATTGAAAGTGAAACAAATGATCATTGAGTTAAAAAAACATAGGATATTTTAGGTAGGGAAGACTCATCATTTGCATTTAACAAAACAACAAATGCTAAATTTGGTCAACAAAAATGTGTTTATCATATCTATAACATCTTTAGTGTGTAGCCAATTCTTCATTCCAACTTTAAGTATTTCCCAAAATTTGTTCTCCAGGTAATTTGAATACATACATTCAAATAGAGAGAAATACTGTAATTATATCTTATAATTTGAGTAATAGACTAGTCCAGAGAGTCATATTTCCACTCTAATAAGATACTGTAGGCATTTCGTGTTAAAAGCGAATAAACATGTGTTTTAGGGTAATTTTGGGGTGTTGAATTCAAATTTGCTGTTTACCCAGCTCAATTTTTAGATCTTCACCCTTAAAATGTGAAAAACAAAATGGCCGCCATTTCAGACTTATTTTGGCTTATAACTTGACTTTTAAATGACGTAGCAAGTTAAAAATGGTGTCTATACCTATGTTTGTGATAGTGAAGATTCCAACTATATTTTTATTAAAGTTGAAAATATTTTATTTCAGCCGCCATGTTGAAATCCAAGATGGCCGCCATTTTAAACGTATTTTGGCTTATAACTTGACTTTTAATTAACATAGCAAGTTAAAAATAGTTTCTATACCTATGTTTGTGATACTGAGGATTCCAAATATATTGTTATTAAAGTTGTAAATATTCTATTTCAGCCTCCATGTTGGAATTCAAGATGGTCGCCATTTAAAACGTATTTTGGCTTATAACTTAACATAAGTAACATAGTAGGTTAGAAATGATGTCTATACAGTACCTATGTTTGTGATACTGAGGATTCCAAATATATTGTTATTAAAGTTGTAAATATTCTATTTCAGTCGCCATGTTGGAATTCAAGATGGTCGCCATTTAAAACGTATTTTGGCTTATAACTTGACATATAAGTAACATAGTAGGTTAGAAATGATGTCTATACAGTACCTATGTTTGTGATACTGAGGATTCCAAATATATTGTTATTAAAGTTGTAAACAGCCGCCATATTGAAATCAAAGATGGCGCCTATTTTAAACACACACACACACAGGGTAGTAACAAGTGCGAGGCAAACAAACAAATGAAAATGAAAAACTCACAAAGGGATTGTTCTTTATGTGTAAAATATTTTAAAACGAGATAGATGATAATGATGATCATTGTCAAGTGTTTAGAAAAATTAATGAAAAAAAGGAGGTAATACGGAATTCATAAATGTAAAAATGTTACTGATGACACATAAAAGTAGTGTTTGCGCCACAAAAGAGAAAAAAATATATATATACAGTATATAAACATCACAGAATAAATTCTAATCCGCCCGATATAATGAAATTTAATTAATTAGAAAAAATAAAAATGACGAAACCTGTGAGAATGAGAAAAAGCCCTCTCCGAGATTCAAATCCGGAACCTTCTGCTTGATATGCAGATCTCCTAACCATTAGATCACTGGGGTTTTCATTGTATTGTATCAATTCGATTGTGCGAGGCAGCGAGGCACACCAAATATAAGTGTGAGGCATGCGGGCATATAGTTTACAATTTCAAAAAGGTGCGAGGCATATAGTTTACAATTTCAAAAAGGTGCGAGGCATTTCTTAACGTGCTATTATGCTATATTATAGGCCTAATAATTAATTATTTATATTTTTAAAATAGGCCTAGCGTATCGAAATAGATTCGTGTATACACTCATCATGCTATGTTGTTTATTTTTATGTAACGATTGTTTTTTTCATTCAAGTCATATGGTATAAGTTGACTACAATGTTCAAATTGTTTGTTCATAATGATAATGAAAGAGTTGGTCAAAAAGACTTCACAGAATTAATTCAATACAACAACAACGTATTTATATCAAAACATTTCTCGGAATAGAAAGAGATTGTAAAATTGGTAAAGAAACAAACATGTTAAATGTATACAAACAACAATTGATAAAGACATCAGTATAATAATAATATATAAATTGAGAAAACTGCTAAAAAGTAGTGTATAATTTATTTTATTTATGCATTGATATTACCATATATTAATGATTGTTGTGAAATTTGGGGTAACACTTATAAAAGTACAGTACAAAATGTTTACAAAAAAAGGTACTGTGATTTATAAAATTATCAATAGTGTAAGATGATAGCATTAGCCATAGTAGTAAATGATACTGGATACCAGAGGAAGTAGAGGTTTCGTTTTGAGGTTTTTTCATCTACAGTATTATATATAATGCCTTCAATTCAGAATAAGGAAATAGAATTAAGCTTCACGGCCAAAATGATAATAGAGGACTAAAACAAAGTGGAATAAAAATGCTGTAATATGTTACTGCTGATACTGTTCTGTTTTCAAAGAATAATCGATCCTAAATTTTAAATTTTGGGAAATGATAAAATGATGCCTCGCATTTTTTGATGATGGTAAAACGATGCCTCGCATAAATTTCTGACTTGCTTTGCTTTTGCGCATATCCTAGGCCAGTTGTGCATGTAGTTCTCTGTGCCCTGGGGACCTGTGAACACCTGCACATAGCCGGCCTGCGATTTTTTTTTTCGTACATAAGTTGGGGACCCCCTCATGAAACGTCACAAAATAAACATGAATAATTCATCAGTTAAATTTGTTGTTCCGTGTGCACCCAAGCGTATAGCAACAAGAAGTGATTACACAACTGCGATACGATACTTTCTACAGTAGGCCTAGGATAAGTAAATTCACGTGATTGCCTTCGCGCACTCTTCTTCACACAAAATGTGTCGAGTCGAGGCTAATCGACAGCTAGGCAAGACATTAAACTAAGTAGTAATTCATTGGACATAGCCCAAAGAAAGCTTAGACCCACAAGAATAAAGAATGTGTAGCCTATAATTTGTGTACTGTATTTTTTTAATTCTGCTATTTTATTATCAAACAATATGCATGATGTACTCAAAGGAACTTTAAAAATGCGCGTATATGAACACATGAGATGGGAAGATTTCACCCACGAGAATAAAAAATGTATTTTTGTGTAATTTATTGTTTAATTTTGCTGACTTATTACTCGGATTGTGTCATACCAAAGATAACTATCTTTGGTCATACCTAACACACACGTCACACACACCCACAGCTACTACTAGAATAGACATGGGTTTAAAGACTAATAATTAGGCATAATAGTATTAATAGAAACTATAATTTTAACACGTTAATTCTTTAGTAATAAATTATATTAAAAACACCATAAACTAAAGGCTGATTATTTCGACAATCCACACAAAACGCCGCTATCTTCTATGAAATCGCACGTCGCAACAACAGCGGAGATAGGCCTAGAATCGTACCGCACTTGTGTAATCACTTCTTGTTGCTATACGCTTGGGTGCACACGGAACAAGAAAATTTAACTAATGAATTATTCATGTTTATTTTGTGACGTTTCATGAGGGGGTCCCCAACTTATGTACGAAAAAAAAAATCGCAGCCGGCCTAGCCCATTAAACAATTATTACGCAATAAACATTAAGCTATATATGCTTTGCAATTAGTGGTAATATGTAGGCCTACACACATAAATATAAGTTTAATTTATAGTATAATAATTAGATATCAAATTAATAGTTTTCATACAATAATATCGTGGATTTATATAGCGCCTAATGTTGTGAAACATTATTACCCCAGTCTATTGGATCAAACGTGTATGGAAATATCCAAAATTGAAATGACACATGAAATAAATAATGTCATATTGCAGTTTTTGGTATAACAAGTGAGCATCTTCATCTGCAATCAAAGTTGCTATTTCATTGCCAGAATTTTACCTGTTTGGTGACCAAGTCAACAACTTTTTTGGCTTATATTATAATGCTGTTTCCAAGATTCATCGAGCATAAAGGACATTATATTGTGCCAACAAGGATGAAGAACCATCAGTTAAAGATACTGCATATCAACGGTATTCAAAGGGTTTGGGTAATTTTCTAACTTGCCATCACTACCGGTGACCGGTAAACAACCTTTGTTCTTATGTCATCCACACCAGCATTTGTTATAAATCTTTATGAATTTGAAATAATTTGAAATGGTGAATAAATTGATAATTGGTACTTAATTACAGTATTTAAATTTCTACA
Organism: Antedon mediterranea; assembly: GCF_964355755.1. Lineage (NCBI taxonomy): Eukaryota > Metazoa > Echinodermata > Crinoidea > Comatulida > Antedonidae > Antedon > Antedon mediterranea. The sequence continues at coordinate 7,613,878 of NC_092678.1, forward strand.
ACAAGCAGTATTTAACTTCCTTGGCAAAAAATTTCAGGAAATGGAATCGAAACTTTGAATGCAGATGGAGCATTAAATCTATTAGGGGCCTACTATTACTTTGCCATCATTAAAAAAATATTTTAAGACAGAAGAAGCAATATAGTGGAAAAATATGTAGTTAAAGAAAACACTGGGGAGCAAATGGCAACATCTTCAATGTCATTTCGAATGAGAAACGATCTGTACTTGCAAAGAAACAAAGATATGAATTATGAATTAATTCGAAACATGCATCTTTTGTTCAGTCCAAAATTAACAAGACATCTGATTAATAATAATTAATAGTAATTCACTTACAGTAGGTGGTCTATAAGTATACAGGGCTTCAAAATGGTAAATGGCGGCCATTTTTAATTTATGCTAATGAAACCACTTCACGATGTCCGATTTTGGTAAACTTTGGATATGATGTTAATTTGGACCATATCAACCAGACAAAACAAAAACAAATTATGTTGCAATTTGTTCTAGGTTCAACCATACTTTTACTGGACTATAGGTAGAAACCATTCTTAACTTGCTATGTTAATTAAAGTCAAGTTATAAGCCAAAATACGTTTAAAATGATGGCGGCCATCTTGGATTTCAACATGGCGGCTGAAATAGAATATTTACAACTTTAATAACAATATATTTGGAATCCTCAGTATCACAAACATAGGTACTGTATAGACATCATTTCTAACCTACTATGTTACTTATATGTCAAGTTATAAGCCAAAATACGTTTTAAATGGCGACCATCTTGAATTCCAACATGGAGGCTGAAATAGAATATTTACAACTTTAATAACAATATATTTGGAATCCTCAGTATCACAAACATAGGTATAGAAACTATTTTTAACTTGCTATGTTAATTAAAAGTCAAGTTATAAGTCAAAATACGTTTAAAATGGCGGCCATCTTGGATTTCAACATGGCGGCTGAAATAGAATATTTTCAACTTTAATAACAATATAGTTGGAATCTTCACTATCACAAACATAGGTATAGACACCATTTTTAACTTGCTACGTCACTTAAAAGTCAAGTTTCACATTATAAGGGTGAAGATCTAAAAATTGAGCCGGGTAAACAGCAAATTTGAATTCAACACCCCAAAATTACCCTAAAACACATGTTTATTCGCTTTTAACACGAAATTCCTACAGCATTTAATTTTTCTCAAATCTGGACTAGTCTATATACTCTAGTAGCTAGATCAACTTTCGTATGCACTTTGAGGTCCAGAGAATTTGACTTCAGAAATTGGTTTAGGGTGGTCAAACAATCATTTTTGGCTTGGTTACACATTTTGAAAATGTGGCGAAAGGTCAAAAGGTCAGGGTGAAAGGTCATAAGACCAAACACCAATATGTCCTTAAATCTCAACAACCACTGGTCACAGCGAAGTAATTTTGGTCTCAAATTGATCTGAAGGTATACATTTATATTCAGTCTAATGGGACATTTTAGTAAAAAAATGACCGGAAATGCCATTTCTGACCTTTGACCCACACCTCAGGGCATGTATGTATCTCCGTAACTACTGATCGTAGACACTTAAATTTGGTCTTAAATTGTTTGAAATAAATATTTATTATTTGTAGCACATTTTTAAAAATGTTACAAAAGGTCAAAGGGTCAAGGTCAAAGGTTATATGAACAAATAAAAATAGATACTTGTATCTCGGCAACCACTCGTCGCAGCAAGTCAATTTTAGTCTCAAAATGTTCAGAAGGCATGCTTTCATATTCAATCTAATGGGACATTTTAGTCAAAAATTATCAGAAATGCCATTTCTGACCTTTGACCCACATATCATGGCATCTTCATATCTCTGTAAGTACTGGTCGTAGAAACTTAAATTTGGTATCAAATTGTTCGAAATATACATATTTACATTCATTGTAATAGAAAATGTGGTTAAAAGATGAACAGAAATACTATTACTAATGTTTCAAACAAAAAACATATCTCTACATAACTTATCCTTAGACAGATGCAATAACTGATACTTTAAATTGTTTCAATTTCAAGTACTAGTTATTGCTGTCCCCAAGAACATTTTGATAGAAACGTCAAGCTCAACAGTTCTTTTCAGAATGCTAGAAGTAACTTGCCATGTGTATCCGATTAAACCCCCCGGGCATTTATTGTTCAAAGGGGTTTTTAGGGGCAGGGGAGGCATCTTTATTTGTGGTATAATATGGTAATATGTATAATCAAATAAATACCACCTAGATGTAAAAAAAAATACAGCACAATTAATATAAAAAAGTGAAAAAAATGCTTGGTAAATTGTAGATTATGGTAGTTAATGTAATGTGTTGTGATACAATTATTGTGTAAATGCATGTGGCGGGCGTATTCCACATGGTGTTCTATTAGAGGGAATGGTGGCGTTTATTTGAGAGAGGCTTTTATTCAAAGCGGGTGTTAATTCGAATAAATACTCTAATTTTAATAATTATAATTCGTTTCTAAACTGATAAAAGGTACTTTACATGATTCGTTTTCTTCTTTATGCTTTTTAACGAAATGTTTCTGTCTTTTAGAATAAAAGTGACACTGTCATAGATAACATTAAATAGATCTTCTCTTCCAGGTGCCAGTATAATGATATAAAACAATGACATATCATTATCCTGACACAATTGCACTCATAATGGATCTTCATTCTATCATCTGTTTGTTTGTGACTACAATTTGACAACAATCTTTTGCATATTTTTAAATGCCAATACATAGCTTCATTACTATCGTACAATATGCCCAGCTTTCCTGAAAACACCTTTGTGTACTGTAGTACAGTGTTGTAGTATGATTTTATCATGATAATTTCTGATGCTTTTATTGTCAATGAATTCAGTACCTAAAACATTTCAAAGTTTCTAGTGGTATTGATAATAAATCTCCAGAAACATATATTGTTTTATTATCTACACTGGGAACAGACGTGTATAATAATTATACACCAACAAAACTTATACATATTATGTATAAGTTTTGTCGGTAACATTCAAAAATATTATGCAACAGTGTTACGGAGTAATGACAATGAATTGGTCTATTATAGTTGTCTGTGATACCTTTTATTACATGATTGTACTTGCAACAGGATAGAATGAGGTTTAATCCAGTTATTATTCTTATTATATTAATTTTTTTTTTTATCTGGGGTGTATTTATTTGATTATACATGTTACCATTATTACACCCAAACAAAATAAACGCCTTCCCTGAATAACTAAATGCCCGGACCTTTTATTCGGGTAACTATAGTAAGTTACTTCTAGCATTCTTAACTGTTGAGCTCGAGTATTTATTCGAATTAACACACGCTTTGATTAAAAGCCTCCATTCCCTCCAATAGAACATCATGTGGAATAAACGCTCCGCCACATGCATTTACAAAATAATTGTATCACAACACATTTCATTAATTACCATAATCTACAATTTACCAAGCATTTTGACATAATGTTATCATTTTTTTATATTAATTGTGCTGTATTTTTTTACATTTAGGTGGTATTTATTTGATTATACATGTTACCATATTATACCCCAAATAAAGATGCCTCCCCTTCCCCTAAAAACCCTTTTGAACAATAAATGCCCGGGGCGTTTAATCGGATACACATGGCAAGTTACTTCTAGCATTCTGAAAAGAACTGTTGAGCTTGACGTTTATACCAAAATGTTCTCGTGGACAGCAATAACTAGTAGGCCTACTTGAAATTGAAACCATTTAAAGTATCATATTGCATAACATTACTGTCTAAAGATAAGTTGTGTAGAGATATGTTTTTTGTTTGAAACATTAGTAATAGTATTTTCTGTTCATCTTTTAACCACATTTTCTATTACAATGAATGTAAATATGTATATTTCGAACAATTTGATACCAAATTTAAGTTTCTACGACCAGTACTTACAGAGATATGAAGATGCCCTGGTATGTGGGTCAAAGGTCAGAAATTGCATTTCTGATCATTTTTTACTAAAATGCCCCATTAGACGGAATATAAATGCATGCCTTCTGAACATTTTGAGACCAAAATTGACTTGCTGCGACCACTGGTTGCAGAGATACAAGTACCTATATTTATTTGTTTATATAACCCTTGACCCTGACCCTTTGACCTTTTGTAACATTTTTCAAAATGTTTTTCAAATAACAAAATATATATTTCGAACAATTTAAAACCAAATTCAAGTGTCTACGACCAGTAGTTACGGAGATAAATACATGCCCTGGGTTGTGGGTCAAAGGTCAGAAATGGCATTTCCGGTCATTTTAAACTAAAATGTCCCATTAGACTGAATATAAATGTATACCTTCTGATCAATTTGAGACCAAAATTACTTCATTGTGACCAGTGGTTGTTCAGATTTAAGGACATATTGGTGTTTGGTCTTATGACCTTTCACCCTGACCTTTTGACCTTTCGCCACATTTTCAAAATGTGTAACCAAGCCAAAAATGATTGTTTGACCACCCTAAACCAATTTCTGAAGTCAAATTCTCTGGACCTCAAAGTGCATACGAAAGTTGATCTAGCTACTAGAGTAATAAGGGAAAAGGGGTTTTTCTTTTTTATTCAACTTTCAATTTGGTAAGTTACACTGGCACTTCGCCATAGTTCACTTTTGAAATACAACTAAATTATTTGACTAAATGTTTTTTTTTTTCATTTAAACAGACCATCATGGAAACAAGTCAAGCTAGAAAGATTAATAAAACAATTGGCAAGACAGAATTTCGGATGTGACAAGATACTCTGCACACACACATATTCATACCAAAACAAAATCTCACAGAACTTAGAAAAATAGTTCTTGACTATAGCAGTTTTTTTTTTCCTAGTGAAATGGATGCGATAATTCCCAAATAAAAGAAATTTATAACAAACAAATAAAAAACGCCCCTTTCAGTGGTGAATCCAAGATTTTAAAACACACAATCAAAACCTCAGTACCGTTACTTTTTCAGAAGTTCGAAATAGCAATGATTACACCATCCACTGTAAAATTAAAATTGCTGCTACAGGCTTGTAGGGTTTAAAGCAAGAATTGGCTGTACAGTATATCGTTAAATATAAATTTCTAGGTCCCCAGAAATTTCACTCTTACTTTTTTGGCGGATCAAAAAAAATCTACCCGTAGACCATTTTTAGTTACTTAAATCGAACCTTCAGAACAAAACCATCTGTGGGAACTTACTAGATGGAACACCAGCAAAGCTAGAATACCTTTTAATTAAAAATTGCAGTGAAGTGATCTACTAGAAATGTAAAATTAGTTCCTTAATTACTTACTTTGAGATGAGCATATGAAACATTGCAGAGTTAATAAAATAAAAGCTATCATGATGCATTTTCCACCAAACATAGTAGGCTACTTTATTTTCTTTACACTCAACCATACACACTATCTGCAATCAATGTTTCCTTGTAAAATTTTATTTCCTAGTCAAATAGTGCCCTCATATTTCCAATTCCTGGTGAAACATGTTTCAATACAAATTAATAATAATTAATAATTATAATTACAATTCTCAGTCATATTAAAAATAAAATACAATTATATATTTCCTTTTTGTCATTCATTATCACTTTCAACAGAGTGCATCTTACTTATCTATACCTGATTTTTTAATTTTCTCGCTCAAACAATTAATCCTCATTTGATGACGTCATCACATCTAAAATATTCACCTACATGTTTGTTTTTATAAAATGTCGGTAAAATTATCTTCTATCACAAAGTCAAAGTTTGAATTAAATTCTAGTTGTTCTTCTTTATTCTGTCAGTGTACTGATTGGGAAATGTTTTTTGGTTTAACAATGGCCGTGGTCCTATAGAATATAAAACATAAAAATTCCTCAAATTTTAATTACAATAGAATGACTTTAAATCTGTTTTTTTTTTTAAATTATGTTTAATTTTTTGTGTTAACTTTATAATCTTTTCATATAAGGTGATTGTAAAATAATTTTGTTGTTCCGGTATTAGTAGGAACACAGTCAATTTTTGTTGGAATACGCATTCAAGTTACGTTGGTATGGTGATTAAAAATAATCTGTTTTAGAGACAGAATATATAGAAATAATATTGTACCCTTATCTGGGCTACCACTATTTAATTTTGACGAAAGTAAAAATATTTTTTCAATGCACTTTATCTGTAGCCAAAATGGCTAAAGTCCGAATTTTTTCAAATGAATTGGTCTTTAGACAAAATTAAAAATTCATTCATGAGAGTGCCATTTCCGGGCATATTAAAAAAAAATTCATGTACATGCCAATGATGTGCAAAACTAACGTATGGAAAGTTCTCTATGAAAATGAAAAAAACAGTGTATCAACTGATATATACGAATGAAATATTATCACATGAAATCACAAACAAGCGAACGGTGTGTAAAACTCGCCAATCAAAAGTAGGTGATTGAAATATAGCCACGTCACATCGAAACCAGGCAAAAAAAAAAAACTGTTTGAAAAGTTGATGAACGAACTTACGAACAAGCGCACTGTGTGCAAAACAGGCAATGTATTATAATTGGAATTCGATGAACTATAATTCAGATGACTTGTTTGAAATGTTCATGAACTACTAGACTTGCCCCAAGTCTGTAGTTAGCTCGATGTTTGTCTGAACCTGAAACATACCGTATTAGGCTATATGAAGCGGGCCGTATGTAAATATGGATTTCGAATCAACCAATGATAAAACGGATGTCATTTTGGTTTCAAAAAGAGTACTGATGATCGAGTCGTCGTGTAAGCAGGGAGTAATTGTTATCAACTTTTAGTAGAAACTGAAACAATTATTGTTGAAATATAAATTGTGACAGGTATTATAAAAGTGATTAGTTTTGATGCCGCAAAACGAGAGGTATGCTTTTGCTGTGTGAGTAATTTACATACTGGCTGCCTCTATGCCTAGTCGTAGACACAATCTCCAGACTATATCTACGCCTATATATAGCACAGTGCTGCACCCCTTATGGCTTTTGATAAAATACTAATGTGTTATGATATCGATACATTGTAAGCAAGTTGGATGGCTGAAAAGGTAGTGCCTGGGTCTCGCAATGTAATGCTGTAGCGTTGGGCTAGGGTTAAAAAATCATTGTTCTTTTTTTTTTATTTTTACTCACCATCTTTTTTATTGACCATATTTCTAGAGGGATGTTTTTTTTTATGTTACAAGGGCCAGAGGCCCAAGAAAGATCGGGTCACAATTATAGGCGTAGATATAGCAGGAATTGCATCTACAACTAGACGTAGACGTAGCCACTGCGATATTTTTATATCAATTATTTTTTATTAAGGTCTCAAATTTTTATATCAATTGTTTTTAATTAAGGTCTCGAATTTTTATATAAATTGTTTTTTATTAAGGTCTCAGACATATGTCCTGTATAATGAACAATACAGGACAATCAGGAATAATCAATACTGTATTGGGATACTACTGTACGCTACTATATTGTGAGAGGTCAAATACCAACACGTCCATACTCGTAGAATGTGCAATCAGAAATAATGGAAATTGGTTCCAAAACTCTTTAAAAACGGTTTTTAGTTCAGCAGCGCTGAAATTCTTAGCTCATAAACTGAACAATCAAAGTCGTCTCAATTCAATTCAAAATTCTTTAATCATCCCACACAGGGCAATTCAAATAAAAAAGTCTGAATTAAAATGATCTTGCAAAATATACAAAATATTACAATACACAGTACAATATAACAAGAGTCAAAGTTAAAGAATTTAAGAGGCATGAGCTCGAAATCACTGAACAAGGCATGGTTAACATTTTTTAGAATAGCTCTTAGGACCTAATGGAATTATTAGAACATTCCAATTCAATTGAAGATTCAGATTTAGGCCTATTACAGTTTAATTATTGGCCTGTATATTTATCAATTGCAATACAGTATATTTTTTTTAAATTTTATACAAAGAATTCATTTATTTTATACATATGTTTTTCTACTGTATAATATTGATATCGTAATATCACAAAATAACAAAAACATGCTCTAATTTAATTTATCAATAGGCCTATATATAACACAGATCACTAAAGAACATAGATCACAAGTGCATACGTTTTTTTCAGTAAGTTGAACATAGTGTTTTTAAATGTTTAAACATCTTTGTTTATAGTTCTGATGAGAATAAATTACCTGAATTAATCACCAATCATCTTCAGTGAAACATTTTTAATTCCTTGTTAAAAACTTTTGCATTCAAAGGACAGGAGAGATTGTTGCCAAATCAAAATTCAATACACATCGATATATTGCTTAACAATGATTCAGAATAATTATATGAAAACAAACGCTTTATAAATATTAATTACAAACATCGTTCCCGATTACCCCATTTATTAATGTCAACATACTGTATCTAGAAGTGGATATAATTATCTAAACGCTTTATATATACTATTCATACAAGACCTTACAGAACAACTGCTACTAACTTCACTTGCCATTCTTTCACCAATAATAAAATTGGCAAAAACATTTTTTTTTATATCGGTTCATATTTTTTTCCATATTTTAAAAGTCCTCAAACTCTACTCCAACTTTGAATAATACATCTAAGTATATATTTATACCTGAAATCATTTATTTCCTCACTCTCAAACAATTTGCTACATGAAGATTAGTCGGTATTATATTATAACATTGACAAGGATCTTGTGCTTAAAAAAAAAACTGCCGCATTTACATGGAACTATTTAAAACTTTAGGATCATCAAATTGCTTAATAAATTTATTAACTATCAGTAAAAATATGAATTTTAATACTTGTCTTATACAAAATTTCTGGATTTTAAGACGTACCGGAAGTTTTCTCAAACAAAATTATTAGATATAAAAGTCATTCATTTCTTTAAAATAACCAAGGTTTGCACGTGCAGTTACAAAAAAAAGAAATCTGTTTATAGATAAAATCATTTTAATGCGGAATAACCTACCAACTGAAATTAGATATTCCCAAACAATTTCTTTATTCAAAGTTAGATATCGATTTCCTTTTTTTTTACAAACCTAGGACGACAGCAACACAATGCAAAACAAGGTTTTCTTTACCTGATTGTATTATCCCATATAAAGATGTTAATAAATAAATAAAAATGTTTTTATAAACACTAATTTTATTTACAGTTACATTGGTTGCCAGTAGAGAAGAGAATAATATACAATATACTATTAAAACACTACATTATATTCAAGCATAAAATAATTTAAATAAACGAATAAAATCCACAAACAGCAAATATAAGGACAGGTAATGCTTACCTTAAGTGATGAGGAGGCAAAGAGTATTTACTCGTATAGGCTGCCTCTCCTCATAGACTTTATATTTGTAAAGAGTGGCTCCTCACAGACATAAGAATTTCAGTAATTTTTTTTTTTTTTTTGCGAGTATTCTCAATGCACTTAGTATAAATCACAAATTTACGTCAGAGTAGGGCAAACATCTTACCTATAAACTATGATAGTGTTAAGTAATACATTGGTGCTATCCTGTACTATTCTGTACTGGCAAGCTTCATTATACTGACCGATACAATTTAGGCCTACTATTGTTGCTACATGTGTAGCACCTGTAGTTGTACTGTGGTATTGCAACTGAGCAGAAACAAACAATAGAACAATTTCTGGCCAACCACGTGGTTGAAATTATATGTAAATTAGGTTAAATGAATTAATGAGTAATTGAACAATTATTCAAGCATTAACTAACAATAGCTACTGCTACACTGCAGTTAAAGTAGGCCAATACCAGCATTCACAACTTTTAACCAATCTCCATGCTTTGAACAGTTCATGAACTCCGAAAAAAGTGAAGCAGGCCTTTTGATTCAATATTTCGAACTACTACAGTTAATCAGTTACAATATATGGAAACATAAATGATTATTAAGAATATATTTAATACTATCTTAATGTTTAAAGGGATGGTGGTAATAAACAGACATTTCTAATTGTGTTTGAGGAGATCCCTGCCATCCTCAATATTTCTTTAAAAAGAAACTTTTCCAGAAGCGCCATTTTCCGGTTTATAATAATTGGTCTATGGGTTAAAGAACCTGCATAAACTAGAGAGAAAACGATCTCATAAATATCGTTATTGTAAGAATAATTAAAAAACGGTCAAACATTTGAATTGTTTTATTTTCCATTAATTTCTTCATTAATTTATTTCTGCATTTTTAAAATCAGAATTTCTTCCTTGATTCCTTCATTTTATTCTTTTTTTTTCTTCCTTTTTGTTTCCTCTCAATTACAATCAAATCAAATCAATCAATCTAATTTTTTTAGCGTTAACCACCTATATTATTCCATTGTTACTCTTTTCCTCAGTTATTTTCTTATATTTTCTCCTATCCTTTATACGATTTGATCAACAACAATTCGATCACTAGTATGTTCATAAAATGTTATACTTATATATTTCTCGCATTATACACCTTTTTTCATGATTTTTTTAAAATTTATATTATAATTATATATTATATTCTTTGCACATCATGTATTGACTGAGTATTATAATTATTATAAATATTTTATTTCATGCCAAGGTATATGTAGACTGGGCTTAAGCCTATTCTCACTCCAAGGTTATTATTATTCATATGTGATGATAAGGACAGGCTGTGTAATATAAAAATGTATTATATTCAGTCAGAATGATAAAGTTACTAACTACTAAAAGCAGAATAATTTACAACTTTATACTATCCAGGTGTTCCTTGCACATACATGCACACCTTTAAAGACCTAGTATATATCTAATTCTTTGCAACTATTAGGGACCAATATGTAATATGATATTGATATTTTTTGAGTGCGTCATTTTTTCAACTCCTTTTTGGTGGCCATTTTAGATTTCATTTTTGTCCTGAGGTTTCCAAAAATACCAAAATCTTACAGGCTCCATTTTTTGTAACATATTGGTCCCCAATAAACTGAATATTACAAATATATTTACGGGAGTACAACATCATTTTGGGCTTTATCCTATTCTCACTCATAGGTTTAGTATTCATTGGTGACCAATATTATATTATAAATAATATTATTATAAGGACAGAGTATTATTATTTCCATTTGACAGGCTGAGTAATATGAGTATATATTATATTTATTTAAAAGCATTGACTGAACAAAATGTACCAAAGTATGTATTTGCTATTACCTTGTACCAGTATTATCATTGTCATTAAGTGTATAATAGGTTATTATTACATTGTGTTTAAAAAGAATGAAAGTTTGAAAGGATACATGTTAATTGTTTTTCAAACCATGAAACAATTAATCTAAAGGTTTTAACAATATGATAAATGTTAAGCAACACGATGAATGTTAAGAATCACAATGAATGATAAGAATCATGTTGAATGATAAGAATCATGTTGAATGATAAGAATCATAATGAATGATAATCATGATGAATGTTAAGAATCATAATAAATGTTAAGAATTATGATGAATGATAAGAATAATGAAGAATGATAAGAATCATGATGAATGATAAGAATCATGATGAATGATAAGAATCATGATGAATGTTAAGAATCATGTTGAATGATAAGAATTATGAATGATAAGAATCATGATGAATGATAAGAATCATGATGAATGTTAAGAATCATGATGAATGTTAAGAATCATGATGAATGATAAGAATTATGAATGATAAGAATCATGATGAATGATAAGAATTATGAATGATAAGAATCATGATGAATGATAAGAATCATGATGAATGATAAGAATCATGATGAATGTTAAGAATCATGATGAATGTTAAGAATCATGATGAATGATAAGAATTATGAATGATAAGAATCATGATGAATGATAAGAATCATGATGAATGATAAGAATCATGATGAATGTTAAGAATCATGATGAATGTTAAGAAACATAATAAATGTTAAGAATCATGATGAATGATAAGAATAATGATGAATGTTAAGAATCATGATGAATAATAAGAATTATGATAAATGATAAGAATGATGATGAATGATAAGAATTATGATAAATGATAAGAATAATGATGAATGTTAAGAATCATGATGAATAATAAGAATTATGATAAATGATAAGAATGATGATGAATGATAAGAATCATGATGAATAATAAGAATTATGATAAATGATAAGAATAATGATGAATGTTAAGAATCATGATGAATAATAAGAATTATGATAAATGATAAGAATGATGATGAATGATAAGAATCATGATGAATGATGTTGAATGATAAGAATCATGATGAATGATAATCATGATGAATGTTAAGAATTATAATGAATGTTAAGAATCATGATAAATGATAAGAATTATGATAAATGATAAGAATTATGATAAACAATAGTAGTGATATTATGAATACGAATCATGATTTACATTATAAATCATGTTTTGACTAATACAAGAATCAATCAATCTTATGAGCATGAGCAAATAAGACTATATAATAATTTGTAGTACAAGAAACAAAAGAAATCACTAATTACGAAATCACATCAATGTACAACTTCATAATTTTCATATTCTTGCTCACATACACCTGAAAGTAAACATAAAAATATTAGTAACTAGAATTTAAAAAAACGCAAGTGGCCCAAATCATGCTCTAAATTGATCAAAACGTAATTTTAAGCATTTATAATTGTTAAATATGTATTGTCCCCTGAAAAAATAATTTTTAAAATTTTTGTTGTTGAATATGCCACAATTTCACATAATAATTATCCACTTTGACCAAAGATTGAAAAAAAAAAAATTGTTTGCCTGAAAAAACCATAATTTAAAGCAAAAAATATTCAAATTGGCTGCCAGCCAATGGATTTTTGGTTGAATTTAACCATTTATTTTGTCATTTTACAAGAGAAAACACAATTTATTTTCATTTTTTTTTCTACGGAAGTGATTAACTTCTACAAAATAACCTATTCAAAGTCTGATTTAATTAATTGTTTATGTTTTTAGAGGACAATACATCTTTAACGCGTACGTTTTTATTTCCTAATATTTTTACCCTTGACCTGAAGTTTATGTATAGTGAATTTCATTGAATCGCTCGCACACCTTCTAGTGGGTGTACCCGAATGGTTTTCGGAAACATGGCCAACGCCTCTGGGTGACACCTATGCATATAACTGATGAGTAATACATGTTTATTTCTGATGTTTCATGGTGTTCCTTTATTATGTATGCAAAAATATCGCTTCCAGGGTAATATTAGTTAAATTACTAAAACGAATTGTAGTTCACATTATAAAGTAAAGGCCTTTAATCAGTATAATTGATTAGTTGATGATCTAAAACAAATAAATTGTAGTTGACGTAAAAGTAAAGGCATTCAATAATAGTTAAATTAAAACAAATTGTAGTTCACGTAAAGTAAAGCCCTTTAATCAATATAATTAATTAGTTGAATATCTAAAACAAATAAATTGTAGTTCACAATTCAGTTGAATCACTAAAATCACATTGTAGTTCACGTAAAAGTAAAGGCCTTCACTAATTAAATAAATAATGAATTACTAAGTAATTACCGTAGTTACTAACTAAAAAAAAATGGTACTTAGGACGTAAAGTAAAAGCCTGTTATTTCAGGCCGGCATATGTCCTGCCACTCCCTATTTCATATAGAATTAATATCAATTAGTTATTCATTGTGCCGTGTATCCATATTTTCTGGACTTATTGACAAATAAAAATATTGAATGTCGTCACCAATGGCCATTTTGCGGTTAGTCACAGGACCCGGAAGCCAGTTGAACAGCGCGAGTGTGTGAAAATGACCCTAAAAAATGTTTGATAGGAAACGCTAAAATTTGTCGTTATAAAAGACAAAAATAGCGTAATACTGAAAACGAATGTTATCAAATATACGTTTCGCGATACATCTGAGATAGAAGATGAAGTAGGTATCAAAGGTGGAGATTTTTCCCAAAGTTTTTCCATTGTGCTTGCCTATGTTAGAATTAAGCATAATTTATATATAGATATGTGATGAAGAGTTATGGAGATATGATCGATAATGTGATTTCACAAAATGGCATATAAATGACGTCACAGATAAGCGATCACGCTGAGAAGCGTATTAGGAATAAATTTAATTATTTAAAAGATATTTTTTGGCAATCGCTGACATTTAACTTTTTGAGATAATTGTTACACAAATAAGAATAAAAATGTTATACAATAAAAATAGGTGATCATCTCTGAAAATCCTCCAAATACGTACAGTACCAAAGGTTAATCGTAAATTGAAAAATTTGTGAATCGATCGTGAATAACTTGTACTTTCTTCCCTGTATGAGCGTAAGTCGATAAATGTAAATTGCGAATTTTGCGGCTGAAAAAATAAATATGCAGTTTGGTCCCTGGATGTAACATGATATTGATGCATTTACCATGCAACAATGAGCTAAGCCACAAAAGACACCGCCAGACAACCGCGTATCTATTGTTTAGATCGCTGGCAGTTAGTTATCATCACCATGTAGGCATACTGTAGTTTACATTATGGCATCCGATTATTTTTTTTTCTAGGCCACCCGCTGATACGTACTCAACTGTATCAAATACCTATTTACATTGATAACAGTTTTAATTATGGTTGTAGTGACCCACTCATACCCAAATGTTCCAGTAAACTCCAACGAACCTTCGTCGTACAACAGTTGCTGACAAACATACTCACTATGCAAACAATTCGTCATCTATACACACCCCATTCGCCAAAAATATTGACCAATAGAGGAAGAATTGTTTTGACCATTATTCAATGATATATCTGACGGTATTTATTTATATTGACAGCCAAAACGAAGTCATTGTTTATTGAACAAAGGTCTTACAAACTACTGTCTACATACATATCTATATGACTCTCTTCCCTGACGTGCTTCGAGTGTGGCATGCCAAGTCCTAGTTTCCAAATACTTTTTCAGCCCCTTAGTAATCTATAAGCTTTCGCATGGTAACTGTTTCCTAATAATTCGTTCTCTTGAATTTAACTGCCTAAAACAGCGGCGCAAAAACCATACAATGATACCACAAAATATGGAGGCAGCAAAGTGCTGAATTTACATATTCATTTTCATAATCAGAATAAAATTTGTATAAAAAATAATAAATAAATAAAAACATTTTAATTATTAACAAAACTATGATTCATACCGTCATCGGGCAACTCTGGCAATGGAGGATATGCAATGCCAGTGGACGTCGTCATATAGCTTTGAAATCCTTCATTAATGTGTGTAGTTATTGTTGGCAAAGTAAGAATGTTCATCTCTCTGGTATTATTAATCTTTTGTTTCTTCTGCATATAAAAGAGCCTATTAAGAAAGTAAAAAGTTTTAATTTTAAAAAAAGCATTAGTATTGTGTGAAAGCATTGCTTTTATAGATGGCATGAAAGAAGGAAAGTGATCCCTTGATTGCAGCTTTGCAAAACATGAAATCTTCTGTGTCATGTAATAATGATCTCTTAAAATTATGGCACGCCGTTTACGCAACATTTCGATGATATGAATTTTATGACGTGATATGTGAATGAAATGCATCGATATGAATTGAATGGCGCAACCAGATCCATCTCTAATTGTAATTATATTATTCCTCGACCTTCATTAGAGATTCTTAAACAATGTTTCAGTTATAAAGCGCCTATCTATTTTAATATGATTCCTAAAATCATTCAAAAATCTGAAAATATTATTTCCTTTAAACGTGAACTTATTTAATTTATTTCTAGTTAATATTGTTCGTACTGTGAATATATATTTTTTATCTGTCAACGATTTTAAATTCTATATGAATTTATATAATCATTGTAAATTTATAGGCCTATATTATGTCATTTGAATATTTAACATTTTATGTGTTGTACTCTATGTATGTTTTATCGAGGGCCCTGAATGATCAGTTCTATTAGGAACTGGATAGGCTACCCTCAGTAAATATGGTAATACATAAATAAATATATGAATGAAATGTTTTGAATAAAATGTTTTGAATGAAATGTTTTGAATGAAATGTTTTGAATGAAATGTTTTGAATTGAATGGTTTGAATGAAATGTTTTTAATGAAATATTTTGAATGAAATGTTTTGAATTAAATGTTTTGAACAAAATGTTTTGAATGAAATGTTTGAATTGAATTGAAAAGTCAAACTATTGGAGGCGATGTCATTCTCGCTCGCGATTTTTTTCCCACGTTGTCATTAATATGGATCCTTTACAGAGAACCCTAACAGACCTGAAACAGTGGAATACATATTTCCAAACCCAGGTCTGTTAGGATTCTCTGTAAAGGATCCATATTGATGACAGCGTGGAAAGAAGATGAGGGTACCCAGGCTTAAGAGGTTGAGAACAAAATCGCAAGCGGGAATGACATACGCCTCCACATTTTATTCAAAACATTTCATTCAAAACATTCAATTCAAAACATTTCATTCAAAACATTTAATTCAAAACATTCAATTCAAAACATTTCATTCAAACATTCAATTCAAACCATTTCATTTAAAACATTTTACTTAAAACATTTCATTCAAAACATTGCATTCATGATCGTGCCATTCAATTTATACCGATGCATTTCATTCACATATCGCGTCATAAAATTTATATCATCGAAATGTTGCGTAAACGGCGTTCCATATAAAATAGATCTGTGTCTAATTTAACTGTTTTCTTTATTAAATTTGTATTTACAAACCGCAATAACATTATTAAAATAAAACCATTGAAAAGTGTAGGCAGTTTAAGAACAGGATTATAATTCATTAGGAATGGAAACAAGAGACACAAAAATATGGCATTTAACAATGTTAAAAACTCAAAGCAAGGAAAGTTTATATACAAAGTGAACTAATATGAAAATAATATTCAAACTTTATATTTTAAATAGTTGCCAAAGACAAATTAGGTGATATGTAGCATATTTGCTGTAAAGTTGTTTAAGAATTAATTTAATACCAATTTATTTGAAATACAGTAACAGCATACAATGAATGGTGTAATAAAGCTTTAAACCAGGAATGTGTCTATAAGAAATGTGAAAGGAAGTGCACTCCTCTTTAAAAAAAGACATTATCAAAATGAAGCAAATATTCTAGAAAAAGAACCTGCAAAATAACTTTTCATTTAAGTAAATTATAATTAAAATATAACCAGGTGCAACCCAAGCATTGACAAAATAAACCTGCATAAGTATATCTATTTGAAGGTGAGCTACCATTATAGAATTAGAAAGATGCATGTTACCACAGGTCTATAAGCAAGCTTTTGCATCAACAACAGATGTTTGAGAATCAATCAGTGCATATGCCCTAGCCAATAACAGGTTTGACAAATTTATCGTTTGTGCTGTAGAAAAAAGATAGTGACTTGAAATGAAACATAATAAACAAGAAATACAGTATACATATTTATCATGATTAAAATTATATTCTATAATTGCAGATAAAGCATATCCATGGAGTATTGGCATATTTGACACTTTCAGGAGTAAAGTGTGATGAAATCATCTAGACCAAGGCCTACCACCAGGACACTAATCCATAACTCATTCTCACATTGCGAAGTGTGAAATATGATATATGTTGTATTCACTGAACCACTTAAAAAAATTAGTACATTTGTATTGAAAGTGTATTTCTGTTTAAAGAAAGAATAAATCCTTTGGTACCAAAAATGTCATCGGTAAGATGAATGCTTTTAAAGATTGCATAATTTAATAAAAAAAACCTGGTTAACAGGGTATGCTCACAAAACAGAGAGTAAATGAGGCATTTATATGTATAAGTTTTAAAAAACCTGAAATAAGCTGAAGACGTCATTAATATGATGATACCAAATATTACTAATAGTGTTATCAGGTAAACAGGAACAGAATTACCTAAAGGTAAATAAAAAAATATTAAACAAAAAACCTTTAAATTTCCATTTTCTGACAAATTTCTTATAATAATAAAAACATAATATTATTAACATTTTTGAGGGGAAATAACTACTCTCAAAATCAAAATAAAGGAAACTTCATTTTAGAAACATTTGTTATTTAAAAAAAGAAAATATGGTAATACATCTACAAAAAGTACCAAACAACACCCTACTACTAAATACTAAACCAACAAATCACTACAGGCACTTTCTTTTAAAAATTTGTTTAAAATGTTTAAATTAGTAAAATAAACTTATGACTTACTACTAACAATGCGCACAGTAAATGTGCAGCTTTCTGTATTACCAGAAGTATCTGTAGCAATACATGTGACTTTAGTTGAACCAATATTAAAAGATGAACCAGAAGGTGGGGTACAAGTAGCTGTCAAACCAGTATCAACATTGTCAGTGACTGAGGGGTCATCCCAGGTCACTGTAGCTTGGTCAGTGCTTGAATTTTCTTCAGTGTTTTCTGGACAGGTAACAACAGGAGAACCAATATCTACAAGAAATACATTAGTTTAAAATAAACGGTGCTCATATTACTTTAGCTTATAGCTAGGGTTGCCACTCCACAGTAGTTATACGATGTTAGTGCAGTAGGTCTACCCTTTGCAGATTCATTTTTTTCGAAAGTTTTCCCAATATACATACAGTACAGTTGTAAGTACATTTTACCAAAACATATATCCCGATAAGCCAACAGAAGGCCAATAGTGTTATTATTATATAAAGGTATTGTAATGATTTTGGGGTAGAAGGAATAGATAGAGGGCGGCAGATGGAGGCAGAGTAGGCAGAAGTTGTAGCAGAGAACGGACGTGAGAAAAAAGGGCAGAGAGGGATTGGAGAAGGAAGGCAATGGTGACCTCGAGCTGCATTAAAAAGGAGAGAGAGATTGGAGCTGGAAAAGCGGAGAACCAGGGAGAAGACGTGTTAAATAAGTAAAGATATCAGAGAAATTGGAAAACAAAGTGTAGAGAAGATTAGAGAAAAGAAAGAGAAAATTAGAGTTGAATAATAAAAGGAGAGTTTAGACACAGTAAGTAAAGTTAGCCGGAGGGTACAGCCTATCGGTCGAGTTACTATTTGAGACATAGTGAGCCGGAGGTTGCACCTACTGGTTGTATCAGTATTTGAGACATACAGTAGTGAGCCGAAGGTTGCACCTACTGGTTGTATCACTATTTGAGACATAGTTGAGCCGGAGGTTACACCATTGTTGGTGATGTACGTTGCTGTTGGAGGTTACGCCATTGTTGGTTATGTTGCTGTTGGAGGTTACACCATTGTTGGTGGTTACGTTGCTGTTGGAGGTTACACCATTGTTGGTGGTTACGTTGCTGTTGGAGGTTACACCATTGTTGGTGGTTACGTTGCTGTTGGAGGTTACGCCATTGTTGGTGTACGTTGTTGTTGGAGGTTACACCGTTGTTGGTGGTTACATTGCTGTTGGAGGTTACACCATTGTTGGTGGTTACGTTGCTGTTGGAGGTTACACCGTTGTTGGTGGTGTACGTTGCTGTTGGAGGTTACACCATTGTGTTGGTGTACGTTGCTGTTGGAGGTTACACCATTGTTGGTGGTTACGTTGCTGTTGGAGGTTACACCGTTGTTGGTGGTGTACGTTGCTGTTGGAGGTTACGTCATTGTTGGTGTACGTTGCTGTCGGAGGTTACGCCATTGTTGGTCGTTACGTTGCTGTTGGAGGTTACACCATTGTTGGTGGTTACGTTGCTGTTAGGGGTTACGCCGTTGTTGGTGGTTACGCTACTATTGGAGGTTACATCATTACTGGTGGTTACGCTTTTGTTTCAAGTCCGGCGTAAGATCAAAACTAATATAATTAATTATTTTATTCGGTTGTCACTTATATTTGGAATCATAGAAAGAATAAAGGAGACCATTCCAGAAATTGTAATTGATTTGTTTGTTTCATTCGAGTGTACCGTGGTACCGCAGACCCTTCCCCAAAGGGAACGAACCCGAGAACAGATTTTCGTTACAGTATCTAAAAACTACGTTTGTGTACGGTCCGTATAATATTTTATACTTCCATGAATTATGATACCTAAATGCAAGTATTTATTTTTTGTAATTTCACTTATTTTACAGTGTGTTAAGATATAAAACACAAAATACCATTGATATTAACTGTAAATCTACATCTCCCTGTATAGCCATCAGAATCCATAGCAGAACAAGTAACATTAGTTGAACCAGCATCAAATGGTGAACCAGAAGGTGGAGTACAAGTAGCTGACAGACCAGTATCAACATTGTCAGTAACAGAGGTGTCATTCCAGTTCACTGTATGTTGGTCAGTTGCTGAATTTTCATTTATGTTTTCTGGGCAGGTCACAATAGGAGAACCAATATCTACAAAAAGTAGTTTACTACAACTTAGATAAACAGTACTCATTATTTTTTAACATTCACCAAAGAGTATCACCTAAAATAAAAATGTCTCAATGAGCTATTCTTCACATGATTATTAAATAAAAATAATAATGGATGGGACTTATATAGCGCATTATGCAAAGCCTCAATACGCTTAACAAATATTAACACGTATAGTACAGTATAAACTTGAATAATGAACACTACACTCCATAAAACACCTAAATAAATTTTTGTCATTTGACTGGACAATTGTGGGTCATATGGCGTGAAATTGTATATGCACTATTTAACGTTTGTCATATATGCCAAAAAAATGTCATGACCACTATTACTGTGATGTTGGACGTGAAATCCAACTGCGCCGCTTATATTCATACACATTGAAAATATGTATTGAATTTTTTGAAAGATACCTGTACACATCAAAAAAGCATAAATTAGCTTAGAGTGTTTGTATGATTTTGATCAATTAATATAAGACATGGAATCTCTGGAAAAAAAAAAGAATTAGCCTAGGCAGTTCCAGTTGCCTGGCGAAGTTTTGTAATGGTATATCGCTGCCTTTCTAGCCTAAATCTAGCTAGGCCTAGGATTGATTGGTCGTTCGTTGGCATAATTATAACTACAGTAGGTGTGCTTATAAAATCCAAATAATTATAATCTTTAATGTATTATAAAAAACCAAATACCTTATTATTATTATCTTACAATGTAAATATGTTACAAAAAAATAAATGTTACTGTTTCAATGTGAATCAAATCTCTGTGCCTGAAATCTCTGTGCCTCATGGCGTTGCTTTATTATGTTGTCAAATCGGATTTGAAAGTTGTTACAATTTACTGAAAAATTATTACTTTTATGTTGAACCAAAAAAATACATACACATTTGGTATAAATACCTTTAGTGAGTTTCATTGATATACTGTCAACTTCTTCAAACTACTGTTTGGAATGGTCTGTACAGTCTTGGAGACGTTGTGTAGCGCCACCAGTCGTCCTGTTGTTGAATGATTAGTTAAGGTCCTATGTAAAGCACCTAGAGGGGTCAGTGATCCATTAGGCGCTATATAAATACTGTTTATTATTATTATTATTATCTGAGATTCCATAAATGTATGGGATGCCAATGTGTGCTATCATCCTATCTGTTTGTTTACCTTGAATTTGTTCAGGTTTCTTTTCTAACGTTTTCGTTTTATTCAAAACTCTGTCCACCCTCCATTTAGGATAGTTACAGCTTTCCAAGGCTTTTCTAATATGTTTCAGCTCTTTTTCTTCTTTCTCACTCAATTGTGTCTGTTCTATTGACTAATGTGTTAACCATGCTTAATTTATGTTCTAGTGGATGATTGGAGTTAAAATTTAAGTATTGTCCGTGTTTGTTGGTTTTCAGTATACCTTAGTTGCGAAAGTTCCGTCTTGTTTAATTTTGATCATCATGTACGTCTAAGAATGCTACAGTATTTCCTTTCTAGACATATTTCTGTGGGGAACTTGATGTTGTTGGATGGGTCGATGCTATCTAAGTACCGGTTCAGAAGTAAGGGCGCATCTTTGTCTACGATGGCAAACACATCGTCCACATAGTGTCTAAAAAATCTGGGTTTATATTTTACTCTGCGCTCCCGATAGCTTCTTCTGCAAACCATTCTAGATAGATATTTGCTATAGAGGAAAATCGGTGATCCCATTGCAATTCCTTCATGTAGTTTAGATATCTGTTGTTGAAATAAGAAATATGTCGCATGAATGAGTTTGATGGATGAGGTCAATAACATCTTCCACTGTGATCTTCGTTCTCTGGTTTAATGTTGTGTCTTTTTTCAAGTTTGTTCTCACTACTTCCAGAGTTTGGTTTGTAGGAGCTTTTGTAAATAGGGAAACAACATCAAAATGAGACCCTCACTTCATTCTCCATCATTATAACCTATTTTAAATCGTCTACCATTTCTTTTGAGTTATTTAGTACTTCCTATCACTTGGAAACGTGATAGAAAACAGAATTAATGTTATCCACAATTGGTGTGAGTGGCCAGTCGGGTTTGTAAATTTTGTGTAAGCAGTAAATTCTAGGCAGTACTGTATTTCAGCAATAGGTTACATCACATTTTTGTTTCCATTATCAACAACAAGACGACTGGTGGTGGTACACAGCGTCTCCAAGACTGTATGTCAATGAAACTTCACTAAACGTATTCATACAAATTGTGTATGTATTTTTTTAGTTCAACATTAAAGTAATAATTTTCCAATTAATTATATTCAGAACCAGATGAATTTATTTAATGTTATAATAATGTTTAAAAAAAACACTTACAGATGACAACTTTAAAACTACAGTTTCCTGTATTACCATCAGTATCCATAACAGAACAAGTAACATCAGTTGAACCAACATTAAATAATGAACCAGAAGGTGGAGTACAAGTAGATGACAGACCAGTATCAACATTGTCAGTGACAGAGGGGTCATCCCAGATCACTTCCACTTGGTCAGCAGTGTATGAATCTTTTTCAATATTTTCTGGACAGCTCATAATGGGGGCATTAATATCTACAATAAAAATACAGAATACTGTAGACCACCTTCATTGGGACACCGATGGCGCAATATATGCCTTAACACAAAACCAACGCCTACTAAGGGGACACCCTAGAAGACACTTTCGGGCATTCTAAATGTTTGATTTAACTACTAAAGGCGACAATATTTTTTTTTCCATCACAAAAATAAAAAAGACCAAAATAATTATATTCATTTAGATGGTTATTAATACAATACAATTGTGCTTCTACTACTCCCCTTTGTATTGCCAAATTTCGACATTCATTTTCCTCTTAAATTTGTACTTTAAAAGAATGGACTTTTAAGGAGGTTGTGGTGTTTGGGGCCAGGAGCAAAAATAAAGTTGACTAATTGCCCAGGAATTCCCCTTTTACACCACGCATAATTAAATGCCAGCTGCAGAAGATACTAGGGCTATAATAAGGTTACATAAAAAAATCAGATAATTCCTGTTGCACCTAATCCTCTAAAAATATTGAAGTTTATGGGTTTTGATTATACCAAATGAAAACACTACCCATTCATTCAGCAGTGAATGTCTGTCCATACTCAACCAGTCAATTTCAGTACTTTCAGTTTTCTAAAAAATACTTGAACGCATACAATTTCCACCAATAACAATATATTAAACCCTAATCAAATTGGATTTGCAAAACCATAGAGTTAACTGTACCTCTTCAATTAACAAATAGTATTTTAAAAGTCTGCCATTGGTATCTTTAATATTGATCTCCTGTCTTTTGACACTATCAACCGCTTCTACTTGATACAATTTACAGAAGTCTTTTCTTTTCAATTAGATTAAATCTATATATATATATAAACATTTTTGACTTTGCTTTGTTTTATTCTTTCCTAATAACTCTATGACTGTCTCCCGTTTGTCTTTATCCATTCTCATCAATCTATGTGTTTCGTCTCCCCAGTTTCCTGTTCAAAGTATATTTGTTAAGTATTTAAATACATTCTGTAAAGCTTTTGTTTTCTGGGATTTTAGCCCCTCTTAACTTGGTAAATTTGATTATTATCCTTGAATAAAACAGAAAAACGGTAACTTGATTGATTGATATCAGAGCCCCCTGTGAAAGCCTTATTTATGCCATAATTAACAATTTACATTTTTTATGATTTCTGTCTTAACATGGTTGGAAGAAAATAAAGCAGAAAAGCATTCATTTAATCCACAGTCACATATTTGAGTGCTCAGACATGTAAGAGTAGTATTAAAACAGCCATTTAAATAAAAGCAATGGATACATTTAAATATTTTTAACCTCTACAGCTTGTTGTAGTTGCTAAGAATGACTAAAACTCAAAATGTGTAAATATATTGAAGCAATTAATTTTATGTCAAACATGCCAGTACTTACTGATAATAATAACTTTAAAAATACAGCTCCCTCTATTCCCTTCTGAATCCATACTAGAACAGGTAACATCAGTTGAACCAGCATCAAATGATGAACCAGAAGGTGGAGTACAAGTAGCTGACAGACTATCAACATTGTCAGTGACAGTGACACCCCAGGTCACTGTAACTTGGTTCAAGTTTGTCACTTGAAATTGGTCATTAGGACATAAAACATTCGGGTTCTCATTGTCTAGGAAACAAAATAGCATAGCATCACTGTTACAAACGATTAAACTGGTTGTTTAAGTCTATCAAAAAATATTGTGTTAAACACACATACATATATATACATATATAAATCATACTGTAAGTTATAGAAACAGTGCTAATATTCGGAACATGATCTCATAATCGCGTCGAGCATAGCTCATTGGCAAAAGTTCCATATTTTTTAGATTCGAACCTGCAACCTCTCACTTACAGGGCGAGTATCATACCACTAAACCACAGAGCCATATATGGTATTATCACAGATTTTCACCCACCAGATACATTCTCTAATACAACAAACGCCCTCACAATTAGTGGAGGCTTAACAAGTCAGAATGAATTCCAACTTTAATTGCAATGGTTTTTAAAATAATATTGTGTATATGTAAATCAAGTGTGTTGCGTAGCACTGTGTAAATTATAAATAAATCATACTGTAAGTTATAGAAACAGTGCTAATATTCGGAACATGATCTCATAATCGCGTCGAGCATAGCTCATTGGCAAAAGTTCCATATTTTTTAGATTCGAACCTGCAACCTCTCACTTACAGGGCGAGTATCATACCACTAAACCACAGAGCCATATATGGCATTATCACAGATTTTCACCCACCAGATACATTCTCTAATACAACAAACGCCCTCACAATTAGTGGAGGCTTAACAAGTCAGAATGAATTCCAACTTTAATTGCAACGGTTTTAAAAATAATATTGTGTATATGTAAATCAAGTGTGTTGCGTAGCACTGTGTAAATTATAAATAAATCAAACTGTAAGTTATAGAAACAGTGCTCATATTCGGAACATGATCTCATAATCGCGTCGAGCATAGCTCATTGGCGAAAGTTCCGTATTTTTAAGATACAAAGTTAATCCCCCCCCCCCCAATATAAATGACAAATCAATGAGTAAGATAAACAGGAAAGATTTAAATAACAGTAGTAATGCATGTAATATTAGAATATGACTTTTGTGTACTGTAAGTAGTGTTTTATATAACTTACTATTTGACCGTTTAGGACTTCTTAGCTAATTTGTAAAAAGTAATAACAGCAATACTTGAATACATTAGATAGTTTTGTTGTCTTTATTCATAAGGTTCATTTACTTCATAAGATGCATTCCATCACTAAATAAGCAAATTATTATTACAGGCTTTTATAGAATATAAATATCATTGAAAAACAATTGATATACTTACGTTTCACGGTAACTGTAAACTCGCAGATATCTATATCATTACCAAAGTACCTGTAGTATCTACTTCCCTGCCAGCACTTTTCCCTGTAAACACTATTCCTAGCAGAACAAGTGACATTAGTTGAACCAACATTAAATGATGAGCCAGAAGGTGGAATACAAGTAATCACCACGTCATCATCAACATATTTCTGAGTGGGGTCATTCCAAGTAATTATAGTTTGGTCTGTGTTTGAATTTTCTTCAATGTTACCTGGGCAGGACAGTCTGACGTAACTTGATACAACATCTACAAGAACAAAGATATATTCAAACTTTAAATAAGGTATGCATTAAGATATGGATAGTAAGCATTACATGATTGAAAAGTTGATAAAATACTAGAAAAGGCTGGAAAAACAAATTACGACAAAAAAATTGTTTTTGCGCTTGGGAATTTATGAAATGCTCAAAATGACATGAAACGCGTAGAAAGTTGATTAGAAGTTGATTTTTCGTATTATGAAATTTTAAACACGTGTGCGCGCGTAACTTTCTGTGAAACATGCCATTTTTAATCTATAGAAAGCTTGCCCTTGATATGACTTAAATTTTCACCAAGTTTCAATACAAAGTGACTTTTGGTTTTTAATCTATGATCAATCATTGAAATGTCACGTTGCGCAACTCTAACATCATACAACCAAGTTTCTTGCACATCCACATCTACAGGTCAATCTTATGACAAAGTTATACGCTGCCAACAAAATTCGAGGAAAGAAAGAATAACATAGGAAAAAAAAGATCCTGATAATAACAAGGGGTTATCTGCCAATTTCTCTACAGTATCTTCATTATTTACTTGTTTACTTACTTACTTGTTTACTTGTTTCCGGAGCTCAGCAATGCTGGGTCCGGAGTCGAGGCTAGGCTATGCCTATAAGCCCCTCTTGATAATTACATCAACTCTTTAATATGGCGCAAATTTAAGAGGGTGGTTGGACCATGCCCGTTCAAGACCGGACTTAAATTGATTGGTTGATCTTGAAGCTACTACATCTTCCGATAACGAATTCCATAATATAATAGCTTTTCGACCAAATGAGTCCCTCATCCAATTTGTGCGTGAGAACTTAAATTTTAATTTAAAAGAATGACCACGTGTTCTAACATCTTCATCACGCTCAAAAAAAGAATCAGCAGAAATACTATTCACTCCATGTAAAATTTTAAAAATCTGTATCAAATGAGCTCTTTGCCTTCTGTATGCGAGAGTAGGTAGGTTGAGAATTTTCAGCCTTTCTGAATATGGTAAATGACGAATGGAAAAAATAAGCTTGGTGGCACGTTCTTGGACTTTTTCCAATAGGTCTTCCTCCTTACAATGTAGCGAGTTAAAAACAACGTTGCAGTATTCCAAGGTCGGACGAATAATAGCTTTATATAAACGAAGAAACCCATCCATATTTAAAAACTTGAAAGCTCGATATACCATGCCCAACTTCCGATTTGCTCTCATTGCTACATCTGCCACATGTACATTAAAAACAAGTTTAGAGTCAATAGTAACACCGAGGTCTTTTTCATGATCAACTTCATTCAATAAGAAACCACGCATGGCATACAGATGTTTGTTGTTTTTCTTCCCAAAGTGCATTACTTTGCACTTACCCTCGTTAAAAGGTAATTGCCATTTGTCAGACCAGTCACATGCTTTCTCTAAATCTTCTTGTAGAACTTGAGCATCATTCACAGTGTTAACTACTCTATACAATTTAGTATCATCTGCAAACATGCGTACAGAGGAAGAAATAACAGAAGGTAAATCATTTATAAACATAATGAAAAGAACAGGTCCAACGACGCTTCCTTGCGGGATACCACTACGAACATCAGCCCAATCTGAAACACATCCATTGACACTAACCCGTTGTTGTCTATCGTTAAGAAATTCTTGAAACCAGTTTAGAAGTTTACCTCTAATACCCAATGCACTCATTTTCAGAAGGAGTCTATGATGAGGCACACTATCGAAAGCCTTCTTGTAGTCAAGGTAGATACAATCAAAACAATCCTGATTATCAAAATAAGAAAACCAGTTTTCAAGAACATCAAGTAATTGTAAAGCACAGGAACGACCTTGCCGGAAACCAAATTGCTCATAACAAATAAGTGAGTGATGTTCAAGAAAGTCCAATAATTCCTTCCTGATAATTCTCTCCATAATTTTACCAACTACCGAAGTTAAACTCACAGGTCTATAGTTGCTTGGGTCAGACTTCACTCCTTTTTTAAAAATCGGTACCACTGTAGCCCGTTTCCAACTATTAGGGACGGCTCCTTCTTGAAACAATTTCGTAAAAATAATATGGAGGGGGTAGCAAATGATATCCTTTAGTTCGACTAAGATGCGTGGGTGAATACCATCAGGTCCAGCTGTTTTAGTAATATTCAACGTTGATAAAATATTTAAGATTTCGTCACAAGGAAAGTCAACTTGAGATAAAAAATCCTCTGAAATGTCATCAATAGCCGGTACATTCGAAAAATTTTCATCGACAAATACACTACTAAAAAACGTGTTTAGCAACTGAGCCTTATCCTTGTCATCAGACACATGCCTTCCATTACTATCAGTTAAGTTGGGTATACCAGACTTTATATTGATCTGAGAACTGAGATACCTCCAAAAAGACTTTTCATTAGATTTGATCTCAATTGCTATTTTATTTTCGAAGTCAGATTTACTACATCGAATCAGATCTACTGTTTGATTTCTTACTTGGACAAACTTCAACCATTTTGCTGACACACATACTTTTTGTTTTCTCTTGGCCTTTACATACTGTTTCCAACATTTATTTTTTTTGGCAATCTGCTTTTCAATTTTTTTGTTCATCCAAAGAGGTTTTCTTCCGTGGCAAACCTTCCTCATCGGGATACACTCATCAATATTCTTCGCAAGAATATGCTCGAATTCGTCCCACAATTGAATACCTGATTTGTCATTGAAAACCACATCCCAATCTACCAAACCAATTTTCTCGCGCAGCAAATCATAGTTACCATGCCTGTAACTTCGAATATTTGGTTCAATTCTGTCATCTCTTACAAGATCCAATGAAAATTGTAACATCATATGGTCGCTTTTACCCAGTGGTGGAGACTGCATAATGCCATTTATAGTATTCTCTTTGTCTGTAAAAACCAGATCCAAAACATTGGGTGTTTCGCCTTCTCTGTATCTAGTAGGTTCCATAACGTGTTGAATTAAAAATAGATCGTTGATGGTGTCAAAGAAACTTCTGCTGGAATCTCCATCTTCCGAAGACACACAATTTAATTCCCAGTTAATACTTTTATAGTTAAAATCGCCGACAACGATTAAATCAGAAAAAGATGATTTATATACTTCACGGAACAATGAGTTCAGCTTGATATTATTATCCATACTACAAGTCGGGCTACGGTAAACACAACCTAATAAAAGATCCGTTTTTACTTCTTTTACTCTAACCCAAACTGACTCAACAAACTTATTCTTCTTAAAGAAAATTTGAGAAACTGAAATTCCATTTCTGACATAAATTAAAACACCACGACCAGAAGTAAAATCCTCATTCGAAAAAAATGCTTGGTAACCTTGGACACGAAATTCATTTATCAGTGGCGGGTACAAACAATGCTTTGGTAAAATCTCTGTCAATGCAATAAAATCAACTTTTTCTGAAACCAAACGGGAAAGTAACTCTGACTTCTTATTTAGAAAACCATCACAATTTGAGTACCAAAAGTTAAATTTCTGATTGGAAAACGTACTTTCTTTTAAATTAGAGAACTTTCTGTTTTTATTTTCTTTATTGGTAACGAAAAAGCTTCACAATCTTCCCACTTCGGATAACTATGTCTTTCTCACCTGCATCTAATCGCGTTTTTAATTCACCTTTTAACTTAGTGAATGCTTCTCTTTCTTTCATGGTTCTATCATTACTAACAGCAAAACCCTTTTGATAATATTATCAAATATTACAGAAGATTGGATAAATGATATTGATTGTGGGAAGTATATTGGTTTAGTCATGCTTGATCTGAAAAAAGCTTTTGATACGGTAGACCATACCATACTTATAGACAAACTTAAATCATTTAACTTAGATGTCTCTATTATAAATTGGTTTAAAGACTATCTTTGTGATCGCAAGTAAATGGTGTCCGATCAGATAAATGCTATAGTAATTGTGGAATCCCCCAAGGATCAATTTTGGGACCACTCTTATTTATACTTTATGTAAATGATCTACCAAAGTAACTATTGTAATATTGTGTGGGGCAGATCAAATAAAAAAAATACTAATAAACTACAAATGCTACAAAACAGAGCAGCCAAAATTATTACAAAAACAAGGAAATACGACTCAAGTACACAAACCCTGCAAAACTTAAACTGGATAAATCTTAATACTCAACTACATAATAATGAAGCCAAAATGTTATATAAAATATTCCATAATCAAGTACCACCATATCTAAATGAACTATTTACACCCAAACTAGACACATACAATACAAGATCAAATTGGATAAACCCAAAACAGAATATAAAAAAAAAAGTTTTCATATCATGGTGCTAGTTTATAGAATACTCTAAAAAAAAACAATGCAAAATGCCACAAATTCTTTAAAAAAATTATTGGTGTGATTTATTATTTATTTTGTACTCTTAGCATAAATGTAATTAAGGTTTCTGTTCATATATTTTTTGTTCTCTAATTTGTTATTTTTAAAATTTGTTATTTTTAAATTAGATCACGGCCTTGTAGAAGAACACCTTTATGGTGACACAAGCTTTTCCATGTTAAAATAAAGTATTTATTATTATTATATAAGTGCGGATAACCAAAAAACACAGCATTATAATAAACTTACAAACTACTTTCACTGTAAATGTACATCTTCCTGTATTACCAGCAGAATCTGTAGCAGAACACATGACTTCAGTTGAACCAACATTAAATGATGAACCAGAAGGTAGAGAACAAGTAGCTGACAGACCAGTATCAACATTGTCAGTGACTGAAGGATTTTCAGGCCCACGTTGTGATGTACTTGAGGTTGTCAAAACTACTGATCGACAGTTGACAATGGGTTTCTCATTATCTATAAAACAATTTTTGTTCTAAGAGTTAAGGAAAATAAAACTTATTTTTATTTATTTCAACCACATCCAACAGCGAAAAATCGCCGATTACAGGATGCCTTAAAACTCTTTAGATATAAATATAGAATTAAAAGCACATTAAAATACAAAACATGAAACATACAAAATGGCAAACTTAAATCGATTTAAGAACTTTAGACTTAAATTTAGACAAAGTGTCAAAAAAAAATATCGATAGTCTTATCTTTAATAGAAATTAAAAACAACTTTTATAAAAGTAATAAATAAATGAAGAGTAACTAGTTAATTACATTTTAGTCCAGTAAAGATAAGTCAAAAATAGGGTGAACCTAGAACAAATTGCAACAGAATTTTTTTTTTTTTTTGTCTGGTAAATATGGTTCAAATGAATATCATATCCAAATTTTACCAAAATCGGACATCGGGAAGTGGGTTAATTAGCATAAATTCAAAATGGCCGCCATTTGCTATTTTGAAGCCTCATATCTCTCTAACGGTTGGATTTAGACCACCTAAGTGCATTACGAGTAGATATAAATGTGATATTAAACATTCTAATTAGCATATCTAAATTCCCATATGACGTACCTGTGACGTCATATATTATGTTATAACTGTTTAAATGACATTATACTATGCGAACAATTTAGGAACTGCAAGAAAACATGTTTCTTGACATTCTCCTTGTTGAAATGAACATTATTTCCAAATTTTACCAAAATCGGACATCGGGAAGTGTGTTAATTAGCATACATTCAAAATGGCCGCTATTTATCATACCATTTTGAAGCTCCATATCTCCTTAACGCTTGGTTTTAGACCACCTAAGTGCATTGTGAGTAGATATAAATGTGATATTAAACTTTCCAATTAGCATATTTAAATTGCCATATAACGTACCTATGATGTCATTAGACATATGACGTCGTGTATTTTGTCACAATAATGCTCAATTGGCATTATTCTAAGGGGAAAATATAGAAACCGAAAGGAAAAAAGGTTTTTAATCTCATGAAAATAGTAGAACATTTACCACATCCAGGTTAAGATCAGAAGTTATTCGGCCACCCTTCACAACATGCAATAGAAAATTCCAGTTAATTTTCTGCAACTGCAACTTTTTGTAACTGATATATCTCATAATATCTCATAAATAAACAGGATTCCTTATTCTGTAATGAGTCTGGGATTTAATAATTCGACCCCATCCTAAATATGGAGTTGGATCACAGTAAAGTTTCCCATCCAAAGTACATATATAGAAAATTTAATGTTGGCGCCGTCAAAATACTTCCACCATAAATGTAGGCACAACAAGTCTACTTCATTGGCTTTTCTGATGTCTTTTTTAATTTTGGACCAAACAGTTCTTGCTTCGAATAGAATGCATCCCTCTGTTTCTTTGCAAGTGCAGAGCATTACAAAGATGTTGCAAATTTGCTCCTTAAGATGTTGTCTTTAAGTACCAATTATTCCACTATTTTTTGCTTCTTCTGTCTTAAAACGCAATTGCTTTTTTTAATTATAGCAAAGTAAGATATTTAATAGATCCCCATCTGCATTCAAAGTTTCTATTCCATTTTTCTGACATTTTCTGTCAAGAAAGTTGAATACTGTCTTGTCAAAATATTAAATACTGTAATTAGTAGTGACAAGTTTGAAAATTACTTTATTCCGTTGATGTGTATCTTTAACTGATGGTTCTTCATCCTAGTTGACACTAGGATGAAGTGTCCTGTTATATGCTGATTGCATCTTCGAAACAGCATTCAAAAGATAAACATTATATAAAACATCATAAAAAGTTGTCTCATAAATGATCAACACCAAACAGATGCAATGAAATAGCAACTTTGAAAGAGCAAAATGGAGATGCTAACTATACCGAAAACTACAGTATGACATTTATCATTTCATGTATCATCTCAATTTCCAGTTGGGGAATTGAGATGAGTTTGTGGGAATGATGGGTTTGAATAGCCTGACCCACAGATAATCGCCTCATTACAATATTTTTTTATTCCTTTACCAATTTAAGGAGATAAAGTTCTAAAAGATGTAGTTTTAGGAAACACAAAACAAGATGTGCGCTTGAGTACAAATCAGTTTCAGAAATACAGTTGATGATCACCTTTCATACGGTTCTGTAGAATAACTATTTTCATATTAGATTTTGTAAATGGAAACTTAATGATAAATTTCAACGGTTTTTACATATATATCTACTCGTAATGCACATAGGCTGTCTAAACCCAACCGCTAAGGAGATACAGGGCTTCAAAGTGGTATAGTAAATAGCAGCCATTTTGAATTTATGCTAATTGACCCCCTTCTTGAAGTCTGATTTTGGTGAACTTAGGATATCATGTTCATTTCAACAGGAAATTGTTAGAAAATTGTTTTCCTGCAGTTTCTACATTTTTTAGCATGGGATAATGCCATTTAAGCAGTTATAACATAATATATGACGTCACAACTACCTTATGACGTCATATTTACGTCATATGGTAATTTAAATGTGCTAATTGGGAAGTTTAAGGCCACATTTATATCTACTCGTAATGCACATAGGCGATCTAAACCCAACCGCTAAGGAGATATAGGGCTTCAAAATGATATAGTAAATAGCGGCCATTTTGAATTTATGCTAATTAACACACTTCCTGACGTCCGATTTTGGTAAACTTTGGAAATTATGTTCATTTCAATAAGGAGAATGTTAGGAAACTTGTTTTCTGCAGTTTCTAAATTGTTCGCATAGTATAATGTCATTTAAGCAGCTTGCTCAATTTTATTCATTTGTCATTTCCTTTTCTGTCTTATTTAAATGTTTGAATGTGACCTTTTTGATAATGTAAATGTGAGCACAGAATATTTTAACGAAGATAACTTAATTTCTTCACTTGAACATTCTAATTTATCATCAAACTTTTCTATATTTGGACTAAACTGTCGTAGTGTTGTTAATAAGTTTGACTTAATCTCAAACTATTTAGACTCACTCGTACATGCCTTCTCCGTCATTGCCTTCAGTGAAACCTGGTTAACCGAAAAAGATAATATTAATCTATACCAGTTACCAGGCTACAGTTTGATTCACAATGATAGGAAAGATAAGAGAGGTGGTGGGGTAGCGTTCTATGTTACCAACAAACTAACATATATTATTAGAAATGATCTGTCATCTTGTATGACTGAAGCAGAGACTATTTTTATTGAGATTGAGTTAGAATCAGGAAATAATGTTATTTGTGGTATAGTTTATAGACCACCCTCTCGTTCCTTGCAAAAGTTTGATGATGAATTAACATGTATAATGCAAATGATTAATCTAGAAAAAAAGAAAGCTTACCTTGTGGGAGACTATAACATAAACTTACTCCAACAATCTACCGACAACACTATCCAATCACACTTAGACACAATATTTTCTCAGTCATTTCAGCCAATCATAAAAAGTCCTACTAGAATATCCGATAATTGTGCTTCAATAATTGATAACATTTATTGCAACATCGATTCTTTTACTACGTCCCTTAAAAGTGGAATACTTATTACTGATATTTCTGATCACTTCCCAATATTCTGTGTAGATACTTTGGAAAAACATAATAAGCAATATCCTCGATTTGTATATAAACGACAATACTCTCCTCAACAAACGGAGTATTTTTTGCAAGAATTACAAAGTAATCAGTGGAATGATGTGCTATTCTCAAATAATGCGAATGTTGCTTATCAAAATTTTACAAACACTTTAAATAAAACAATTGATAATTGTTTCCCTTTAAAACGTATTAGAAATAAGGCGAACAAGTTAAAATCTCCTTGGATCACAGCTGAAATTGCCAGAGCTATCTCTCAAAAACATAAATTATATAAAAAGTACAAACAAAATAACACCACTACTAATAAAAGTACGTACATACATTTTAGAAACAAGTTAACCACTACTATTAGAAATCGGAAAAAAGAATATTATATGGTCCAGTTTAAACGAAATAAACAAGATATTAAAAAAACGTGGACAATCCTAAATGATATAATGGGTAGGAAAAAGACTACCAATTTGCCTACAAAAATAAAATTGGGTACTGAGACTTTCTCTGATAATGATGAGAAAGCTGATGCATTCAACTCTTTTTTTTATTAATATTGGAGAAAAACTAAATAATAAATTTAGGCATGAATGTCAAAATGATCAAATCACCCACAGAACTTTCTTAAAGGGAAATTTTACCTCTTCAATGTTTTTTAAGCCTGTTACTGAACATGAACTTAACCACTATATTAAAAACACAAAGAATACTTCTCCTGGCCATGATGGTATAAGTGCCCAACTCATAAAAACTGCTTCCCCGTTTATTTTAAAACCTTTATTGCATATTATTAATACGTCATTATCATCGGGCTGTGTCCCGGCTGATATAAAAATTGCTAAAGTTATCCCGGTATTTAAGAATGGTGACATCTCCGATATAAATAATTATCGGCCTATTTCCATTTTACCCTTTTTTTCCAAAATATTTGAGAGGATTGTGTATGATCAAACGATTTGTTACCTCTCAAAATATAACGTACTGAGTAAAACACAGTATGGATTTAGACAACACCATTCAACTAGTCATGCTTTAATACAATCGATTGAAAAAATCACAAACGCTATTGAGAATAAAGAGTTCACACTAGGAGTTTTCCTTGATTTATCAAAAGCGTTTGATACAATCGATCATGATATATTATTAGATAAGTTAAGATTTTATGGTATAAGAGGAGTTCCGCTAAACTGGTTCTCAAACTATCTTAAAAAAAGACTACAATACACATTTATTGTTAATACTGCATCTAGTAAAATGACAGTAAACACTGGAGTTCCTCAGGGATCCATATTGGGTCCATTATTATTTCTTATATTCATTAATGATATTAGTCTAGCATGTAACCATGTAGACATGATTATGTATGCAGATGACACAAATGTGTTTTATAGTCACAATGATATTACTCAAGCTTTTGATACAATGAACCAGGAGTTATCTATACTTTCGGACTGGTTTATTGCTAACAAATTAACGCTAAATGTAAACAAATCAAAATATGTTATATTTAAGGCTAGAAATAAGTCAGCTGACACTACCCCACTAGAATTGAGGATGGGAAATGAATGTATAGTAAAAGCTACTGAAGTTACTAATTTCTAGGCTTATTTCTGGATGAAACTTTATCGTTTAATTTTCATGTAAATGAGGTAGCAAACAGTATTTCTAGAATAATTGGTGTCTTAAACAAAGTGAAGTCTATGTTATCAAGTAAAATCTTGTTAACGGTACACAATGCACTTATATTACCTAGAATAACGT
Source organism: Antedon mediterranea (assembly GCF_964355755.1). NCBI lineage: Eukaryota > Metazoa > Echinodermata > Crinoidea > Comatulida > Antedonidae > Antedon > Antedon mediterranea. The sequence goes on from NC_092678.1 coordinate 7,650,233, forward strand.
ATGCTATCACAGTATGGGGTGCTACTTCTGCTACAAACTTAAACCGTATACATATTCTCCAGAAAAAAGCACTTAGAAATATTTGTCATGTTCATTTTATGCATCCTTCTCATCCACTTTTTATTTCAACCCAAACATTAAATATTTTTGACCTTTATACGAAACACACTGCTATATTTATGTATCAATATAAACATAATCTATTACCTGGACAGCAATGTATTTCCTACCAAGGAACACACATTTGGAACAATTTAACAGACTATATAAAACAATCCCCCACTTTAAGTTTGTTTAAACAGAGATTAAAGCAATATTATAACAATAGAAATATTTAAGTTAAGTAAATCACATTATGTTATTTTGGTTTGTTCTTTTTGTTTGTACTAATTGTTTGATCTTTTTGTTAGGGTTACATGCTTAAAGCACTTGTGCTTATTTTGTATCCCATTCCATTATCTTATTATTTGTATTGTATTTGTATATGTTTTTATTTTGATTATGGAATAAAAATGTCGATGAATTGAATTGATAACATAATTTATGACGTCACAACTACCATATGACGTCATAGGTACGTCATATGGAAATTTATATGCTAATTAGAATGTTTAATATCACATTTATATCTACTCGTAATGCACTTTAGGTGGTCTAAATCCAACCGTTAAGGAGATATGGGGCTTTAAAATAGCAATTATGGTGGCCATTTTGAATTTATGCTAATTAACCCACTTCCCGATGTCCGATTTTGGTAAACTTTGGATATGATGTTCATGTTCACCATATCAACCAAATAAAAAATAAAAAATTCTGTTGCAATTTGTTCTAGGTTCAACCATATTGTTACTGCACTATTTCTTCTGTATTGAGTTTAGATGACTGTCATTTAGTCTGACTTTCTAGTAATTTTTTAACATGATGAGGTCATCAAAATGTTTTGGAAGATAATTGTCTCTCTGACCAATAATATATTAAAATGTTTAAGAAATTTAGATACATGATGGACGACCTTTTAAATCTGATAATATATGACGTAAAAAATGAAAATCCAACTTTTTTACTTTAATTAACCATTATGCATCACAACATCTGATTGGCAAAAAATGTTCATTTCATATCTATAATTCAACAACTTCCACAATAAGTTTTAATCATGAATATCACTTCAAATTTGGAGGAGCTACAAGAGATGGAATTATAGTGTAATGTTGAAATTAAGTGACCTTAGTTTTTCAAATTTTTTGACATGATGACATCATCAAAATTAAAATATTTGTAACTCCCACATAAGATAATTGATTGATCAATAAAATATTAAAATATGGAGGACGTGGTTCGGATAAGTGAGATGCGCTATATCAAATATCATTAGCTATGACGAAAGGGCCAGAAGAAAAGAATAATAATACAGAAAAAAAAGATGATTCCTTACAGTCAAGGCGCGAATAACTAATTCAAAGTTTACAATGCAGTATATTTACTGGGTTATAACATTTATTAGGTCTATAATTGGAGACATGCTAGAGAGTTCAATAAAGAGTTCATATATTCCCAGATGGTCACCCATTCAAGCTTTAGAGCCAGGACCAACATTGCTTAACTTCGGTGATCTGACGAAATAAAATTTTGCCAAGTTTAGTACTCTATTCGTTTGTATGTTTGTTAGCATGATAGCGTCTACGATTTTCAAGTTATCATTCTAAATTTTTCGGTGTAGGTAGGTATAGTAGTTTTCTTTCAAATTTACCCACTTCTTTTGCCGTTGCTGTTTTATTGTTCGTAAACTTAAACTATTAATGTTGATAGTTAGTTTTTTAGTACCATTTAGTGTCATTTTGTATTTCATTCTGTACATCGGTATTATAGTCCGGTTTAAAAGATGTCATAAAATAGGGTCCCGTGTGCAATTTGTGGTGAAAGTTGGCAACTTGTCTAAATATCTTTAGTGGGTCAAAATAAACCAGAAAAACGTTGTTGCCCAATCTTTTATGGGCCTTTTCAAAATGGCGGCCAAAATATTCAAATAGCTTATATCTTTGTAATGGCTGGTGTTACAGGTTTTATTTTAGTATCAAATAATTCACAACATATATATTTATATTCACTCTAATACAACTTTTTGTCAAAAAATGGCTGCAAATACCATTTCTGGCATTTTAACCTTTGACCTTGTCTTCTTATATCTCTGTAACCAATAATCTTAGAGAGAAAAAGTTTAATAGAAATTGCTCAGAACGACTATATTTATATTTGATCTAATGAACTTTATTGTCGAAAAGTGTACGGAAATATTTTTATTGACCTTTGACCTTCACCTTCTTCTATCTCGATAACTACTGGTCATAGAGACATGTTTTTGGTCTTAAATTGTTCAGAGCATATATGTTTATATTCACTCTAATGAAACATTTTATCAATATGTGGCCAGAAATGGCTTCATTGACCTTTGACCTCGGTTTTCTTTATCTCAATATATACTGGTCACAGAAAAATAATATTTGACTTAAAATGGTCAGAATATATATTTTTATATTCATTATAACAAACATTTTGTATCAAAAAGTGCATGAAACCGAACTAATTTGTTTGTTTGTTTGTTTGGTAGTAAGGATGTGATTTCTGAACACATAATTCCGTAATTCTATTTCTGAACACGTAATTCCATAATTATATTTCTGAACAAATTAAAGGCCAAAATGAGTACAAAATTTCATTTTCCAATTAAAAATTTACTTCACAGGAGTAATGCTTTGAAATAAATTGTTTAATTGGAAAAAGATATTGCTGCAAGTTATTCTATAGACTTGGTCTTCCGACAAATGATGACACTGCCTGGAATTTTGTTTCAATGAAACATAAAAGTATATTATGGTAGGCCTACCATTAGATACGGGAATTTTAATAATAAAAATAAATTTGGATTTGGAAAATTAGGGCTCATAATGCATAAAGCATCTATGCGCTTCACAAAAATATAACACGTTTTCAATAAAATAAAACAGAAACTATACTACCAATTCTTGCCAAACCCACATAACTATATTCGGTTTACCAGCAATTTCATGTACATAGACTCTGGCCACTAGTACATAACTTACAGGTGTTTTCAGTTATGTGACCATCTAACTACAGTAGATGACAAAGTAAATCATGGAAGAATGAAATTACACATTTTAACGTTTGATGTAAGGTTCGCGGGTTTTCCATGTAATTCACTATAAAGAATGGAAGTGTTTGTCGGAGAGGTGAGTTTTGAAAGCTGATTAAATATGGGGATTGAAAGAGTCTAATGATTGATGAAAAGTATGTTTGCAATGCAATTTTGTAGATGGACAATACTGGTATGAACATGAGTATGAAAAAATACCGGTCTACCAAACCAACTATCGGACAAAATGTTTGTTAAAATGAATATAAAAATATATTCTGACCATTTTAAGTCAAATGTTATTTTTCTGTGACCAGTATAATTGAGATAAAGAAAACTGAGGTCAAAGGTCAATGAAGCCATTTCTGGCCACATATTGATAAAATGTTTCATTAGAGTGAATATAAACATATATGCTCTGAACAAATTAAGACCAAATACATGTCTCTATAACCAGTAGTTATCGAGATAGAAGAAGGTCAGGGTCAAAGGTCAATGAAGCCATTTCTGGCCACATATTGATAAAATGTTTCATTAGAGTGAATATAAACATATATGCTCTGAACAGGGTGTCACGAAACCTAAGACCACGAAAGCTAAGACCCCCTAAGACCTAAGATCACGAAAGCTAAGACCCAGACCTAAGATTACAAATATTTATCTTTCGCACCTGCCTTGTATTTTAACTCCAAACATTTATTCTGAATACCACACCTTAGAATTGGCACTTTCATGAAAAAGAATCACATAAAAAGTAACAAATACATTTTTAAATTGATGATTTTACAGACGTTTTTCTCGCACACAAAATGACTAGCCTACAGTACAGTAGGCCTACCCCATGTTCAATGTTTTTGTTTCTATGGAACGTCAAAAGAGCAAAAAGTATATAGAGGGCTGAAAACTCCATCTACAGTGTGGATGGAACAATGTAAAATTAAAATTGTAATGATAATAGTATAATCATGCAAGTACGAAGAAATAAATACTGGCAAATAAATTTTAATTTAAAAATCATGATAAGTTTTTTTGTTTCGTTTTCTTTCTGTTTTTATACTTGTACTATTATTGTTGCTCTTTTGGCGCTCCATAGAAACAAAAACATTGAGCATGGGGAGCTCGAGGAGTTACATTACAGTATACAAAGAAACACATCTGTAAAATCATCAATTTAAAGGATTTATTTATTTGTTATTATGTGTTTCTCCTTCTGAAAGTACTTATAAGTCCTAATTTTAAAGTGTGGTGTTCAGGATAAAGTTAGTCAACAAATTTGGAGTCAAAATACAAGAAGGCATGTGCGTAAGAAAAACATCCTCTGAACCAACACAATGGAGTAAATATATACCAACAAACAACCCATCAAGTTTGTTTGTTGTAAAGAAAAAATATACATTTACTCAACGGGCGAAAATAATGTGAGTTTATCTATGTTTTGCGGTAGTATTAAATTATATTTATGGTAATAAATGAAACCTACGGTGTTTAAAATTATGTATGGATATTAAAACAAGTATTGTTTTTAAGCTGTAGTATATCTTAGTATTTGTAATCTTAGGTGTTGGGTCTTAGCTTTCGTGATCTTAGGTCTTAGGGGGTCTTAGCTTTCGTGGTCTTAGGTTTCGTGACACCCGCTCTGAACAATTTAAGACCAAATACATGTCTCTATAACCAGTAGTTATAAAAGAATGTTGTGTACAGAATCTGTTGAATGTAAAGAATATCAGGTGCCTGCAAGCTATCTAGCATTCATGTCTCTCTGGAAGACATGAAATCCTAGCCACTATATATTTAACTTGCTATATTACATACATACCTTCATTAATAAATTGTACAGTAAAATTACATTCACCAGTATTATCATCACTATCAGTTGCATTACATGTTACAGTAGTAGGACCAGCAGGAAATGAAGAACCAGAAGATGGAGTACAAGTAGCAACCATGCTAACATCAGTGTCATCAATTACCGTAGGTGGATTCCAGGTTACAGTTGAGGGTGTACCAACAATGCCAATGTCACTAGGACAAGTCACAATTGGTATTAAAGAAACTAGAAAGACAAATAATATTGTCTGCATAGCACAAATCAGTGCACATCACACATCGGACAGGGCAATCCATAACATTACTTGTGTATGCCATAGAGTGGTGTATGATTACAGTCCTACCTAACCAGTATTTACAGTGTAAACAGGTCAAACATTAAACATTTTAAACTTATTTGGGACAAAACATTGTATATATTATTATTGCGCACCAGGGAAACCCAATTTGTGGGTCCAAGACAATTTATTTTATAGCCAAAATAGTTCTAAGAAAAAGATGGGTCTTATGCACTCAAATAAACTCAGAAATTTTAGTAAGTAAACTTTAATTATCTTTTTTTTTTTTTTGGCATACTGGTAATAAAACAATTGTTTGGCATCAAACTTATTTACTACATACTGCATTATAAATACATAATCAATTTACTTCCATAAACATCGACCTCACAAACAGTGATCTCATTACTCCTCCTATGAATAAGAAATACAAATCGTCCATTTCTATCTGGATCACACCTTACAAGGTGGTAAGTATCACTATCATCAATGTATCCACATCTGTTGCTGGCATCTAAAGGTGAATCTGCACTTTCAACAACATACACTTCTATCCCAAAATTAGGTACTACATGTAAAATAAAAGATGAAAAATCAACCAGTAACGCAAATTTCACATGATGTACATTTTTCAGTTGTATGGTACATTTATTTTCTCTTGGCCTGCCCATCAGAATATTAGACTGAATGCATTGGTAAGCCTATCGAATGCAATTGATGTTGAAACCAATTTATCAATGGAACAATAGACCAACAAGTAATGGTTAATCCGTAATTGATCTTCCTACAAAATATAAAGTTACATTATTTGATTTTGTAAATGTTTTTGTATTTGTGGGGTAAGTTGTATTCATGTTCAAAAATATATCAAACCATTTGGATTCATGTCACATGTCACAAACAACATTTAATGAAAAAAATAAATACTATATGGTCCTATTGAGATAACTTTTTTCGTCTTTAAACGGTTGAAAATGTGAAAAATAAGTCGATTCTAATAATTTTAGTGGCCCGCTATGAATCCCAACATGCATTGCGCATAGATTGATATTTTTTTTTTCTTCTGTAATTCATCCACTTTTCGATTGATCGCGAGGGCAAAACAAATGGAAGACTTCTAAATTTTCAACAAAAATACCGGGGTTTTTTTTTTCGCTTGCTCCCACTCTAGGAAGTGTAGGTGTAGACAATGGTTCTCGGAATGATAATGACTCAGGTAAAAAGGTTTCAGAAGGACGTTCTGGCCTCAATGTTTTCGGTCGGTAACCATTATTGAAATGCTTGATATTTGTAAAACTGAACCTACTCTGTCCAGTATTTACTGTAGTGAACTTGCACTGGTATTTAAATTCTTAATTATTCTTCAGCTGACAGAACTTTGGTATAGGCTCAAGCGTATTCAAAAACTTCAAAACTAAATACAAGCATGATGAATGAATAATTGTTTACTTTCGACACGAGAAAGGGTCTTTGGTACTATTCAATTCAATTTTTTTCAATTAAAAAAGTATGGCCTTGGGACGTATAGGCCCGGGACTATTCGGCCAGGGACGATTCGGCCCTGAGACGATTCGGCCCACCCAAATTTATTAAATTTGACAAGAATTTTAATTAATTAATTTAATTAACTAATTTGTATCAACGTTTGATTACAATAATTCAAGGTCTATTAAAAAAATTATTAAAAAATCTCAATTAAAATGAGATAGTTGGACATTTAAAATACTGAAGACATTTTCCAATTACTATATGATGATATACTACTAATCTATAACTTGATGATAGAAAATAATGATGACCAGGTTTTATCGATGAACACGTTCATTTACAATTGTAGGCTATAATAACACTAAATAAAAATGGGAGACCTCTGAAAACTAATTAGTATAGTGTTTGGTATGATAAACCGTCGAAATAATTATTGCAACTAAAATAAGGAATTTATTTTAATACTGTATATTTCATTTTCTAGGTTGTTTCTCTAGGTTGGCCGAGAATTTGTTTTTCGTCCTCGACCTAGCCTAGCAAACAACAACACCAAATTCCGCGGAAAAAAATTGACTAAACTTACACAAAACGATACCGTTTGTAAACATGACGGTATCAGAAGAATTATTTACATTTAAATACATAATTGTTTAGTTCAAACACCTTTGAAAAACCAAAAAAAAAAATGTACAACATTAAAATTAACAATTATTGGTTTTGTCTAAATGTGGGACGATTTTTGGGCCGAAACGTCCCACTAAAAGTGGCCCGAATAATCTCGGGCCGAATCGTCTCAGGGCCGAATTGACAAAAGACAAGAAGTAACAAAAACAATAATGACAAGTAATAATTGAAAAAATGGACGAAGGCCAGGATCCAAAAAAGATGAGAATCTTGTGGCGGGATTGCCTTTACAAATTAATTAAAAATAAATATATTGAAAAAAACAAATTAATTAAAATAATGAAATAAAATAAAAATAAATATTATACCACTGCCAGTAACTAGACAAGTTACTAATTAAATTACTTAAATCAAATATCAATTGGGACATTTGTTCCATTTAATATCACTTTTAATATTCTTTTGATTTAAGTAAGTCAATTAGTAAGTTGTCCAGTACTAAAGACCCTTTCCCGCATCTTTTACAAATATTTTGTGCTGGATGTAATTCCGTGTATACTGGCAAAACTTTTTGACATTTATCGAGTACATGGATATAGTCCTATCACATTTTCAACATTTAAAAACTGCAGGATGGAATTTTAAAGGACAACTTGACCGAGGACCATATTTTAAAAACGTATTAGGGATGTACATATGATTTCAGAACAATTGCAAGATTAAGGATATCGCCGCACGCGCTCGCTCACAATGTCCGGTTAGCCATATTGATGCATGATCGGATATCTACAACTCATCTACTTCCAGAATATGTAATAAAAATAAACTTCAACATTGTAGTTTAGAAACTTTAAAAAAAAAAGGCATAATTTTTGTAATTTTCCCATTGTATCGTTGGAATCCTTATCTTTTGCATAATGTTTTCACACAATAACTATGCGCGTAATAAAAGAGAAAACACCAGCAGTCTACTTAGCGAAGAGCTTTTTTTTTTATCTTCTTCATCATAACTTTTACTTTTTATGAATAATGTGACAGATTTGGAGGTGCCAGGCAAAAGAACTGAGCCCCACAAGAGGAAACTTTGAGAAAATCCTCTAGTAGTCCGGAAATTGCACTAAAAAATTCTAATTCTGGGATTTTTTGTAAAAAAAGTAAGGGGACCACATTGGCTTTCATTTAATGTATGATTTAGCGTTCTACGGCAAGTAGTACAAAATAGCTTTTTTTTTTGCGATTTATAACCAAAAATGAATGAAAGTCAGTATTTTTAAAGTTTAAGATGACTTATGATAGGTTTATGACAAAAACTTCCATTACAATAAATACAAAACATTATCATTAGCTTTCATTTAATGTATGAATTAGCATTCGACTACAAGTAGTTTACATTTTTTTTGCGATTTTTACCCAAAAATGAGTCAAATCAGTATTTTACATATACAAGGTCTAATTGTAACGCAAATTAAAAATTTGGCCTAGCTAGGCTATAATAAAGTGCCTAGGCAAATAAAGCGCCTAGGCCTAGTTATTAGGCTAGAAAGGCAGCGATACCATTATGAAACTTTGCCAGGAATTGAAAATGTTCTAGGTTAATGTTGTGTTTTCCAACGAATCGTACTAATTTTACCGACCTGATGTAACCCTCAATGGCATGAGTAGTGTAATATAGTGTTGTGTTGTTGAGGTACTGACTTGTAATGAATACTCTTACTCGCTTAACTGTCGTAACACATATATTGTTTATTCAGTATAATACTTGATGATACAATAATGATACAGCTAACTAACTGACTAAGGATAAGGAACGGAGGATCAGTGATGCTGTCGGTGAGGTGTGAAGTGTGTAGGTCTGCTTCTGAAGAAGTGGCTGTGAGGTGTGTGCTCCGTGAAGTGGCTGTGAGGTGTGTCTGGGCTCTTCTGAAACTTGGGGGTATATTTGCTTCGGTTCATTTGCGTATGTCACTACGTCCTCTGTGAGGGTAACGATTGGTCCTAAGTTGGTCCAGGGGTGTTTAAGTGGGAGTGATTGATCTTATCTGGGGAGGTTACAATGATGAATTGGCCCTGTCGAATCTTTGTTTAAAACTGTCAATATCTAATTGTTTTACGATGGGAACAGTTAGAGAGGTCAAATAAACTGTTTACTTTTGGGATTTAATTATGAGCTAAATTGACTAAATGTACTTTTGAAACATCTGGACAATTTCTCCTCTGGACTTTCTGGGTCAAGTTTGTGAACTTATTTAAATTCTGATACAAAGGTCGATTTCTTAATTATAAAAGTATATCATTATATTACAGTAGCGTTGTAAAGCCCGTAGAGGATAGGCCCTACAGTGCGAAGGATCACATGCCCTAAACGCAACTTTGGTGGGTAGGAACCAACTTAAGTATGAATTGGCTCTAAGAAACAATTGAAAACCATTAGGCCTACTAATTATGTTGAGTTAGATAATTATTTATTGACGATTAAAGCGAAATTTACGATTTGCCCCGAATAGAAGTGTTTTTTCACAAATTGTTTTACATTATATAAACACATATACAAATAAACTTTATTACTGACAGTTGTTTCTCAACGTTTGTATTAATTAATACAGTAGTTACAAAAAAACATAAACGTTGTAGTGATGTATCGTTACATGTACTGTACTATTTCAATCGACTATGACACGGTGACAGTTTCAACAAAGTATTAACTCGCAAATGTTTTACTGTGTTTAGTGGTACATTATTAAAACATGAAAATATGCAATTAATATTTCGTTACTGAATGGACAAAGAATATATTTAAAAATTGCACCCATTCTCTTCCCTTTCCCGCAACTCTATAATGTTACATACGAAACAAAAATTAAACTAGATTTGAACTTGTCACTACGGACGAGTTAGGTTATCCGCAGCACAAACGCCACATACACGTCATACGTTAGAGTAAGGGGCACAGAAAACGATTATGCCATTGAAAAAATGTTAGTGCATTCTCAATTTTATGTCACGTCTAAGTATATACAGTATACACTATATACTGTATACTGTACGTCATACAGTGCAGAATAGGTGAAAATAAGTGATTAAAGTTATTCACATACGATGACGTCACTATGTCCGGTTAGCCATATTGATGCATGATTTGATATCTACAACTCATTCCAGAATACGTAATAAAAATAAAACTTACTATGACTGTTTAAAAAAAGGCATAATTTTGACGATTTTTTTAACTTTTTCATAAACAACGTATGATGTGATTTTAAGGTGAAATTGTTGAAAGGTTGTAAAATTACTAGAAAAGGCTGGAAAAACATAATCACGCAAAAAGAGATGTTTTTAGCGCCACATGTGCAATGCGCGTGGACATTTTTGACATGCTCAAAATGACATGAAACGAGTCGAAAGTTGATAAGAAATTAATTTTTCGCAATTTCAAATTTTAAACACGCGCACACATCTACAGCTACAGGTCAATCTTATGACAAAGTTATACAATCTTATGTTGGCCAGAATTAGAGATACGCTGCGAACAAAACTTGTGGAAAGAAAGAAGAATAAAGAAAAAAAACTGAGATCCTGACAATAACAAGGGGTTATCCGCCAAGTGCGGATAACCAAAAAACGCAGCATTAATTAAAATTTGTTTAAATTTGACTTAAACGATTGGTCTCATTTTGTGAAAAGTTTCTCTTTTAGAAGTAATTCCCAGTGTGCTAATTTAGTTGAGTACCTAAATCACCGTGTCTATTTATTCGTTCCAGTAAAACGACATGTATTATTGTCCTGTGGTACGTATTTCAAATCGCCAGTTATTTAACGCTGAAATTACAATGTATTTGAGAACCATCCGGTGGGCATGAGTTATTAAAAATCATACAAACGATCTAAAGCTAATTTAAATGATTTTTCGCCTAAATTAGTATATCTTTCCAAAATTCCATCACAAAACGAGAGTTCAATGTGTCAATGTTTCTTATTGTTAACAAAATATGCGGCGTTGTTGTATTTTACATTCAGAATCACAGTAATGTTCATAATTTTCGTCTGTAAACATTTTTTTGCGTATGCTAAAAAAAGTACTATTATACGCCATGTGAACCACAATCTTCCAATCAAATTTCAGGAATTTATTTAGGTGTTATATAATAAAAAATAATAATAAACAATAATAAAAAACAATAACAATAATTCACTTTACCTTCATATCCATATGGTGTATCTACTAAAATGAAGTCAATGCTGTAAACATTGCCTAAATCAACATACCAATAAGGGTTCTGGTTTTCTGAAACTTATAGTAAAAGAATATAAATTAACTGAAATGTTATATTTTTAAATAATAATAATTGTTTAAATACTTTACAGGATGAAGATGATGATGATTAATGATGCATGTAAGCTTTGATGTATTGCTAACTGACACAGACCAGGTCACAATATTATTTTATATTTGAGTGGCCATATGATGACGTCACAACATCCGAGAGGTAAATATTCTGTATGAATTCATATCTACAACATATGCTTATTATATTAAGTTAAAAATTGGAGGTCACTGTTAATTATTAAAAATAGGTAAATTTTGGCACAAATTTGCATTAAATTACCTATTCTTACGATTAATAAAGTTCAATGTGCACATGCATCGTTATTGTGCCATTAAAGTTCATCAAAATAAATTTAATCTACTACAGAAGGTATGAAAACAAAAATCAATTGCAAAAACCATTTGTCTAAACCTTGTATGAGATGTGCATACAAGTGTATGCACAAAACGCAAAAAATGTATATATAACATTTTGAAATGCTCAAAAAATGTTGGCTGCACATCTACAATTCAAAGTTATACAAAGTTATGTTCACAATTATTAGAGATAGGCTGTCTACAAAAATCATAGAAAGAAAGAAGAATAACAAAGAAGAAGATGAAAAAAAAAAGATGATGATCTCATACAATCACAAGGAGATTTACCTAATAAATATGCATCATAATACCAGAGTGTTTTTACATACTGTACTTACATCATACTAGTACTTACCAACTGTACGGGAACATGAACCAAAGTTGAAATTATTTCGCGAGTTAAGATCAACAGCTAAACTGGCATCATATGAAATACCACCAGAAGAATAAGTTGTACTCTGGTAAGCAGGCTTGCCACGACTAATATAAGATGCTGCAGAAACTACAAAAAAAGAACAGTATATCAAACTGAAGCTATATATTATACATTCATTGATTTTGATGTACTGTATGGTTTCTTCATTCTTTTTTCCAATTTAAATTTCATCCTGTCTTTTTTCAATCCTCACCCTTTCCTAGATTTCGCTCCAATTCAATAGACCTGCTTAAGTATAGGATGACAAGATAAGAAAATTCATAAAGCGCACATATCCCACAAAGTGCTAATACAGTCTTTGAATCCAATCAAATGATTATTATGATGATGATCATTAAAAAGAAAAAGAAAATCATTATATCGTCATATTGCTCTTATTAAATCATGACGACATTTGATTGGACGTGTGAAAATATTAAAAATAACAAAGACAAATAATCATTCTATAGGTCTAGAACAAAATGTTTTATGTAAAAAAAATGTACGTTCATTACAATTTGTTTTATGTACCCACAAAATGTAAGCAATTTCCGCGGAACAGCGCGCAATCACAGAAAAACAGCTATTTTAGGAAGGTTTTTTCAATGTAAACTCTGTTGTTATTACACTGATTTTTATGGCTGTTTCGGCATTATTATCACTAATTAATTACCTCCAGTGTCATTGTCATTGTCCAATATTTTTATTTCTTAATTTAAGAAACACCGTTTGCATTGATTTTTAAAGTAAGATGATCTCAAAATCATCGTATGTTAAAGTATAGTCATATTCGTAAAATTTTTTTTTATCCTGATACAAAAACTTTTGACATAGTTCTCCAATTTTTATGACTGTTTCACGATGCTAAAACAGACCAATCAAATAATATTAATTAATTTGATTACTTGATATTGCTCATTAGCACACCCATTTTTTTAAAGTTCAGTGACCTGTTAAGAGCGATTGACTACAAATATCGACGTATCATTAAAAAGTGGCAAAATGCCAAACTTAATACTTTGGTAATTAATCACACTTTAGGAAAATAATATAACAAAACTGAAATATTTTTGAAAAAAAAATTATTTGTTGCCATGTTAACAGGTAAATTGTTTTTGTGAAATCTTTTTGTACCAGTCTTGCTCTAATGTAAAAAAAAAATTTACGTAAATCAATTATTGAATTTAGGAGATACCATTATTTTTCTTATGAGTGTTTTCAGGAATTTCATTCAAGGGAATTTGTGTATGTTTTTCAAAGAGCTATAACTCCAATGGTAACTCTTCAAAAGCAACCATGGTTGATAAAATGGTTGAAATTTGCATTTACTCATGTTATTTGTAATATAGAAATAGGTGGGTATAGCTTTTTCAGTCCAAAATGTTTTTTTATTGTTGTTAAAACATACTAAAATATAGGCCTGTATAGATATTAGTATCTAAAAGCTACCCTGGGTTGTTTATTAGTACTTACTTTATTTTCCATAAATTAAAAATTGCTGCCATTTGAAAATTTTTTCCCTAATTTTTTCTTTAATAACAAGTTTTTGTAAAGAATGTTTTAAACACATACAAACATTATTCTTAAGATTCAGAATAACTAATTTAATTTTGCCTTTGGAGTCTAGGTCAAAGGTCAATTTATTACACTATATACAATTATTGTATATCTTAAAGACCCCTTCCCTGCAATTTTGGACGTTTTTTGGAAAATAATACATATATATCACTTTAAAAACATTAAACCATGTCATTCCTTGTCTTAAATGTACGTTTTATGGTAAATTATGATAAAAAGTGAGAAACAATGCACTACCTAAGTAGCTTGCGCCGATCGACCTCTCGTGGACGGTCTCAGGCCTAGCCTAGCTAGGCTTAGTTTTGTAGGCCTAGCTGGTAAACATCGGTAAGGTACGAACATTGTACGCTAGCTATATACCTAGCCTGACGTTGTATAGTTGCTGCATTAATTATCTTTCTATTTTTGCCAGACTCCGTTGACACAAATTGGGGAAAACCCGGTATTTTCGCTGAAAAGTTAGGAGTCTTCCATTTGTTTTGGCTTCACGATCGATCGAAAAGTGGGCGAATTACAGGTGAAAAACAACAATATCAATCCGCGCGCAATGCATTTTGGGATTTATAGCGGGCCGCTATAATTATTAAAATCGATTTATTTTTCACATTTTTAACCGTTTAAAGACGAAAAAAGTTATCGCAATAGGACCATATAGTATTATTTTTACATTAAATATAGTTTGTGATCTTAAATTAGATCTAAAAAACGTAGGGAATGGGGCTTTAAACTTGAGTATTTTGAATAAGAATTTATTAGGTAGAAATATAAATGTGGCCTTAAAGCTTTAAAATAACAGTTAATCTGTGCTTTCTTTTGGAGATACAAATTGTTTAAGGTCAAAGGCTTAAATGACCCCCACACTTTTTTTTAATTATTGAATAAGCCATTTTAATGTTAAAATAGTTATTTACTTTGACAACAAAAATTGATGGAACGAAAAATTATTTTTTAACCTAATAAAATCATAATTTAAAAAAGAGTTTAAACTCAAGCCCATTGTCGGTTTGTATTTCATTTACTGTTTTTTATTTTTTATAAGCTAAATCATTATTTTTTAAATAACCTGATTAAAACTACAAAATGACTTTGCAATGTTTGATTTTAGTATTCTTTTATTCTATTTTTTACATAAAAAAGAAAGGAACTGTAAGTTATAAACGTAATAATATCCTTTATAGTATCCGATTAGAAAGGATTCAAATTTAGATTTTCACTCCAATGAAGTACATGGTGACGGAGTTGTTCCATCCAACCCAATATATTTATAGAAAAGACAACTTCAAAGAAGGGACACAGACCAATGCTATCAAGCTGTTTGATAGCCTTGCACACTAGACTAATGAAAGTGGTCTATTCTGTTGGCCAGGGAAAAATTAACAGAAATCAGGAGACACCTCAACATCTTGTGAGTAAGTTCTTAACATGGCCACAAGTTGAAGTAGTTACGGGTTACAAGCAACAAAATAGAGTACATGGGATATGAGAGGTCTACACTACCTAAATTTTTTGTTATCTTTATGTATGCCTACCTATATACAGTGAACACAAAAATCGATTTTCGATCGAAAAATTCTCATCCCTAAGGTGGGATTTTTAACGCATTTCTAATTATACCAATCAGTTCCACAGTTTTGGACAATTTTACAATAGACGTTGTGAAGCTCCAAATTTTGGCCAAAATTAGATTTTTTAACCACAAGTAAAAACACCCCCATTGAAAATAGTACGGTCTATTCCCATGTCTGACCAAACATTTTTTGCTTTCAGTTTGTTTATAAGTCTTTCATCATCTTGTACTAAATTTCGTTTTGAAATAATAGGAAAAATTACAAGAAAATGCTATAATTTTTTAAATTGCCGTTTCTATGGCAACAAGATACAAATATCAAAAATATTTTTATCTTTGCATGTTTCAACCAAACCTCTTTCATTGTGCAAATTTTAAAGAAAATCTATTTTTTTGACTTGGCCACCTAAGGTCGAAATTTATAGACAACTGCTCTTAAGTGTTAAAAGATAATAGAAGACATTTTCAAAAGTTTAACATAGTGAAATTGCATTTTTAATTTTAAAATATAATTTGATTTAATGTACGAGTAGCTTCAAAAAACCCCATTTTGTTTGTGGCATTTTGACGGATGTGTTTATTAAACTAACTAGCATGATTTGCTGTTGGTGTGGAATGGAACAAAATAAAAGAACAGTCCCCACACACCGTTGAATTTAGTTAGTACAATTGTTCCATTGCCAACTGAAACTATTATACAATTAATGTTATTAAATTTAAGTACCAGTCATTGCTTATATGATTCTGTAAAACTTACATCTCAGCATGGTTAATTACTGTCACCACGATCTTTGGAGATGATCAAGATAAGAACACAACTAATATTAAACCGGTCAAAAAAAGCAAACAAATTGTAATGTATTTATCCAGATTGTTCAATTGAAAGAATATATATAATAACTATAAAATTGGTATGAAATTACAGTAAATAACCATATAATGTAATTCAGTTTGACTCTAATTTAATAAATTTATATTCATATACCTTGATACTCGCATCTGTCTCCTGTATATCCATTTCTGCATGAACAGCTAATAGTACTTTCATCAGAACCAAGACGACACCGTCCATTTAGACAAGGATTGGGTGAACATGGATCTAGTTTAGTTTATTTAAATTAACATGAAAAAAAAAAACAATGAAGACAGAATATGAAAAATTAATGCAAATAATTAAAGTTATATTACTTTAAAAACATTAAACCTACTTGTCTTACGTTTTGTGGTTATGTTAAATAGAGAAAAATAATTCAGTACTTTAATGTTGAATTTCCTCTTGTGGACGGTCATAGTCATAGCCTACGTGGCCTTAAGTTTGTAGGGCTAGTTGGTAAACAGCGGTATTATACGAACATAATACTTTAAGCTATAGGCCTAGCCTGGCGTTGTCTAGTAGCTGCATTAATTGTCTTTCTTCATGATCGATCGAAAATGGGTAGATCACAAAAGCTAAACGAAAATACCAATCTGTCCAATGCATGCTGGTATTTTTAGCGGGCCGCTTAAATGATTAGAATTAAACCCTTTTACAGTTTAAAGATGAAAACATTATCGCAACAGGCCCATATAGTATTTATTTTTACATAAAATGCAGTTTGTGACCTTAAATTCAATCGAAAAACAGAAAATACATTCAATACAAAACTAGTACATAGTAAATACAACTAGTACATCTTACGAAATAACAATTCCATAACTTTAAAAAACCAAAATATCTGCCAATCTGTCAATTATTTTTGTTTTTGTAAATAAAAGAGATTATTACAGTATATGTGATTGTCAAGTTTGTACTTAAAAAGTGTACAGTAGTCACTATTCAGTTCAACAAGTATCAAAAGTTACTATTACTATTAGTATTAGTAAAGTCAATATAGTGAAGATTACACGATGGTTGATTTCCTTATCACTAGGCAAATCTCATTTACTTAATTGCTTAAGTATGAATGCTTCACCAAAATATGATGCCAGTTATGGAATTTCCAAATTCATGAAACACCAACAAAGACAAAATATGTATTGTTCATTTCAGCTGCCAGAATTGTAATTATTGTTGAATATGTATGACACGCCATGTGTGTTAAAATGTTAATATTTTACTAAACTGAATCAGCAGCCTTCAATTCCAGAAACAGCAGCGATATTTATGGTGTGCACATTGCCATCACTACAGTGAATATTAATGATATTTTCAGCAAACTTTGCATTCTCCGTTTATAATGTAAGAATATGTTTATTAAACCTAATACATTTTTGTTCTCAATTTATTTTACAGGTGCCAAGAAGTATGTGTGCTTTTTGAAATTTGAATTTTGTTTTATTTTGCAAATTGTATTATTTAAATGACGGAAATTGGTTTAGATGTTTTATAAATTATTTACCAGTATTAATACTTTTTTTATTTTATTCCAGCGTTACGGACGTACAGTTTGAAGACTTTTGTGAACTGTATTTTGAAGAGTAATATATAAAATATGATGAAATCTTCACAGAATGTTTGTCTTATCCTATTAAGTAAATCCTTAAAATTTCATTCAGGAAGAACAAACCCTTGTTGAGAAAATTGCTAAAACCCGTGCGTCATGATAAGAAATTTATTTTTTCTAATCAGTTAGTTTTAACTGTACATTCTATCAAATATTTTTATGCCAAACTAAAGATGTCTTTATTTTCATCTTAAAAACATATAACATTTTAAAATTCTGATAGTGTTTGACTATGTAAATGCATTTTCAAGGCAGGATTTGTATTCAACTACTGTTATGGACGTACAGAATTTCTGTTATTGACGTACTGTACACTATCAACCACAATTCATTTGTACAGTATACGGACAACGATGCTTGAGATGTGTGCAAGTTTGACATACAAACTTTATTTAAATGGTTAAAAACATGAGTACTGTTGTGGTTTAAAGATTTTCATTTTATTATACTTCCAATATTCAATAAACAGTTACATTTCAATTTTGCTATTAAACACTAGCTTTACACACATTATTTATAACAAAAACAACAAAATTCATAAAAGTTCAACTAATATTAATACTCTTTAAAATGTCACCATTTATGATTTTTCAATTTATATTTTTGTTGTATTGGGTGACCTTTCGTTATAATTGCCCCAATAACAACTTAGGACATTCTTTCTGTGCCGCACCTATCAATCTAATATTTTTTCTGTTTTATACCATACAATTCATACGTACGTACCCTCACTGTCAGACAGATACCGGTACCTTTTATTACATTTGTGGATAAAAAATGAAACAAATACAATAGAAAAAAGGGAAATATTGTGTTGAGTCTCGTTTGGGGTATGTATAATAATAATTTTCAGGAATAAGAAATATAGAATATAGTTGAAAAATCAAAACATTAAAACTAGTGTCTCTTATAAATACTTTAATTGGCTACTTGTTGTGAATGATTATGGTAAGACACTAGCCTATACATTCCAACTGTTAGACGCTTTCGCCGGCAGGATTGCCCTCTTTTCGGCACATTAAAAACAATCTCATTTGCCGACTGATATGTAGGTCTATACTACGCAGTTTTACTTATGTATAGCTTGTATAAATGGGTCAAAGGTTATAAATTATCGCATTTATCCGATAATTATCTGATTTGAAAGAGATAATTATCAGTTAATTTTTCTTGAGTGGAATCAGTTAAACCCCGTTTCCACAGGCTGTTTATCGGTTATTTTTTATAGGTTAATTTTTGGCTGCGGAAATACAGCCTGCGTCAACGATAATTGTTAATTATTGTGTTAATTATTAATAATCAAATTACCGTTTTTAGACATTTCTCTCATTTCAATCTGTTTTAATTGCACAAATAATTCGAAACTTAGAAGAATCTGCCAAAATAGTTTCACTCCACAGACAGAAAAAAAAAAACCCTCCGCATGATTGATTGAAACCCTCAACAAACAAACAATGCATTGTACATCATCGCATGTTTATTGAAATTTAATATGAAGTGCTAAAAGAATACCACATTGTAACAAAAAAGATACGCCTACTTGTTTAGGGCATAACTGTTTAGCGTCAGATTATTAGCCCTCTTTTGTTTTGTAAATAAATATTTTATGAGCTGTTAAATTCATGAAACTCCAAAAAGGACAAAATATGGCATGATCAGTTCATTTGCCCAGTATGGCATGCTAAATTGAAATAGCCAAAAAGAAATAACTGTACAGTATTATAGTATTAGTAAAAACTAGAAAGCCACTCCGAGTGCGCATACCTTCGTCTGCTGTAAAATTCTTCTACATAGATTTCTCTGCAAAAATATACTGTATACCTGTATACTGGTATATTTGTGTGTGTCTTAATGCTGTGTGTGATTTTACTTGTTACTTTAAAATTCTGTCCTACTGTATTTTTTAACACTAGCATGTCTGAAAATAATACTAAAAAGTGGTCCAGAATTGGGACTGTGGTCCGAATTGCCTTTAAAATTGAATGGATCGAGTGGTCTTGATCACATATCTATATGTATTTTCATTTTGGTAAAGATCTTATAATTACTTTTTTAGTAATCCTGCTAAAACAGAAAGACAAACACATGCAATCGACTACATTATACCTCCATGGCAGAGGTAAAAAATAACATTACTAAGTCTATGGAACGCCACAGAGGCCACATAGGCCACATAGAAGAACTATGACATGATGTATTCTGTTCGCGAGATGACATTCGACACGAGTTACTTGGGTACAGTTAGTGCATTGCTTTTCTCATTTATCGTAATTAACCATAAAACATGCTTTTAAAAGAAGGAATGACCTGGTTTAATGTTTTTAAAGTAATATATAGGGCCTGCATTATGTTTACAAAATATCAACAACTGTAAGGAAAGTGTCTTCAAATTTACCCATTGGCGAATGCACAATAGTTTGACGGCACGGTTTGACAGACGTCGTAAAACAAAGTTTGTTGAACAACTTCACATAAATAAAGGTCTATGTATGTTCAAGTTATAGAGTTCGGCGGTGTGACGTCACAACAATATGCATGTTGCTAGCCAACCAAAAAATGTGTTCAACGAAGTGATGTAAAGCCAAAGTCTGGATGTCAATCTACAATGTTATTGTTCAAAAAGTGATTCTCCATGGAGAGGAAACCAACAAGATGACGGCTGCAATCGATCAATCAGATAAGCCCTACGCAGTACGCACTGCTATACGCCTGTGTTGAGCATATCTGTGTGAGAACGATAGGCAACGCAGCGTATTAAGCGTATAAAGATAAGTAGGGTACAGTACATTACTACGGAAATATTTAAATGTAATAATTATGGACAAATCAACAACCCATGTGACGGGGTTTTCTACAACAAAGTGTGTAGTGGCCTTTAAAACTTTTCAGTCTGGAGTACGCCCTCTAGCCTCCGACTTCTCACTGCCTTTGGAGCAGTGAGGTAAATCCGAAGGATAGAGGGCGTACTCTAGACTGAAAAGTGATTCCAACAGGAGGGGGAACCAACAAGATGGCGGCAGTAAATGTGTTCAAAAACATTATTTAATATAAAAAATAATAATCTATAATACATTAAGACCACATAAATTACAACACATAATCTTGTCAAAGCAAAGTTTTTATAAAATTAAATATAATTATTGTTAATAGCAATAGAATGAATAATTTCTTGGTAATCTAGCATTTTTTGTATACGAGGATCATATAGAATGCGTTCGCGTTTATACGCTTAACACGCTGCGTTGCGTATTGTTATCACGCAGATAGGCTCAACACAGGCGTAGTAGTGCATACTGCGTAGGGAATATCTGATTGGTCGATTGCAGCAGCCATCTTGTTGGTTCCCTCTCCATGGAGAATCACTTTTTGAACTGCTATAACATTGTTCTTTGTGATCTAGCCTTCGGAGAGAGATGTAATAAGAACACTAGAGGGCATACTCCAGACTAAAAAGTGATTCCAACAGGAGGGGAACCAACAAGATGGCGACCGTAAATGTGTTCAAAAACATTATTTAATATAAAAAATAATAATCCACAATAGACCACATAAATTACAACACATATTCTTGTCAAAGCACAGTAAAGTTTTTATAAAATCAAATATAACTAGAATTTAATTCGTCACTTTGACGAATTATAGATGATCATTTTACTGAAATAATTTTTTTTTTACTTGCACGTACGTTAACATACGATCGGAAAATGTTGATGTATGCCATCCTATTATACGCTTATAGTGCTGAGTTGTGCCTTATTATTATTATATGCCATATATAATATGTACAGTATTATATAATGTATATCTATATACGGGACACACATGTTCTAATTTTTTGGTATGATGGAATTAGGGAGTTTTCGCCATCTTATGAATACGATAACGAAAACGGACACGTCACGCACACGTATTCGTTTTTCGTAAGCCAGTAAAAATCTGTTTCGCATGGCAACAAAATATTGAGGGCGCCGTCCAAAATATGACTGCGGTAAATTTGAGCAAAGCGCAGGTTTATGTTGCTTGGCTGCCTAGGCCTAGCGTAACAACTAACATCAAAGCGAGAAAGGACTTTAAAAACTGCTATGTATCAAAATTGACCTGACATTTTAGTAAATTACTTTAGTAAATTACTTTCAATAAATCTATAATTATATAATCATGAATCATTCCTTATTCAAATGCAAAATAGAAGATCAAAAACTATAGTGATTGTAGTTACGAATATGACTGGTGATATTCGTCAACACGAATACGCTTTACGAATATGAAATGGGGATCAGCTTAAAAGTTTTATAAATGTGTGATGTATCTGTTTTCATTATCGTATTCGTAAGGTTGCGAAACCTCCCTAATTAATTTGCGCATTTTGTCATTTTGAACCTGCTCGTATAGCGTTATTTTATATCGGAACTGACTCAAATTTGGTGAATGTACTAAGGATGGTGAGTAGAATGCGATTTGTAAAAAAAAATTCGTATTTTTTTACGCTATTTAAGTAACGTGCGCACAAAAAATTTTGTTTGCGCAGTAATTTTTTGAAACACACAAATGGCCTAATTCATGCTCTAAATTGATCAAAACTTAATTTTCAGGTTTTTAAATTTTTAAAGCGTTATTTTTACCTTGACCTGAAGTTTACGTGATAATGAATTATGGAGATATGATTGATAATGTGATTTCACAAAATGGCGTATAAACATGGAGTATGGTATAAATGACATCATGAATGAGTGATCACGCTGAAAAGCTTATTAGAATTAAGTTATATTATTTGAAAGATATTGTGAAATTTTGGTAATCATTGACATTAAACTTTTTGAGATAATTGTTACACAAAATAGTGCCCAGAAACAATAACAATAAAGATTTGATACAATAACAATAGGTGATCATTTTATTCTAAATGATCACCTAATTATTGTTAACCGCAATAAAATAAATAATTTCTTGGTAATCTAGCATTTTGTGTATACGAGGATCATATAGAATGCGTTCTCATGCATAGGCTCAACACAGGCGTAGTAGTGCGTACTGTGTAGGGAATATCTGATTGGTCAATTGTAGCCACAATCTTGTTGGTTCCCTCTCAATGGATAATCACTTTTGAACTGCGATGACATTAAAAGATTGCATCCAGGCTTCGGTTATTACAAATCACTGGGTTGAACACATTTTTTGGTTGGCTAGCAACCACGCAGCGCCACCTACCGCCATGACTTCAGCACCGTATATTAGAGAGAAACACCATCCTGACAACCCAACCAACCACAAATACCAAAACAAAATAAACATGTATTGTAACACGAGAAATCGTATACAGTATTACACGTTGAAACACTAGGCCTACTCAATAGCCAGGGTTATTTGCTTAGCCAAACGAATTGAGAATTAGGGGTCTTGACTCACCTGTCGTTTGAGATGAGCATAATCTGAAACATTGTAGAAGTAACAGAATCAACGTTATCACCACACACTTTTGATCAAACATCGTATTTTTTCATTCCTGTCGAACTTTTCCTTAACACCTTTTTACTTTGATTTTTCCCAAAGTTGTTTCCTTGTATAATAGCGCCCTCAAGAATTAGAGAAAATATTATCAATGGTGCCTGGTGGGCACCCAACCGTGTACCTGGCTAATGCAACGTATTATAATTTCAATAGAGTTTCCAAGATTTAACCCGACGCCAAGTAGATGACATCTTCGGGACCCAACAGTAATTTTCCCGGTCATTAATAGGGGTGACCTACCCTAAGGACACTAACCAAAAACCGAAATTGTTCCTTAATAGGTACAGTTTTGTAGTGGAAAAAATCAAAACAAAAAACAAAACGAACAATAATCGATCTGGACTCACGAATGAGAAGAATTAAAAATTTAGCAGCCAGCGTTTCAACAATGGAAAATGTCAAACCAGAGAAAGTATCATAATAATTATAATATAACGATATAAATCTAGTCGTAGTAATTTTCACCAGTAACTTTTTTGGGGAACCTGTGCCTTTGTCCATTTTTCGCCGCTTGTCATTATTTTTGTTGTTACTTTTTGTCTTTGGACGTAAATAAATATTTTCTGAGACGGGAAAGGGATTTACGTTAGAAACAGAATAAAGTCAATGAAAGATGGAAGATAATTAATGTCAGAGAACAGAATGAAGTCAGTGAGAGACTGGAAGAGAATTCACGTCAGAAAACAAAATGAAGTCAATGATAGACTGGAAGAGAATTCACGTCAGAACACAGAATGAAGTCAGCGAGAGATTAGAAGAGAATTCACGTCAGAACACAGAATGCAGTCAGTGAGCGACTGGAATAGAATTCACGGCTGAACACTGAATGAAGTGAGAGACTGGAAGAGAATTCACGTCTGAACACTGAAAGAAGTGAGAGACTGGAAGAGAATTCACGTCTGAACACTGAATGAAGTGAGAGACTGGAAGAGAATTCACGTCTGAACACTAAATGAAGTGAGAAACTGGAAGAGAATTACGTCTGAACACTGAATGAAGTGAGAGCCTGGAAGAGAATTCACGTCTGAACACTAAATGAAGTGAGAGACTGAAAGAGAATTCACGTCAGAACACAGTATAGTCAGTGAGAGACTAGAAGAGAATTCACGTCTGAACACAGAATGAAGTCAGTGAGACTTGAAGAGAATCACGTCTGAACACTGAATGAAGTCAGTGAGAAACTAGAAGAGAATTCACGTCAGAACACAAAATAAAGTTAGTGAGACTAGAAGACAATTCACGTCTGAACACAGAATGAAGTCAGTGAGAGACTAGAAGAGAATTCACGTCTGAACACAGAATGAAGTCAGTGAAAGACTACAAGAGAATTCACTTCAGAACACAGTATAGTCAGTGAGAGACTAGAAGAGAATTCACGTCAGAACACAGTATAGTCAGTGAGAAACTAGAAGAGAATTCACGTCAGAACACAGGATGAAGTCAGTGATAGAATAGAAGAGAATTCACGTCTGACCACAGTATAGTCAGCGAGAGACTAGAAGAGAATTCACGTCAGAACACAGAATGAAGTCAGTGATAGAATAGAAGATAATTCACGTCAGAACACAGTATAATTAGTGAAAGACTAGAAGAGAATTTACGTCAGAACACAGAATGAAGTGAGAGACTGTAAGAGAATTCACGTCTAAACACAGAATGAAGTAAGAGACTGGAAAAGAATTCACGTCAACACAGAATGAAGTCAGTGATAGAATAGAAGAAAATTCACGTCAGAGCACAGTATAGTCAGTGAGAGACTAGAAGAGAATTTACGTCTGAACACAGAATGAAGTCAGTGAGAGACTAGAAGAGAATTCACGTCAGAACACAGAATGAAGTCAGTGAGATACTAGAAGAGAACTTGCGTCAGAACACAGTATAGTTAGTGAGAGACTAGAAGAGAATTCACGTCAGAACACACAATGAAGTGAGAGACTGGAAGAGAATTCACGTCTGAACACAGAATGAAGTGAGAGACTGGAAGAGAATTCACGTATGAACACAGAATGAAGTCAGTGAGAGACTAGAAGAGAATTCACGTCTGAACAGAGAATGAAGTCAGTGAGAGACTAGAAGAGAATTCACGTCTGAACAGAGAATGAAGTCAGTGAGACTAGAAGAGAATTCACTTCAGAACACAGTATAGTTAGTGAGAGACTAGAAGAGAATTCACGTCAGAACACACAATGAAGTGAAAGACTGGATGAGAATTCACGTCTGAACACAGAATGAAGTGAGAGACTGGAAGAGAATTCACGTATGAACACAGAATGAAGTCAGTGAGAGACTAGAAGAGAATTCACGTCTGAACAGAGAATGAAGTCAGTGAGAGACTAAAAGAGAATTCACGTCTGAACAGAGAATGAAGTCAGTGAGACTAGAAGAGAATTCACGTCAGAACACAGAACGAAGTCAGTGATAGAATAGAAGAGAATTCACGTCAGAACACACAATGAAGTGAGAGACTGGAAGAGAATTCACGTCTGAACACAGAATGAAGTGAGAGACTGGAAGAGAATTCACGTCTGAACACTGAATGAAGTCAGAGATTGGAAGATCATTCAGTGATGAATGAAGTCGGTGAGAGACTAGAAGAGAATTCACGTCAGAACACAAATGAAGTCAGTGAGACTAGAAGAGAATTCACGTCTGAACACAGAATGAAGTCAATGAGAGACTGGAGGAGAATTCACGTCAACATAGAATGAAGTCAGTGAGAGACTAGAAGCGAATTCACGTCTGAACACAGAATGAAGTCAGTGAGAGACTAGAAGAGAATTCACTTCAGAACACAGTATAGTCAGTGAGAGACTAGAAGAGAATTCACGTCAGAACACAGTATAGTCAGTGAGAGACTAGAAGAGAATTCACGACAGAACACAGGATGAAGTCAGTGATAGAATAGAAGAGAATTCACGTCTGACCACAGTATAGTTAGGGAGAGACTAGAAGAGAATTCACGTCAGAACACAGAATGAAGTCAATGAGAGACTAGAAGAGAATTCACGTCAGAACACACAATGAAGTGAGAGACTGTAAGAGAATTCACGTCTGAACACAGAATGAAGTGAGAGACTGGAAAAGAATTCACGTCAACATAGAATGAAGTCATTGATAGAATAGAAGAGAATTCACGTCAGAACATAGTATAGTCAGTGAGAGACTATAGAAGAGAATTTACGTCCGAACACAGAATGAAGTCAGTGAGTTACTAGAAGAGAACTCACGTCAGAACACAGAATGAAGTCAGTGATAGAATAGAAGAGAATTCACGTCAGAACACAGTATAGTTAGTGAGAGACTAGAAGAGAATTCACGTCAGAACACACAATGAAGTGAGAGACTGGAAGATAATTCACGTCTGAACACAGGATGAAGTGAGAGACTGGAAGTGAATTCACGTCTGAACACAGTATAGTCAGTGAGCGATTAGAAGAGAATTCACGTCTGAACACAGAATGAAATCAGTGATAGAACAGAAGAGAATTCACGTCTGAACACAGTATAGTCAGTGAGAGACTAGAGAGAGAATTTAGGTCTGAACACAGAATGAAGTCAATGAGAGACTGGAGGAGAATTCACGTCAACACAGAATGAAGTCAGTGAGAGACTAGAAGAGAATTCACGTCAGAACACAGTATAGTTAGTGAGAGCCTGGAAGAGAATTCATGTCAGAACACAGAATGAAATCAGTGAGAGACTAGAAGAGAATTCACGTCCGAACACTAAACTAAGTCAGTGAGACTAGAAGAGCATTCACGTTCATTCAGAGATTACTGCAGAAAGGAATCCACCCAACCCACCTTATACTTATGCATTTCATGCTTTGCAGGTGGTCATTCCAATACTATTATTCAATATTGATTGGTTTTAAAGATACAGAATTGTAGTAGTAAGAGTTTATACAACAACATATCTTAATCTCTCAACGAATATGAAACAAGTATTTGTCTGAAATGTTTGTTTCTAATCTTATTTTTTTATTTATCCATCTATTCAGGGAAGAGTAAAATTACAATTACAGTAATTACTCTTCTCTTATTTATTCTTCATTCCTTTTTGCTTCTGTTCACAATTTCAGTCAATGATTAAACATCTAAAAAAATACGACATAATGTTTTTCATAATTGTATAATTATAAATACAGATAGTATAGCTACAATGTCAGTTATTTGCTATGTTGACTGAAGATGCAAATCATTACCCTTTATCTTAAAGTAATATTTAATTTATTTTGGACACACTGAATATTAGAAATTACTCTCATTAATTTTTTTATTACTACAGTAAATTATTCTATTAATAGAATTAACAATAACTTATTTCTGTGCACAATCTGAGTACGTATTCGTATTGTTATAAATTTTATTGGAATACCATGCATCATATATTATATTATAATTTACCTCCGCCAAGGAGGTATATGTAATCGGTAGCGTGTGTTTGTTTGTTTGTTTGTTAGCAGGATTACTCAAAAAGTAATCACAAGATCTTTACCAAAATGAATAGACAGATAGATATGTGGTCAAGGACCATTCCATTACATTTTGGGACCATTTGGGACCACAGTCCCAATTCTGGACCACTTTTTAGTATACTTTTTCAGACCTGCTAGTGTTAAAAGATAGGACAGAATTTTTCAAAAGCCGGCGAGCAGTCTTAAAGTAACAAGTAAACTGAAATTGCATTTTCTCGAGAACTACTTGTCCAAAAAACTTCATTTTTTAACAAGAGGCAAGAGTTATAATTTGTGATTTGTAATTTTAAAACATAATTTGATTTAATGTGCACGTTTTTTGATGCGAGTAGTTTAAAAAACCTATTTCTTTTCAAATTCACTCGTTTGATTTTCGCGTTGCTGTTCTGTTGTTAGTCAACTGAAGCTATTGTTAATTGAAAGGCTTGTTACATAACCATTACACCAAACTCGCATACACATGCTTGTAATGAAATTAGCCTAATCAAAAACAGCATTAAGACTAAAAAAATATATTTTTTTTTTACCGGAGA
Organism: Antedon mediterranea; assembly: GCF_964355755.1. Taxonomy (NCBI): domain Eukaryota; kingdom Metazoa; phylum Echinodermata; class Crinoidea; order Comatulida; family Antedonidae; genus Antedon; species Antedon mediterranea. The sequence continues at coordinate 7,678,843 of NC_092678.1, forward strand.
AATCTTATGTAGGAGAATTTTACAGTAGGCGGAGGTATGCACTCTCGGAGTGGCTTTCTAGTTATTATATTTATTATTCTATTCAAAAATTATTTCTTTTGCAGTATTATAGAAAATTATATTATTTATAGCTAGCTTACCATGTGTAATCAGTTGTTTTTTTTTAGCTGCCTGATTTTTTTGCCCAGTATTATACCAAATATCAATTATTAATTATTTACCTTGATTACCCTGTATAAACTAATTTATATTTACTACTGATTATTGCAAACATTAATGTATTTGTTCTGTTTCACGAAGTGGAAGAACGTGTTCTTCTATTTCTTTTACGTTGCTTTTCATTCATTTACCAAATCAGCACTGTGGTTTCGGTTCCATGTAACAGAAAAGGTGTTACTCTTTATCCTGTATAAGCCTTTTTCTTTTAATCATTTGTTGCATGAACTGAGCATTATACATTTTATTTAGTAGAACCGCTCTGCATTATACTGAATAATATACTATAATTCTTATTGGCTTAAATCTGTAGTTTATTATCAATTTATCTAATTGCATGAAAAATGCCAACTTAAATATAATATTGCTTTCTGTGTACTGTAGTGGATATTTTCAATAATTTACAATTTAAATGCTTGGAGATGTCTCAGATAACTAGAAATTTAAACTTAGGTGCTTTACTGTTTTAACAGTATAGAGAACATGTGGGTATGTACATTAATCTCAACAAATTACACTCAACTATGTGACATTATGTGAAAACTTGAACAGTGATGGGTCATATACTAAACACCATACGCCATACATAATACATGTAGTACCACATGTGCCTAGGTTACAAACCCTAACATACCATGCATGGTTCGTTATGTATAGTGTGTTTGTGATGTATAGATGTGACATGTGGTGGTATGGGTTTAGTAGAACCACCACTGGTATGATGGATGAACAAAGACAACACAATTCACTACCAAATACACATCACACTATGACTTCGTAAACGGTCTGTCCAGGTGTTCCCTGCAAGCGTATACCTTAAAGACAAAGTGTAAACCAATAAAATAGAAAGTATATCAAACTTGAATCAGGTCGTGTAAAGGGCAAAGATACTTGATGCAAATTTTGAGAAATTATCAGATTATAAGTACTGTAGTCAAAGGTACTGTACTATTTTTAACTTGAACATTTTGTATACAGGCTAATTCATAAAGGCCCATACTGCCAACCGAAACCCTCCCCCTCCCCTTCCACATTTCTTCTGAAAGTTCCTAACTTGAGCTATTACCAAACTGGTTTAAGTATAGAACAGCTGGTATCAACATTTAAAACATCATAGATACTTAACTTTTATTAGTTGTGGCTACCTTTTTAGTTTTTAATAAATGAGGTTCATACCAGTATTATGTTGTAAGTCTTGCAGCACTGTAGCATCATCAGTAATGCCAGTAGATGTCATGTAGCTTTCAAATCCTGCATTATCACATCCCGTTGGCATGGCAATATCATCATAAGTAGCTATGTTCATCGCTGTGGAATTTTTTATTTTTTGGTTCTTTTCACTGGAATAATATAACCTATAAGAGAAAGTAAAACAATTCTTTTTGAAAAAAAAAACAATTCTTTTTGAAAAGAACACTTATGAATAAAATGTATTCCATCTGTAGTATTGATGGCACAAAACAAGGTGTGGCATTCCAATTATTTATTATTATTTTTATCAGTTTGGCAAAAAGTTGTGAAATCTAGTGCCATGAGATTACTTACTATTAAATTAGATCTTACTTTAATAAAACAGTACATTATTGAAAATATAATAAAATTTAACTAAAAATTATAAATTAAGTGTTAAGTTTTACTACTAACAAATTTAGATATAAAATTTAATATAAAATTACACAAACATCACCTGCATATTATTGACCAAGGAATCATTGCATGAATGAATTTTTATTTATTAATCAAGGTACAGTATATAATAGCAAATTATAAAGAAAAGAAAGAGCTAAACATGTTATTCCTTTTGCTGCAGTTACTGCAGTATTACATTTAGTTTATTATTTAACTCGTTTATACAAATGTATAATTTACATAAGTCCTAGGTCATTGAAAATCAAAAACTCCCCATTACAATATATAATGAAATAAATCTCTTCTGTATTCGCCTTCACTTAGCTTTATCAATCCAAGTTTAACCAATTAGTTATACGGGTTTGAAAACCAAGTATTTTAAGAAAAAGCTTGTCCGAATATTATTTGAACATATAGGTACTATTATCATTTTAGAAATAATATTAGAAGATGCCAGCCACCAGCATTCAAATTGATATAGAAATAGAGCAAGTATAAAGTCAGTAGCCAGTAACAAACTACTTAAGTTATTGGTACGATAACACCTCAACAAAGCTGTGGACATCACAAACATGATGATAGCAAAAATTATCATTATCACTATCAAGTAAACTGGTATAGATGTACTGCCTGCAAATTAAATGAAAACAAAGAAAATAGAAAATGTCAAAATATTTATTTGGAAAAAAAAGAAAATTGGTATAGAATTTAACATAACTGATAACTAACCTAAGGGAATATTCGGACACTCCTACATACAAGAACTATTTATATTTGCAAAAGAACAACCAAACTGTCCACTAATTCGCATCAGTATAAAAGTACACAATTTATTATCATTAATATGACCTACTTTCAACAATATGCACAGTAAATTCACAATTTCCTACATTATTATGTCCATCCAATGCAGAACATTTAACAGTAGTTAACCCATTTTTAAATGATGAACCAGAAGGTGGAGTACAAGTAGCTGACAGACCAGTATCAACATTGCCAGACACTGAGGGGTCATCCCATGTCACTGTAGCTTGGTCAGCACCTGAAACTTCAATGTTTCCTGGGCAGGTAAAAATGGGGACATAATCTGCAAAAAATAGATAAGAAGTAATATTCATTCTTAAAATTTAAAATGGAAAACCTGGCTTTCAGAAATCTTGGAGGTAATTGGTCTAGACCACTGCTTTTGCTTGGGTTGAGAAGTCATTTAGATGTTTCAATGTAGTTCTCAGCTTATTTAACAATGCAATTTTTGTTTAATTAATATCATTTAAAATGTCTGATTCAAATTCACATAATCAAGTTGTTTTTTATCTAATATAAATGTATACTCTCAAAAAATTTCATCTGGTTTTAAATGGATATTTAAAAAATAAATGTTAACTTTTTTGGTAAACCAGTTGCCAAGTACTTACTTTTTACGTTTCAGCTATTTTCAGTGGCCTTGGTCACGCAAATGACGTTGACATGATTCGTCATGGTAGATTTCAACCTCTCTAGTCAAATTATTTACATAATTATTATACAAAAAATAGAAACATTAGTATTACCATTGTTTATAGTAACTGTAAATACACAGCTTCCTGCTTTACCATCAGTGTCCATAGCAGAACAAGTAACATCAGTTGAACCAATATTAAATGATGAACCAGAAGGTGGAGTACAAGTAGCTGAAAGACCAGTATCAATATTGTCAGTGACTGTGGGGTCATCCCAGGTCACTGTAGCTGCATCAGTGCCTGAACCTTCTTCAATGTTATCTGGGCAAGTCACAATAGGGGCAACAACATCTACAAGAAATATTATTACACAAAATATAGTGAACATCAAAATCACTGCTGAAACTATAAAGTAACAATTTTCATTTTAAAAGAAAAGTCACATTTTGGTTTTTTTTTAAAGATGAATGATGTATCTGCTTTTTATTAGTTTTCTATTTTAAATCATGCATTTCACAAACATCTTCACATGACTAGAAAACTTAACAAATAAGTAATTAGTAATATTTAAAAAAATACAGCAAACATACAGTATGCTCCAATTGTTGAAACATAAATGTCATAATTAATGATTAAACTTACTGATGACAAGAACTTTAAAAATACAGATACCCGTATTGCCAGCAGTGTCCATTGCAGAACAGGTGATATAAGTTGAACCAATATTAAATGATGAACCAGAAGGTGGAGTACAAGTAGCTGACAGACCAGTATCAACATTGTCAGTGACTGAAGGGTCATTCCAGGTCACTGTACCTTGGTTTGAGGTTGTAACTCTAGTTTGGTCTTCAGGACATACAAGATTAGGATTCTCTATATCTAAGAAAGAAAACGTATAATTACAAAGATTGTATTGTTTTGACAGTTTCATGTACTTATTTAAAATCAGTATAAATTAAAATAGTAGAAGGTATAACAGGAAAATGTGATGCTAATATTAAGTCTAGTCTACCAAAATTTCTATAAAAAAATATTTTACAGAATTTCTACATGGCAGCATCTCCATGAGTGGAAATGAACCCTGCACGATAGAAAAGTGAAGTACTGTATATATTGTATGCAGATGGAATATTGAAACACATTATTAATAGTACAAATTCTGACAATCTTTGGACCTAGAGCTTTTTGGGACAATTTACTGTGATGACACCGGTCACTCATGCAAATTAATCTTACAATCAAGCCAGAAATCCATCACAGCAGGCAGCAGCAGGAAGGTTAACTAACCAATTTTGGCAAGACTTAAACAATGGCATCGAGATGTAAAAATGATACATACCTCATGTCCAGTTATAATGAAAAATTTGTTCGGCTTTCTTCTTTTGTCAAATTGAGAGGATACCAAATATATTCAAATGGCAACTTGATAATATTTTTCTCAATTTTCAACATAAATACAATATATATGGAATATTCCCTAGAGGTAAAGTCTGATGTAAGATGAGGTTGTGTCAATTACTCAGAAGTGCTGTCGTTGCTTCCCCACACAATGAAAACCACAGTAGTCTAAAATAGTAAAAATGTATATATATATCCAAATCAAAAAATAAATACTTACGACTCACAGTAACTATAAATGTACAGATTCCTACTTCACCAGCACTATTTATAACATAACAAGTGACATCAGTTGAACCAGTATTAAATGATGAGCCAGAAGGTGGTGTACAAGTAGCTGACATACCAGAATTATAATCTTGGTCAGAGGGATCATCCCAGGTCACTATAGTTTTATCTGTATCTGAATGATTTTCAATATTACTTGGGCAGGTCAAAACAGGGTCACCAGTATCTACAAACACAATAATACATTCAATTCAAACACATTTAACTTTTCTAAAAACTAGCATGAATGTACGATACTCGGGGTACAGCAAAAGAAGCTGTAATGACGTCATAAGACGGGATGTGATGTCACATACACATCAATAACCTCGCTACTAAATACGGCTATACGGTACCATCTTCGAGACGTCATATGGCTGCATCTGGATTGAAATTTAAAAATCCGGCTATAGCTTTGAGGACATGTCCCTGTAGTATATTCATGCCAAATCCCAGCTCAATAATACAACGAATAAGGGAGGAGTAGTACTTTATAAATCGCACTTTTTACTCAATAGTGTCCAGATGGAGGAGAAGATGAGCGAGTCCTATACTCGGGTACCCCAAGTAAAAATCATTCTTTATAGGCCACTGTAATGCTTTGATCAGGGTTGTTGTTTACTCTAGCTCCATATTTCAATTAGATGCTTGACTTGCGGTTTAAAATAAACTGTTATAATTTGGCTTTAAATCAATTTTTCTTATAATTAAACTGAAGAAATAATGAAAGTTTAAACGTATCAAATGGAAGTTTAAGACAAAATTTGGTTAAAACAGTCTTATACTTACAAGTTACATTCACTGTAAATGTACAGCTTCCTGTATTACCAGCTCTATCAATCGCAGTACATATAACTTTAGTTGAACCAATAGGAAAATACAAACTAGATGGAGTACAAGTAGCAGACAGATCAGAGTTAATATTGTCAGTGACAGAGAGGTCATGCTCATATATCCATGCACCACTTGAGGTAGATGAAAACACTCTGTCTGGGCATATAACAATGGGGTTCTCATTATCTAAAAAATAATAGTTTGTGTAATAAATATGAATAATATAAACATAAAATACTGTAGAAAGGTTTTCAACATCTAAATAAAACATTTAAATTCATAAATGTATTAATTTATTTATATTTGTTATGTGTCATTCATATCACATGCCATGTATTTCTTCCATATCAATACTATATATTGTAATTTTGTAATTAAAGAATTTTGAGAATGCGAGACACATAGACTGAGAGATGAGTGGATTTAGTGCATTTACCATTGGTCTTAATATGATTTTTGTGTGAGACACCCAATTCTTAAGTGATTTTTGGTGATGCACTTTCGGGTCAGAGGTTAATTACCTATTTTTCACACAATTTTACCAATATCTTTATTTTATGGGACAGTATTTGATGAAATGCAGTAAACTAGTCATTATGCACTATAATGTGCATAACTCAGCTCTAGTCTATCATGGTCATAATCTGAGCACCATCTTTTGCCGAGCCTTGTGATTGATAACAAGATGAAATAAAAATAGTAAAGGTAGGCCTGTTCATATACTGTATATATATATATATATATATATATATATATATATATATATATATAAATCCAAAGGCAAATTACTGAAAGTATTGACAATGCAGTGGGTATCAGTGGCTGGATCTCAATGAAGATACAAAATAAAATAAGCAAAAAGCTAAATCAAAACGATAATGTAAAACAGCTAGAAAAAGTAGCAGAGCTTTCGGGCAACAATAGTCCTTCTTTAGTGCAACTTATATAATTATAAAGGAATGATTTAACTTGCTATATTACATACCTTCATCGATAAATTGTACAGCAAAATTACATTCACCAGTATTATTATCACTATCAGTTGCAGTACATGTTACAGTAGTGGGACCAGCAGGAAATAAAGAACCAGAAGATGGAGTACAGTTAGCAATCAGCCCAAGGTCAGTGTCATCAACTACTGTAGGTGGATCCCAGGTTACATTAGAGGGTGTACCTACCAATACAATGTCACTAGGACAAGTCACAATTGGTATTAAAGCAACTAGAAAAAAACAAAACAATAAACTATTATTATGTCTCAAAATAGCATATATTGGTCATCTAAAATTATGTACAAAGTTGAACAGTTAAAGAAATCATCTTTCCTCCTAACACTAAAATTAATGAAAAAACAAAAATATTTCATAATGCTTCAAATAAGAAATAAGTTTACTTCCATTGACTTGTACTTCACACACACTGATTTCATTACTGCTCTTTTGAAATAGAAAAACAAATCGTCCATTTTTATTTGGATCACAGTTTACACGGTGGAGAGTACGGTCAGAATCAATTGATCCACATTTGCTATTGACATTTAAAGGTGAATCTTCACTTTCAATAACATACACCTCTGTCCCAAAATTAGACACTAAATTAAAATATAAAAAATGTACATAGAAACAATTCTGAATAGTGTATATTGTATGTAGTTTGATGTAGAGTTACAACTCAATTGTCAACATTAAAGCTCTTTTCAGATGATTCATGAGTCTTTTTGGTTTAGTTGGTCTTATTTTATTTCTTTAATTCAATTCCTCCACATCAACAGAAAAGTCATCACTAATGGGAAAAAGATGATGCAAAATGCTTCAGGACATTTTAAACAAAGTTTGGAATGCTGAAAAATTGCCAGTGGAATGGAAGAATTGGATTATAATTATTATCACCCAAGAAGGGGGTTTGGCATCATGTGGAAATTGAACATTATCATCATTATAAGTAAAGATTCCTGTATTCTACTAGAAAGAATAAAGGATTCACTGGATAAACAGTTGTTACAGATTCAGTACAGATCACATATTTACACTACGTTCAATTATTGAAGATCTGCACTGATTGAACAAAGATTAGAATGGCAATCAACTGTGTAAACTTAACCAAGCAAATCAGAGTTAGAACGAAAATAAACAATGAAATAAAACAGCATTGAAGATGGTTTTGCATGGTCAGTAACAGACACACAAATACGGTCATGTGATAGACAACAAGAACGGAGGAAGAGAGACCGAGCAAAGGGTACATGGCGAAGAACAGTAGATTAGAAAATGAAACTTTATTAACCAGACATGGGAGACTTTACACCACCTCACTTCCTCCATAAACGGACTCTGAATTTTCTGGACCTGAAATGCTTACACAGGCGACTTTCTCAACTGTAATTTAATATTATTGGATATCCATATGTTTGTATAGTTATCGTATATATATTCATTTACAGTAGTATGGCTGAGCATTATATTATACCTTCATATGATCCATATGGTGTATATACATAAATGTCTTCAATGCTGTAAATACTGCCTAAATCAACATACCAATAAGGGTTCTCGTTTCTTGACACTTAAAAAAAATGTTATAAGGTTTTTTTTTTTTATGGACATATTCTGTCCATAAAGTATTGTTTTGACCGTGCTATGTTGCGAACATTGTGACCAAATCTCATAATTATGCCATTATTATTATTATATTATTATTATGCCATTCCTAATGCAAATGCTTTCTGTCAAGCCGTCTGTGTAGTCGAGTGGATAAGACTATGGCCTCTACATGTCAATGTATCGGGTTCGAATCCCATGTACAACTTCTTGTTACTTTATAGCGAGATAAAGATTATTTAGAGGGTCAGGTTTAGTTATATTTAGGAAGTAGTTCGGCTATCTTTCACATAAGGGGTCCCCAAATTATGTACAAAAAAAAAATTGCTTCCCAGTCTAGCATTTGTCAATGATTTGTGAGGATAAATTGAATAAAAGTAGGTGTGTTATAAAACAAATAATTAATGTTTTGTATTTGTTGAATGGTGAGAATATTTGATAAAAAATTGACTGCCTTGTTAAAAATAGAGCAGTAAATTTTTCAACTATTCTCACCATCTAACTTATAAACATTCATTTTTTGTATACTCACATCAGTACATACAGTCATACTTACCAACTGTACGGGAACATGAACCAGAGTTGAAATCTCTATCTCTGTTACCATCAACAGCTAAACTGGCATCATATGATATACCACCAGAGGAATAAGTTGTACTCTGGTAAGCAGGCTTGTGATATGAAAAATAAGATTTTACGGAGACTACATGGAATAAAAATAACAAAAAGATATATTTTAACAAAATGTTTTAATATTTTCTCATTATATATTATTAATGTATAAGTTTAAGTATTAATCAAAGTTTATCAGTGCCTTCATCATCAAACACCAGGAAGAAAGTCTTAATTAACAACTATTTAAGTGAACACTTTCTATATTGCAATAAAGTCATATTTTATGAACATTTAAAAAAAATCAGTTTTTGGACTGATGTTCATGAGGCCTAAATTGTGTTTAAATATTGGTTTGGTTCATTTCAACTACAGACTATAAAGAATTTAACTGCCTTGAGGAACTCCTTGCTGTTTCTATCGAGTACTAAATTGTTTAAGAATGGCCAAATGAGTCTGAAGTATTGATAACTATTTAAAATTGTTTAGGCAATTTGATTAACAAAACCATTCTGTTCCAATTATTGGTGATAGGCCTATAAAAACCTGTGAAACTTTTAATACTCACATCTGTCCCCTTTACATCCCCTTTGGTACGAACATATAAATGTACTTCCATCAGAAACAAGATGACAGAATCCACCATTCAGACAAGGATTGGGTGAACACGGATCTAGTTTAGTTTATGTAAATTAACAAAGAAAAACAAAATTCAAATTCATTTCATTTCTAGAACAGTAGTTGTTTGTTTATTTGTTTAATATTTATCTATCCATAATATTATACACAATACAATACATTATAATTTAAAATTAACAAAATCCTACATATCATACTAAATAATTATACTTTTATGGTATAGCAGACCCTTTGTTTGTATTTATCATACCTCCATGATTTAATGGGGAGAAAATAAATAGTTTTCCAATAAGTGACCGATGCATTCTCATTTTCAGTTTAACAAAGAAAACACCCATCCCTACCAATAGCTTAGTAAACCATCAGGTAGCCTACACTGTTGTAAGTATTCTGCTATACTACTACTATACTAGAGCAAAATAACATAAATCAATTTAAACTTACCAGGTAAGGAAGCATTACGCCCCACATATGAAGCACTAAAACCTTCTTTTGCTACAGTTGAATCTGTGTGGAAGATCACAGTAATCACATTGCCCCAACTAGTGTATTGAGGTGGAGGGGTTGTGCCACAGAACCTAAATAATAAAAAGTTAAGTAAACTAGTAGAATGTTAACATAAGATTAAACAGTTATTAATAACAGGCATTTAAAAAATGGATTCTACATAAACAACTTTCCTATAGCAAAAGTATGTGGCAAGAGTGTCTCAACCCCTTCTTACTTACCATGGATGGGGGCCTACAATTTTGACAATATGAAACTTTTTGCACACAGGTTATAATTGTGTACACTGGACCTACGGTTATAATAGTCCTTATCCGAGAAGGCTGGTCGGACTAACCCTTGACGATATTGTTGGCTCTTTAGGTATGGTAAACAGCGCTTCTGCCATTTGACTACTGACATTTGACAACTGATATCAATAGAAACTTCAAATTATAAAAAAACAACAAACTTACCATCCAATCACTGTATTTGTACTGTTGTCATACACCGCAACATAATCATATTTACAATCTGATTCGTCTTCCAAACTGAAAGTTTCGAAAGTCAATCGTATGATATATCCATCTTCTACTGTCACTATATAGGAACAATGTACATCATGTGGGTACTGATTTCCATTTGCAGGTGAACTAAATACACCAGTTTGGTCAGCAAATCTACCACCACAAGAATCTATAACATATGATGAGAAAAAAAAATATAGGTACAATAGAACCCCTATTAAGGGTACACTTTTGGGACAAAAATTGTCCCCTTAAATGAGTGTGCAGTGAATAGGGGTTCCCTGCTCAGAGGTCACTTACTGAAATTATTGTCCCCTTAATAGGCGTTATGCAGGGAAAAAACAAAAAATGATAAAATGAACAATAATTTATATTTAAAAACTTGATGCATGTAGATTTGAAACTTTAGTAGCCTATGTTAAAGAGAAAAAAAACACCATGCGAAGTGGACAGGCATTATAAATTCAACACATTAGCAGTAACTATCTAAATGAATTGAATTATTTGTGGCCTACTATTTTGTTGTTTTTATGATGGGAAAATGAATTTGTCTTCTTAATATGGGTTAAATCAACAAATTAGAGGTGTCCCTTATTAAGGGGCAATTTTGTGTCAAGGTGTCCCACAGGTGGTGTTGTACTATATTTGTTTTCTAGGCTCATGTTACTACATATAGGAAGTAAATAGGTCTAAAGGGATGCCATCCAAAAAAAAGTGACAGTGTAGCCTAGTACTTACTTTGATCATCCATCGTTTGAGATGAGCATATGGTGAAGCATTGAAGTAGCAACATCAGATTTATAATGGCGCTTTGTTTATCAAACATTGTCTTCTTTCCAACAAACATAAACTTGAGAGCATGAAACTTTCACTGTTACTGTACAGTTGTGTACTCAGGGAGTTGTTGAATTAAAAATTATTTCCTGGTACTTTAAATTTCTGGTCTCTTTGTTCTGAAATAAAAAGAATTTCTTCCGTTTTATGTTGTGCCAAGGCTATCACACCAAACAAACAACCTGTCACACCCTTTCATTACATATAGGCCTACAATACATTTATTCAGCTATCACGCTTGGTAAAACCATGGAGGAATTGGGCTAAATTTACCACATGCATATACAGTACTTGGTTGTACAACAAAATATGCGCACCACTGGTTGTATACAGGGCTTAGCTAGAGTTAATCTATCAAACCAGTTCTATTATGTAACAGACTTTGTCATCTAAAACAAGACAGGCAAGCAAATCAGTCAAGAAAATCATGCCTTTAGTATAAATAATGTCTAAAAAATAAATGATTTTCTCTATCACAAGCACAAAATTATACCAATGCAATGAAGTGATGCATCAAACAAAAATAAATAATAAAATTTAAAAAAAAACAAAAACATTTAAAACTAAATTGCTGTTTTATTTTAAAAAAGAAGAACATTATAAATTCTAAATTATTCCTACAAATAGCTTACATTTGAATAACTAAATTGCTATGTAGCCCGAATAAAAATGCAATCATAATCATAAAAATATACTGTATATATTGTTTTTATGTTTTTGCACAGATAGAGTATTGAAATTACATTATATTTAGCTGGGTTACCATTCATTGGCTTATACACTGCACCTGCTATAATCTTGACTTATTTTTATATATCATAAACTGAGTACAGTACTTAATGGTTGATTCAACCCATATCAAGGGGACAATATTTTTTGTCCATCACAAAATCAAACAAAAAAGACTAGATAATTATATTCATTTATATCTATACAAAAATGGATATCATAATAATGTTGGCTGGTAAGTTTTCTTGAGTCCAGTTCATTGTTCATTTTGGTAAGTTTTTTCCAAACCCAATCTTTTTGGGTCCTGTAGGTGTCCCCAGTGGTTCTACTGTATTAACTATTGTTTTAACATGAAGAAATATTGTAAAATGTATAATGTATCAAAATCTAGTAGGATATTAACTCGATATCTCCAAATCAGCCCATTGTATTCACAGAATCCAGAATATTTGGTTACTGTTTTTAAAAACCCCCCGAATTGTTAATTTAGAATCATTATATAACCATAGACTTATTTTGATATCTTTAGTTTAGTTTCATTCTGCTATAAGAAAACTCAGACCAGACTACTGCATGATGGACGGAGAAGATCAACAATCAATTCACTACCAAATACGCATCACACTACTGTATGACTTCGTAAATTGTGTGTCCAGGTGTTTCCTGCAAATGCCCACCTTAAAGACAAAATGCACATCAACATAATATAGTCTGGTTTACGCATGCGCGATCACATCCCATGTAATTCCCACTATCAAGCAGAGGACAGTGTAGAATCACAAACTTCAACTTACAGGTAAGTCTCGTTTAATTGTTTAAATATATGGAATTACAGTGTTTGTGAAATTTATGTATATTGATCTTTAACAGATTTTTTGACATTTTTAGTCGCGTGGAAGCGACTAAAAATAGTTCACTATGTCGGTCGGTCGGTCTGTCTGTCTGTCTGTCGGTCTGTCTGTCGGTCTGTCTGTCGGTCTGTCTGTCTGTCTGTCGGTCCGGTATCACTATGCGTTTTATCGCTTTCTCACTTTATCTTGATATCAGTTTAATCTAGCTAGGTCAATTTTTCACAGTATATTCCGTATGGCCAGGAATCAATGTGGTTATGTTTTCACGGTGCGCATTAAAAAATTACGCGGTCTACGCACGATTTAACGAAATCACGTTTGTAATCATATCTTCACAACCATGAATCACAATTAAATAAAATTTGGTACTCATAAATTTCAGGGCATAAATCATCATATGGCAATACAATTATGTGCGTAGTGCATGTAACGCATGCGTACGCGCGCTTAACATTTTCAAAATTTATTTTCGATGAAATAAGAGTACATTTCAGGCAATTTTAAGCGTTTACAAAATTGCCATGAGTGCGCATATTTTTGCGCGCGCACTGCGCGTTAAATGTTATTGCGCACTCTTTTTGCCGGATTTCTGTTTTCTTGAGTTACTTTTCAACTCGAAATTACGTTATACGAGCACGTCGAAAGTGACAGGCTACGCACGTGTAAATTTAAAAAAAATAAATGTTTTTAAACATTTCAACATTTTTAAACATGTTCAGTAATTTCGGTCAGTATAGTTCACTATGTCGGTCGGTCGGTCTCTCTGTCTGTCTGTCTGTCGGTCTGTCTGTCGGTCCGGTATCACTATGCATTGTAGCACGCGAATTAATGGCTGTTGGCCTTGTTTAAATTGGTACAGGTGGAAACATTATAGTTGTTTAAGCTTTCACTGTACTATCATGAATAGGCCTAGTGTTTAGCTATCCCTAAAATGCACTGACTGGTTTATTACTGCTTTCAACAATGTTGTCAGGTAGGGCAGAATTGCTACATCTGAATTTTGCCATGTAACACTTAGTATTTGAGCCACAATTTTTAGGCTTGTTAATAGCCCCCGCCTAAATCTGCTCCTGATAACACAGCTATGCTGCTATGTAAGTGATTTTAGTTTGTGTAAGCTTAGCTAGCCATTGTAGCTTAACTGAAATCTTGTTGTGCTGTTTGTTTTGGAGGGTTGATAGCAGCTACATTGCATGATGCTTAGTATATAGCTATACGCTATAATGCGGCTAGTATGTAGTACTGATGGTTAACATTTAAGTTTTTAATAAATATGGTTCATACCAGTATTATGTTGTAAGTCTTGCAGCACTGTAGCATCATCAGTAATGCCAGTAGATGTCATGTAGCTTTCAAATCCTGCATTATCACGTCCTGTTGGTATGTTAATATCTTCATAATTACCTATGTTCATCTTTGTTGAAATATCCAATGTTTGGTTCTTTTGAGAATGATAAATCCTACCAAAAGAAATTTTTATTTTAAGGTACTCTGAAAAATGTTGATGGCACAAAAGAACGATAATATTAATATCAGTAGAACTTTGTGATATCTTGAGGTTATGGAAATGAGGAGCAGTTTTTGTAATCTAATTTTCTTATTAAAATAGTAGTGCTACTATATAGTATTGGAAAATGTTGATTTCAATCTACACATTATAAAATTGGTTTTTCCAACATTAATTTTTGAAGTTTAAAAAACAGATAATATAGATATAGGATAACAGATAATGAATTAATGTTTAATCTAGTCTAACGTAACCATATACTGTAGTATACACAAAACCCAAGGCTTTTGAAAAACAAAGCATTACCAAATTCTGACCCAAGTTTTATTTGAAAAAGTGTTATCTAAAGTCTATTGTCTATTTTAAGTTGTTAGTATTCTTTTATGTGAACCACCAGCAGGCATTTCGATTTTTTGTCTGTAACTTGATTCCAGCTCAAGTATACAAATATGGGCCGACATCTTCCTCAATTTACCAATAATAAGCAGAATCGCCATTTAGAACCTAGACTATGTTTGAATGTGTACGTGTACCCCACTATCATTTATTTATAGAAAGATTACAAAGATACCACTAGTATAATTGTTATTTAGTATCATAGACAGTTTACTCAGTATGGATGGTAACCAGTAAAGGCCTGAGTGATAGTAAGTATTTTAAGGAAATAAGTGGATATGTATGAAGTACAAAACCAAACCTGAACAAAGCTGCAGACATCACCATTATAATGGTAGCAAAAGTTACTAAAAGTGCTATCAGATAAACAGGTACAGATGGACTGCCTTCAAATGTAAATAAAAAAGGAAAATATCCACAGTAAATCAAAATTGATTAATTTTTTTAAATATCTACAGTAGATATTCTATGATTGGTAGAGAATTTAAAATGGTATTTCATCTGTGCTTTCTTCAACCCCAACAGGGCTTTTGACCTTGGACACTGGTCCCTAGGCCAGCTAGGTTTAATAAGATCTACACACCACTTCATTAACTTCCACCATAATATCATTTACTGTTACATCAGTATGAATGATACAAACAACTTCAAAATTGTCTAATTATTATTATTATTATTATTATTATTATTATATATTTCACTTTTAGTTTATCAAAAGGTTTTTAAACAAAACTGACTTACTATCAACAATCTGTACAGTAAATGTACAGCTTCCTGTATTACCAACAGTGTCCATAACAGAACAGGTGACATCAGTTGAACCAATATTAAATGATGAACCAGAAATTGGAGTACAATTAGCTGACAGACACGTATCAACATTGTCAGTGACAGAAGGTTTATTCCATGTTACTTGATTCCGATCAGTGTCAGAATATTCTTCAATATTTTCTGGGCAGATCACAATGGGGGCATAAAAGTCTACAAGAAAAACAGTAGTTTCAAGAAATTGTTTTTTAAATACAGTAAACAAATATAGAAATATGTAAAAACATTTAATATTAGTTTTAGAAACATTATTTTATTTAACAAAACAAAGTGAAACTTCAAAATAACAATCATTATAAAAAAAATGTGTGGAAAATGTAAGTATAGCAATCAATTATAAATGATATTACCATCAACAGTAACTTTAAATACACAGATTCCTATATAACCAGCAGTATCCTTAGAAAAACAAGTGACATCAGTTGAACCAACTTTCCATGATGAACCAGAAGGTGGATTACAAGTTGCATTCAGATCAGTATCAACATTGTCAGTAACTAAGGGACTATTCCATGTTATTATGGTTTGGTTAGTGACATTTTTTTTAATGTTTCCTGGGCAAGTCACAATGGGTGCATCAAGATCTATAAGAAATATTATATTATATACTATTATAAAAAATAAATTAGAAACACTAGTTCTATATTTTGAAACTTTCTGAAATGTAAATTTACTTTTAATAAACAAATATTGACAGGATTGTTAATTCTTACTTCACGGGAAACAATACTAAAAATTACAACATATATAAAATAAAATCTATACCATTTGGCCAAAATTGCAGCTTGGGACATATTATATGCAAATGCAAACCCATTTAAATTTGTTCAAATTAGTTTCAACCATTCATGTTGAAGTATTTTTTAATTACGGACTGTACCCTTTATGAAAGTGAATTTTATACTTTTCGAGTTATGTCTAGCTCTTCAAGGGGAGCAAGTGAAAAATGTGAATTTTGAAATTTTCAAAATGGCATGAAATGTGCAGAAAGTTTAAATGATTTTTCGCATTTTTAATGGTTTAAATTTTTATTTTACATACTCGCATTATTTTGTGTGCAAAACGCCGTTTTTACTTTATAGAAAGTTGACCCTTGATATGAATTTATTAAGTTTCAGTTTTTAAATTATAATAAATCATATAATTTTATAAAATATAATCTAAAATTGCACATCTATACTTAGAAGTAAATCTTCTGACAATGTTCTGTTTACTAAAATTAGAGATACACTGCCAACAAAAATTGTGAAAAGAATGAAGAATAGCGAAAAAACAATCCTAACAATCACAAGTTAATTATAACCAATAACATACAATACGACAAAGAGATGTAAAATTCTGGACAGGGGCAGCCTAAGAAAAATACATTGCTTAATTTCAAAAGAGTCATGCTACCCGAAACATCTTTGCAATGTTTGTATTTCTTTGATTTCTAGACAGATGCTTTAATTGAAAAAAATATATTACCATTATTAATAACGACTGAAAATATACAGCTTTCTGTATTACCAGCGGTATCCATAGCAGAACAAATAACAGCAGTTGAACCAATATTAAATGATGAACCAGAAGGTGGAGTACAAGTAGCTGACAGACCAGTATCAACATTGTCAGTGACTGAGGGGTCATCCCAGGTCACTGTATGTTGGTCTGTGACTGAATTTTCTTTAATGTTTTTTGGGCAGGTCACAATAGGAGCTTCAATATCTACAAGAAATAATTCAGATTTACAAATACAAATTAAATCAACAAATTACAGAAACACAACACGATATTGCATGACTACTTTGACTTTTGTCTTTGTTAGACATTAGTTATACAATTTTTTAGAATAAATATCCTGGTCGCAAATTCAAATCTAGTTAAAAGTTGTTACTACTAATCACATATTTTAAACAAGACAAGATAATATATTTACCATTATTAATAGTAACTGTAAAAACACAGCTTCCTGTATTTCCAGTGGTATCCATAGCAGAACAAGTAACATCAGTTGAACCAATATAAAATGATGAACCAGAAGGTGGAGTACAGGTAGCTGACAGACCAGTATCAACATTGTCAGTGACTGAGGGGTCATCCCATGTTACTGTATCTTTGACTGTGTTTGAATCTTTTTCAATGTTTTCTGGGCAGGTCACAATGGGAGCTTCAATGTCTACAAAAGATGGTTTAACAATACAAATAAAATAGTGTAGTACGTGCTTTAAAAAAATAGTTATTCAATAAGCGCCTTAAAAGCCTGCCATATACAAATTGCACATTTTGTTTAATAAACTTTGCTAGTGGGTTAAACCATAGTGTTCCCAATAAAACAATGTTTATTTTATTCTGCTGAAATATAAATTATAATTTAGTCAAGATTGCAATTAGCTTTTTAATTTTACAGATCACAGACTGTTCCATCTACTGAGAGGGGTGTTCAATGAATTGACTTTTTTTTATAGTCATATCTCACTCTTTGAGGAGAATAGTCTATATTATTGATTTGTCCAGGTAAGCTAGGCACACAACAGGCTATATTTGCCAAAACTAAAATAGATTAGTTTTTGACAGATTAATCTACAGGAATTAAATGAAAACCCATTAGGCCAACCTAATTTTGACAAATGAATACAGACAAGCTGACTGGAAGATTTATAAAGCAAATTAATGTAAATAGATGAAAATCAAAAAGTGACATAAACTTACTGATAACAATAACTTTTAAAACACAGCTTCCTTTATAACGAGCAGTATCCATAGCAGAACAGGTGACATCAGTTGAACCAGCATTAAATGATGAACCAGATAGTGGAGTACAAGTAGCTGACAGACCAGTATCAACATTGTCACTGACTGTGGGGTCATTCCAAGTCACTGTAACTTGGTTCGAGTTTGTAACTCTAACTTGGTCTTCAGGACATACAAGATTAGGATTCTCATTGTCTAAGAATCAATGTGATATTACAATTACAATGGTTATATATTATGTTAACTAATTTCATAAAAAGTTCTTAAATTATAGATAGTCAATATCAGGACAACACAATGCTACGCATCAAGTCGAGTAATATGGGTGGTCGTTTTTAATGGTTTTTTTTAGCAAAAGTTATATATTTTAATCTATTTAAAAATATAAACAGTTTATTCAGCGCTATCCAGCATAAACAGGGCCTGTGAAAACGGCAGTGGTCTATGGTACTTTTTTTACATGCTGTAATCGGCATAAATTCGTAATATAAGAAGTAAGTAAGTAAATTTTGATTGTCATTGGTAAATATATAAAAAACATTTACAGTGAATTGAATTTGAATGGTTTCGGCTAACAACAAATGAATAGAACTTAAACTACATGGTGAAATTATCCCCCGCCGGACACATCCCGGTATTTCTAGAACTGGCTTTATAGAAAATTAATGAAAAACAAAATGTACTTACGATTCACAGTAACTTTAAAAGTACACAATGCTGTTTTACCAGCAGTATTTATAGTATAACAAGCAACTTCAGTTGAACCAAGACTAAAATGTGAACCAGAAGGTGGAGTACAAGTAGCTACAAGATCAGCCTCTCCATAATCTTGTACAATGGTGTCATTCCAGGTCACTATAGTTTGGTCTGTATCTGAATACTTTTTGATGTCCCTTGGGCAGGTTACAATAGGGTCACCAATCCCTACAAGCACAAAAATACATTCATATACTAATGCATATCGCCTATATTATATGTTAGAGAGAAGTTTTGGTCAGATGTGGTGTTGGGAAAGGTTATGCCACTAAGATATATTATCAATAAACCTCTAAAACACAGGACCTATCCTCTACACTACTATTAGTTTCATTCAGGGAGTTACTCAAGATGTGTTTAGGTTCCTGCCAGTAGATATCAGTTAAGTTAATGAATGGAAGTAGTGTAGCTGTAGCTTGGTGATTAGCGTACTTGCCTTCCAATCCCATGGTTCTGGGTTCAATCCTGACCTAGTGTCAGGGTTGCTTTTGGATGTGTAGATATTTTTTAAAAAGTATAAAACAAAATGTTTAAACGTGTTAAAGCATCAATACTTACAAGTTACATTCACTGTAAATGTACAGTTTCCTGTATTGCCAGCTCTATCAGTCGCATTACATATAACTTTTGTTGAACCAATAGGAAAGTATTGCATAGAAGGTGTACACGTAGCTGACAGATCAGAATCAATATTGTCAGTGACAGAGAGGTCATGCTCTAGTATATATGTACCACTTGAAGACTTTGCTAATACCATCTTATCTTGGCATACAACAATTGGTTTTTCATTATCTTGAAAAAAGTATATTGTCACGTGAAGTTGTGACTGTGATGTATTTTATGCATACAAGTGACGAACTGTATTATGATGCAAATTAGTGAACGACATTATTATGCAAATCATTGAATTGTGGTATAGAAAGGACAAGGAGACAGTATGGAGCAAAGCATGAAACTAGCAAGTGGCAGCCAAATGTCAGTTCTTGAAGGAGGAAACGTATGAGGCTTAGGCGAAGGCAAACTTATTAATATACATACCAGGAGAGAAGGCAAAGAAATCATTGCGATTGTGGTAAACAGCCAAGAATTCATTGTAATTGTGGTAAACAGCCAGGAATTCATTGTAATTGTGGAAGACGGCAAAGAACTCATTGTAATTGTGGTAAACGGCAAAGAACTCATTGTATTTGTGGATGGCAAAGAACTCATTGCAATTGTGGACGGCAAAGAACTTGTTGCAATTGTGGTAAACGGCAAAGAACTCATTGCGATTGTGGAAATAGACCAGGATGTAATTGAGTGGACATTGTGGTGGACACTAAACGTAATAATAAAGAAGTTATTAGAGAACGTTGTTTGGAATTATGAATTGGGGAAGCTGCCGACCAATTGTGGACTATTGGAACATTGTAACTATGTATACTTTGGTTTATATGTTGAATTAAAAACCTTGTATGGATTTATGCTTTGTAATATGTTTTAATAATTTACTTTGAAATATATTTTGACATATATATATATGTTATATGGATATGAATTATGTAGTTATTTTTTTCAAAATCAGCCACAATTCAAATACACTATTTACAGAAACACAGGAATGGAACATAACTCTGTACCCTTGTCATTTGATTAGATAATTTGTTAACACATGCCATTCAATAATAGTTCTATCACACAGTAAAAGTTCTATTTAATGGTTCTATTAAATTATTATATTACACAGCAGCTTTTTGTAAAAAATGTGTGCGCTACAGGGGATTAGGGATGAATTTTGAAAACGAATCTCGCATAGCCTTGGACATTGGTTAAAGATATAAGCATCAGAATTGAATACAATTTTAATTTTAATAATAGTTTTTATAAAACAAGCATATTTTATTCTTTAAAGTCAATCTTTGAAGAGAAATTACAGGCTTTTAACTACATGATCTATAAAACAAATATTGAGTAGTGTTTTAATATTAAAATTATTTCATTATTGTATTATATCTTGATAAAACTAAACATACCTTCAGCAATAAATTCTACAGAAAAACTACATGCACCAGTATTAGCATCACTATCAGTTGCAGTACATGTTACAGTAGTAGGACCAGAAGGAAATGAAGAACCGGAAGATGGAGTACAGTTAGCAATCAGCCCAAGGTCAGTGTCATCAATTACTGTGGGTGGATCCCAGGTTACATTAGAGGGTGTACCTACCATTACAATGTCACTAGGACAAGTCACAATTGGTATTAAAGCAACTAGAAAAAAACAAATCAATATGTTAAGTTACATCTATATAAAAAGATAATAATCATTTGCTTATGTAAGGATTACTGTCTTTTTATATAGATACAAGTTCACTGGTGGCACAGAATCTTGAACCCAATAAAACAATTTAGCTGTAAGCAATATGTTTGATCAGTGATCACTGAACTGTGACTTACTAACTCTTAAGCTCTGTCTACGCTATCACACTTTATGTGACAAAAAAATGTGCCCATATGGACATGATGATGCCATATCCCATATTTGGAAATATCGCTACCATTGGGAATATCACCACCGTATTTGGACACATATATTTTTGTCAAACTGGTTTGATAGTGTAGACAGAGTTTTATGGCGCAACATTATTGTTTTTATACAAATGACTTTATTATTTACTCAGTACATTAACAATGATGGTAGTACCTTTTGTGGCTGAGCATTGCTGACCACCGAATAGAAAAACCCTCTTTTAAAAAATCAACTTACTTCCATTGACGTTTACATAACAAACAGTGATCTCATTACTTCTCCTTTGAAAAAGAAAAATAAATCGTCCATTACTAGGTTGAATAAAATCTATCCAATAGTAAGTATATTTAGAATCAAGGAATCCACATCTGTTACTGGCATTTAAAGGTGAATCTTCACTATCAACAACATACACCTCTATTCCATAATTACGTACTAAAATAAAAAGATAATGAAAATTATCTCAACCACTAATTACAGTAAAATCCCATTTACATTGTACTTTTATCAACTTTTCTGAATATGTTTAGTGCAATTTGTAACATACAAAGCCAAAATATGTTTACCTATACTAAGGATATTTTATGTCTGTGAAGTTGGTTACTAGTTCCTAGTTCCTAGTTCCTTATTCAAATTAAATTAAAGGGACAGTCACAAATATTTTTAAAAACAGATTTCAATACGTAATAACTGTCTAATTGAGTTGTTATTGCATCGACATGTTAGTCTTGACCTCCTCTACTTCTTCCGGTCAAAGCTCAATAACATTTTATGCATTTACGCCCTCTACGGCGAATAAGTAACTAGCTTTTACGAACGTTATAACACTTGACCTACTTAATTTTTTCAAAATATTTTGGTATGGATCGATCACCCTTGACTTACTCTATCGTTTTCTACCCCAGTTCCGCGAACTTTTTTGCGTCTACGCCCTCAACGGCGAATAAGTAACTGGCTTTTTACGAACGTTATAACACTTGACCTACTTAATTTTTTCAAAATATTTTGGTATGAATCGATCACCCTTGACCTACCCTACCATTTGCCACCCCAGTTCCGGGAACTTTTTTGCGTCTACGCCCTCTACGGCGAATAAGTAACTGGCTTTCACGAACGTTATAACACTTGACCTACTTAATTTTTCCAAAATATTTTGGTATGACTCGATCACCCTTGACCTACTCTACCATTTGCCACCCCAGTTCCGCGAACTTTTTTGCATCTACGCCCTCTACGGCGAATAAGTAACTGGCTTTACGAACGTTATAACACTTGACCTACTTAATTTTTTCAAAATATTTTGGTATGAATCGATGACCCTTGACCTACTTTACCATTTGCCATCCCAGTTCCGCGAACCTTTTTGCGTCTACGCCCTCTACGGCGAATAAGTAACTGGCTTTACGAACGTTATAACACTTGATCTACTTAATTTTTTCAAAATATTTTGGTATGAATCGATCACTCTTGACCTACTCTACCATTTGCCACCCCAGTTCCACGAACTTTTTTGCGTCTACGCCCTCTACAGCGAATAAGTAACTGGCTTTTACGAACGTTATAACACTTGACCTACTTAATTTTTTCAAAATATTTTGGTATGAATCGGTCACCCTTGACCTACTCTACCATTTGCCACCCCAGTTCCACGAACTTTTTTGCGTCTACGCCCTCTACAGCGAATAAGTAACTGGCTTTTACGAACGTTATAACACTTGACCTACTTAATTTTTCCAAAATATTTTGGTATGAATCGATCACCCTTGACCTATCGTAACTATTATCACTCAATGAATAGTGTGCGCTTTTTAATTGTTAATATTAACGGTAACAGTATTAATGAATATGTTAATTTTGCTGTTATAAGGTAGTGTAAACTGTTTTTAAGTAACAGTTGCTGTAATGACATTTTAAAAAAACATTAGTTCAGCTTTGTTTTTTTTGTTCGCTTATAGATGGGTACTGTAAGATGATGTCATTGTATGTGGGTGATTTTTTTAAACATTCTAGGTCTACAGTGGTAAAATATTTAGTAATTTATAGATTTTATAATGAAAGACATTTATGCCGTAAACCATATGCGTAAGAACACCATTTAAACAACTTAATGTGATGCAACATTTAAATACAATTATCTTCCTACATCATAACATGAGAAACAAAATGCAATGGGAAAAAAATTGCTTTTGACAGTTTTGAAAGAAATTATTGTATAATGTTATATAAGTTATGAAAGAGTAATAATAGGCATATTTAAATTGTTAAATAACAAATTATTTCAGCTACTTACAATTCAACATTACATTCGTTACATTACAATTATTGTATTGTTTTTAAAACAACTTTCATCATCCAGGGAAGAATGTGCGCTCTTTAATTTAATAAAGGATTAATTAGATGTTTTACCCTACTCTGACGTAATTTGTACTTTATACTAAGTACATTTGAGAATACTTGCGAAAAAAATCGCAAGTAGTTCTCGGGTGGGACTCGAACCCACAACCTCCAGATCACTAGCCTGGCGTCTAGACCACCGAGCTCGGTGGTCTAGAGGTATGAACGCCAAGTGTAAACTGTTTTTAAGTAGCAGTTGCTGTAATGACATTTATAAAAAACGTCAGTTCAGACTTGGTTTGTATGTGTGCTTTTATAGAATGGGTAAGTAAGCACGTTTAAAAAGATATTACATTTGATCGATTGCAACTGTTGTAATTAACGAGAAAAAAAAGCCCGGCATAACATTTAATGAAGTGGGGCGGTATTGAATAACTATGCAGTATGTCGTCACATGTTGACGTAAGAAGTTATTTATTAGTTCTAGTTTATTTACTACGATAGAGCCTACTTTAAATGCTGTTTTAATTTCAGGTAGTCATGTTGTACTTGTGTTGAAAAGTTGTAATGAATAAAACGGAATAATAACTTGTGGTTACCGTTCATAACCAAACTGTTGTATTTGTGTTTGCTTCAGAAATTATCTTTTAAAATTGCATGTTGTAACAAGTCAAAACAAAACCAAAATTAATTCGCCATAAAAGGACATAGGTACAAGTTCGCGGAACTAGTTTGGCAAATGGTAAAGTAGTCAAGGGTCATCTACCCATAACAAATTACTTATTCGCCGTATGCAAAAACTATTTTGAAAAAATTAAGTTGGTAAAGTGTAAAACGTTCGTAAAAGCTAGTTACTTATTCGCCGTAGAGGGCGTAGATGCAAAGAAAATCGCGGAACTGGGGTGACAAATGGTAGTGTAGGTCAAGGGTGATCGATTCATACCAAAATATTTTGGAAAAATTAAGTAGGTCAAGTGTTATAACGTTCGTAAAAGCCAGTTACTTATTCGCCGTAGAGGGCGTAGACGCAAAAAAGTTCGTGGAACTGGGGTGGCAAATGGTAGAGTAGGTCAAGAGTGATCGATTCATACCAAAATATTTTGAAAAAATTAAGTAGATCAAGTGTTATAACGTTCGTAAAGCCAATTACTTATTCGCCGTAGAGGGCGTAGACGCAAAAAGGTTCGCGGAACTGGGATGGCAAATTGTAAAGTAGGTCAAGGGTGATCGATTCATACCAAAATATTTTGAAAAAATTAAGTAGGTCAAGTGTTATAACGTTCGAAAAGCCAGTTACTTATTCGCCGTGGAGGGCGTAGATGCAAAAAAGTTCGCGGAACTGGGGTGGCAAATAGTAAAGTAGGTCAAGGGTGATCGATCCATACCAAAACATTTTGAAAAAATTAAGTAGGTCAAGTGTTATAACGTTCGTAAAAGCCAGTTACTTATTCGCCGTAGAGGGCGTAGATGCAAAAAAGTTCGCGGAACTGGGGTGGCAAATGATAGAGTAGGTGAAGGGTGATCGATTCATACCAAAATATTTTGAAAAAAATTAAGTAGGTCAAGTGTTATAACGTTCGTAAAAGCCAGTTACTTATTCGCCGTAGAGGGCGAAGATGCAAAAAAGTTCCCGAAACTGGGGTGGCAAATGGTAAAGTAGGTCAAGGGTGATCGATCCATACCAAAATATTTTGAAAAAATTAAGTAGGTCAAGTGTTATAACGTTCGTAAAGCCAGTTACTTATTCGCCGTAGAGGGCGTAGACGCAAAAAAGTTCGCGGAACTGAAGTGGCAAATGGTAGAGTAGGTCAAGGGTGACCGATTCATACCAAAATATTTTGAAAAAATTAAGCAGGTCAAGTGTTATAACGTTCGTAAAGCCAGTTACTTATTCGCCGTAGAGGGCGTAGATGCAAAAAAGTTTGTGGAACTGGGGTGGAAAATGGTAAAGTAGGTCAAGGGTGATCGATCCATACCAAAACATTTTGAAACAATTAAGTAGGTCAAGTGTTATAACATTCGTAAAAGCCAGTTACTTATTCGCC
Organism: Antedon mediterranea; assembly: GCF_964355755.1. Lineage (NCBI taxonomy): Eukaryota > Metazoa > Echinodermata > Crinoidea > Comatulida > Antedonidae > Antedon > Antedon mediterranea. Next base: position 7,705,008 of record NC_092678.1, read on the forward strand.
GTAGAGGGCGTAGATGCAAAAAAGTTCGCGGAACTGGGGTGGCAAATGATAGAGTAGGTCAAGGGTGATCAATCCATACCAAAATATTTTGAAAAAATTAAGTAGGTCAAGTGTTATAACGTTCGTAAAAGCCAGTTACTTATTCGCCGTAGAGGGCGTAAATGCATAAAATGTTATTAAACTTTGACCGGAAGAAGTAGAGGAGGTCAAGGCTAACATGTTGGTGCAATAACAACTCAATTAGACAGTTATTACGTATTAAAATCTGTTTTTAAAAAAATATTTGTGACTGTCCCTTTAATTGAATTTGAATAAGGAACTAGGAACTAGTAACCAACTTCACAGACATGGATATTTTCTGAATTTGTGTTGGGATAGGTTTAGATTAGGTTTCAGGTTTAGTCCAGGAGAGATGAGAATGTAACGTATAGAAAATACATAATTTGATTGAAAATTTTCATCTGGTTTGTAGTAATAAGTTATTAGAAATGTTATTTTTTCCAAACCAAAAATTAGTATATAAACTAACCTTGACAATGTATGACCCTGTCATAATACAGAATTGGCCCTCTAGAGGTCAATCTGTTTAGTGATAGATCGTCATTACTTCTGAAGAAGCTGTCCGATCAGGACAGCGAAACTGTCAAGGTTAGTTTATATATTTATATACTAATTTTTGGTTTGGAAAAAAAAAATTTCTAATAGAAAATACCTAGCAATCTAAATCATTCTGCAGCATATAAATATATAGTCTGTCAAAAATGAAGTTATATATTATGGCTTGCATTTCAAACTTTCACTTCAAATTGTTTAGAAGGTGTGTCCTAGAATTGTGAATAATGTACCATACCTTCGTATCCATATGGTGTATAAACTTGAATATCGCTAATGCTGTACACCATACCTAAGTCAACATACCAGTAAGGGTTCTGGTTTCCTGAAACTTAAGAATATTAAAGATGTATTGTCCTCCAAAAGCAGGAAAAATTATGATTAAAATCAGACTTAAGCGATTTTGCAGTTTTAATAAAGTTAATCACTTCCCTAGAAAAAAAGTTTCACTTATAAAAGACTTTTTTTTTTCAATTCAACCAAAAACCCATCAGGCTGGCAGTCAATCTATCTATCTAAGTTTTTTTCAGGTAAATAACTTTTGTTTTATCCAAATTTTTGTCAAAGTGAATAACTATAATGTGACTTTAAAATGGCAAACCAAGGGACAATATATCTTAAAAGTATTACATTTTTTTTCAATTCCAGTTTTTGGAAGAAAAAAAACACCCATATTTCTGCCTATTTCCTTTAATATCAATAGGTAAAAAAATAATCTTATGTTAAACTTTAAAGTTGAAGCTTCATAGATTTAGTAAAACAATATTTGATTTGATTTATTCAACTTTTGCACAACAAAAATTACAAAGTAAACAAAATGGCAATAATTGTAAAAAGCAAACTTAATCAGATTCAGCCACTGATACCCACAGCATTGTCATTTTTTCAGTAATTTGCATTTGGATTTAAATATAATTTAAGATAAGATAAGATAAGATAACTTTTATTGATCCTCAAAATCAATCGTCATAATAACAAAGAAAACACTATAAAAACAAATATAGCATAAAACCATTCATATAAAAACATCTAAAAAATTACGATATAAAATTATCTTCTTGACTTCCTGTTGTACTGGATGATACCGGAGGGAATAAAGGATTTAGCAAATCGATTTGTTTTCACACTGAGGAGCCTCAATCTACCACTTGGATTAAGTTGGTCTATGATCACTTTGTGGAGAGGATCCCATGAGAGGCATCCGACTCAATGCGTTCGAAATCTTTCTGGAGGTTTCTAGGTGCACATCGGTAAAGGAAGGCAGTTCCAGACCAATCATTTTACCAGCCCGACGGGCTAATATATTAATATTATACTGTATATATTAATATTTAATATAAATAAGTGAAAATAGTGTTGACAAAAGATTCAAATTCTTAACAATTTCCAATATCAAAACATCATTTGGTGGTTTAAAATATAGTCTAAAGAACACATTTAGTGGAAACCATGGTGTAACAAAAACTATTGTTAACATCCTCTACCACTCTTTCTATACTGAGTGACCTCTTCATCACATGGACAGCTCCCACATGTATTGCCAGCAATCCAAGTCTTACTTCTTTGAATACAAATCTCTTACTCCTGACTTAGGAAGGAAAAGATTACATTTATAGTTAATAACATAAGTACTTTACTTACCAACCGTACGGGCACATTGACCAGAGTTAAAATCTCTATCAATGTCACCATTAACAGCTAAACTAGCATCATATGAAGTACCACCAGAGGAATAAGTTGTACTCTGGTAAGCAGGTTTTCCAGTTGACAATGTAGATTTTATAGAGACTACATAAAAATTAATAATGCAATACATTACATTTAACAATCTCACTGCCCTCTGTTTGAAAACTGTGCAATGATGCTCAATCAATAAGAGAAGTAAAAGAAATATAGGCAGAACAAAAACCAAACTAACTTTATACTACAAAAAATGTGATGTGCCCATATATGGATACGATGACATATCATTACCATGTTTGGGCAAATCACACCTTTTTTGTCAAACTAGTTTGATAGTGTATATTAATTAAGTTCATATAAACAAATAAAAATTGTAAAAAATAAAAAATCATCAATTTCTATCATTGAACAATTGTGATCATACTGTACCTTGATACTGGCATCTGTCCCCTCCAAATCCCTGTACGCAGGAACAGTTGTATGTGTTTTCATCATAAACAAGGTAACATGATCCATGATTTAGACAAGGATTGAGTGAACATGGATCTAGTAATAATATGAGAGAAAAAACATTATAACTCATTCCAGGCAATGCTGTCTGCCCATATATCCACAAATATTATACAGTACAAGACAAACGTAGTGACACTCTATTATTTTACGATACAAATAATTAAAGATTAATGGTACGCATATACATTTGCTAGTAACTGCTATAACTTGGAATAAGAGGGATTATGGTAATAGTAAAGACTTGGTACAAAAACAATATCTAATTGTTAACTTGATATACCGGTTTAGGTTCATAAGGCCTTCATTTCTAGGTCTACTATCTGTATGTGTATAATCCCATGCTCAAGTATAATAACACCCCCTGATTTAGGCTAAAGCAGGATATAAACATTTGGTAAATTCCATACATGTTAGCAATCTCACTATTAAAATCCTTCCTCAATTTTTCCAAACTACATACCTAGGCCCCTTGGGACTATTAGGTCATATACGGTTTTAAAAGTGATATTGAAGGGAACTGCTATACTCACTTGGGTTATCTGTTATTTGGAATGAACATATAAAGCATTGCAACAGGAACAAGATCATAAAACATACAAATATTCCATCAAACATGATGCGCCGTTTTCTTTCTTTCAATAACTTTAAAATAAATTTGTGATCAGTTTCCTGAATAGTAGCGCCCTTGTCAATTAACCACCAACATTTCCTATTGCCTTTGTATTACCTTCATATTATAGGTATACAAGCACTATTTATATGTTAACAACTTCCGTATTAGTGTCTGTATTTACATATAAAAAACATGGTTGTAAAATACAACCTATCTGGCCAAGTTGTAAACAATACAAGTGTTCCTGAGTTATGTACTGTATTGTAGTGAGGCTTACAATGAAAAGACCGGGTTCAAATATTCATTAGTTGGCAGTACAGTTATATATCAGATAGACATAAAACATATTGTATTAACACTTTCACTTTACTAAGATGTATTGTCCCCAAAAACATGAAGATAAATTAAATCAAACTTTTAATATGTTATTTTGTAGTTTTAATCAAGTTAACCACTTCCGTAGAAAAATCAACGGAAAAAAATAATGTTTTCACAAATAAATGGTTAAATTCAACCAAAAATCTATTGGCTGGCAGCCACTTTGACCATTTTCTGCTTTAAATTACAGATTTTTCAGGCAAAAACATTTTGTTTCGATCCAATTTTTGTGGATAACTATTATGTTACATTAAAATGGCATACTCAACAAAAATGTTAAGAAATATTTGTTCAGGGGACAATATATCTTTAAATCAATCAAAAATTTATAAAAACAAAGACATTTCAACAAAATGATGTTTTATTGTAAAACTACTGTGAGCATAAAAGCAATTTGAACTCTCACCTTTATATTTATCATAGGCTACTCAATGGTAATTGGTGCAATCATAAAAAGTAAAAACAATAAGAAAAAAAGCTAAAGTGCATGTGCTTCACTAAAACAAAAAAGGTGGAGGTAGATAGTTTAAAAAAAAACTTCAAAACAAACAAATATATAAAATAAAACAAAAATTCCAAAAAAGCTTAATCTAATACACTTTACCAAATTTATCAAAAAAATAATTTTTGCATTTGAGAATCCTATGTTTAAAAAAGCATATGATAACAATTTTTAAATATTCACCATCTAATTCCTTGGAAACATTTGTTGATACTGCAAGTTTATTTAAACAGAATTCAACTGCATACGCTAGTATAAAGTAACGTTTGGGGGTTTCTCTATTTAAAAAAAAAAATTGTTGGTATGGCCTCATTGACTTGTGATTAGGTATCTGTAGCGGGGAAAAATGTTATCAAGTAAATACAAGTTTTTACCATGGATGGTAAATCAAGATAGTCACAAATTATCTAATTATACGAATACCTGAATTATGATGAATGATTAAATCATGAAGAACCATTATAAAATTGATGAAGGATAAGAACCACAATAGATGATAATTATCAGTGATAAGAGTCATGTTAAAAAATAATCATGTGAATATAATACTAATGATAGGTATTGCAACAATAATGATAAATGATAATTGTGATAACATTCATAGATGTTAATTATAATAATAACAATCTTAATAGATAATATTTATAATAACAATCTCGGTAGATGGTACTTATAATAAAAATCTTGATAGATGGTAATAATGATAGCAATCTTGATAGATGGTACCATGGAGAAATAAGTTAGGATAACTTATTTCTTCATGATGGTACTTATAATAACAATATTGACATCATAATGATAACAATCTTGATAGATGGTAATAATGATAACAATCTTGATAGACGGTAATAATGATAACAATCTTGATAGATGGTAATAATGATAACAATCTTGATAGATGGTAATAATGATAACAATCTTGATAGATGGTAATAATGATAACAATCTTGATAGATGGTAATAATGATAACAATCTTGATAGATGGTAATAATGATAACAATCTTGATAGATGGTAATAATGACAACAATCCTAATAGTTGGTAATAATAACAATATTGATAGATGGTAATAATGATAACAATCTTGATAGATGGTAATTATAATAATAGTCTTGATAGATGGAAATAATGATAACAATCTTGGATGGTAATAATGATAACAATCTTGACATAATAATGATAACAATCTTGATAGATGGTAATAATGATAACAATCTTGATAGATGATAATTATAACAACAATCTTGATAGATAGTAATTATAATAACAATCTTGATAGATGATAATTATAACAACAATCTTGATAGATAGTAATTATAATAATAATCTTGATAGATGGTAATAATGATAACAATCTTGATAGATGGTAATAATGAAAACAATCTTGACATAATAATGATAACAATCTTGATAGATGGCAATAATGTTAACAGTCTTGACAGATGGTAATAATGATAACAATCTTGATAGATGGTAATAATGATAACAATCTTGAAAGATGGTAATAATGATAACAATCTTGATAGATGGTAATAATGATAACAATCTTGATAGATGATAATTATAACAACAATCTTGATAGATGGATATAATGATAAAAATCTTAATAGTTAAGGTTAATGGTTAAATTCGGGATTCCGAACAATAAATGATATCATTATTAATAATGAACTAATAACATACCAAGAGTTGTTTCCCAAGTTGATTCATAAAGAAAATGGTTTCATAGAATATTTCTCAATTATCAATGCTATACCAAATAAATGGAAACAAATAGTAACATCATCAATTGTTGAAAATGTAAATGATAAATATGTAGATATAAGTTTATTTTATAAGAAAAACAAATCTTCAATATTTTATAGACACATTGTTAATAACAAAGCATCCATTCCAATATCTCAAGCAAAGTGGGAATTTGAATTAGGTGTTGAGTTAAATTGGCATAAAATATGGTTTAATCTTGATAGATGGTAATTATGATAACAATTTTGATAGATGGCAATTATAATGACAAAAATCTTGATAGATAGTAATATAATAATGATAACAATCTTGATAGATAGTGATAATGACAACAATCTTGATAGATGGTAATAATGATAACAATCTTGATAGATGGTAATTATAATTACAACAGTCTTGATAGATGTGATAATGCTAACAGTCTTGATAGATGGTAATTATAATTACAACAGTCTTGATAGATGTGATAATGATAACAGTCTTGATAGATGGTAATTATGATACCAATTTTGATAGATGGCAATTATAATGACAAAAATCTTGATAGATAGTAATATAATAATGATAACAATCTGATAGATAGTAATAATGATAACAATCTTGATAGATGGTAATAATGATAACAATCTTGATAGATAGTAATAATGATACCAATCCTGATAGATGGTAATAATAACAATATTGATAGATGGTAATAATGATAACAAATCCTGATAGATGGCAATAATGATAAAAATCTTGATAGATGGTAATGATGATAACAATATTGATAGATGGTAATAATGATAACAATGTTGATAGATGGTAATAATTATAACAATCCTGATAGATAGTAATTATAATTATAATCTTGATAGATGGTAACTATTATTAATCATGATAGATGATAATTATAATGATAACAATCTTTATAGATGGTAATTATAACAAAAATTAATAATAAATCTTGTAAAATTCAAATGTGCATGATCAAGAAAATGAAACAACAGAAAAATTCACTAAAATATTTCAATCTACAACTTCATAAAGTCCAGTTTCTTCCTCATAATCACCTTTAAAAAAAATAGAAAAAATAATTTTAGATAATAATGTAATTCCTAATTGATTAAAAATTCTATGACACCACATGTTTGATTGTTAATATTGAATGAATATGATTGGTTTATTAATTAATTGTCCATCTCACCAGTCTTGACACCTATTACATTGTAACCCTGCAGATAAACAAATAACAGTATTTCTGAGTGTGTGTAATTTTTTTTTGTATCTGCTATGGATTTGTTTTAAAAGAAAAAAAAATAAATAGTGAAAAATATTTTTCCCAAATGAGACTACTGTTAATTGTTTGCGCCATTTTGCTTAGTGGCTTTTATTTAAATTCAACCAAGTTTCTTACCGGTATCCGGTGCCTGTGGTACTGCAGCATAGATAATGCCAGTGGGTGTAATGTAGCTTTGAAATCCACGTGGTATGGTAACTATGTCATAAGTAGTGGAATTAAGTTTCTTTCGGTTCTCCCAATAAAAAAACCTATAATAAAATACAGTGTCTTTTATTATATAAAAAAAATAATAAAAGATTGAGAAAGGAAAAACATATTTTTAACAAAAATTTATTTCAGGCAAAATATCTGGCCATAATTAATATTTTTTTTTAGCTTTATCTAGTCCAGCGTTCCGCAAACTGAACTAAAATTATCGTTCCGGGACTGACCTGCGGCCCAACTACCCAGTTGTACCGACTAAATGAAGGTAATGAAAGACCGTTACACCTCAGCTCCAACCGTGGTGGGGCTGAGGCAAGAAAATTTAAGGAATATGATGGACCCCACGTCCCGGGAAATGACATTGTCAGTTTGTCTTTGAAGGGTAAAAATTGTGTCGATGATCCGGAAAAAATCAGCTCAGCCTCGGGGTTTTCCTTTTTTAACGCACACATGCCAGTCTTTTACATTACATTGCAATGATCAAAACTTTAGCCACACATATGGAGCGGAGGTATAAAACACAGGACATTTTTTGGAGGGTAACAAACCGTACATCAAACATTTTCAGCAACATCAAGATGTTAGAATGAAGGCGCTTACGATGGTTAATTATCAGGATTTTTTTCACAATTTCTTATAAAGCCACCCCCCAGCCCTTCAAAAATGTTTCGTCGATCTAGTCCACTACCAATTATGCAGTTAAGTATACACATACAAACCCAAGCAAGAAAAACAACCACAGCCTGAACTGATAATGCACTAAAGTGTTTTCATTAGTTGTTCATTCTAGCTCTCTGTTTTCTCTACATAGTGGTTGTTGCTGCTCACTATCCATGTTTACAAATGTTAGTTACAGTTAAGATGAAGAAGTGCCACACCTAAAAGAAATATGCTATAGCAACCAGCAATATAGTTGTGATATTAAAGATGTATTGTTCCCCTGAAAAAATAGTTCTTAACAAAATTATTTTTTGAATATGCCATTTTAATGTAACATAATAGTTATTCACTTTGACCAAAATTGGATCGAAAAAAATGTATTTACCTGAAAAAACTGTAATTTAAAGCAAAAAATGGCCAAATGGGCTGCCAGCCAGTGGGTTTTTGGTTGAATTTAAAAAAAACTAAAAAAAAAAAAAAAAAACTACAAAATAATATATTCAAAGTCTAATTTAATTAATCTTCATTATTCATGATTTTGGGGGACAATACATCTTTAAAATTAGAAGTAAAGTATTTGTAATAATTGGTATTTTGGCTGGTATATTAGAGAATTACCATCACCTCTATCCTATTAGCTTGTATGTGTGCAACACATCCACCACCTGCATATTTATTATTTATGTCATCAAATTTAATTCCTACAACCTGTCTGTGCACAAAGAAAATGTATGAACAGGCCCGTAGCCAGGGGGGGTTTTTATGGTTCGGGCGAACCCCCCTTTACAGCGAACCCCCCTTAACCAACTGCGAACCCCCATCCCCGACATGCCCAATACCTCACCCTCATCTCCAAAAATCCTCCAAATACGTGCCCCACAGTACAAAAAGTTGTTTGTAAATTGAAAAATTCGTAAACTTGTTCGTGAACCTTCTTCTCTGTATGAGCGTCAACTAGTGATACGTGTCTGTAAATTTCTAAAAGCTGCAAATGAATTGCCGATTTTAACCTGAAAAATAAATGTTTGGTCCCTGCATGTAACATGATATTGACGCGTCTCATAGCGAGCTGGCGCACGAACGATTCGTACAAAGGACACCGCCAGACAACTGCGTACCTATTGTTTAGATCACTGGCAGTCAGGCAGCATGCATAAAGTATATAGCCTTCCGACGTACATCAGTATTTATGTGTGAATTTGAAGTATAATGTATCATAGAGGATTATAGTGAATATTAATATTTTACACTATAATATCTATGGTATCAAGTACTGTAGTTCACATTATGGCATCCGATTATTTTTTTCTAGACCACCAGCCGATACGTAGGCCTACTAAAATGTATCAATATCAGTGGCGTATCCAGGATTTTGAAGTTGGGGGGGGGGGGGGGCGGGAATTGCCAATTTGCCGACAAAATTGGTGTCATTATCTGTACATACTTTTTCTCTGATCAATATATGTTCTAGGATTACATAGTCATATTGTCTTATATGGGATAACGATGCAAAATTAAAACCAAACCAACATTATCTGTTAGTATGTTGTATTCATATTACAATAAAGAAAGAATTAGAAAAATCGTTTTTAGCCACGTACGAAAGAAGTACGGTAAAACAATTTGCGGCCTCAGTCGACAATTCTATTAACTACGCCATTTTTTGTTAAAATAATTACATATAATTACGTTTTTTAGTAATTTATTTTATATATCACCATTGGAAATATCAATAAAACATGTTATTAAATGCTTATAAAATATATAAAGTCGTTTACTTAACGGAATTCGGACAAATTCATTGCTCTAACTTTGTGTAGTAACGATCAGAGAGATTCATGGTACACGCGCGAGAGAAAACATTCCGCTGCGGATGATTCGCATCCACCAATCAAATCAGCTAGAATCCTAAATCATTCAACCGTGAGCAATGCCAATCGCGAGAAAGCTCAGCTTTGATTGGCTTACGATGACATCATATCACAAAATGGTGGTTTTGTAGTTGAGCCTCACGGAATATTCTGTTCCAAAAATGAAATACATGGATATTTTTATGGTATATGTGCTTTTTCTTTAAAGATTTTGAATAATAAAGGCCTCATATCGAGAAAAAAAATCGGGTTTTTGGCACTTATAATAAATATATCTTAGACAAAAAAGCACATGGCATGTGGAACTATATAATCTCTTAGCGTAGGAAGACATACAAATCTCAGGTCATGAGAGGCTCAACTGCATGCAAAAACAAGGTTTTAGGGTAAGGTCAAAGACTTTTGAGTAAACAATCTACCGCGTACGGCCGTATGTACGTGCTACACATTTTTAACGTGTTTCGTTTGATGTAATGAAAATAAAAAATAGTTGATCTGAATGGATCAATGATGATACGATATGTAGGCTAAAACAAACACTCAAAAGAATTATGTTTACAGTTCAATTATTGTCAGAATAAATAGTTTATTTTTTTCCCCGGCACCTTTGTTTGCCGACGGCCGCGATGATGTGCCGACGGAAACGAAATCAGGGCCCCCCCCCCCTACTGGATACGCCACTGATCAATATCACCTATTTACATATTTATATTCCTCAACAAATTGCTGTAAATAAATATTATAGATAGAGCTAGCAAATAGTATTTGCCTTCACCCAGTGTGCTTTTTTCGGGGCTGCTCCTAGATATACGTTCGCATTGAACTTGAACGCAAAACCAAATACGGAGTAAATGATCAAACAATCGGCGGTTCCGCACAGAGCACCATCTAACATACGGCAACAAATAGTTATCGTCATTTAAATTATCGACGTGTTTGAGGAGGAGGAAAAAGTACGATCTTTTTGCTCATTGGTTATATAGAATGCTGCACGAGAGTGTCTTTTCCGGCCATCTAGGGGTGTCATTTAACAAAATTCGCATCGCATCAGGCTGGGGGGGGGGGGGGGTTTGACCCAAATATTTAGTGTCCGAACCCCCCCTTGACAGATCCTGGCTACGGCCCTGATGAATTAACTTCTGTTTTACATATTGTAGCTAAAGTTAGTTAAGGCAATTGGATGCTTTTTGGCAAAATTTATTGACAAAACAACACCTGAACAATGCTGTAGACATCACCAAAATGATGAAAGCACAAATTATTATAAGCACTATCAGATAAACAGGTACAGATGAATTACCTTAAAAAATAAATAGAAAAAAAAATGATAAACTATGTTTTGGAAGTTAATTATGCCGCTTTGCAATAAACCTCAATCAAAAATTGCTATAAATACAAAATATTAATCAAGTTATACACACATATTTAATGGGGGGAAAATGACTATTCAATTAAAAAACACACACATCATGAGAAACTCCCATTACTTTTACATGAAACATCAGCAAAAATTGATTATTCTCAAGGATCAATATCATTTAGTTTTCTTTCGCCTTCCCAGAGTTTCTATATGTAATTACACCACTTTCCTTTTTAAAATTACAAAAGGAACCTAAATACATACGGTAGCTTGAAATGGTTGGGAATAGGCAGTAAATCTAGGGTAGCAAGACGATTTGGCCCTGGACGATTTGCCCTATTTATTATTGTTGACTTTGCAATGATGTATTTTATAAACTTAATAACAATTTTTTTTGTTTTTGCATTTTCAGAGAGACTATGGGGTAGTAGTAGTGCTAGGGATTAACAATGCAATAAACCAAACATTTCTGACTTGTTTTGAAAATATAGGGCTTAAAGAATTGCCAAATTATTTTTCGCAACATATACGATGTATACAAATAATACCCTCTGTTGGCGAATGCATGAATACGAAAGTTTTTAAATAATAATTACATTATTATTATTAAATGTTATATCTGTTGTATATACATTGTATATTATTTGGGCCAAGAGCCTTGTGTAATGAGGGAAGAAAGCTGTTCTCTGTAGTTTTAATGTTGCATTGATTCGACTATGTCGCACATGAATGATTGGAATTTTATTGTTTCTTTGGTTTTTAGGTAGTTTTTTCTTTTTTATATTTCATCAAACATACTTATGACTTACCATTAGCAACCCACACTGTAAATACACATGTTCCTGTATTATTAGCAGAATCTGTAGCAGTACAGATAGCATCTGTAGAACCAGCAGAAAAATATGAACCAGAAGGTGGAGTACAAGTAGCTGACAGACCAGTATCACCATTATCGGTGACAAAGGGGTCAAGCCAACTCACACTGACCTGATCTGTGTCAGAATTTTCTTCAACTTTTTCTGGGCAAATCACATTGGGTTTACCAACATCTAAAGAAAAAGTTGAACAAACAAAAACTAATTAATCAGCTAAGTAAGCCTATAGCAAAATATTAACAAATTTAAAATACAACTAGAATTTAATTCGTCACTTTGACGAATTATAGGTGATCATTTTTATAATTTTATTGACATTAAAATTTTTTAAACATGCACGTATGTTAACATACGATCGGAAAATGTTGATGTATGCCATCCCATTATACGCTTATAGTGCTGAGAATTGTGCCTATTTATATGCCATACATTATGTACAGTATAAACTACTACTACACTACTTGTACCCCCACGTCGGACATCACACCAAGAATTTACTGCACACCAAAAATCCATAAAATGAATAATCCGTTACGTCCCATAGTCGATTATACGGGATCCATTATGTACAATTTGTCACGAAGCTTAGCCGACATTCTCGTACCACTAGTTGGAAACAGCATCCATCATGTTACTAATTCGCTTGAATTTGTCAATGACATAAAGGACATTAAGTTACAGCCAAATGAAACATTGGTCTCTTATGATGTTGTGTCATTATTTACCAAGACACCAGTCAACAAGTCTCTCAAAATAATTGAAGAACGCTTACACTGTGAAAAACAACTATCAGAGAGAACGTGGTTACATATCAACGACATTATGGAATTGCTTCAATTGGTTCTCACCACCACATATTTCAGCTTCAGAGGAGATATCTACCAGCAAAATTCAGGTATGGCCATGGGTAGTCCATGTTCTCCGATTGTTGCGAATTTATTTATGGAATGGCTGGAAAATGAGACAATAACTACAGCTCACACCGACATAAAACCGAGGATATGGAAAAGGTATGTAGATGACATTATAACAATAATTCCCAAGGATGCGACATAACCATCATTACAACACTTAAACAAAATCGATGATGACATTAATTTCACTTGCGAAGAAATGTCCTTAACAGACAACTCTATCCCATTCTTGGATACGCTAATTTTAGTTGATGGGGAAGGCAACATCAACACTAAAGTTTTTAGGAAAGCCACCCACACAAATCAATACTTGGACTTTAACTCACATCATCCTCTACAACACAAGTTATCCGTTATCCGCACACTTCTACACAGATGTAACACGATAATCACAAATAATGCAGACAAACAGAACGAAACTAAGATGATACATACTTCACTTAAACAATGTGACTACCCAACATGGACGATTAGAAAGGTACAACGTAACTTAGATAAACCAAAAACGGACACACAACCCGAAACAGAAGACATAAGAGGGTCGATATCCATCTCATATATTCAAGACCTGTCAGAGAAAATCAAGAGAACATTTAAAAAATATAACATACGAACATACTTTAAACCATCTAACAAAATTAAAAACTTAATCGTCCGACCGAAAGATAAATGCATGCAAAGGAGATTCCTGTGGTGTTGTCTACAAATTGGGTTGCACCAACTGTGAGATGGTGTACATTGGGGAAATGGGTAGGGCACTCAAAACCAGAATTAAAGAACACAAGAAAGATGTTGAGGAAAACACACAGAACATACAGACGCGTGCATCACGGAAAGTTTCGTCCTCCATTTTACATAAATCAGCAATCACGGACCATATGACCACACACAACCACATACCTAACTGGGATAAGATAGAGGTACTACACAAAGAACAAGTTTGGCTTAAACATAAAATGAAAGAAAGCATCAGTATAAGAAAGCAAAATAAAAATACAAAGATGAATAGAGACGAAGGCACGCACCAACTATCTCATATTTACGATCAGCTTCTGACGACGACTGGTCCCCTAGGCTACACAACAAAAACATCTAGTGGCTGGAAAGGAGACCAGTCGGCGTCATAACGCATCATAGCAACTGAAGAAGTCAAGCTGACAGCTAGACGAAACTGTCTTGCCAACGTAAGTTTTATTGGTTTACTATCAAAGAACTACTTATATCATTATACGAATCGAAACCAGAAGAAATGTTTTCATTACAGTATAAACTGTATATCTACAGTGTAGCATTGGTGAAATTACGGACACACATCATGTTCTAATTTTTTGGTATGATGCCGTTGTCAAAATAAACCTGAAGATCACAATTTCGAAAGATAATGAATTGAGCAAAAAATTATAAGATTTGGAAGAAAATTTGGCAGGTAGAAGCGCACTGCACGCTCTTTGAAATTTTTATAAATTTGACGAAAGAGAGAAAAAAACTACTTTTTAACTTCAACTGGCCATTTCATAACGTCAAAACATCTGATAGGCCTAATTTTTATATGAATTCATATCTACATTTCATCAGCTTTCATAATAAATTATAATCATCAAGGTCACATTTAATTCTGAAGAGCTGTAAGGTATTCAAATGTATGGTGTAGGTGAAATTACACAACCTACGTTATTCAAGTTTTTACGCGTGATAACGTCATAAAAATGAAAATGTTGACAACTCATGAGAAAGATGATTAATTGAGCAATCATATACTAAAATTTTAGCGAAAATCGGGCACAAAATAACCGAGATGCGCTCTGTTGAATGTGATAATCTATGACGAAAGAGAAAAAAACCTAATTTTTAAATTCGCGTGGCCCTTTGGTGACGTCACAACATTTTGTACGTCAAATGTGTACATGAATTCATATCAAAAACTCAATGGATACCAGAATAAGTTAAAAAAATTGGGGGTCATCGTGCATTTTGAAGAATTATTTTAATTTTAAAAATGCCTTATTTTTCACCATTTTCATCACTTTGATGCAATTAATGTGCGCATTTTGTCATTTTTAACCTGCTCGTATAGCGTTATTTTAAGTCGGAACGGACTCAAATTTGGGGAATGTACTAAGGATGGTGAGTAGAATGCGTGTACAGTAGTAAATTTCATTAATATGTGATAATGAATTAAGGAGATATGATTGATAATGTGATTTCACAAAATGGCGTATAAATGACGTCACGGATGAGTGATCACGCTGAAAAGCTTATTAGGACTAAGTTAAAGTATTTGAAAGACAATTTTGGTAATCAATAACATTAAACTTTTTGAGATATTTGTTACACAAAATCTGTACAGAGAGAAATAAAGAAGAATAAAGATTTCATACAATAACAATAGGTGATCATTTTATTCTAAATGATCACTCAGTGAGTGAGTGGCCGAGCGGTTAAGACAGTGGAACCGTAATCACGTAGCCATAACATCGGCAGGGGTTCGAGGCTCACTCACTCCATGGTTCTGGTGGTAGAACGAGTCTTCTCGGATAAGGACTATAAACCGTAGGTCCAGTGTACACAACTTGCTCGTGTGCACTTTAAAGAACCTAGTACATCTTTCGAGACGAGTAGGGGGTTACCCCGGTGTACTAGTACATCACAGCCACTTATCACCAACTGGGCCCTCTGGGAGATCAGTCTTTGACTGAAGAGGTCACCCAGTATAAAGATAAAACAAACAAACAAACCTAATTAATTGTCCATATAGAATTGCAATTATTTACAGTATTGTATTCATATCAAATCAACCTATTTATGACACTATCATAATGATGTTCCAGTGTCTGTGTGAGGGTGTAAATTGTACTCCTCCGCATAGAATAAATAGGACGGGACAATTTACATGTTAGTCCAGTTTTATGACACTGGTTAATAAAAAAATAAATAAATAGTGTTACATAAATATTTATTATCACGGTCTAATATGGCATTTTTAATGTATGGGTAGATAATGTGTTAAGCGGAATAATCCGCACCCATTACGCGTATTCGTCGGAGAATGGTAAGCTTGGGATGATACCTGATACATCCTCTCTCCTTCGGACGCTTGCATCGACTAGACGTGTATTTGCCTAGCCTGTTAAACAATTTAATTATTTCTTTTTGTTGAGAGCACATCGTTTGATCTTGATGTAATCTGTAAGTTTTAAATATTGTTTAATTTATAATATGTTTAGGTTAAATACAGTTTAACTTATTTAAATTATAATATAACAACAATTTAATTTAATGTTTGTCTAGCCTAGAAGATATCAATGGAAAAATCTCCTAGGCTGGGTTGAAGCATCAAACCCTGTAACTTTTATTATAAAAGTTGAAATGTGTGCATGGAAGTGTTACATACCTATTTTAATATCAACTGTAAATTCACAGCTTCCTGTGTAACCAGCAGTATCCGTAGCAGAGCAGTTAACATTAGTTGAACCAACATAAAATACTGAAGGAGAAGGTGGATTACAAGTAGCTGACAGACCAGTATCAACATTGTCAGTGACTGAGGGGTCATCCCACTTCACTGCAAATATGCCACTTTCACTGTCAACAAAGTGTTCAATATTTTCTGGACAGATCACAATTGGGGGATTAATATCTAAAAGAAACACATATATTGTATGAAAATATCAAATGATGAATGAATAAATGTGGTGGTATACCACAAAGAGATCAATGTTTGCAACATATTAAATGTGTGTTATTATATAATTTTTCTCTACGTGATTTATTTTGCTTATTTTCTATTCATTTATACTGGGTAACCTCAAAAAATGAATCTCCCAGTTACGATCATTTGCTGTGTGTGTAATAGTACACTGGGGTAACTCCTGCTTGTATCGAAAGACAGTCGTGTACACTGGACCTATTAGTCATTAACAAATATTTGTTGCTTTTAAATTTATAATCGGTGATAGATATTCATAAAATCGCGCGTAACTTATGCTACACTTTAGATTTGGAATGTACCATTCACATTTTGGTGAAGTGCTTGGTTCGTCGGTTGTCAATTTTGAAGTTTATAAAATAGATATAATTTAAATTACATGACAATTTCAAAACAATTAGATACTTGGATTTTTGAATTGGAAGACGCGTTTATTTAATGGTTGGACCACAACTTTGTCATGTGTCAAAATATTATAGCAGATATTCTTAATCTTAGTTTCAGTTACAAAGACAATATAAAATGAAGTTATATAACTCAATAATGACTTTTTTTTCTCTTAATTTCATAATTAATCATACATTTGATACATACACTATTGAAATGAAAAATAGGGTTGATCCTGAGAATTCTTGCGATCTATATAAATTTTAAAATGTAGCATATTTTCACCATTTTGTTAACTTACATGTGCGTAGCCTGTCACTTTTAATGTTGAAAAGTGAATAAAATATGATAAAATTGACAAAGAAAGGTTGTAAAATAGAAATCATGCAAAAAGAGTGAGCATAATAGTTCTGCGTACTCATGGCAATTTTTAAATGCTTAACATTGCCTGAAACGTACTGTAATTTCATCGAAAATAAATGTTGACAATTTTTAAAATTGTAAGCGCGCATACGCATAAACTGGAACATCTGGGTGTTTAGAAATTACTATATGAGGAGCAGATTCCCATTTACTTGCTAGTTTCTGTGTACCTATAATGTGTTTACGTTGTACAAATACACGGTCACCAGGTTCTAAGACAGCATCAATTGTTCCTTTATCATAAGTTTGCTTTCGTTTACGTCAAGCTTTTTTAAGGCAATCTGTTGCAGTAGTATAAGATAATTTGAGGTGATTTCGCAACTGGTTACCTATTCTTCATAGGAATCTGGGTCGGAATCGAATTTTAGGCCGAGAATGACGTCGATTGGTAATTTTGGGTGACGGCCAAACATTAAATAAAAGCGAGTTGAATCATGACGAGTTGCATTGTATGCATGAACCACAGGGCTCACAATTCTTTCCAGTTCAATTTTTCTTTGGTATATAAAGTACCTAACATGTTTAACAAGGCGCGGTTGAATCGTTCAGTTTGTCCATTACACTGAGGATGGTAGGGTGTGGTTTGGGATTTTTTAATGTTACCTAAATTGCAAAGTTCCTTTAATTAAATTGCTTTCAAAGTTTCGACATTGGTCTGTGTGAATTTTGGTGGGAATACCATAATGAAAAATAAAATTTTCCCATAATATTTTGGCTACGGTTTTGGCTTTTTGATCGAGAGTAGGGTAAGCTTGAAAATTTTTAGTGAAGTGATCCGTTATTACCAGTATATTTTCATACCCGCCTTTGGACCTTTCTAATTTTAGAAAGTCCATACCAATTATCTCCATAGGGTCTGAACTAGTTATGTTAACCATAGGGACTCTAGCTCTAATTGTCGTCTTTCTAACGGAACAATTCTTACAACTTTCAACCCAACTTTTGACAAATTCAGTCATTTGGGGCCAAAAAAATCTACGTTGGAAAAGTTCGAGGGTACTTCTATGCCTAAATGACCACCATTATTGTGCAGGCTTTCCAGAGAGAGTTTGCGCAAACTCATGAGGTAACTAACACTAATAACCATTTTCATATTTTAAATAGATTAGAAAAAAAAAAGAGGAAACAGAGGGATGTAATGTAATGATATAATATATAATTGAGAAATCAACCTTTTTATTACAAATCAATTGAGTTAACCACTTTGCACCAGAAAGGTCCAGTGAAGAGGTTGTCCAGATGTTTCAAAAAGTCCCTGGACAGACTTAGGACCAATCATTAACCTCAGAGATGATGTAATGACATATGCTAATGAACAGAAGTCAATATACACTCACAGACACTTCTTCGAAAACACACCTTACTGACTTTAATTGTATCTACCAATTAGGTCAGCTGCTGTTGATTCCTTGTTTTAATATACTTTATTTGTTTATAAAATTATATATTTATTTTAGTTAAGGTCATGGGACTGCTGACTCTTGTAGTTACAGTAATCGTATTACTTTAGCAGTCCCTGACCAATTTCATCTTTGTACATTGTATATATGTTTTGTTGGTCGAATAAATAAATGAAATGAAATGAATGTACGCAGCTCTCACAACATACAGAAATTAAAAGAGTAAAATTGATGTTTAAAGTACTTCCTTTAATATGCACCATCCACAATAATGTCAAATCAGGACAAAGGAAAACAAAGGAGAACAGCACACTGTGCACACTTGGCAAATAATATGTAAAGTAATATGTAAATGAGAATGCAACAAAATAAATGAATATTCAAGGAAAAAACTTAATTAAACTTAGATCAAAAGAAACTAAAGTAGTAATATAAATAACTACATGCAAACTGCAGTAACACCGACACTTCCTCAGAAGCATACCTACAGCCAAACCTCACCTACAGCATCACTCTTATACTTGTTCCTGTTTCTGTATAATTATATTGTATTGTGTATTATAATGTATTATTGAATAAACAACTGTGATATTCAATCAACCAAGCAAGTAGAGTCTTTAATACAGTAAAACCTCCACACATTATATTACAAAACTATGAGAAAAACGATGGGAAATGGTAAAAGCTTTATGTTTATATTCGGCATAGCAACTGTCTACTAATGGTGGAGGAACGAGGTGCATATAGAGCGTGCGTCATTCGATCCCACAGGGGTGATCGTGTTTTGTTAATTTTTTTCGAAAGATATTGTTGGGTCTTTTGTACCTTGTTTTTTTAATGAATTTTCTCTAATACTTGACTTACAAATATATATATATAAACAAACATCTTTATCGTTTCAAATTAATTAATTAAAATTTCAGTATATCACCGGGCGATTTAGAATTAATGTTCTTTGCCTAATGTGTTTATATAAACCAACATTGAAATAAAACAAGGCCTATATCATATAATAAATAACAAATACTTGTACGGCAAAGAAGCAAACTAGTATGTTACGTAGTATTTTAATTAACCTGAAAAAACTGTAATTTAAAGCAAGAAATGGTCAAATTGGCTGCCAGCCAATGGGTTATTGATTGAATTTAACAATTTATTGTTATTTTTTTCATTTTTTTTTTCTTTTCATACAGAAATGATTAACTTTATTAAAACTACAAAATAACATATTCAACGTCTAATTTAATCTTTTATAATCTTAATAATCTAATCTTAACGTTTTCTATATTGCAAAATGTTACCTTTGGAAATGGAGGGTATGTAGCCCTTCTGTTTATGGTCTTTTAATCTACAAATTCTATTCTAGTGAAATATAGTAGTTCAAATACCTTCATACTGGCATCTCTCTCCTGCATATCCAGTCCAGCATGAACACCAAAATCCATATCCATAAGAATAAGCCTGACAGGATCCATTTATACAAGGATTTGATGAACATGGATCTATTCATTTTATTCAAATCAACAACAAAAAAACCATAAAACTTCTGTTAGGATGATATGATCATGCACATAAAGATATTATGTAGACTATTAATTGCACTGAAATTAATATTTTTAAATGTTTTAAAATTATGTTAAAAGAAATTACTTTTTACTATTTTAAACAGCCAGATGACCAGTTTGAAGTTAACAAATGACCAGTTTTGAACAATAATTGTCAACAAAACTACAACTTTTCTGTTGATTTCAATTCAATACAACCATAACTTTTTTAAAGGCCATCAGAGAAAAAGAATTGTTCTAGTGGACCTAGATAGCATATTTGGCAATATTCCTAATGTCTTCTGCATCAAAGATGATATCTTAATAGCAGCCAAAACCAATAATGAACATGAGAGGGCCATCCAAGACCTCATGAAAGGAAAACATCAAACTAAACCCCGATAAATGCCAAACTAACAAGCGAAACGTCAAGCTCTTCGGACAAGTACTCAGCAAAGAAGGAATCGCACCCGATCCCACAAATGTAACAGCAATACAGAACCCAAAAGTACCTGCCAACCAACAGGAATTGTAATCCCTCTTGGGACTAGTACAATATCTGTCCAAGTTTGCGAAGCTGAGCCATCTCACAGAGCCTATAAGGAAGCTCCTACAGAAGGATGCAGTTTATAGACACCGAGCCATGACAAAGTGCTTGACAACCATTAAAGACGCCATCATAAACACTCCAGTCCTCGCATATTTTGATGCCAGGAAAGAGATCACAATCGAATGTGATGCAAGCATGAAAGGCCTTGGAGCAGTGCTCATGCAACAAGACAAACCAGTATATTATACATCAAAATCGCTAACTCCTGCAGAGAAAAATTACAGCAACATTGAGAGAGAAGGACTAGCTGTCGTATGGGCCATAATACACTTCAGATATTATGTGTTTGGATGTGAATTCACAATCTGCTCTGATCACAAACCATTAGAAGACATCGCCAAGAAGGACATCTCTAAAATGCCAAGCAGACTCCAACGACTGATGCTGCAAATGCAGGATTACAAAGGCACAATCAAATATGTACCAAGCAAAGAAGTCCCGATAGCAGACTGCCTCTCGCGCTGCATAGACACTAATCAGAGAACATTTCAAATTCCTGATCTTGATGTCCAGATATAACGAACTGACTGATACAAAATTATTCGTCATAAATAAAATAAAAGAAGCAACCGCAGCAGACAACATGCTACAAGCACTCAGCAAAAATATACTGAATAGATGGCCAAATGAAAAAAACCAGTGTAACGAAACTACCCATGCGTATTGGCAACATAGATACCAACTAACGATACACAATGGTATTGATTGATTGATTTTATTCGATATTCATACATAAAAGTTAAAATATACAATGTATAAAAAGAATACCTGGATAACCCATTAAGTCGACAAAAAAGTAAACTTATTTCCAATGGAGTCCAATCCATAATAACTGAAAAGTGAGTGGTTGGGCCTAGCACAATATATCATTAAGTATTACGCAGTAAAAATGAAAAAACAAGAAAATACATATAAGACAAGATAACATCAAAAAAACAATATTAAAAAATAACTTAATTAAACTGATATTCCAAGCTGTTCATTATTAAAATATTTTTTAAGTTTTATTTTGAAGGTTGCATTATTTTGTATTGATTTGAGTGAATTGGGGAGCCTGTTCCAGTCACGGATACCTAAGAAATAAAAAGTTGTATCGTTAACGCCAGTAGTCTTAGGAGTGACAAAATTAAATGTTGTACCCCTGGCTACGGTCACCTGGGACAAGACAAGGTAGGTAGCATGATGAAAAAGTGGTCTGAGCTCTCCACCATGCCGCCGCTAAAATATCTGAAACGGGCACACCCCGAAATAACACCCATGAAGCCACTGAGCCACGCACCTTGTGCATATGAGCTGGCGACGGCAAGCGTGAAGATGCATACGCTGACTTGATGGCGGAAACGACCCAACAGACTCTATCCTTATAGAGGGGTTTTATTGTCGTCACAAACAGATGTGACATTCCGTTTCGTAAATTTTGCGTGCGATTAACATATATTTGTATCGCACACACTGGTCACCACAGCCTGTCTTCTCGCACAGAGGAGTGCGAGTAAATTTTATAAGAAAAAATGGTTGGTTGAGAGTGGTTCAGCTGGGTTTGGGTCTTTGCTAAGAACCCTGCTCAAAAAGTGAGACGAACACTTCTCAAACCGAATATGGCAAGGGTCTGAGGAAAGTGCGTGAATCTCACCCATACGCTTAAATGACGCTGCGGCTACTAGAAACGCAGTCTTAATAGACACATCGAGCAGAGATGCTGAACCAAGGGGTTCGTATGGTGGTTTTGTAAGGGCCTCAAAGACCGAGTTTAAGTCCAACCTGGGAAGCAAAGACCACATGGGAGGTCGAATATTAAACATTCCTCTTATCAGCATAGATAGTTCTAAAGAGGAGGATACTGACGATCCGTCGGTGAACCTTGGTAATACTACTGCAATAGCTGACCGGTACCCCGCTATGGTTCTGACCTGGAGTCCCGACTCAAATAGGTCATGAAGAAACCGGGAGATTTCTCCGATGTAGATCGATTTCATAACCGGCACACCATTGATAAAAACTGCTGAAGGCGGCTGTTGTTGTATAGTGTTCTTGTCGACTCCCGTCGAGACTGGGCTGCCAACAAGGCAGGCCTGTCTGGAATTCCTGCACTTCTGAGGCGATTCCTGACAAGGGCCAGGCAGTCAGCGTCAGGGATTGCAGGTTGTGTAGGCCCGGGATTGAACTAGGAGTTTGGCTGAATTGGCAGGGTCCTGGGCTGAGAATAAAGCAGACTCAGCATTGTGGGGAACCAAGCTTGGTAAGACCACCATGGAGCTAATAGAAGGATTTCAAATAGGCCTATATTATGTTACATAAAATGCTGTTATCCTTTAATTTCATTTATTGTGGGCTTGGTATATGATACAGTACGTAGTCAGTACTGTAGTATTACCAGCATTTTCCAAGCAAGCTTACGTGATACGTGAATATAATATATGTTCAATTTTGTTTAAAGATGTATTGTCCCTCTGAAAAAAATACTTCTTAACATTTTTGTTAAATATGCCATTTTAATGTAACATAATAGTTACCCACTTTGACCAAAAATTGGATTGAGGAAAAAAATGTATATACCTGAAAAAACTGTAATTTAAAGCAAAAAATTGTCAAATTGGCTGCCAGCCAATGGGTTATTGGTTGAATTTAACAATTTATTGTTATTTTTTTCATTTTTTTTCTATGGAAACGATTAACTTGATTAAAATTACAAAATAACATTCAAAGTTCAATTTATTTTTTAATAATCTTCATTTTTCGTGTTTTTGAGAGACAATACATCTTTAAAAAAATTTTTGGACAGATAAATTTGTTAGCCTGTCTTAAATTTATAGAAAAATATATTTTCTATATTGCAAAATGTTACCTTTAGAAATGGAGGGTATGTAGCCCTTCTGTTTATGGTCTTTTAATCTACAAATTCTACTCTAGTGAAGTATAGTAGTTCAAATACCTTCATACTGGCATCTTTCTCCTGCATATCCAGTCCCGCATAAACAGCTAAATCCATATCCATGAGAATAAGCCTGACAGGATCCATTTATACAAGGATTCAATGAACATGGATCTATTCATTTTATTCAAATCAACAAAAAAAAACATAAAACTTTGATTAGGATGATATGATCATGCACATGAAGATATTATGTAGACTAATTGCACTGAAATTAATATTTGTACATGTATTTAAATAATGTTAAAAGAAATTACTTTTTATTATTTTAAACAGCCAGATGATCAGTTTGAAGTTAACAAATGACCAGTTTTGAACAATAATTGCCAACAAAACTACAACTTTTCTGTTGAATTCAATTCAATACAATCATATAACATTTTCAGAGGCCATTACAGAAAAACAATTGTTCTGTTTCTGCGAAAAAATAACGGTTAAATGGCAGCTTGAAACTAAGGTTTAAAACACCCAATCGATTAACCAGTTATTGCTGTGCCAGTTTTAGCTGCAACTATCAACTATTGTAGCAGAACTTTTTTGACTGCCATGAGCGCATTTTATTTTGGGTAATAATTAATACTGATTTTTGAGAACCACCCAACCACAAATTTAGCAGAAATTTAGTCAAATATATCAATTACATTTTACAATCTATTTTGAAATAACTTTTTTTTTTTAATAAAAAAAAATTCTCGTTTGAATAATACCATACAGTAATCCATAGCCACTTTATTGCCATTGCTTTATTTCAGTGTCAATATGTAATTGTTTTTTAGTTGAATCTGAAAGGATGAAACTTGGGAAACTTAAATAAAGGGTTGCTTTTGAATTTATTGTGATTTTGTGATTATTTTTCTTTTTTTTAGATTCAAAATAAAACAAACAAACATCACTGTTTTAAAATGATTTGGGATTATTACTGTATTGCTAATAATATGTTGCTACATTAACAAATCAACAAATGATATATATATCAGGCAGCACTTGCCAGCTTTATACTACTGTATGACGTTATCCAAATTCCTTCACTTGCACTGATGAAGGGCTAGTGTTGCCCGAAAGCTCTGCTAACTTTTCTGGCTGTTTACTTTATCGTTTTGATTTAGCTTTTCGCTTTTTATTTTTGTATCTCCATTGAGATCCAGCCACTGATACCCACAGCATTGTCATTTTTTTCAGTAATTTGCCTTTGGATTTATGATATATATATGATTATATAATATATATATGATATGTCAATCATGCCATTTTATTAGAAAAGCTTTAAAATATAGGTTGTTCATCACATGCTCTTCAATGGTTAAAATCATATTTGTCAAATAGACAAAAACGTGCTATTTTTTAATGGTAAGATATCTGAACCAATTAATTTATCGGTAGGTGTACCCTAAGGTTCAATTTTAGGACCTCTATTTTTTCTTATTTTTATAAATGATCTTTCACAAGTAATTTCTCATGGCAGTATATCATTGTTTGCTGATGATACCACATTATCTATAGCTGACAAACATGTTTGCAATATTGGAAATTCCATGTCTGAAGATATGCAAAACATCTGCCTTTGGATAAAAAAGAATAAATTAAGTATAAATATTGAAAAAAAAACTAAAATTATGCTTCTGGGTACAAATCACCGATTATCAGACCATGATTTCAAGATTAATGTAAATAATTATGAATTAGATAGAGTTAATACATTTAAATGTCTTGGTGTAGTTATTGATGACCAGTTAACTTGGCATGACCATGTGAAATCTGTATCCAAGAAGGTATTTGCAACTTTTTCTATCCTTTAACGTGTAAAACGTTTTATTAATCAGTCAACTTTATCTTTCTCTTGTTCAACCTCATTTTGAATAAATGTTTTGAAAATGATCTTGACAAACTTACTAAACTTCAAAAACGTGGAGCAAGATTAATATTAAATGCACATTTCCTCACACCTTCTAAAGATATGTTCACATCACTTGGTTGGTTAATTCTTTGTGATGTATTTGATCTTAAGCGATCGTCTTTAGTGTTTAAGTGTTTAAATGAAGATGTACCCGAATACCTTAAATCATATTTTAAATTTTCTAATGAAAATAATAATCATTTTACAAGAAATAGTTGCAAATCCCTTTCCCTGGAAAAATGTAGAACAGAATACTATAAGCATTCATTTAAATAGAAGGGTGCTTTTCTTTTTAACACATTAAGTGAAGAAACTAAATTGTCAAGTAATTTAAATGTTTTCAAAAGTAACTTTAAGGCATTACTGTAGTTTAAGTTCTATTGTGTTTTTACTACTGTTATTTTTATATTTTAGTTTAAAATGTACTATTGTACCCAGGGCCCCAAGGTAGACCAGTCTTTTTGACTGATTAGGCCACCCTGGTTAAATATTGTTAATAAATAAAATAAAATAAATATACAGTAAAATGATATCCTTTGCTAGCCTACTGTAGGGCCTAAGTTAATGTATAAAAATCAAATCATTTTTTTTTTTTTTACCATATTTAATGAGGGTGATCCATCCAGCAATTGCTAATCATTAGGGACCCTGAGAGGTTCACAAGACAAACATATACACAAGATGTTCTACATAAACAAAGTCTTATTACAAGTCTTTGGTATATTGTAGTAAAATAATGAAAAGTTGGTAAACTTATTCTTATCATTTTTGTTGTTATTTATTGTCTAATATTATTATTATTCATTTAAAGGTATTCTTAGACAGCTATTTCTGTGTAAAAACTGTGAAGAAGTGAATATTTTATAGTATTTTATCCATATAGCGATCTTTAATAATAGGTCAATTATTAACCTAAATAGTAATCTATATATAAATTTACGTAAGGTTAAAATTGTTTATAAAATAAATAAATTGCGCCTTACTTCTAGAATTTTTACTCGATGGTATATGAAGTTGGTTCGTACATGGAGGTACTGATTTTAACCACCTAATTTAACCCTGTTTACTAATTAAATTGAGTTAGATAATTAGTTATTGACAATTAAAATGAATTTAGATTCAACGATTAGCCCCAAATAGGGGTGTTTTCCGATCGTGGTATACACTGTCTAATGGATATCCATCTTGAAAAATACCCGCACACAATAATACGAGGATGTTTCGCATTTTCCTATCTCCTACGATAATTGTTTTTAATAGCTGAAAACCGGTTGAACAGCTCGAGTACAGAATCATAATGTTGACATTGCACTTTATGATATATCAGTTTGTTTATTTTAATTTAAGGTCACAAATTACATTAATGTAAAAATAAATACTATATGGTCCTATTGAGATAACTTTTTTCGTCTTTAAATGGTTAAAAATGTGAAAAATAAGGCGATTCTAATCATTTTAGCGGCCCGCTATAAATCCCAACATGCATTGCGAACGGATTGATTTTTTTTTTCTTCTGTAATTTACTCACTTTTCGATCAATCGTGAGGCCAAAACAAATAGAAGATTCCTAACTTGTCAGTGAAAATACTGGGTTTCCCCCAATTTGTATCAACGGAGTCTGGCAAAAACAGAAAGGTAATTAATTCAGCAAATATACAAAGTCAGGCTAAGCCTATACAGCTCGCGTACTATTGTATGTTCGTAACGTTACCGATGTTAAGCAGCTAAGCCTACAAAACTAAGCCTAGCTAGGCTAGGCCTAAAGACGGCCAACGAGAGGACATTCACCGCGAGCTACTTAGGTAGTGAATTGTTTCTCTCTTTTTATCACAATTTACCATAAAACGTAGATTTAAGAAAAGGAATAACCTGGTTTAATGTTTTTAAATAACGTCACAAATTGTAGGGACTGGGTCTTTAACCATTTATTAAAATTTTTTCATTTTTTTTCTACGGAAGTGATTAACTTTATTCAAACTACAAAATAGCATATTCAAAGTCCAATTTAATCTTCATTTTTCATGTTTTTGCCAGGGACAATACACCATTTTTTGAAAGATAAATTTGTTAGCCTGTCTTTCATAGAAAAAGAGATTTTCTTTATACTGCAAAAAGTAGCCCTTCTGTGTATTGTCTTTTAAATATAGTAGTTCAAATACCTTGATACTGGCATCTGTCTCCTGCATATCCAGTCCCGCATAAACAGCTAAATCCATATCCATAAGAATAAGCCTCACAGGATCCATTTATACAAGGATTTGATAAACATGGATCTATTCATTTTATTCAAATCAACAAAAAAACCATAAAACTTTGGTTAAGATAATATGATCATGCACGACATAAAGATATTATGTAGACTAATTGCACTGAAATTAATATTTTTAAATGTATTAAAATTATGTTAAAAGAAATTAGTTAATTAATTAATTAGATTTTCATCTCTTTCGTAAAAATTCATCTCATTTAAAATAGCACGCACCTCGCTTTTTCGTGTTCATTAATGTAATTATTTAGATAATTATCTTCTAAAATTGCTATCTTTATTTTACATTTTGATGACATTGTTAAAAATTGTATTAAAAGATGGGTCTCATAATTTCATCTATGATACACTGTATATAACATATACAGTGTATTCCATAAATACTGTTATGCTTTATGACACCAAATTGGTAAAATTCAGCCCTGTAAACATATTTAATCCAGGTCATAGGATGGCATAATTATTTTCGGTGTTCATATTTTAATGTATGTGCATGTGGTGTTTGCGCAGATAACCCGAATTCGTCAAAGTGACGAGTTCAAATCTAGTTTTTTTCTGTATTATCCTTCTTCCTTTCCAACCTATTTTTGTGCGCCGCGTTTCTCTAAAACGCGTGCGCACAGCTCGTACATAGCATAGAAAGGCCGTATTTGCAATTGATTTTCTGTGTATAGTCTTTTATTCTACTCTAGTGAAATATAGTAGTTCAAATACCTTCATACTGGCATCTCTCTCCTGCATATCCAGTCCAGCATGAACACCAAAATCCATATCCATAAGAATAAGCCTGACAGGATCCATTTATACAAGGATTTGATGAACATGGATCTATTCATTTTATTCAAATCAACAAAAAAAAACTATAAAACTTTGGTTAAGATAATATGATCATGCACACATAAAGATATTATGTAGACTAATTGCACTGAAATTAATATTTTTAAATGTATTAAAATTGTGTTAAAAGAAATTACTTTTTACTATTTTAAACAGCCAGATGACCAGTTTGAAGTTAACAAATGACCAGTTTTGAACAATAATTGCCAACAAAACTACAACGTTTCTGTTGAATTTTATTCAATACAATCACAGAAAAACAATTGTTCTGTTTCTGCGATAAAATAACCAGTTTCAATAACGGTTAAATGGCAGCTTGAAAATAAGGTTTAAAACAACCAATCGATAAACCAGTTATTGCTGTGCCAGTTTTAGCTGCAACTATCAATTATTGTAGCAGAATGTTTTTTGACCGCCATGAGTGCATTTTGGGTAATAATTAATGTTTTTTGAGAACCACCTAAATGTGCAAACAAACTCTTTGTCAACTTTAATAAACAAGTTTCATTAGAAGACGATGAATGGCAAGAGGGCGATATATTGCTATGATGTAGTTTAAGTAGTTCACAACTGTATACATTGAATGGGTGTCATATTGACTTGTCCCACTTTATGGGGTTTTGTCCAATCTGGTTTTGTATTCAAACTTTTTCACCAACCCTTAATGGTGGCAAACATTTGGTATGCTCTGACCACTGCTTCATAGACTTCATGTGTCTACTATTTTGTAAGGCTTCTTCTCGTTTGGCGAGTGTATCGCGCCATGTATCGTGGGGTATCTGCCTGGTAGAAATGGGATGTGATGTGGGAAGTCTTTAATTGGCCGGCCGAACACGCACATGGCAGGGGAGAGCTTTGTTTCCTTATCAGGAGTGTTTCAGTACTGTAGCATGGCAAGTTGAAAGGCATTGGTTTCGAGTTCACCATTCGGTCCCGTGTTGTTGGTTATCAATCTTTTAGCAGTTTTCATGGCAATTTCAACTCGACAATTTGTATGAAGAAATGCCACCAAAGAAAGTCGATGATGTACACCCAGGTCCTGAGAAAGTCACAAGTTGCAGTTGATGTGAATTCTAGGCCGCTGTCGGATGATAATTCATCACATGCTATAAGTGACAAAAATGCGACGTAGGCTTGTAATGAGACCCTTGGCTCCTTCTGCTGTTTTTTCGACAATTGGCCAATTTGATTATCTGTCAACGACAACTAGATAAGTAGTTCCTTTGTAGTAGAAATAGTCGGCGTATATGCACTGGAATGGATAAGCTGGTAATAGTGGAGGGTATGGTGGAGCAGTTGGTTGTGATGGAGCCATTCGATTGCAATGGTTACATTTGTTTCTGAGTGACAAAATAGCTGTGGTAATTCCGGGCTAAAATATGGACATCTCTGCTCTAGCTATCATTGAAGATGTGCCTTGGTGAGCTGCGTGGAGTGTGGTCAGTACATCCTGTCGGAGTGAAGATGGGATTACGATACGCCCCTTGTAACTGTTAGTTGCAACTCTCACACGATCCCAGGTAATGCACTCTGTGTCTACGTTGAGAGTAGTGATAACATCGCTTTGTAGTTGTGTTTCCAGTTGCGCAGTCTTCTAATGGGTGGTCTGTGCTACGAATCCCATCTAAGATTGATTGGCTAAAGTCAAAACACGAGACTTGAGGTGTGGTGTTTTCGGCGATAGTGAGAACGTCATCCTGGAGATTCATTTGTAATGGATATCGATCACCGGTTGGGTAGCGAGAAACTTTGTCAGCGGCACGGTGTTTTACGCCTGGAACATAAAGCATGCGGAAACGGTAGCGAAGTGTTTTTTCCTTGATGTTTCTTAGTTGGGCATTTGGTATGTCCTCAAGTGTGCGGTCTCCAAGTACTTTTAGTAGGTGTTTGTGGTACACTGCAATTTTCAAGTCACTGCAGCCAAGGACAAAATATCTGGTTTTGTCCAACGCATCTGCGACTGGCAGGGCTTCACCCTCAATGGGTGCGTATCGTGATTCTGCAGAATGAGTGAATCGACTTTTCAATTCAATTCAATTTCTTTATTGCTGCAAATGCCATCAAGGGCTAATATCCGCTTATACTACATCATAAAAACATTATACATATTTACATTTAAAATTTAAACACATAAAAATTATAGTCATTACTACTGTTGTAGTTATTATTTTTTAAATTATTGTAATTATTGTTATAATGATTATTGTTATAGTTATTATAATAATTAATAAAAGTGTAATAAATTATAGGTCACATCTTAAGGGCAGTTTTAATGTCAAGCACAGAAGAGGAACATGTTAAGATGAAAAGATTGAGCGAGTGAGAGAGGTAGAGTAGAGTGAAGAAAACGAGTAGATGTCCTTTAAAGGGAAGATGAGAAGATCGAGTGTCGATTGTGGCGAAGGACCATAGAAATAGTACGAACAGGAGGAAGAAATGGATGAAGAGGGTGTTCAGGGACTGTGTGATGGCACAAATAAATTTAAGTAAAAAATACTGATGCCTTAAAGAGAAGGGAATAATATTGAAATTAGAAAAAATGACGGGATAGGTAGAATAAGTAGTGATCAGAGAGGAGTTTAGCGACATAGAGTTAGAGACGTTTAATTCGGGCGATTTCATATTGGGGGAGGAGACCATAGGTAGAGCAAGAGTATTCAATAGCAGGTTGAATGTAGGATTTATATAAAAAAGCAATAGTATCAGAATCAAGGTATTTAAGAATAGAGATTTTTCTGATAGCAGATTTGTAGACAGAAGAAATTTGACTTCCTATCAGGGTGACCTTCAGGGTGACCTTCAGGGTGACCTTCCAGCAAAATGGTTCAGTTTTACCACAATCACAATGTTTCTGAAATAGCCAAAATCCAGCCCTGTTTTTGACCAGTCGGTTGCAAGGCAAGTAGGCTTTGATTTCACACCTTCTTCAATTTCGTTTATGATCACCATTTTTGATTCTTCAAATATATTTTTGAGGTAGTCATCCTAGCGGAATGGTACTGTATTCCCGGTTTCAGTAGTTCGCGGAGTGGGAGCATCTTTTTTGCCTTTGAGAATGCATAAAGCCACTTGGTTAATTAGGCCGAACTATGAGCAAATGTCGGTGATATTCTTCGGTGTAGGAAAGTCTTTGATGGCCTTCAGATATTTTCGATGAATGTGGTGAGATGGCGGTCATCTTCATGAAGTGCCACACTATGGTAGCCGTTCCAGGCATCAAATACTGTTGTCTTTGTTCCATGTGGAACAGCTCCTGCTTGGTGGAATGGAGATCGAGTGTGGTGGGTATCATGTGTGGCGTGGGCTATCCACCAGGAGCCTCATTGGAGGACCTTCCATCTTCGGGGGTGTTTGTTGGTCACCGGTGTTAAAATTACTGGACTTGTAGTAATCAATGAGAAACTGTTGTAAGCGAATGTGATTGTCATCTGTAGCTGGAAAAGGTAATTTGCGGATAACTAATTATAAAATGATATTTACTTCTATTTAATTAAAATAGTAGGGTTTTAGGAAAAATACAGTATTTGCTGAGCTTAATAAATCCTGATCAGCTTTCACCACTGTGACTTTGAATGGGTTTGGGTGTAGGAAGTCAAATTGTTAAATGTCTTTAGTAGATTTCTATTTAACATATTTGCATTGTATACTTGCTTTATAAATTGATAAATGAAAACAAAAAACAAGATTCATTAATTATCTACCTAAAATCAACATTCGCACAGTATCAGGGCTGTAATTGTAAGAGAACTGATTTTGAATATCGAAACGTGGCAGGCTATAGGTGCTTGACCTTTGACAAGATCGCCTAAAATTTATAATTTAAAACTACGATACTTAGTATTGTATATTGACGGGAAATGGTAAAAACATTATATTTTATTTATTTGACTTTGCTTCTCCTCGCTATGTGTGTAGAGGAACTCTACAACATGTTTTCGTGAAGCGATTTTTGTTTCGCTGACCAAACTGTTTCTTTTTTACATGTTTTTACACAGGGTTATTAGGCTTGCAGCGCATTTATTTGGGCACATTTGATAGGTAAACAAAATCTAAAACGGCGGGAGAGTATGTGTCAATTAGTTGAAAGAGAGCACGCCTTTGAGTACTCTCAGTAAAAAATAAAGATTGTACCTTTGTTGATCATTGGTGAATTTGAGTTTTAATGTTATTTGATAATGATAAATCTTATTAATCTTTGCGATGTAAATCAAGTTAAATAAGTTGAAGGATATCATCTTAAAATCATTGGTTTATTATTACATACCTTAGTGGATTTTAGACTACACCATGGCATCCGTTTGATGCAGAGTGTTTGTGACAGCAATATGTCTTATTAAAGGTTTATTATGAAATATTGAATTTGCTGAGTTAGCTATGTTTGGTTTATACATAAATATGTTTAATAAGTCTAGTTCAGGTTAATTGATGTTAAGCCGTTACCGTATTATACATACAGTGTATGGTAAATAACTTAATCAAATAGTGTGTTGAACATAAAGTCAGGTCACGATAGAGGGCTCACTTGTCGTGTGACCTCTGACATGTAAACAAAGATGTCAGCACCCACGAGTTCGCCGCGCAATGTGACGATACATGTCTTGGAGTATTTACAACCTTTTGTTGAATTTGTTAATCGCATGCTAAATATAAGTAATATTACGGTGGGATATTTGTCTGCAGGTATATGTTGTATTAGGAAGGCACAGGCTTTCAGTGTAGATTCAAGTAGTCATCTGAGCTAGAGCGACCACAATCACGTAACAATTATACTTATATATGTTTATTATTTCACTGTTACAGTTGTGATGATGCTTAAGGCTTCAGCGTTATGTTTATCCTTGTGTAATTCAATATGTTATCAATGATTCACAATTCCAATGCTTTATAGTGATTTACGTTTCTTACTATGTTGTTCTTTATTTAGTCACCAGACCGACGGACACATAATAAATGTTGAAATCTCAAAGTGGTTTGTTGTTTTGCGTCGTTTTATGTGGTACACTATAAGCTTGGATGATTATTACAGAGGGTTGAAAGTTGCTGCGAAGTATCCTTGTTTCAACACGCTACACGATTAATGGTCAAGTCCGTAACAGGGGTGTATATAATTACCGCGCTAAGCACATGATACTGGTGCTCTAATACTATGAAGGAACTAATTTTCCTCGATGGGAATGGTAAATGGGTGTCACGGAACTAATAAATAAACATTTATCACACCGATCAGTATAACCAAGTCTTTATTCGTTTGAGTTTGTGTGTGTGTGTGTGGCTGTAAAAAAGGGTGTGAATCGACACCTCTTTCAATATCTTGCATAAAACATCGTTTTGAGATGAAAACAATATATGTGACTGCCGAGCCGCCATTAACACTTATCGAACAGTGGAGACAAACTATAGAGGGCGGTACGCATAACAAATTATCAATCGCGAACAGAACTCCCCCTGTGATGTAACACATCACAATAACTACATACTAAATAACATAACTATAAAGCATTTAAATAACAATACAAACTTCCTAAAACAAGAAGTAAGCAATCGAATCTAGAGTTATTTACTGTCCGATTCCACAAGTAGCACTAATTCATGCACAGGTCTGTTAAAACTCTTTCCGCTTGGCAAACGTACACTGACTTTACGAACGCAACCATCTTCTCCTGGGAAAACATTGTTCACAATGCCCATTGGCCACCGAATTCTTTTGGCACTGTTGTCTTTCAACAACACCACATCTCCAATTTTCATATTGCTTGCCTTGTCTTTCCATTTACGTCGTGGTTGTAATGTTTGCAAATATTCAAGTCGCCATCTTTTCCAGAACTGATCAGCCATAATCTGAACCAGTCTCCATTGGGCCTTGTACATGTTTTGCACGGTCCTTTCAATTATCACTTCTTCTATTCCTGGGTGCTTTTGAGTTAACAACATAGACGGTGTGAGGTATACAAAATCATCTGCATGGTTGCTTAATGGAACAAGAGGTCTTGAATTAATAATAGCAACAACCTCTGACATAATCGTTGTTAGGACTTAGTGACTCATGTTTTTATTTTGGTGGTCAACCAGCATTCCATCCAGCACTCTTCTAGTAATCCCGATCATTCTCTCCCACGCACCTCCCATATGGGATGCGTGGGGCGGGTTCATTTTCCATTCTATTTGATTCTTCACAAGATGGGTATGCAAATCATCATCGTTGCTTGCACCTATAAAGTTAGTGCCTTGATCTGATCGAAGGGTTTTGATTTTGCCTCTGACAGACACAAACCTCCTAAGTGCATTGATGAAAGATGACGTTGACATTTCTTCAATTACTTCAATATGAATTGCTCTCGTGGATAAGCATGAGAACATAACGGCCCATCTTTTGTTTTTCGCTATACCGCCTCTTGTACGTCTGGCCACTATGTCCCAGGGTCCAAAACAATCAACGCCTACATGTGTGAAAGCTGGATCGCAAGACATTCGGTCTTCTGGCATGTCTCCCATCCTTTGAACAGCTAAAGTTCTTCTAAGTTTCCGGCACAGTACACAACGGTAAATCACTGAGGACACTAATTTTTTACAACTTGTGATCCAATAACCTGCTTGTCTGATCATCCCTTCAGTTAAGTGTCTGCCTTGGTGATGTATTTTCGTGTGGTAATGATGAACAAGTAGCTTCGCCACATGGCTATTTCCTGGAATTAGTGTAGGGTGTTTTTCGATGAAGGGAAGTTTAGACTTGTGTAATCTACCACCAACGCTTAACAAACCTTCAGCTTTTAACATTGGTGATAGGGCTATCACGGAGCTATTTCTGTGAACAGGCTTTCCTGCTCTCAGGCAGTTTATCTCACTGTCGTAGAACTGTCTTTGCAAATCTTTGATGATAACGATTTCAGCTTGTCTGTATTCGTCTATGGATCTATGCTGCGTGCATATATGCCACCCAGAACATTGTGATGTCTTCTCACCTGCTCTGAATGAAGATGCTTGATGTTTCAAGTAAGTAATTGCTCTTGTCAAGCCTGTCCATGTAGAAAAGTGTTTTATTCTCTCTTCACTGAGCATCTGGGGTTTGATTACCACTGTTTTAAAGGTGGTAACTTCTTCTTTTCTAATTTCCTTGTCGTTTTCAGGGTCAACAAGAGGAAATGATGATTCTTCTTCTTTATGCAAATGTTGAGGGCCAGTGAGCCAAGCACATGACTGCAATTTTGATGGGTCAACATATCTAGTTCCATGATCTGCTGGATTTTGATCAGTTGGCACATAATTCCATTGATGTGGTTCACATACTAACAGCACCTTTTCGACTCTGTTGGCAACATAAGTATGAAATCGTCTTGTAGTGTTGTTCAAGTACCCTAAGCATACCCTGCTGTCTGAATGGTATATGATGTCACTTGGAGGAAAGTGTAGTTCTGTGATGATGATTTTAGCTAGTTCTGTAGCAACTACAGTAGAACAGAGTTCAAGACGAGGAATAGTATGTCCTTGTTTAGGAGCTATACGTGATTTTCCAATGAGGAATCCAACCTCGGTTCCGTGGATAGTGGTTGTTCTTAAGAATGCTACAGCTGCAACCGCTTGTTCTGAAGCATCACAGTACACATGCACCTTTGTATTTATCACATCCTTTCTTAGACTTTTGTGGTAAGTTCTTTGGATTTTTAGTGATGCCAGCTTCTTCAGGCTTTCTTTCCATGCGTCCCACTTATGTTTCATCCCTTCTGGCAATGGGTCATCCCAGTCTAGTTTAAGATGCATGATCGTTCGGAATAGAACTCGTCCACGAACCAGCACAGGGGAAATGAAGCCCAATGGGTCGTATATACTATTAATGGTAGCTAGAACGCCACGTTTTGTGAATGGCTTTTCTTCGGGGTTAATGTGGAATGTAAATACATCTTCAAATAGTCTCCATTGTAAGCCTAGACTTCTTTGAATAGGAGCGCCTCCTTCTTCCACATTAAAATCTCTGATTTCTTTGGCAATGTCTTCTCGTTCAAAAGCATTCAACACCTCTTGGCTATTTGACGAAATCTTATGTAGGCGTACACCACCACTGGTCATCAATGCCTGTTGTGTTCGCTTCATTAAGGAGATTGCTGTAGCGTTGTCTTCACAAGATGTTAAGCCGTCGTCTACGTAAAAATTGTTATTCACAAAATCTACAACATCAGGGTCGGCTTCCTTGACAATTTCACGTAACCCATAGTTGGCAACTGCTGGTGAGGGCTTGTTCCCAAAGACATGCTTACACATCCTGTACTCTATCAGTGGTTTGCTTAGGTCATTTTCTTCATACCAGAAAAACCTCAAAAAGTTCCTATGCTTTTCGACTACTCCAAAGCAATAGAACATGCTTTCTATATCACCACACACTGCTACGCCTTCTCTTCGGAAACGCATCAACACACCAACTAGTCCGTTCGTTAAGTCCGGCCCTTTGAATAGAACTTGGTTCAGCGATACTCCCTGAAAGACGGCGGAAGAGTCAAACACACCTCTTATTTTCTCCAATTTCTTAGGGTGGTAAACACCAAATAGAGGTAAGTACCAGCGTTCTTCGTGTGCTTTAAGTGGTGGTGCCTTTTCTGCATGTCCATTATCTAATACTCCTTTCATGAAGGCGATGAAGTGTTGTCTTTTGATACTATCCTTTTCAAGAGATTTGTGAAGTATCAGTGCTCTCTTCAATGCCTGTTCTCGGTTGTTAGGAAGTCTAGGTCTTGGTGTCCGAAAAGGTAATAGAGCAGTCCACTGTTTATCAGGATTTAACTTTCCTTCAGTCTCCATAATCTTTAAAAACTGCTTCTCTTCTCTTGAAAAACTTATTGTGTCTTCACCGCTGTCGAAAAGTTCATCCACTTTCACTTTGTTAGGACATGGGTCTAGTGTGGAAGGTTTTCCATTACTTTGGATTTGAACACTTGTTCTGCATGCTGATATAGAAGTGTTAGGTACATGCACCTCTCCAAGGCAGGTCTCACCTATGACGACCCAACCCAAATCAAGTCTTTGTCCCCAAGGTGCGTTGTCCGGACCATTTATCACTTCTCGCACCTTATGTACTTGGGGGGCATCACGGCCTAGAAGTATCAGCACCTCAGCAGACTGGTCGATAGATGGAATTTTTGCCGCGATGGATTCAAGATGTGGGAAAGCCATTGCAACTTCCGGTGTAGGGATTTCTGACTTATTTCCAGGAATTTCTTCACATTCAAGTAGGTTAGGTAGAATTATTTGAACCTCTCTGTTGATTGCTTCAACAACCACGGAT
The DNA here is from genome assembly GCF_964355755.1 of Antedon mediterranea. NCBI lineage: Eukaryota > Metazoa > Echinodermata > Crinoidea > Comatulida > Antedonidae > Antedon > Antedon mediterranea. The sequence continues at coordinate 7,743,491 of NC_092678.1, forward strand.
TGCAGTTTTCTACCAGTAGTTTTCTTTTCTCCATTACAAGTTTTTATTCTATAGTTGATTAGTTCACCAGATATTTCGAGCAGGTCAAACATCTTGCTAGCCACCAATGATTTGTTGCTTTGTTCGTCGATAAGTACATATGTTTTTACTACCTTGTCAGGATTCTCTTTCAGGTACACATTAGCTAGACATATCTTCGAGCACGATCTACTTACTCCTTCTCTGCCACAGATGTCCAGACAGCTAGGAGATACATATTCAAGTTCGTTTGTGGCAGATGCATTCTTGCCAACCTGTTTAGGTGGTGTTGAGGTATTCTTTTCAACATTTTTAACTTGTTTTGGTTGTGCTGAGTCGTTCTTTTCAATATTTTTAACCTCTTGTGGAGGTGTTGAGGTGTCCTTTTGAGTATTCTTAGCCTGTTTAGGTGTTGTAGAGGTATATGTTTGATTGTGTAAAACATCTAAATGTCCTTCACTTTTACATATTTCACACTTCACTCTAGCTTTACATTCCTTTGCAAAATGAGACCTCCCTAGGCATCGGAAGCATAATTTGTAGTCCTTAATAAGTTTCTTCTTTTCCAAGTATGATTTCGCTATGAACACCCTGCATTTCACCAATGGATGTTTTCCTTCATGCAGTGGGCACATGCCATCATTAACATATTTATTTGTAATATTTGTATTCTTTACATTCACCAATGTTCGTTGAGCCTTTGAGACACCTTTACCACTGTTCTTGTGATTAGCTGGCCTGCAGAAGCTAGGATCATTCCATATCTTAGAATATTTTTGAACAAACTTGACATATACATTGAATGGTGGAAATAGAACTTTATGGTCCAACTTGTACTGTGAGCCTGTCATACACCATTTTTCTTGAAGGTTGTTAGGAAGCTTTTCGACAAGTGGGTGCAAACCCCTTGCAGAGTCCAAGGCAGCTAGGCCTGGATATATACCTTCTTCTTTCATATACTGAATTTCATTCATCAGCTGGCTGAATAGCATTATTTTCTCAGCCTCCCATGTATTTATTTTAGGAAAAGTCTCTATTCTAGTCTGAATATCCTTCTCTAATGCTTCGGCTGAACCATACTTGTTGTCAAGAATCCCCCAAATCCGTTCTAATCCTAATTCTGGTCTGGAAATGTGTGAATTGTAAATTGAAATAGATAATTTGTGAGACTCGCTACCCAGCCATTTCATTAAAAGTTCCAACTTTTGTGACGGTGTCAAGTTTAATTCCATTGTGGTATTGTGGAAGGCTGCCTTCCATGCCCGGTAATGTGCTGCTTTGTCAGTAAACTTTCTTAGGCTGTTGTTTACCAACTCCTTCTTTAGGAGAGCATTACCTATCTGCGAAGCCGCCTCTATAACTGTCGTAGGTCTGCTAGATTTATCAGGTATCGAACCTTCTGGTGTAAGATTTAACGCTGGATTGGGATGAGGATTTTTCATAGCAAAGGCATCTGTAGCGCTAGGAGATGGCCAGGCGAGAGGCTATAAGTGACTACATCTTCATTTTGCTCGTTCTTCGAGCATATGGAATCGTTATCAGTGAGATATTGCATTACCCTTTCTTTCGGGTCATCTGTAGGAAGGTTAATTTCACTACCTGCCTTAGAATTTGCAGCTTCTTCTAGTGTAGCTGCTTCAGCTTCTGCTGCTGCTGCGTCCTTTTCAGCTTCCAACAACTGTATTTGGGCACTTTGCCGTTTCATTTCTGCCTCTTGAAATGCCATCCTTTGTCTAATCTGTGTTTGTTGGCGTGTGAAATCCAATTTCACTTTACTCGCTTCCGCCTTGGCACGAGCTTTTGATGCCACAGAACTGCGGGATGAACATGAGCTGGAACTGGTGCTTCGTTTTGAACTCATCTTGTTTGGGGCGTCTTGCCCTTGTCCACTTTTTTCTTCACTATGTGTCACACCATAGCCTTCGTTGTATGGTTGACCTGACCGTGTTGTCATGATTAGTGATTAACGTCTGCCTGCAAGGTTTGGTGTAGATGTAATCGATGACCCTTTTTTACTGTCACGGAACTAATAAATAAACATTTATCACACCGATCAGTATAACCAAGTCTTTATTCGTTTGAGTTTGTGTGTGTGTGTGTGGCTGTAAAAAAGGGTGTGAATCGACACCTCTTTCAATATCTTGCATAAAACATCGTTTTGAGATGAAAACAATATATGTGACTGCCGAGCCGCCATTAACACTTATCGAACAGTGGAGACAAACTATAGAGGGCGGTACGCATAACAAATTATCAATCGCGAACAGCACAATGGGAAATGCTGTTATCCTTTAATTTCAGTTACTGTCTGTATGAACAAAACATCAAAAAATTACAGTTCGCTGCAGTTGAAATACTCAATACCGGAATGCAGGAGTTAATATGGATAGTATATACACATGAGTCACATTGGTATATGATACAGTATTTAGTGTCAGTACTGTAGTATGCCGGTAACACTAAGGCATATTACCAGAATTTTCCATACAAGCTTATGTGATATGTGACTATACAACTCTTTATTCTTACCCCACATTGATTACTGCATCATGGTGTGGGGCTCAAGGCCTAGTCACATCTCTAAGATTCAGAAACTTCAAAATAGAGCTCTCCGAACTATTCTCCAAGTTCCTTACACTACTCCTTCCCGTCAACTTTTTAACACCATTTCTACTCTTACCGTTTCTCAACGTGCTGTCTATCAAACGGGCTGTCTTGCCTATCGAGCCTCTAACAATCTCGCCCCAACTAACATCTGCCGTGGGCTTGCCAGAATTACTGCCAATGGAAGAATGGCTACCCGGCAACTTTCCATGGGTGATCTCGTTGTTCCAAGACCTCAGTGTGAACTTTTTAAACATTCTTTTAATTATAAAGGACCTACATATTTTAACTCGTTAGACGTTTCTATTAGAAATTGCAATACCTTTTTAAATTAAAGAATTTTATGCTTAATAATGACTCTTTTTAAATTGTTATCTTCTTGACCTTTATATTTATTCTTTATTCAATTTTAACTATTGTATTATATTTGTTACTTGTTATGTTTTATGTCGTATTGTTGAGGGCCCCTTAAAATCAGCTTCCGCTGGCTGGGTCACCCTCTTGAAACATGGTTGAAGAAATAAATAAATAAATAAACAATAAATTCAATTTCGTTCAAAACATTTTTTGACATATCAATTTGTTAGCCTGTCTTAACACATTGACTGCCAAGGCATTTTCCGTAATTTCTGTCCCAGTGCCAAGTCCCGTTTACATATTAAATTACAGTTTGAAAGTGTAACATCTGGTCACAGACTATCATGATGTCATTCAAAATACGATGGCGGGAAAAACCGTTGAGACGTATAAATACGTCACTGGCAATGGTCCAACAATTTTATTGACTTTGCCAGGAACGTAAATATACGTCGGGGATTTTCCGCGCTAAAATCGGTCAAACCTATCATCGAGAGATAAAAACAGTAAACCACACTGAATCATTTCATCCTTTATTATTTTTATTTACTATTAGCGCAATTTATGACATGTTTGAGATGATTATATTGAGTGTGAGGGCGCCATCGTATCAACCATATTCAATGCATGAGGGAATAAACACAAACAAACATATGACATTTATTTTTAGATTATCGTTTACGTACATCATTCATAAACTGCCATGCGATAATTCCTGTTCCAATCACCACTGCCAGCGATTCTACATACAATACAAAAGTGCTACGATTTTGACGTAGTATTACGTCTTGGCAAGTAGCGACACGCAATTTTTGACGTATAAATACGCCGTGGCAGTGAACGTGTTAAACTCATAAAAAAGACATTTTTTATACTACAAAATTTACCTTTAAAAATGGAGGATGGAGGGGGTGTAGCCCTTCTGTGTATCTTGGACTTGTAATTTACAAATTCTATTCTACTGAAATATAGGTAATAATATCAAATACCTTCATACTGGCATCTCTCTCCTGCATATCCAGTTCTGCATAAGCACCAAAATTGATTTCCATCAGAATAAACCTGACAGGATCCATCTATACAAGGATTTGATGAACATGGATCTATTCATTTTATTCAAATCAACAAAAAAACATAAAACTTCTGTTAGGATGATATGATCATGCACATAAAGATATTATGTAGACTAATTGCACTGAAATTAATATTTTTAAATGTATTAAAATTATGTTAAAAGGAATTACTTTTTGATATTTTAAACAGCCAGATGACCAGTTTGAAGTTAACAAATGACAAGTTTTGTACAATAATTGCTAACAAACAACTTTTCTGTTGAATTCAATCAATACAATTATATAACTTTTTCAAAGGCCATCACAGAAAAATAATTGTTAAAATAACAGGTTAAATAACCGTGCGAATAAATTACGACCAGTTTCTCGGCAGCAGAAACATCAGAACAAATGTTGAATAACCTGTTAAATTGCAGCTTGAAAATAAGGTTTAAAACACCCACTCGATTAACCAATTATTGCTGTGCCAGTTTTAGCTGCAACTATCAACTATTGTATAGCGCAACGCCCTTTGACCACCATGAGCGCATTGTATTCGATTGATTGATTGATTGATTGATTGATTTTATTCGATATTCATACACAAAAGTTACAATGTACAAAAAGAATACCAGGATAACCCATTAAGTCGACAAATAAAAAGTAAACTTATTTCCAATGGAGTCCAATCCGTATTAACTGAAAAAGTGAGTGGTTGGGCCCAGTACAATATATCATTAAGTTGGACGCAGTAAAATTGGAAAAACAAGAAAATACATATAAGACAAGATAACATCAAAAAACAATATTAAAAAATAACGTTTTTTGAGAACCACCCACTGATTTAAGGGCACAAATTATTTAGTCAAATATATCAATTACATTTTAAAACTTATTTTGAAATAACGGTTTAACAGACCCTATATTTGACCTTAGTCACCCTTTTTTTTTAAATAAAAAAAATTCTTGTTTGAATAATACCATAATCCATAGCCACTTTACTGCCATTGCTTTATTTCAGTGTCATTATGTAATTGTTTTTTAGTTGAATCTGAAACGATGGGACCTGGGAAACTTAAGTTGCTTTTGAATTTATTGTGATTTTCTGATTATTTTTCTTGTCTGTATACAGTAGATTCAAAATAAAAACAAACAAATATCACAAATTTAAAATGATTTGGGATTATTACTGTATTGCTAATAATATGTTACTACATTAACAAATCAACAAATGATATACAGTAAAAGTATATCCTTTGCTAGCCCATCATGGTTCAGGAATTATCTTAATGACTGCAAACAATTTGTACAAATCAATAATTGTAAGTCATCTGCAAGTCAGGTTATATGTGGAGTGCCACAGGGTTCTGTTTTGGGCCCCTTGTTATTTTTAATTTATGTAAATGACCTATCTCAAGGAACTGACAATTTACGTGTGATCGCATTTGCAGATGACCCAACAGTTTTTTTCCAACATGATAATATAGATACCTTATTTAATGTATTTAATAATGAATTACAAAAAATTAGCACCTGGTTTATTGCAAACAAATTGCTGATTAACTTAACAAAAACAAATTGTATTGTCTTTCATTCTCATAAAAAAAGAATAAAATTCAACAACAATCGTAATATTTTTGTAGTGTTTTGATAAATGAACATCTAAACTGGACAGTTTTTAATAAAAACAAAATATTAGAAAATAAAGCTAAACCTAAGGAACTCTGGAGAACTGAAAAATCTAGGTTATAGTAATAAGAACATAAGTGATGCAAAGATAGTGTTAAAAAATGGAGATAGTACTATAAATGACCCTAAAGGTATTGCAACCGAATTCAACAGATTCTATACTCACGTTGCTCAGGATCTCAGAAATAAGTTACCTCAACAAAGCAATCAATATCTACCCGGTTCTAGTTACTTTAAAACTCATTATGATAAGAAAAATATTACCAAATTTAAGCTTGATCCTGTGAGTGAAGAATTTGTTGAAAAGTATTTAAGTTCACTAAATCCTAATAAAGCCACAGGACCAGACAACATCCTTGCTCGTTTTCTAAAAGATGGAGAAACTTTCTTAAAAGGTCCCCTAACCCATATAATAAACCTTTCCCTTAACACTGAAATTGTACCAGACCAATTTAAAATAGCAAAAGTAAAGCCGATATTTAAAAAAGGCGATCGTACTGACACAAATAACTACCGCCCTGTTAGCCTATTAAGTTGTACCTCTAAGATTCTAGAAAAGGCTGTGTATGTCCAGCTAGCCAGACACCTGGAAGATAATGATGTGATAACAGATTCTCAGTCTGATTTCAGAGAAGGGTTTTCCACTGAAACCTGTTTTACTCATTTATTGGATCATGTGAAATCAAAAATGGCCAATGGGTTTCTTACAGGTATGGTTTTGCTGGACATTCGAAAGGCCTTCGATTCGGTCAATCACTTCATTCTTTGTGATAAACTCAGAAGAATCGGATGCGATTCAACTAAATGGTTCCGTTCTTACTTATCTAATAGGAAACAATTTGTTGAAATTAAGGGAGGTAAATAAAAAAATATGGCTATTGCACATGGCGTCCCCCAAGGGAGCATATTGGGACCTTTGCTGTTCCTAGTGTACATAAATGATGTTGTTTCATCAGTTGAATCAAAATGTAAAGTGCTACTATATGCAGATGACTGTGCCATCTTGTATTCAGACCGAAACCCTAATACTATTTCGGCTGTACTTAGTGCTTCGTTAAATCTTTGTAATGAGTGGCTTATTGATAACTGACTTACAATTCATCCAGGTAAAACTGAATGCATTCTGTTGGGAACGAAACGTCGATTAAAAAATGTCTCATTCCAACTCAATGCCCTTGAATGTGATATACTGTAAAATCAACAGAGTCGGTAAGGTATTTAGGTGTCCAGATTGACCAACAGGCTTCTGGGAATCTGATTGCCAATTCAGTATATAACTAGCGCAAATAGCCATTTAAAATTTATGTACAGACAATCCAAATATCTTGATTTTGGTAGTAGGAAACTTCTCTCTTCAGCTCTAATTCAGCCTCTTTTTGACTACTGTATGCTTTCCCAGCATAGTATGACTCTTCTCAGGTACACAAACACAGGCTTCAGACTATTCAAAACAAAATATTCAGATTTATTACTCAATCAGATGTGAGCTGAAATCAATCGGATATCTGAACGTCCCAGAAAGAGTTAAGTTCAAATGTTTATGCAATGTATATAAATTTTTTAATAATTCTGCTCCAATGTATCTAAATAGTAACTTTGTTCGTATTGTTGATTACCACTCTAGAAGGACACGTAGTGCCACAAATTTAAATTATAGGATTCAAATAATTAAGGGCTGCGAACAAAAAACTTTTTATTACAACTCAATAAAAGCCTGGAACGCTATACCATTATATGTTAAAAGTAATATTTCATTATAAAATTTTAAATTGGCACTAAAAAAGCATCTCCTCAACATTTAATTCTCATGTGCAATAAATTATAAAAAGGTTTTAGTATAATGCAATAAATCAATAATCTGTAAATTAAGAATAAATATAAATAAATAAGTGTAAAAATTAATTGTAATTTTTTTTACTTTAGTGCAATAAATCAATTTTTGTATATATCTCTTATAATAAATCTTTCTTAAAACTGTAAATTAGGACTAAATTTGTGTTAGATAAATTGTTATTTTTAAACTTTTATATTTTTATACCATTTATTTTAAGGATTCTTTTGATGTAATTTGTATGTTCTTTATCAGTTCCTTGTTTTTAGGACCCAAGTGGAAATAAGTTTTTAACTTTCCTTGGCATTCCTTGTAATCAAGGCCTGTGTTTCTGTGCAATTGTTTTTTCTACTTTTTATGCATTATATTTAATAGTTTTTTAACCTTGATTACTAAATAAAGAAATTCAAATTCAAAAAGACAGGTCATCAACATTATATAGCAAATAAGATTTCCAAGAGTATTGGTGTAATAAATAAGCCTAAACATTTTTTCCCTTACAATATTTTAATACAACTTTATAACACACTTGTACTCCCTATTTACAATACTGTAACCTTATTTGGGCAGCTGACTACCCATCTCATCTTGATAATCAAGAGGTTGTGCTTACTTAGAATTGGAAAATTATGGCTATATAACTTATATTTGCTTATGACTTTTATGTGCAGTTTTACATGGGTGAATGTTCATTTACTAATTAAACTATTTAAGCCAGAACTTATGTTGTATGCGTCTTTATTTATTATTCTATGAGTTTGTTAATCGCCGCTGTCTCCGAGTAGCAAAAAACTATTAAAGTTGCAAAAACGTGTAGAATTATGCATTTAGCTCCATTTGATTCTCATTCTGAACCATTGTTTAAGAAATCAAATATTCTTATAATTACTGATATCCATAACATTCAAATCTCTATTTTTATGTTTAAATTCATAAAGGGCTCACTACCTAAACCTATTCTTGAATTTTTTTCTAAATCTACTGTTATAAACAAATATAATTTTAGAAATCTACGTAATTTACTTGTACCACTTGTTAGATTAACCAAATCTAAATATTGTATAACCTTCTCAGGACCAACTCTGTGGAATGATTTAGATGATAAACTTACTGACTGTGAAACTTTAATAATTTTTAAGAAATATATAAAGTATTTTTATTTGTCTAAATACCATGAGTAAAAATATAACTGTCATTTACATATATTTATTTTCATAATTACTTATATAATTTGAAGTCTAAATAAGGCGTATACCTTTTTCCTTATTAAACTATTTCTAATATTTGTTTTGTTAGGGGTCTGATTGAGACAAGTTTAATACTTCTAAACCAGATCCCAGCCAAAAAATAAGTAGAAATGTTATGTTAAAATGTTTAATATTTATGTTAAATAATATGTTTTTTGGTTGAATAAATATTACAAAACACAAACCATGAGTATACATTATGCATGATGCTAATTAGGATTGTTTACAACTCGTCACGGATGAAGGCGTTTTTACACAGATCGCGAGGAAGTTTTATAATTATGCATACAGAGTAGCCAAATAAGCGCGTTGCATTAAGAGATATGTTTTGATAGAAAACTTTGACTGAACCAAAAAACGTCTGTATTTCAGTTAAATGATTTTTTTTTTACTCATTTTTGGTGAAAATTAATAACTATTATGATACTTCAAAATGACCCACTTTTTTTCGAAATCTTTTTTTTTTTTTTTTTTTGAATTTGACAAAGGGACAATACATCTTGTTAGAGAAGTGTACAGGTTAGAATAATAGAGAGAGCTACTGTACCTAAAAGCCACACAGAAAACATATTTAGCAATCTTTAATAATAGGTCAATTAATAACCTAAATCACATTTTATTTTTCTTTTATTGTCATTTGCATATAAATACATTAAAATGAAATATATATATAGAAATTGTGTTTGCTCTGAGACACAAAATACAGATATAAATAAAAAAAAAAACACAATTATAATGATACAATGTCACATCACTCTCGTACGGTTTCCCAACTAGTATTCAGTGCCCGAATGGCAGCTGGATAGAAGCTATTGCGAAACCTATTAGTACGAGAAGCGATGGACCGGTATCCTTAACCGCTACGTAACATCTCAAATACATTATGCCCTTAGATGGCTTGAATCTAGCAATATACAATGCCTTTTCTTAATTAAACGCTTCCCAAAAATGAATTCAATAGTGCTCTGTTCCATTCCAATAATTCAATTCAATTCAATTTCTTTATTGCTGCAAATGCCATCAAGGGCTAATATCTGCAAGTAAACATACTACATCATACAAACATAATTATACATATTAACATTTAAAATTTAAACACATAAAAATTATAGTCATTACTCATTAATAGTAGTAGTTGTTATTATTTTAATTATTGTAATTATTGTTATAATGATTATTGTTATTGTTATTATAATAATTAATAAAAGTGTAATAAATTATAGGTCACATCTTAAGGGCAGTTTTAATGTCAAGCACAGAAGAGGAAGACACGTTAAGATGAAAAGATAAGACGTGATGCATATTTGTTGTAGATCAGACTTATATTTATTTGTGGCCCCGGTGAACCACAAAACAATACTAAAGGTGAGTACACTTTCAATAACAGACTTATAGAAAAGTGTCATAATGAAAGTGTCCACTCCGAAGGATTTAAGTCTACGTAAAAAGTAAAGGCGTTGTTGGACCTTTTTAGTACACTTGGTAATATGGTCGTGCCATTTTAGATTGCTAGTGATCACCACACCAAGAAACTTAAAATTGTCTACAATTTCAACTTGAGAGTTATTTATTTATCAGCAGAAATTTAATATTATATTAATAGTAATATTATAAAATGATGTTTACTTCTATTTTTTAAAGTCAAATATGTAAATTAAAATAGTAGGGTTTTTAGGCCAAGTACAGTATTATCTCAGCTCAATAAATGCTGATCACTAATAACTTTTTGCCACTGTGAAGGGTTTTCTGCCTGTTCTGCCCACGTCTTTAGTAGATATCGGCATTGTAAACTTGCTTTATAAAATTATAAATAAAAACAAAACAAGGTTCCGAAAATGGTACAGTTCAAAATGCGGTGTGCAATCAATTATCAACCTAAAATCAACATGCGCACTGTAGTGTATAGGGCTGTAATTGTATGCGTGTATTTGGGCTTACAATATTAAATTGTAACTTCCTTCCCATTGCTTTGGCTAATTGACCTCTCTGTTATACTTAATATACAGTACTGGCTACGTAGTATAGAATGGGTTTACGATGGAATCGGTCGCGTCTGAAATCGGTCGCGTTTGAAATCGGTCGCGATAAAATCAACTTCCGGTATTTTGTATGGCGTGCCGCTAGAGCTATACTTTTGATGATATCGGTCGCGTTTGAAATCGGTCGCGTTATTTTGTATGGAGCAGGATGCATGCTAGCGAGATATACATTACCTTCGTATTTAATTGATATCTTTTAGGAACTAGATTATTTATGTGGATATTTTTTATTTGGTTAAATATTTATTATCAATCATTAATTTTTTATTTTTTTATTTTACAGGCTTCAAAATGGCCATTTCTAAACACGTTAAATATTATATTAGGCATAATATTATGTTAGGTATACAATAATTTACCTCTATTTATATGTACTGTAATTAATATATTATATAGAGAATAATACGTCCCTTATTATGCGAACAATTATGTAAAAGAGAACAATTATTTAAAAACAATAAGTGTTACAATGTATAGCCCGTAAAGCCAGCGTATCCATTTTTATACTATGCATACTGTGGCAGATGATATCATATCCATGTCGTTAACAACTGACTATTCGATCACCTTATATTTATTTCTATTTTATTTATGTCCGTACGAATGATTATTAGTGTTGAGGCAAATCATGTGTATATTTTTATTTCTGTTTAAAATAGTTTTTAGTATAAATGATCATTATATGCGGATGGTTAAAAGGCAACTTACTGAAATAAACCTCCAAATAAGCCATATCGGAGATGGGCGTTCTATGATCTTGCAGTAATTTCCTCTAACAGTATGTTATTTTGCTGATGGGGATTCCCCTTTTTAAAAAAAACACGCACTAGTGTGTCAAATCATGGACAAAACACGTACGTTCGTTGTACATGGCCAGGTAAAGATGACGTATAATACTAATAACAATGATGAAAATTATCGTAGCGAAATACAAAGATTTGTTAAATTTTGTGACGATAATTATCTCCAAATAAATGCATCAAAAACAAAGGAGATGATCATTGATTTTAGGACTAAACATAAATTTAATTTTCAACCAATCACTATCAAAGGTAAAGAAATTGAAATTGTTGACCAGTACAAGTATCTAGGAATTGTTTTCAATGATAAACTGAGTTGGGGAGACCATATAGACTTCATCAGCAAAAAATTAAGTCCCAGAATGTATTGTATGAGAACTTTATATAAATTTAACTCCTGTGATTTGATGTTACTCTCGTTCTATAGATCCGTTATATGTAGTGTTTGGACGTATTGCCTCTCCTGTTGGGCTGGTAATGTTACCGGAGGGAATAAAGGACGCCTTGAAACTTTCATCCGTCGGGCTGGTAAAATGATTGGTCTGGAACTGCCTTCCTTTACCGATGTGCACCTAGAACACCTCCAGAAAGATTTCGAACGCATTGAGTCGGATGCCTCTCATCCTCTCCACAAAGTGATCATAGACCAACTTAATCCAAGTGGTAGATTGAGGCTCCTCAGTGTGAAAACAAATCGATTTGCTAAATCCTTTATTCCCTCCGGTATCATCCAGTACAACAGGAAGTCAAGAAGATAATTTTATATTGTAATTTTTTAGATGTTTTTATATGAATGGTTTTATGCTATATTTGTTTTTATAGTGTTTTCTTTGTTATTATGACGAGCAATGAATTTCCTTTTTGAGGATCAATAAAAGTTATCTTATCTTATCTTAATAACCATACGTTATAGGCCTCCTGCACGTGTTTTTGTGAAACAATGTATATAATTTACGTATATACGTCGGCGATACTATAGTTTTTAATTTGAATATTTTTTATTTCTTCATTTATAATAATCATTTAATGTATAATTAAGTACAACTCAGTGTCTCACATCCATTATGCCGTTCAGAAATCTAAATGTTTAAATATCAGTGCAGATTAACTCTTTGAGAATCGTGTCTACCTTAAATATTATTCTCACATCATCATTTCGTAATTAATTGTGATTAAAAAATACGCAGTGGCTAAAGATACGGTACCGTATCCTAACTTCCGGTTGCTAAAGGTACGGTAAAATTGCATTACGTCATAATCAGCCAATGAGGTGCTGGTACGTGTGTAACATCATCGCATAAGGACTTTTTTTTCACGTCGAGAAAACAGTGATCAACCGCTTAACATTTTCTTTATGCTTCATTTATCGCTATTAAAGAGGCCTACTACGTACTACTATAACCATGCTATAACCTATAACCTCAGTATATGAGTTTGTTTGCCAGACTAGGCCAGCTGCATGTGTGCGCTGATTTCTGTGACTCCGCACTGGGGCTAGACCTATACTGTCTAAATCATAGTATTTTATTGTCCGCATTTGCTTTTTGTTATGGTCACCATCTGTAAACAAAGTTTAATAAAAAAAAATATAGGCCTAAATAGGCCATTTGGAATAAAAATAAAACCCTCATATATAGTAACTATGGACGAATTCAACATTGCTAGGTCTACTGAGTAACAGAATCAGCACACACACATCCATGCAGCCTGGCGCCGCCGAAAAAAAATCCAAAGTCCTTATACGATGACGTCCCACACGTACCAGCACCCCATTGGCTGATTCAGATTATGACGTAATGCAATTTTACCGTACCTTTAGTAAACGGAAGTTAGGATACGGTACCGTATCTTTAGCCATGGGGTAAAAAATATGCAATAGGTGCATTTAACTATATTAACTTATTTCAACATTTTCAAAACTTTAAACAGTGGCATGCCAATCTTTTCAAAAACTTAAACAATATTCAATAAAACATTTTTAAAACACATTACAATCCACTGATACCTGTAAGATAAAATGAAAACATAAATTATTTATAAATAATATTTATATATATTTACTGTACTTAAAAAATAATAACGATTGAGGTAAACAAAATGTCAATTATTAATATTAGAAATGCTATATTCAAAATTAACGAAAAACATACTGAGCGTTTTCATTAAAAATATATCTAGTGCGTCCCATGTTTTTTATGTAAAATAAAAGGGTCCTGCGAAAACAAAATTGTAAACTTCTCTATGCAGGATCTTTGCCATCTATTTATAATATTATAAGTTCTATATTTATAAATGATGAGTAAAAAAATGTGAATACAAATTAGCGCCACCAAAATAAAACGCGACCGATATCAAACGTAAACTAAAGATGATAAAAAGCGTATCTAGCGGCGCTCCATACAAAATACCGGATGCTGATTTTATCGCGACCGATTTCAAGCCCGACCGACCGTTCAACCGCGACCGATTTCATCTGACACCCTACTAGGGGTGGGTCTTGATTTACTCACCTGGATCATCCGTCGTTTGGGATGAGCACATTACGCATTGTAGAAGGAACAACATCAGCGTTATCATGCATCTTTTTTCAAACATATTAATGTTTCGTTTTTTCGGGATTTTATAAACTTTGTTTTTCTTTCAATCAACAAATTACAAACGCAATAATCATTATAAGATGTTAGTTTCTTGAAAGTTATTTCCTGGTATATTACAGCCCGCCCTCATCATTTTTAATTAGTTAGTTAGTTGGTTTTTATTACTACTCAGGGGGGGGGGGGGGGGGAGTCTAGTCTAGGACTCACTCATCTTGTCCTCCTCTTCCTCTTCTCTTCCATCTGGACAATATTGAGCCAACTTTTAAGTCCTACTATATTTCTTTACGCGTCGTCTGACGGCTCTGAAACATGGCATGCATATACTAGGGTAATACTAAGTAATAGGTGAACAAAGCTATAGAGAGAAACCGGATGCAGAATAAACATGGTACAAATCGCATTCAGCACGCATCGCGCCGTTTATATTGGGTGCGCGTTTCTATTATTATATTTAATTTTTTCTATTTTTAGTCGCCGTGCGCGACTCTACAGCTCACTATGTCGGTCGGTTGGTCGGTAAACACTAACTTGAGCACGCGACTGCAGCCATGTATATAATATGGCCTTGTTTTAAATAATTTCATTAAAAAAATATAACAATCATTTATGTTATATATATTAACGTTTCTGATCAGTCTCCAAACAAATTAGTTTACATCAAAGGTGTTTCCATGTCAATTTGTTTTTAGCAAGTTCTCTGTCGAAGTTTCTGAAAGTCACTACATTATCGGCTTAAAGCTGCGGGTTTTAATATAATATTTAATGATAACATGGTGTATAGCCTATATCAAGCTACAAATGCTGTGAACAAAATTCGTGAAAGAACAATTAAAAAAAGAGAAAACAATTAATTTAATTAATTACCTACATTGACCTTACAGAAAAAAAATAGAAATAGAAAAGATATATTGTTCAAGAGGAATCAATAAACAAGTAAAAATAATTAAATAGTTAGAATCGCGTAACTATAACAGCGTGACACGGAAAAGGAATTAATAAACTGGCAATTTTGAATAGGCCTATTATTTGTGTTTTTTTATAAAGTTTACAATAATAATTAAAAGGTTTAAATATTTCAACAATTATTAATTAAAACAACAATAACACAATTTCCAATAACAAGGAAATGCACTTTAAGAAATTTCTAACTGTGTAAAACAGTAGAACTACAGATAGTTACTGGAAAATGGTGTCGTCAATGAGGCCGACCACCGGTGCATTGTTGATGTATTACAGATGGCTGTTATTGTTTTACTTTTACAGGAAATTGTTTGTTCATTATTGTCCAAAAGTATGGTGTGGCCTATTCAACAAGTTATTCCTCGTACTACCTAAAACAACAAGTTTATTTACGTCATTTCGTACGTATATTGAGTTGGTGTCTATCAAAGAATCATGGTACATGGTATAGCCTTCCCTACCCAACTTGATGACCTCTGGCTATGATGTATACTTTAACCGACGGAATTGGGGAAGGGTGTTCAAACCAACAGATTTGATTTTATTATAGTTAGACCTACGTTCGCGAAAACATCCTTTTTTCAGGACATTATGCCTATTATTGTTTTTATCGAATTTCTTGTGATAGTAGACTTCTCCGTGACGTACCTATGCTATTTATAGTAACTCGTAAAGCAAATGATTGGTTAGAATTATTAATAATATTCTAACAACTTCCTTTATGTCTTTCAACGATCACGTTTGACTTGCAACATACATAAAATAACTGTTTTGACTTGAGGTATTAAATGTAATAAGCTACAAAAAACTAATCATCAGGCTGACTTAGATACAGTATTCAGACTCAATTCTTCACAGAGTGTATGGTAAATAATACTGTACAAGATTGATCAGGCTCAACTGCTGGTGTTTTCCAAGTTAAATATTGTTTTGTGACTTTTGATTCTTCTAAAACTGAAGGTACTAGTCCTCCGTAGGCCTACTAGTCCTTAGATAGACAGATAAGAGTGGATTCTTAGCAAAAAACGGCATAAACTTCACGAAGACAGGGCAATTGATATCTTAGAAAGGAACGTCGGATGTCAAGACAAGTTAACAAAACGAGGAAAACGCAAATTCTTAAAAGAAGGAAAGTCAGATTTTTAAGAACAGTGTAGAATCTTAAAAACACAAAGAAAGGGCAAATTCTAGGAAAACGCCGGATTGCAAAGAAAAATTAACAGAAGGAAAATTTAGATTGTTAAGAAAAGAAAAAAATTCCGAATAATTTGAAAGAAATTCTAATTCTCAAATTACAGCAACTTTTTTCTCAAAAGTATGGAAAACGATTCATGCAATGTGACTTTGGCAGATGATCTTTCGGATAAACTGGTAAACACTAAACACAAAACGATTAGCGTGACGTTAGCCGTAACTTCATTTCTACTAAATGCAAGTATGGTTCTTATAATTGTAACAGAAAAAGCATTAAGAAAACGAAACATTTTTCAAGTATCATTAGCACTATCCGACATCTGCTTTGCAGTTTGTGTTTTTCTACTTAGTTACATTGGCAAATTTGAAAGTGAGGTATTTTGTATTTGTATAACATTCGCGGTCATCTCTATCCAGGCGATTGGAGCTGTGGCAGTTGAAAGGTTTGTTGTGCTTGTCGTCTTCAAGTTTAAGAAACGTGCAGTTGCGACCAAAAGCCAAATAGCTACGTGCATATGTATCTGGTTCATCTCTCTTGGAACAACAAGCATTTTCTTCATCGCAGGCCACACGGATCATTTAAGCTTCGTGCTATCCATCTTGGATCTGATCATTTTGGCAACTGTGTACATATCTTACATTATAATTTATTTATCTATTAAGAAACACATTAGAAAAATGAGCAATTGCACATCTGCTGCTAAAAAATCAAAGAAACTGATTTTAACGTTCTCTTTAATCATTGTAACGTGTACAATATGCTGGTTTCCATTGATTGTTCATACAATTGTAGAACATTTAGGCGTGAATCAATGTAAAAGAAATGTTTCGATACCTGGTTTTTTTATACTTGCTTTATGTTATAGTATATTTAATCCCATAGTGTATGGTTTAGGAATAAATGAAATACAGATAGTGATTAAGGAACGTGCCATGAAACTTTACAACTCTATTTTGAACAAATTGACAAACAAGACCCCTACAGTTAGCGGGGTTTATGCGTAAAAGAACCGGGTGTGGACAAACTTTACAAAAAATATCCACAATTAAATGTTAATTTTAAAAATAGTTCATGTTAATAGAGAGCTTTCAATTTGCGATGACCGACACATGTGTCGTCGGTCGTAGCAAAGACGAAACCTGTGTCCAGGTGATCGTGAGGAGGAAAACATCACCCACATGACGTCGCAAATCAAAACTCCCTAATAACCAGCAGAAATTCATCTAACACGTTTCGTTAAAATAATTCTCCATGTCTATTTGATGCTGAATAGTAAAGTGAGTAAAGTCTATCTTCGTCGGCCTAGTAATTGATTTATTTGTATTTCTTTTGTAAATCTGTAAATATACAGATATCTAAATGGGAACTAATCCTCATGATGTTGTAGACCTACATTTATTTCTTCCTAAAAGAACCAATGACTTTTAGTTCATTTGTTGTTTTTCTATAGGCCTACTGTTATTATTTCTGATAACAAGTAAGGGGTTTTAATTAAAAGTATCAAAAACTTGTACGAGGGCCAACAAATGATTTAATTCTGACAAAATAAAGTATAAATGGCTTTTATTTCCTAATATCAGAAAACTTTTAGTAATGTACAATACTAATATTTTTAAATCTGACAAAAAGAATTATAATAGATTGTATTTCTTTTTATCAGAAACCTTAGTAATATATAATACATATTTGTAATTCTGATGGAATTTATTTCAATTTATCAGAAACGTTTTAGTTCAGAAAAAAGACGAATTTCACTTCCTTCTATCAGGAAGTGAAATGGGTTTTGAAAGCAAAAAGAGATGGGTTTTGAAAGCAAAACTCATCTCATAGAAACTGTAAATGTATATTAATTGTCTATATCTTAAATGCTGAAGTAATATGACTTGTATTGTAAATAATAAACTAGCTGTACAGTATATTTGCATATCTCATTTACATAGGCCTAAATCTAAATCTTCATTTATTTTTTTGTAAATTATGTAAATATAATCAATAATAATAGGTAACATTTTGGTATTTCTAAAATGACTTTTATCATATTTAAGAAATATTTTTTGGTTTAAAGTAAAAATTGGGAATACATTATTGTATTTATAGAGAGATTTCGATTTATGATGAGCTTGTGTTGTTTGTTGGCGTCTGGACCTAGAACCCATCAAATCTGAAATCGAAGAAGAATTCAGGAAGCATGTCGTCGCTTAATATTAAATCGTCCTAAATCGAAAGCTCTCTAATTTATTGGTGATCGATTTATAATCTATTCGTCGAGAATTAGAGGTATATGCTTTGACGCATGCATACGGTAGCACATTATCACACATTAGCATATTTAAGAAAATAATGTTGGCACAAATTAATGTTTAGCATGTTTGCGAGGCATATGAATCCGGTTATTATCAATATGACTATGACGAGAGATACATTAAATCAACTCATTAACAAATAAATAAAATTCGAATTTAAATTGAAATTTCTTGTTTTTTATTTGAACTTATTTTCAAACATTAATTTTTGCAAGATCAGAATTTAGAGAAATTGAGATCTACATGGGGAAGGACATTATTTTTCTGCCAGATTACAAAATGTTAGTATGTATTGATGATGTGGCCTTTTAAAAACATTTTAGCTGAGTCAGGTATCCGTATAAACATAAACTACAACCCATCGGATAACGTTATTATACAAATGTTATCCTTCCGCCCTACGTAGCATTGTCTCTGTCACAGTGACAAACACAATTTCAATATTATTCAAAGAAATTTAAAAAACCCTTTAATTATTTTCTTAGCAGGTATAACTGGTATTGGAGTGTCTTATATGGATGGTGTTATTTTGCAACAACTTGTTTTAAGCACTTTGTTTTCAACACTTGTTTTTCCGGAACGGGCTGTTATTTTTTTAAAATCATTATTTAATACGCAACCATCAGCGAGTAACCCGCCAATAAGGATGGATAAACTTAAAATGTATGTGCTTATAAACCAAGGCTCATTTGAAGCTTATGGAGTGGAGTTGAAAGATCCGTGAAACAGCCCTGGCACCAGGTCAGGATTGAACCCTAGACCTTGGAATTGGAAGGCAAGCACGTTAACCAGCAACCTACAGCTCCACTAAATAATGAAATATGTAAAAAATTGAACGGCGTTGTCTTTCATTCCGTAAGACGGAACAAGTGTGAACGTATCTCTATTAACCAGCGAGGTTTCATGCGATCTGGTTTAAGCTTCTTTTTTAAATGGGGAAATGGGCATTAATGCGCGCGTTTCTTACTTATACTCCGGGCAAGATGATGTTTTTATTTAGCTGTGTACGCGAGCATAACCCGGCCCACATGGAATTAATTAATCACTTACTCATGTGAGTTTTCTTCCTCAATAACCGGATAATTCATCCTCGACCTACATGTTTAATTTACGAATACAGTAAAAATAAAACAAGTTACCGGTATATTATATACCTGCATATTATGTATGGAAACAACGGAGAATCGCGTTGTTATACAGGTAAGGATCTGATTACATCACAAATATCCGATCATAGATTTGTTATTTTACAATATTAATTTACCCGTAAAATCGAATAAATCTAAGCTATACATCTAGGTAACGAAGAGTAAACATCTGATTACGTAACAATGATCTGACAAATCATAGGATATATTATTTTACAATATTAATTTACCCGTAAAATCGAATAAATCTAAGCTATACATCTAGGTAACGACGAGTAAACATCTGATTACGTAACAATGATCTGACAAATCATAGGATTTATTATTTTACAATATTAATTTACCCATAAAATCGAAAAAAACCTAAGCAGTCCGTCTTGGTACCGTCACAAAGACCCGACCAATCATAGGATTCATTACGGTATTTTACAATATTAATTTAAACGAAAATAAAATAAACCAATGTTTATAATATTACCCATATTCGTTTCGTTTCGTTTCGTTTATTTATTTTTTCCACTCACTTATATTATATATATATATAATTTACACAACATATATTAAATGTGGGTGGATGGAGGTCACAGTAAGTTCACAGAACTTTAAGTCGTGACCCCCGTATGACTATAAGTATACTAACATTGCTACAGAGTAGACTAAAATATAAATATATAATAGTGAAACTACATGAAATAAAAAATACAAAAATAAATTTAAATTATAGAAGTTAAGATAAACCAGGCAATTATATAATATAATGATAAAAGGGATAATGATAACAATTAGAGTACAATATGAAATATAATTAAATATGGTATTTATGGTATTTTAATAACAAGTATAACGATACAATGTAGCGGAGATTATTGAATACCAGGGTGAAGGATTTAATGCCATGTATCACCACCAAATAAATAATGATAAAAGATCGGCGAAAAATTATGTAGCATATTCTGACACCATTTTGTGTTTGAAATTAGATATTGATAAACCAGAGTAAGAAAATATTAGGAGTAAACATCTGTCTACGTCACAAAGATCTAACCAATCAAGGATTCATCATTTTTTATATTAATTTACAATAAATCGAATAAACTACGTACCAATCTAAGCTATATGTCTAAGTAACGAAGAAAATATTAAGAGAAAAACATCTAATTACGTCACAAATATCTGACCAATCAAAGGATTCATTAGGTCTATTTTACAATATTAATTTAACCATAAAATCGAATAAACCAATAAACTATCCATATAGGTAACAAATAAAATATTATGAGTATGTGATTACGTCAGGATGATCTGACCAATCACGATATTTTATATTTTGCTATTATAATATACTAGTAAGGTCAGATGAAGCAAACGCTTAAAGTGTTATTACTGAGAGTTATAACACTGACTAGAACCTGACTAGGCCTACTGACCTATACTTCAAATAGGCCTATCTCCAAAACGGCATGTGAGTTTATGTACAGGGCTAATATTTGTGAGAACGGAAAAATAATTGTATTGCAGAGATGGCTGTACTTACATTCACTGAACAGATGAATATTACTGAATTTGAAGACGTTTGTAGCGTTTCGTTAATTGACAGTGTTTTACGTCAACTGTCAGATAATAACGCTTACAACTATGCCACTTACAGTTGTTGCATACTATCTATTACGTTGAATTTCAGCATCTTTCTTATGATGTTGACGGAAAAAGCGTTGCGCAAAAGGACTAACATTTTTACAATTTCACTAGCACTTTCGGATAGCCTTTTTGCAGGTGCAGTTATTTTGATGATATCAATTAACAAACGGGATATCATTCAACCAATCTCTCTTTTCTCGTTATGTTTAACGATCGCAATCATATCTATTCAGACGATTGGAGTTGTTTCAATCGAGAGACTTTTTGTTATCGTTATTTTCCCGTTTAAACGCAACGTAAATACACCCAAGAAACTGTTGTCAGTGTGTGTTTGTATTTGGGGATTTTCGTTCGGATTTTTATCTATTCTGTTGATCATAAATAAAGTTGATGAAATAGGGTTTATATTGGCGATATGGGATGTTGTTATCCTTATTAACGTGTATGTGTCTTATTCTTTAATATACTGGTTTATTAAAAGACATGAAGTAAAGGTGAGCTCACATAGGTCGCAGGAAATCAGCCTGTCCAAGAAAGTTCTGAAAACATTTTCCATCATTATTGTCACGTGTACATTATGCTGGGTTCCTCTTATTACGTTTTCTATCTTGGATTACTTTGGACATATCGACTGTAACAAAGATTCCTATATTGATGTGTATAGTATTTTTTTCATCCTTGGCATAGGGTACTCAATATTTAATCCTATCATCTACGGTCTAAGAATCAGTGAACTTAGAAATGCTATCGGCGAACGGTTTTTGAGAATTTGGAACTTTAGTACTGCCAGTTCAGCAAATACAGGGACTAATTCAGCTCCTCGTCCTGGGGACATCAAATGAACAGAGAGTTAAGTCCTCACACTTAGGCCTACACATAACCTTATGATCTTTCTGTCTTTTTTGGCTCAAATAGACTACCACGGTATCAATTGTCTGCGGTATCGGTAAATAGTACATACATATAGCAGCGACTAATTATTACCATCTATATTAACGAGTATTTATAGAGGTCAACTATTACGTAAGCGGGATTTATAAAATCAATAATTATAATAACTTATTACGATGTAGAGACAAAAACCTCTGCGCATGCCTTTCCAGTTGTTCGTGATTCTAAATATTATAGTGCATTTGTCGACAGTTGTTTCTTCTTTTCATACATAGTATATTACCTTTGACAGATCATTTTTAACTTTGTGTTTTATTTGGTTTAGATGAAATTGTATTAAATACTATTTAGCTGAAGTTTTTGTATGGTTGTCAGAATAAATACTCAATTTTTACTACAAAAAATATGTACAAATAAACTAAAATAAAACATGTCTAGTGTTTCTTTTCGTTAGAAGAAAAATCAGTACAATACGTTCTTGACAGTATTTACGTCAGTGAGACTATGGTAGGCCTACGACATTGAAATAGAAAATTAAGGTAAACATCAGACATGACGTCATCGTTAACAAATATAACAATTATTATTACTTTGAGAAAGCAGAAGCTCAATTATACGGATAAAAAGCAAATAATTACTAAATGTATATTTAAATAATCCAACTTTGTCATTTATAAACGTGAGGATTTCAAGCCGATTGTAATCACAGCATTGTTGTCAATGCATTATATAGATTAATTTGACACTGGGTTTAATAATTAACAGGTTTAATAATAAGATACATATTTTCGTCATCAATGCAATCAGTGGGATACATTCCTCATCATCAAATCCAATAAACATGTCAATCTACAAGATGACATTTAAATAAGATTCCAAGGTCAAGCATGCAGCATTGTTTATACAAAAGGAATTGGAATACGTTAACAAAAATCTATCTTAATGATTGTGTCAGTCCGTAGTTTTAATTTAATGTAATTTGTGATAATGTTGAATATAATCATGAAAGACTTCTCTGATATAATCATTTACGGTAAGCCTATTTACCCTACTAAACTTTCTCTCGATAATAAAACGTGTTTTCTTGCTTGGTGCGTGAAGTGCATTTAAATCAAATCACCACTTTATTACTTTGTAAGTTACATTAGTGAGAGAGAAAAGTAAAATACAACATAATGGATCTTATGCGTTGAATGGGGAGTTGAAACATATCAAAATGTCTTAAAGAAACGAGGCGGACAATCAGGCTTTTAACGAATGGAAATATCACACAATACAACATTTGTTTTAGCTACTGTTTTAAAATGAATTTTATTCAATTATTCCACTGATTCCATTTTGAATCGATAAAGGCTAGGCCATTCAAATAGGCAGTGTTTGGATTTCAACCGCGGAATAGAAAAGTTATACACGGAACATAAGCTACATAGCACTACATTCTCAAAATGTTAACAATGCTGGACGTGCAATCGAACCATTTAGTAGTAATGATGATTTGAATGTGAATTGAATTTTAATAATATTTAATGAGTATGAGAATATGACTGCTCTTTTAATGAGGATGAGATACAGTCATGTCTCGAACCCATGCCTCTCACACCTAGCCGTTCACTCACATTATATCATATTAGGCCTACATTCTCTCCACTTATCTCTGTATTTGCTGTTTCAAAAATGAAACATCAAATTTTCTTTAAATAGAAACACAAAATTAAAACCATAAAAACAGAAAAAAGTTTGTAGCTCTTTTGCTAGTCACTAGTGGAATAAATAATATTTCAATCCTCAATGTAGATTTAAGCAGCTATTCCCTTTCATTGCCAGTTGGGCGTGACTTCCCCTCCTTTCAAGACTGCCTCTTTAGTAGTTTCTCTGGCAGTGCGTTCAATCTCTTCCCAAATCAGCCTCCTAACTCCGCTGCAATAGTTTAGGAATGGATCTATCGGATCCATGACAAGTGGTGTATCTTCAAGACTGAAAACAAAAATGAAACATCAACTTTTCTTTAAATAGAAACACAAAATTAAAACCATAAAAACAGAAAAAAGTTTTTAGCTCTTTTGCTGAGTCACTAGTGGAATAAATAATATTTCAATCATCATTTATTTGTAAACGTTTATAATTTTCAGCTGAATTATGTCTCTTAATCCGCATCTGGGGCTAAGAGATTGGATTGGCACTACGTCACAAAGGCGTCTTACTGAGAATTGATGAATTCAACAATCAGTGGAAACAAAATGTCCATTTACTTATTTAACTGCATATAATATAAATAAATGCTTTGCATTTAGAGAAATAAGATAAACTAAAAACAATACAAGGTAAACTTGCTCGACAGGAAAAAAGATCTTCGTACTGTTGTTCAACAGCCTAATAGCTTGCTAATCGAAGCTGTTACTCAACCTACTTGTACGAGAAATGATGTTCTACGAATTACGAGAAAAAGGTTCGCCCTTTAAAACTAAGTAGGCCTATCTCCAGATTTTACCAGTTATGGCAATAACGAAAACCGTATCATAACTATAGTTTAGACATCAGCAAAGTTTGGCACGTACCTATATCACGCACCGCAAGAACGTGCACGAAACGCACGTTATTCTCTAGCATCACAAGCAAAAAAAAATGGTCGCTTGTGATTGGCCTAGAACGAGGTTTAACAATTTCTACCATACTCCTTCATAAAGGAATGTTACGCCTATAAATTTGTGATTCTAAAATAAGTTTGATAAAAAGAAGCTATTTTAAAGATAATCTTACCAAATATGCAAATTATGTTTCGCCACTTCTTCCATAATGTTTTTGTCGTATCGACCATACTGAGTTCCACCCCAAATAACTTGTAAACTCGCCCAATCTCCAAGCGTCTTCATTACATCAAAAAATCCTTTACGGATGTCAAACTCGGAGGGGCATCCAGCCTTGCACCAGCGATGCAATGTTACCAGATCAAACAATTCTGGTTTAGGCTCTCTACTGCGAAGCGAAAGCTTGGTCGTCTGCCACACTTTGACCAATCGTATTAAGTCGTGTAGATAAACTGGTGTTTTCTTAATTAAATTAGATTGCATTTCTAGTATGGTTGCGTTGTAAGGGGAACGATCAGAAACTGTAATGAACTTTCGGTAAAATGTGCCGATGTTTGCTAAAGAAAATAAAATAGCGATAATAATATTATGTCTCATACTATATGTATTTTACAACTTGTTTATACACATTTTACCTTTTTTGTTATGACCTATTTCTTTTTTAATGTTTGAACTGACAATTTTCCTCTTCTGAAGTTTTTACCAATTTTCTCCATTTCAACTTGTATAGTATAGGACTTACTGCTTGTTTTCTTATCTTGCATTTATCTTGTTTGTTGACAATGATTTTGATCAAAATAAATGAATGAAAGAAAAGACATGTGTATACAATGCAGAGTTGCTGAGGGTATAACCTTGATTTTCATATAAATTATGGACTACAATTTTCGGTATAACAATTTAAGGATAATCTGATCTTAAACATTGTACATAATAAACAAATTGGAATTGGAGTGACGATGAATTATGCACAAAAGTTGAACGCAACAATTAAATGTATCGTTTTAAAAATGAAACACTCATCTTTCATTAATCTTTCATTTAAGGATTATGAAAAGAAATAGGCCTAATGTATTAATTTCTATTAAAAGCTTGCATTAATATTTTTAAGTAGGCTTAAACATTTTTACTAAATTACCAAAAAGAGTGCCATTTCTTAGGTAAGCGATGTTTCAATCATGAATTATTCATTATTTTATATTCTTCTCTTATTGAAAATGAGTGTGACGTAAGAATTGATCGGACTGACAATTAGCTACTGAAGCCTTCTGTGTGGTTTACGTACTGATCTAGCTACATGACCCTTTGTTCAACACATTTTCGACGATCGCTGGAGCACGCTGTACCGCTAGTTCCGACTTTTAGCAGGAAGTAGCTGCTAAACGTACGTAATCCACCACTCGGAATATTGACACACGTTTTTCCCGAATATTTTGCGCGGATAGTACGCGTGCAAGGGTAGATGTTTTCTGGATGGTACTGTAGTGAGAGAGATAAGTTATAGAGGATTAGGTTTGGTTCAGAACTTAGAAAATATAGGTTCACGGTCACAAATAATGAACAATTTAGGATTTCTGCATCGCTTACCTACAGAAAATGAAAGCAATCGCGAAGGTCAAGTGGACGATTTGCGTTACACACTTGACGTACCTTGAGTTGGATTGTTGCCAAGCAAATCGACAGTAGGAAAAACTGTACACGTGATCATGTCATCACACGTCGGCAAATACACTGTTAAACAATCTTGGGCGTTTTTCATGCCCAATCTGTATTTATCATTCAGACATTCCCGCAATTCATTCACAATAGATGGTAGTCTTTTTGAGTGGTCTTCAATCGCTCGGAAGTCAGTGATATATAGAAGAAGATCGATAAATATATCATCTTGTGTTGAAAGACTTTTACCCCATTCGCCAGCCTTTATTAACAGAAATAATAAATAAATAAATTATAATAAATAAATAATGATGATAAATAATAATTGTAATTGGGGATAATTTTGAATGTGGGGTGGGTGGGGTGTTTTTTTTGTGTATAGTTTTTGTATTTGTATCGCTGGTTTGTTTAAATTTGTTTTGTAATTTTACTGTTATATATTTAGGTATATTTATTCATAAAAAGACATCAAAATACAACGGCAGCAAAAAGGCTGAAAAGTAGTATTTTACAAAATTTGATAAAAATATATAAATACATTATGTATAAAAGGTAAAAAAATTACCACATTAAAATTGGTCCACCTGTAAGTTAAAATAGTGCCAGCCTATTCAATATTCATCATTAATGAGTCGGACTAAAAAAGGGACTGGTGAAGATCTAAATCTTTCTGTACGACCAAACGGGATTTTGAGTAGAGGCTTACTCGCAGACCTCAGGGTTCTGCTAATGTCACGAACAGGGGGAAGAATGCTTCTAAATGTATCGGACTTTATTATTCCTTTACCAAATTTCAGTAAGAGTTGGACTCTTCTGTTAACTAGCGATGGAAGGTCTGACAATTTAAGAGCAGACTCGTAGGATACATAGTTCATGCCATAAATGATTCGTAGAGCTCTTTTTTGAACTCTTTCTATTGACTTAGTTTGGTCTTTCGTAATTGAACTGTGCCACACAGGGCATGCATATTCAACTAAAAGACGTATATAGCAAGTATATACTTGTAGTAAATCTTTAGAAGGCGCCTTGGCTTTCTTAAGTATAATCAAAGTGTACAAACGTCGACATGCTTTAGCAACGATATCATGAATATGCATCTCCCATTTAAGGTTATCCTGCAAGGTGACACCAAGCAGTTTAATGTGATTTACATTGTTATTGTGTTCTGAGGAGGTCACCCAAAATAAAAAACAAATAAGTAAATAAATAAATTGTAAATAGGCCTACAGTTATAGGCCAATATATAGGGCAAATTAATTAACTACACTATAGTTTCTAGACTCCATTTCGACTTAATATTTGTAAAAAGATAAATATTTTGGCATACATGGCGTTTCATACGTATTGTGATGGCACTAGTTACAATAAGTTTATGCATGATTAATGCATAAACGGGCAGCGATTTTTTTTTTCGTACATAAGTTGGGGACCCCCTCATGAAACGTCACAAAATAAACATGAATAATTCATCTGTTAAATTTTCTTGTTCCGTGTGCACCCAAGCGTATAGCAACAAGAAGTGATTACACAAGTGCGGTACGATTCTAGGCCTATCTCCGCTGTTGTTGCGGCCGGCGTGCGATTTCATAGAAGAATAGCGGCGTTTTGTGTGGATTGTCGAAATAATCAGCCTTTAGTTTATGGTGTTTTTAATATAATTTATTACTAAAGAATTACGTGTTAAAACTATAGTTTCTATTAATACTATTAGGTCTAATTATTAGTCTCTAAACCCATGTCTATTCTAGTAGTAGCTGTGTGGGTGTGTGTGACGTGTGTGTGTTAGGTAGGCCTATGACCAAAGATAGTTACACTTACTATCTTTGGTATGACACAATCCGAGTAATAAGTCAGCAAAATTAGACAATAAACATTACACAAAAATACATTTTTTATTCCCGTGGGTCAAATCTTCCCATCTCATGTGTTCATATACGCGCATTTTTAAAATTCCTTTGAGTACATGCATATTGTTTGATAATAAAATAGCAGAATTAAAAAAATACAGTACACAAATTATACACATTCTTTATTCTTGTGGGTCTAAGCTTTCTTTGGGCTATGTCCAATGAATTACTACTTAGTTTAATGTCTTGCCTAGCTGTCGATTAGCCTCGACTCGACACATTTCCTGTGAAGAAGAGTGCGCGAAGGCAATCACGTGAATTGACTTGGAATCCTAGGCCTGCTGTAGAAAGTATCGTATCGCAGTTGTGTAATCACTTCTTGTTGCTATACGCTTGGGTGCACACGGAACAACAAATTTAACTGATGAATTATTCATGTTTATTTTGTGACGTTTCATGAAGGGGTCCCCAACTTATGTACGAAAAAAAAAATCGCAAACGGGCATAAATAAGGAGAAAGATTTGGACTCGTGGTTCATTGTTGAGTTGGATTACTATTTTCAGACTAGGCCTAGGCTTAAGAAAAATACAAAAGGATGAAAATAAGTAAAGTGTATAGGCTAAAACACCCTTCTGAGATTCATAGATTGTATTTCCTAGATAATACTTATAATAGCTCATTCTAAATTAATCTTTTTTTGGTAGATAATTGTAATGCAATTTTAGATTAGCATTTTATGAACATGATTAGGGTTGAATTCAAAATACACGGTTTTGTTTTGTATGCGTGTGGGTGCGTGTGTGTAGGCCTACGTGTCGCTTGGCTTTTTGATGAGTTAGTTACACCTACGCAACTTTTAATTCCAGATTCAAATTATCGGTACTCTACTTAATGTACTGATGTAAATGAATTCTCAATAATGATGTTTGAAGGCTACTGTATATAGCCTACATAGCATCACGCTTACATAATAATACTTTACCGACTTAAATTTTAAAGATAAGATATGATCGATATTGCGTGCGTGAATAATAAGTAATAAACACATTAAAATGAGTAAAACGTGGTAAAAAATTCGAGAACTGATGAGAATCTACATAACTGTATTTTAAAGGCTGCTTGTGTTTGTGTATATTTTAGAGAATATTAAAACGTAAAAGATGTATTGTCTCCCTGAAAAAAATTGTCATAATAGTTATCCACTTGGACCAAAAATTAGATCGAAAATAAATGTTACCTGAAAAAACTGTAGGGCCTAACTTAAAGCAAAAATAGTCAAATTGGCTGCCAGCAATGGGTTTTGGTTGAATTTAACAGTCTATTTTATCATTTTTTATAAGTGAAAACATTTTTTTATTGTTTTTTCCTCGTGGAAGTGATTGACTTTATTCAAAATAACCTATTCAAATTTTGATTTAATTAATCAATACTCTTTAAAGGTTGTTGGAGAATAGATCTAAGCTTATTTTTACTACTGCAATTTAGGGTTCAATATTTGCGAAAAAGTTATCTGTCATCTTTTATTCTTTTGTTGTGTTTTGTCTTCTTTTAGGGAATACTGTAACGTTAACGTGTAAAGATCTGTTACACAAGTTTGCTTTATTGATAGGCCTTAATGCGTGTCTGTATTTGAGTGTTTACAGTAACACATACCCTATCTGAAGATATTTGCCTGTTTTTTTTGTTTATACAGTATTTCATTTGAGCGTTTAGATAAATTAAACGTAAGGTATTTTCTGTCACTTGAGGGTTTAGAAACCTAAACGTCCACCATTATTACGGTACTGTGTTTCTTCAATGTGTTCTATCACTTTTAAATTGGAGAAAACCATGTAGCCTACAATGGGACGTTACTTAAGTTTGTTCATTAGATTAAATATTTTTATTATTGGTTAAAATCATGTTGTTTTTCATAGGGACAATCAAACACCTTTTTCCTTTTCCAAGATATGTTTTTCATTTGTAGAAAATAATTATGCGTAACCTAGATAGCTACTAAAAACTGTTTGTGACGTCACACTGCAGATATATTACGTTGGCGATAATTTAGATTTAAGACATGATTACAATTACTATTATCATTCCATTCAGCAACCTAGTTTGCTTGCAATCGATCTGGCACTGTGCAAGGCTCAGCGAATGATTTGTAATTAGGCAAGTTTGACGGAAAGTAGATATATCATTGTTTCGGAAATGTCATAAAGATGATGAAGCAATTTGCTTTAATAAATCGATTCTATTTGAATGACGTTCTTTCACCTACCGTACTAATAATACTGACTTGACAGAGTATTTAAAATTAATTAATCACAAATATGTAGGTCTCTTGCAAGCAAAGATAGAGAATATGTCATTTCTAAATACTGTATAGTGACTTACATTGTTTTTATCATACTTAGAGCAAAATGAAATAAAAACGGGACTAGCCCAAAAGACTTTATACAGATTACGCAGCTATCAAATAGAAAGTCTTTTTTTGTGAAGCATGAGCAGAATGATTTTTTATACTCAATAGTTGCGTAGTCACAAAAAATCACTATTGGTGAGGATACAGAAAAAAAGTTTAAACAGGGTAATTTCATTCTTTCCTGGTTTGAGGTAGTGGTGGACTTTGATTTAGGGGAAGATGTGACGAGGAGAGTTCAAAATTCCTGAACTTAACATATGTCCTATCTTTTGTATTGCAAGGCCGTCCCTCTCCACTTCTCTGTATACTCTTATAGTGAGGTACACTTACCACTCCTACTCGGCCTACCGTCACAGTCAATTTCTTCTTCATATACCCAACGAGAGATTCAATGGCATCATTCACTTCCTTAGTAGCAGATTTGGTTGGACGAAGCTCTTTAATAAAATGGCTCAAATCGCAAGGTGCTAAATTCCAAGGTGTCTCCATACCTATAAAATATAGATCCATGAATGCTTAGGCCTACTCATCATTAAACACTTTTGAAATGATTGAGTGTGGTCGTTAAGATAGGTCTTATTATGGGGTAAAAATGTTGAGCGAACGTTGATTTTTTTTGCCACCCCACTGAAAGATGCAATTCTGCCATAGACTTTTGACGGATCCAGGTATAAACAAGATACGTTTAACAAAAATGTTTATGAACTGAAGAAGAATCAAATATAGGCTTTAATTTAGCAGCAATTCATTTACTTAATTAAGCCCTATTTGAAAATCCATGCCTAATGGGCGTTATTTTGTGATGTCAATATTGATCAAGGCAATTGTATTATAATTTTATACTAAAACGCCTTTTTTTAAACAACATGCTTATTCTTTTGCCTGTGATCACTTCCTTCCTTTTCACTTCATTCCTTCCTTCACTACACAGCTATTTAGCTGAACCCGGTCCTAAAAATGAAGGGGATTAATCCTGAATAAACTCCCTATCTATCGTTTATGTCCAACGTTTCTTAGAATGAGTAAGCTAGATTAAAAAGTTTAAAAATATGAATTAATTAAACTCACCAAAAAATCGTAAAGCCTCAATCTCGTATTGGAAGAACCTACGACAGTATGGTGGTTGATTGTAACCTATTAAATCAGTAGGAACTGTAGCTTCGTCGAAACTCTTCTGACTGGCCTTGTTATCTCACATTTTAGATAAGTCGGATTCATTATTGATAATACTGATATTCGGTAAACACATTTTATTGACTTTTGTTTATTTAGTTCGTGGGGGTTATCCACAAAATTATTATTTCCGTCTCTCAGCCATATATAAATAAAAAGGAATCATAGGTTGAATCAGTGTTAAAAATGATAGCACAAAAGTCGTTGAACTGTTGGTAAAAGGTGGTAGACATATCGACTCTAATGGCGGTTTAAGTAGGCCCAAGAAATATACACGTTGATCGTGCAATTTTAGGTTGGGTGTACAGCATCTGTTTGCCGAAATTCTTGTATTTAAACATTAGCATTGTTAGCATAATTCAACCAGAAAAGTGATCATTTTTGTTAGCAAAACTATCCACGCCAAGGAGGGCTACCTTCAATCTGGTAAAGCTCCTAATCATCGTCATATTATGGGAAAAATGTCGTTCAACGGCAAATAAGATGGCCTGGAATTCCGCCACTAATATCTTCTGTTTTATCTACTTAATACTCAACGGTTCGTTGTCGTTTTAAGAAGAAATCAGAAAACTGCTTCAACCGGTCATCTGTATCTGGATATGCAAATGACATGGGGTTGGCTCGCGTTGAAGAATGATATGGTGCACTGATGGAATGAAGATAATGTGGGGATCAGGTCCCTGGTACAGAAGACAGTTACCGGTATGGACATAATTCGGAATTCATTAAATAGCGAAACTGGAAACTTTAAGTTGGTCGATCTGTGGCTGCTTAGGCCTGATGTATGTTCTGTGAATCGCGCAGCTTATTAACCCCATGATTTTCTTGGTACCTAGCTAACTTGCAAAAATGTATCCATGGTCTTCCACCGGAAAGGCAATAAGGGTGTGTTTCCATACCTGCTCTCTTACGCTTATAAATATATTTAGTAGGGTAGTTTGGTTCTTCTTGATACGATAATATCAGTCAAAATCACTCAACTACAATTAAATTTTTGCTAAATATTTAATCATTTTGTCATCGTTTAGATGATTTCCTTTTAAAAAAAGTAGGCATAGCGACCTTTCACGCCGTGCCACGCAACTACGTAAAGCACACTCAGACGCATAAACATGCACAGAATGACTATTAGACTCAATAGCTGCGTGGTCGCATGACAAATTGCGAGACTAAAGGTCAACTTAAACTACTGTTATTATTTGTGGTATATTTATTTTGAGATAGCGTACCAGTAGCGATCACACCTCGAGTTTGTAAAAATTCAAATGAAACTCTGAAACCATATTTTTAACTTGATGTGTTACTTTTTGTTACTCTATATAATATATATATATAAACCGGGCGGTTTAGAATTAATGTTCTTTGCCTGATTTGTTTATAATAGGCCTATATAATATATATAGTTTCAAATTAATTAATTAAATTTCAGTATATCACCGGGCGGTTTAGAATTAATGTTCTTTGCCTGATGTGTTTATATATATATATATATATATTATATAACTCTAGGCATAACAGTTGACTTGTTCAGTTAATCAGCAAAAAAAATCGGATGTATATCAAATACAATTTATACGTGGCCGCCTAAAAGGTAGATCATAACTTGGTTCCCACTAGGACGTAACGCAACGCAAGCGTGTTGACCAATGACAAGTGGCAGTTGGTCAACTCACTTACGTCCTTACGTTGCGTCTCTAGTGGGAACCAAGTTTTAGGTTGCGTTACGTCCTTGGGTTGCGTCTCTAGTTGGAACCAATTTGTTTGTTTTTTTTATTCGGTACTCAAGAAATACAACAAAAATACCAGGATTGCCCATAAAGCTGAAACAGCTTAATTCCAATGGGGTCCTTTAAACAAGCAAGTTAGATAATAATGTGTACATTATAAATGCATACTAATACAATAAACAGAGACATCCATATACAATATAGCATTAGTTTAAGTTCAGAATTTAATTGTACAATATTGTAGCCATTTGAAAGCCCGCCACTGTGTAATAAACATCTACGTACATTCAACAAACAACATCCAATCACACTACACAATTTATTTTAAATGGATCAGAACATTAATCTTAATTTGATATCTGTTCTTATTGTAACAAATAACAAAGAACGATCATACATATACCGTTTAACACATATTCACAACCTTATACTTAACAACATTACTGCCAAGCTAGTAGTAGAACAATGTAGGCCTACGATACTGCCTGACATAAAAAAATACGTATTTCATAATAAGATTATATCTTTAGGCCTACAATACCGTACTCAATATCAAATTCCTGTGTTTTTCAAAGATTAGAAAATTGTTTCAACATTGAAAGTATACTGTGCTTTAGCACGAAAATGCTATGTCATAATAAAATATAAATTGATAAAATACAGTAGTTCTTAATAGATAAAATAAAACCCTTTCTTCTTTGTTATAATATGTAAACGTATATGAAATATCCAAGCACCATTGTACACATATACAGTACTATAAACAGAGTATAATAACAGAGTAATAATCATAAATATATATTTATTGTACATGATTATTCACAAAACATATGTATATATACATTTTATTCTCTCATTATCACACGATTAGCTAAGGTTAGTGGAACACTTGAACTACAAGCGACCCTAACATCACTTGTTTTCAACATAGCTCTGTTTTCTCGTCTGATTCTATTTATATTTGGCCGCGTCTTGTTCTTCAAGAAGCCCGCGTTGCCAACTTTGTGAACGCCGACTAACGGATCGTGTCCACTTAAGGTAACCAGATCACCTTGCCTATTGCTAATGAAAGTACCACTATGCAGAATAATTTCGGGTGAGACGCAGGCACTGTGCGGGCGTTGCGGTACGGGTGACACGGGCGTGACGACACTGTCTTTTCGGCACGGGCACATCCTGACGGCTTCTTCATCTAGATCCAATTTCAGACCATTACCACTGCCGCACAAGGTACAAGTGTGGGCCCATGTGCCATTTATAGCGTTGCCTGTGATGAAATGTGTGAAGGCGATTAGTTATTAGCATGCGAAAATGAAAGTTTGTTTAAAGTGAAGACAGATTGGAAATACAGTGTGTGAAAGCTATGCAACAAAAAATGAATGATAACGAAAAAAAGTAAAGCTTCTTTCCCACATGTAACACATGCGCAAAGGAACTTTTGACCAATCACAAACGACAGTTCGAATGATCAGTGCCTTGTAATTAACTGTGTTGCGTTCTAATGTGGAAAAGTGTAAGGTATAATGTAATTAAATGATCATAAATAAAAGCCTAGGGTAAAAAGTATTGACAAATTTAGGAAAGCATGCAATTGGTGCTTTTAACTGAACTGGATAGAGACTATGTCCGTCTATGCTTAGTTATTTACCCAGATAAGGAGTAGGTTTCATGGGCACTTATGTAGGAAGAACCAACTTACTCGGGTAAATAACTAAGTATGAACGGCCTGTATAATTAGTAAAGCGTGGTTCCCACTAGCGACGCAACATAACGACGTAACGCAACGCAAGTGAATTGACCAATCACAAGCGATGGCTTATTCGCTTGTGATTGCTAACTGTCTATAACTTCGCTTGTCATTGGTTAAAACGCTTGTGTTGCGTTTTACGTTCTAGCGTTACGTTCTAGTGGGAACCAAGCTTAAGTGTTTAACAAACAGCATGAGGTAAGTGTTTAACATACAGCGTGAGTCATGATTGCTATCTCGGTGTGGGCTGCTTGAACGTGTAGCTTGGATCGACGTATGTGAAGCTGATGCTAATATTAAAACAAACGGAAAAGCATGAAACTAAACTATAAGCAACAATCTGAACTTAATTAAAACTCATAAAAAAAAACACCATTTAAAAAAAAATGGAGAATCTATATTTATAGAGAGATCTGTATCTTGTTTTACACATTACAAAAAGCAACTTTAGAATATTATACATAATATACACTTACAGTGGCAAAAATAAATGAATATAAATATCATAAAAGGATGCATTTTAATACATTAGAGTAAGGTTTTCAGTACACCATGTGATCATTTAAAGATGTATTGTCTCCCTGAAAAATAATGTTTTAATTTATTTTTTGTTGAATATGCCATTTTAATGTCACATAATAGTTATTCAGTTTGACCAAAAATTGGATCTAAACAAAATTTATTTACCTGAAAAAACTATAATTTAAAGCAAAAATGGTCAAATTGGCTGCCAGCCAATGGATTTTTGGTTGAATTTAACCATTTAATACGTTATTTTATAAGTGAGAACATTTTTTTTCCTATGGATGGAAGTGATTAACTTTATTAAAACTACAAAATCACCTATTCAAAGTCTGATTTAATTAATCTTCATTTTTCATGTTTTTGGGGGACAATACATCTTTAACAATATACACAAACAAAGGTTTCAGTATTAACAAAAATAGGCAAGTTTGTTTGATTAACACACAGTTTTTGTAAGTAAAACAAAGTAAAAAACAAATAACTTTTCATAAACTGGATAACATAATTAGTACCAGGCCTAGTAGCAATGGCATGGCAGAAAGCACAGTATAAATGATGTTATAGTTTATATTTTTAAAAGTAAAATAATATATTGCACATAAATGAAAGACACAGTTAGCAACAATATTGATAGAGAGACAGTACTAAAAGGTTATATAAACTGAACAATACACAACTTCAAAGGATGAGTATTTGCATGGGAAAGATTGATATAGGTTACTGCTAGTATTATATCTGGGATAGTAATACTATGAAACATTATCTAAAAGGGTCCTACAAAAAAACGAAGCTACAGCTTTTTTATGTAGGATCCTTGTTATCAGTTGTATTGCAATTATGATGTAATTGATGACTAAATAAATGTTGAATAAATTGAATTGAATTGTAAATATCATTATTGTTATGATTCTATGATAACAAAGAAGATTAAATACCATTGCCAATACAAAATAGGAATACACATGGTGCGATAACGAAACTGTAGTTCCGGGGGAATTTCCAGATAACTCGGTAATTAATCGTTCTAATTCTGGATTTAGAAAGTTGATCCGGCACATTGGCAGGGTACACACCAGCCATTCGGGACTGTGTAGTTTGTTTTCAAGTATGCAAAGGATTTCATGAGAATTATATGTAAATCATGCAACTGTATTTTTGTACAGTGGTGTTTTTGCAAACAAATGGATGTTCCATTTCATGTCGCCAGCAGCATGTTCCGGATGCTTAAAAATGTTGTAAACACAACCATAAATTGATGAGAGATAAATTTACACAATATTAATTTTAGCAGCATGTAAAAAGAAAATATATATTATTAACTACATTCATATGTGTCCCGTTTAAATCATACCGTGAATTTGTGTATCATGTGATTGTATAATCTTTGAATGTAAATTCAAAAAGCAATGAAAGCACTCAGAAACTGAGTGAAGTACTTGGCAAAATATTGCCACAAAAGCTGCATGTTGATATGTCTGCCCATGTTAAAAGAATAACAAATTCTTTTTTTTTTGTTATTTATGAAGTTATTAATGAACCAATTTTCTTCAATAAACATGTTCTGTAATAAGTATATACATATTTACACCGAAAATGATGACTTGAAAATGTTAA